>NC_088886.1:59765627-60397293 GCF_037157495.1 Lathamus discolor | reverse complement strand
ATTCACATTGGCTGGATGAAAGCGTGCCTATTATCTGTAGGGAAGGACTGTCCCAGAGAGCACTAATGTCTCTGATACTTTGATTCAGTCATTGCTATTCAAGAATCCTGTGTGATCTTGGATACATTACTGTGGTTGTCAATGGTGGCATAGTGAAGTTTTGAAAATGGCACTACAGAGATGGAGCTATGAAAATAAGGTACCTTCAGCCATCTGTTCTGTGCTATATATAGTGTGTCTGCGTATATATAAATATATATAGAGGAAACATTTTAAATTCACTTACGGAAGTGGTTATAAGCCATTTATTTTCACAAAATCTGTGATAATTTTTTCAAATGAATTTCAGGTTGAAACTTTGTTTGTTTTTTGCATTCATCACATCACCCAGTTCCTTTTAAAGGAAAACAGTGGAAAGGAAGGCCGCCAAAAAGGAGAGGAAAAATAACCAACCAAATTGAATGTAAATGTAGGCAACTTCATAAAGCACAATGTTCTTTGAGAAACATTAAGGTTTTAACCACGTTGTGTGATTAAAAACTGGGTCAATCTTTTTTTCATTAAAAATGCAGACATTTTGGCTAGTTCTTATTTTAGCATCAAACATGTAAATGTGCCATTAAGAAGCACTTCAACCCTGCCATCTGAATTTCAGAAAGTTATGCCCAAATAATCCTACATTCCTGTAATTTGGGGTACAAACCTTCCAACTGAGTTTTTCACTGGCACACTAGTGAGATATTTGTACCAGTGAATTCCTGGATTGGCATGTAATATGGAAAACACAGAAAACAGTTTTGGCTCTTGAATAGACATGGTTTAAATGAGTTGGGAAAAGGCCACACTTGTAAGGATTGAAAAGAAGTTTGGTGTGTTTTTCCCCCAACAACATGGTAAGCTATATTAAAAATATCTGTGGTTGGCTACTGATAATTTTAAGTGCCTGTTTGAACTGAGAAGGAAGCAGGATAAGGGAAGGAATTTTGAGCAGAGTTGACCAGTAATGCCAGATACTTAACAAATCTGTTCGTAATCCTGGAAAGAAAGCTTCTTCCCCCAAGGCAAAGAGGAATGAATCACTGAAGTGGGAGATAGAGTGTCATCCAAGACGAGAGAGAATCTGTTCTCCTTTGCACCCAAGCCAGCTGTTTAAATAGATGAAATAATACTTCAGGTACAATGGTGTGTTGCAAAGCAAGGCAAACATCCTCAACTGCTAATGCTCAACTACATCAATCACTGTTGTATTTATACATCATTTGACTCCCCTGTAATATGCACATGATAGATGGATTTCTAAGTGTGGTATAACAAGCAATCATCTAAAACTTTTCCTTGACCAAGTCTCTGTAAGAGTTCTTCAGGTTGCATATTCAGGAGTCAGTGCAAAATCCTTAACTCTGGTTACCTTCAGTTATTGAGAAGAAACTAATACATCTTTATTTCAACATCAACAATGCAAGTTCATTGAAGCCACTTACACTGTTCAATGAAACATAATATTGTCCAAGGCATGGCTTTTCTCTTACTATCTCCCCCAGCATTTGGCTATTTGGTAATTTTAGTTTTTCTTCCTAGTGTTTGCTTAGGATTTCCCCTAGACTTGTCTTGGACATTGGAGTGAAGAACATGATATGGTAGTGCTCAGTTTTGTTATTGCCTTTCACAGTGGACTTCAGAGCTGTTGTGAGAACTGACAATCTAGCCTCTCATCTGCTTGCTCAGTGCTGCATCATCTCCCCTTCTAGGGTGGAATTTCCATTTGTCTCTTCTCTAACTTTCTATTTAAGTTTTCTCTTAATTTGCCCTGTTGTTTCTCAGACAGTGAATTGCAGTTTCCAAGGGAGATCAAAATTAATAAGGGTTATAGAAGTCTTGAGATAGTTAAGCATTCTGTAGGAGTGAAAATTGTGTTCTGAGAAGAAAAGCTTTAGTACACCGGTGTTCCCAGCAGCAGCTCAGTTCTTTATTTGCTTGGCAATCAGCTGTTTCTCAGAAAGGAGAATGGCTGTGAGCAGCACTGTTTAGACACTCTATTCTTTGGATGGTATGTTTATAGAGAGACAAATGAGCTAAAGCGTGACCACGTTTCTAAAGTTGGGAACAGCAGAACTTGCCTGCTTTCCTCTCCCCTGCTGTCCTGGGTTAGGCTGAGATACCCTTCCGTTTCCTAGAGTGCTTGCATTTATACTGCTAAAAGTGTTTCCTGATTAGAATACTTCTAGTTTAACTTCTCTGAGTGTTAGAAGTGATGATCATGTATTCAGTGTCCATTCTAATCATTGAACCTAATTGTTAGCTTACCTTTAGCTCTTCAGGGAAGCAAGAGGTTGTGTTCAGGCAGAGAGCTATCAGTTTGTCTGCCCCCCTCTCTCTGGTTTTGGGGCTGCTTCATAAATCTGCTCTTGCAAAGCAAAATCTTTGCATTTTTGTAGGCAGATTTGCTAGCATAGAGAAGATATGGGTCTGTTGGTATAAGCCTGCTTATTTCCCTATGTTATGTACTTAGATTCTGGTGTGAGCTCTCTGTACAGACCCTAGAATAGTTGGGATTTTTCCTCAGGCTGCTGAACTGGTTACCTCTGTTTCTCAAAAGCCTTTCAAAATCAGCTTAACTTTTAGGTTAAAACAGTATCTTTCACTCTGTGTACTGGTCATGACTGCAAGTGGTGTCTGTTTTCCAGTCTAAGGCCTAAACTCCATGTGGAATAGCTGAAGTCTGCTCCCTAATGAAGTGCTTTGTTTTTATCTGCAGTAGTGATGAACTCATTAAAGCTAATGAGATCCTGTGTGAAAGCATTTAGTATTGAACAAATCTGTGGAGAAAATGGGTCAAAGGGAAGTTTCACTTGTCAGTTGGTAGCAATTTTTCGGGCATTAACTGAGTCAGGTAGTAACTCTTCTATGTCATCTTAAATTTATATTCAGTCCTGGAACTGTATCTTCACTGGAGGCAGTAAGAGGTATTGGCCATTAAAAAGTGATATAATACTGCACTAAAAAAGGTTGTATGAAGAGCTCCAGATTTAAATGGGAAAAGATAAGCATCCTTTCTTATTCACAGTACTGTAATTACAGAAAGCAATCTTTTTCCCAGCAGTTATAAAACTTCTGATTGTTCTATTATTATCCTGGCCATCTATTTGCCATTGTACATTCTATATAATTCTGATATAGTGTACAGCTGATTGTAATTCCAAGATGGTACTTGATAGGCAGATAAATTCTACCAAAAAAAAAAAAAAAAGCCTCTGCTTTCATGAAGCTTCCTGATCCACAGGTGGAAAACAGAGAAACAGGCAAGTGTTCTAAATTCACTGTGACTTAAAGCTTAAGTTTTTTCACCTATTAAGAGCTCTTTCATCCAGCTCTTTAACAGCGTAAATTAGCTCTGCAAAACTGTTGCAAGGGGGTCAGTGCTTTACTCGGAAGCTGTACTGTTGAATCAGTGCTTTCATAACTTCCATAAATGCTGTTCTTAAAGGAGGACTGTTTTTGAAGCTGTACACATTGAAGCCAAAATTGCTCTGTGGCAGTGATTCAGAAGAACTCTCAAAAATACTCCTTTCTTTTCTATCTCAGGCCTCAGAATTTTCTAGGACCACTCCATCTCCAGCCCAATTGCAGCAAGTAACCATTAGACTTTGATCTTTATTCTGATGTTTTTACAGAAACAAACTCCTTCCAGATTATTAACCTGGCATAATAGATGATAATATGGTAATGTGCCCTAGAGCTGGCATCACACTGAGGCAGTTGCAGTACTAAGTCACTGCAATGTCAAGGCTGTCCTGAAAAATGTATGCACTTTGGATTTAGCGCAGAGAATGTATATGGGAAACAGCCATTCTCCTGTTGCTGGTAGTTTTGTACTGATTTTAAAGGGTATATAAATTCTTGTGTATGAACTGTGTAGAGATTTCGAGCAAGAAAAACAACACTGGTGGTTTTTCTCAATATCCAAGCTAATGAAATGACATTTTAGCAGATCGAGAAATCTTATTTCCTGTTTGGCTTCTCTCCAGTGTTATTTCTAAGGAGGAATGTGAGGGAATCAGTTAAAATGAAGGGATAACTAATCCAATAGACTGCAGTCATGCTATACAAAAGCATTCTCAGTAATGCAGTCCTATTAAAACAAAGCATGTAGAGAGTTCTATCGTTATCCTGGCAAACAACACTGAAGCACTCTTTCCTGAATGGTAGCTGTATATTGAGACTCTTTGATCTGAGGTCCAAATGCCCAGATCTATTTGGTCATCTGTAGCCTTCTCACTGCCTGCTACTCCTTCAAAATACTTTTGGTAACAATTGAGTATTATGCAATTTACCTTCCCCTTCAATCTACCTAGCTCTGCCTGAGACCTCTGGGTAGAACATTACTACAGTGTGCTGTCACAGTGTGCAAGCTGCCCTACAGCACTGACCCATAGCTACAGCAGCCAGTATCCTAACCTCCCAATTCAGTTCTGCTTCTGCTGAAATCCAGAGGCTTCCAGTTTCAAGCAGTATGTGATTTGATAGCCAAGTCCTGTTTTCAGAACTTGTTTTCATTCTTCTCTGGAAAAACAAATCTGTCCCCCAGATTCCAGTAAGGCATTGAAAAGAAAGATGCAGGCTGTTATTCAGGCACAGAGACTCATTTTCATTCAGATCACAAGGTTAGGTTATTACCAGTTCATTTAAGTCATCCTTATAAGGATGTATTTGCTAGGTCAAATCCAGGACATACAGAATCTATAGCAAGACCTGCCCTGAATTCAGTTGGATGGGGTAGGATCCACAAGTGCAAACTTGAGTATATATTCCTTTCATGGCAGTTTCTGCATCAGTCCTGTGAAGCCCTAAAACCAGTATGTAGGCCCAGTAACACTTATGTAAGTAGTGTTGCACAATTCACTGGAGCTACTTACTCCTTTTGTGTTGTGCCATGTACTGAATACATGCTTGGGTCTTGTAGTTGCCATAAGCTATTGGCATGGAGTGATGGGATGAACCCCTCTTGCTAGAGAAATGTGAAGCTCGTAGGAAGAGCTTTTGCTCTCTTCACAGAATTTAAATGCTCACACTTGTCTTCTGGAGCATGCTATGATCTCGAAGGGAAGTACAGAAATTACTACATATCTCTAATGTTATTGCAACATTATGAGAGTAGCAGTCTAAGGAAAGTTAAACTAATGTTATTTAGCCAGTCAGAATAACCTTTGGGCACTCAGCATATCCGTTCATTTCTCATAGCTTGTTGACATGTCAGGGTTCTAAATTTTGATTTAGAGATTGATTTGGGAAGAGAGGAGGTTGAGAAATACAGATAAAATTCTGAGATGGAAGTTCCAGACTCAGTCCTTGAACACACATTTATCAGTCCTGTGACAAGTAACTGAAAGGAGAGGTATTTTCTCTGTGAGCACCAATCCTGTACACACTGAACATTTAATGGTGTATGAGCAGAGGTTTATAGAAATCCTGCCTTAACCAGTCTGTGAAGCAGTTGTAAACTGCATTACGAATGGTTTGGAACTTCCTCTGTAGCCTGCGTGCAAAAGATTGCCCAGGTGATTTCTAATATCTCTTTTAGAGTATCTTTCTGTTGTGACTTCTTAGCTTTCTATGCAAACCTCTGTTTTTATCCTGTTAAATTGTTACCACTCTGCACTTCCTGGCTAATTCACAGTCCTGTGCAGGAATTCCGGGAATGCTGTACCATTTGGGGTTCCTTTTAAGGGTCTGAAGACTTAGGTTGTTAGCTTTCTTCTTGATCGCTTATCTTTGTTTAAAAGAACCAGTTCTTGATAAACACTGGATATTCAGAGGTTTGATTAATGTGGACTTAAATTTCTTTTCTGTAAAGTATATTTGTGCATAGATGCTGATCAAGTGTGTAGCATTGCTTGTGTCTTTTGAGCCCAGAGGAGCTGTAAGTTTGGTGATTAATGTAATGATATCATGGCAGGGCCTTATAATAGGGGATTGGAACAATTGATAGGAGCAAAAAGCTTAGAAAACATACTGGAAGGAAATGTTACAGACAAATAACATGAAGTAGATCTAGCATTGAGAGAAAATGTTCTGAAATATTACACTGGAACAGCCTATGTGACTGAAATCCCTTGAGGTGAGCCTGATATAAGGCAGAGTATAAAAACTCTTCCTTAATATTGTGTCTGGGAAACGAAAATACAGGAAATCGGATCAGTGGCTCAGAGCTGTGTTAGACCTTGACCTTTGTGTGAGCTCTGCCTGGCTGTAGGTGTCCAGGACTCGTTTCCTCTTGACAATTATCTGTGAATTGGAAAGATCCTGCTAGTTTTAGTCTGTATGAAAGCTTGTACAGGGAGGGGTTGAGTGGAATGATGTTTAGCTAAGGCAGCTGTTGCACACACACATAGAATGCATTTAGCTGCTGTTGGTGACTTTCAGTCCCCTAAAATACATTTGCTGGGCAGCAGGGCTGTCTCTTGTGTCCTTCAGAATTCTCCTGTTGGGGTTAGGCCACTGGGAAAATGTCAGAAACACCTCATTCAGGCCAGGCTTTTTGAGTCTGGGCTGATGTTATTCTTTCCTGTGAGAGCAAATAGTCTCCAGGTGGTTTTGGTGCAGCAGTCACATGAACTGAACAGTGAGGAAATGGCAAAAGCCCATTGATTCACTGCTGCAGGTAGTTATAGAAGAGCCTTCAGCTGTGGAAAGTGACCAAGTAACAGCATAACTTTAGCCCATGATCTGTGGTGGGTCTGCTTTCTAAGCTGCATGTGTCCAGTCTCCTGTGCTGACTTTGGTTGCTTGACTTTTTCACATTAAATCAATTCCGTACATGTATCTCCATCTGGATCTGTAGCACCATAGTTAAGCATCTAACAAGATAAAGCACAGCCCATTTACACTTCTTGCTTCTTTTCCTCACCATTTGTATGACTGCTCTCCTTGGATTTCTATTAGTAGTGCTGATTTACATAGATGACTGCTATTTAGACTCCTAGAATTTAGAGGATCTTGGCTCACCGGAGGCTGTAGGCCCTGGTCTGCTGTAGGGAATACCTTGCACTCCTCTGTTAATAGAGCTGTTTTCTAGACCTTACAGAGCATCTGATTCCTTGGAAGCTGTAAGTCAGAATGTGCAAGGATTCAGCTATTCCTATGTCCCAGTGAGCTCCTGGCTGAGTTCTGATTTACTGCTATTAGGTCAGTTTAGTCGAGTTGATTTTCTTCCTAGGAAACTTTGGCTATCCTGGTAAATTGCTGTTCCAAAGGGCTTTTCCTGCTTTTTATGCAGTAATTGTAAATCTCTTGTAAACAAGTGAGAAAAGAGTTCTGCCCTAAACCAGATGTTATTTTTCCATTGGAGTGACTTTCCAATCCTCTTCAAAAGACTCCACTGGGATCTGTTTTACTTTGATAGCTCCTGTGGACTCCAGGAAGATGGACACCCTAGGCTAGGATACCAGTTATTGCTTGGCAGTGGCATCATAACCCTGCAAAACTCAGCTGTATGGGAGCTCTGTCGCAGTGGGAACTGAACAATTGCTAAAAAACTGATAAAAATGGTGAGGTGAAATATGGTGTCCTTGTGGTATGTTGAGCAGTAGCAAATCAAGAGCTACTTCCAAAGCTGATGTTTTGTTTGAGCAGTGGTGGCGGCATTTGTCTTGAACAGGTCGCTGTTCAGTAACTGTTATATTAGTAACACGTGTATAAACTGTTCTATTGCTGTTATAATCCTGTAATATTATCTGAAATAACCCATTATTAAAGAAAGTAAAACAAAGATTTACACGTAGTTTTGCATTTTCTAGGAAATGACCTTGCATCTTCAGTCTTGAGTTTCTGAATAGGTAACTGGTACTCTAGGGCACAGTCTTGGAGAATTTTGTTCTTAAAGTCTGAATCCTGTTTAAATTCCTCCTTTGCCATTGATTTTAAAGAAAATAACTGTAAAACTGATCATGAAACTGTTTGGGAACCACATGCTGTCTTCTTGACTGATGGAGTCCTCGATATCAGCTCAAAGCTCTCAGCTGGTGGAGTGCCACAGCACACTTTTGGTTTTCATCTGGTAAAGTCTGGGCCATGTGGTGAGGAACTCCTTGCAAAATGAAGAGATCAGCAGGACTCCAGAGACTTGACGTTACAATGGCCGTAGTAAAACAATGAAGCACACACCTGCACTTTTTCAGCTAACTTCAGGTTCTGTGTCAGTGGACAGTTGGCACCATGGAACAGCGCACATATACATTGCAGTGCTTATATTGTGCAGAGACATTCTCTGGTTTTATTAACTACATGAAACATCAGTGAAAGAAAACCATCTTGTTGAAAGTTAATATGAAAAGGCAATAAGCAAAGGCTGGAAAGGTTCCATTTTCTTGTAAGCATATCTTAATGAGGGACTAGGAAGGTGATGCACACATCAGATTTAGCTGAGACTGATGGTAAAATAGCTTTTACTGACAAAAGGGCAAAGAGCTCTTGTACTGTCACACACAATACACACACAAAAAATACACACACAAAAAGAGTGAAAATAGCATTTTTCCCCAAAATGCTAGTAGTTTTCCTTGTTCCTGGGGATTTTTTTTTTTTTTCCCCTAATAGTAGGATCTGGAAAACACTTCTGGAAAACACTTCTGGTTTTTATTTTATTATTTTCTATAAAGCCAAGGGGGGTTTCTTATATGGTCACTTGCAAGTTACCTTCATTTCTATCTGCCTAGGAGCTTAGATTTCTTTCTCTATGCTCACATTCCACTATTCCCGCTAATGTGCTGTGCAGGAAGAATTGCATGTCACTGTTCTGCTGTGCAGCTGGAATTTCCTGGAGGTTTGCATTTATAAGGCTTTCCCCACCATGCCCTGCAACCAAGGCAGCCAATAAATCTTGCTGGTCACATACAGTAGAGAGCGGATGGCATTTGGAGGTTGCAGGGGGGGACTTACTATCTGTGCTGTGTGGAAGCCAGGTTGTTTCAGAGCCCCAGCACTGCTCAGTTCTGTACACATTTCAGTGATCTTATTGACATCTCAGAATTTATGCTTGGGAATACTGCAACGTAGTGGGAGGAAAATGAGACGCTGTTAGCAAACTGATAATTGAAAGTAATAAAAGCCTCAAGCAAATGCATAAAACTCTTCCCAATCATAGTATTTATGGCCCCAAACTGTTACAGAGATATTTATAGGTTCAGTGGAGATACAAAACATATGGTATCTTTATCCGGAAATATTCTTTCAATTATACCCTACATGGATCTCATAAACATCCCTCTTTCATCTAAAAATTCTTCAGTACATTAGGTAAGAAACATCATTCCGTTTTGTAGGGGAATGTGGTAAACAAACATCTTGTTCTAACAGATGTTGAAGTGCATTTTACAGATTTCAATCAGTAAAAGGAATATTCTGTAAGTTTTGGCTCTGGCAGCCCAAAGTACTGCAGCTGTTGGGCCCCACAGCTTGTATGTTGCTGTTCTACCTCTTATATTGGAGGTTGTGTAGGATCAACCTATTTTTCCCTGATACTAATCTGCTAAAGCATAAGCTTTATCTGCTTTTCTTTGCAGTGTGCTGGAACTCCCCTGCTTTACAAATGTAATAGGATCCTACCTTGATGCTTTCTCTAATATACCTGTACAAGGAATTTTTGAGAGCACCTTCTCCAGCTTGTTAGTCTCTGGGAATTGTGCTTATAGGAAGCGGATTGGCCTCTTTGTAACACATTGTTGTTTCAAAGCAATCCTTTGTTAACTGGGTAAGTGTCTTCCAGAATTGGCAACTGAGGTTTCAACTAAGCTTAGCAGAAAGAAAGAGGCTCTCAAAATAACTACAAGAGTCAAGTCAAAAGGCAGTTTTATGCTTCATTGTGATTTTGGAAGTAGCCTGGTCCTGACTGGTGCAATTGTTGTCTCTGTCTCTACTTTCCCTGGGAGGAAAGGATTAGCATTGACTCAGATCCATCACTTGACTGGGAGTAGGGAATATTATGCAACGTTTTTGCTGAGGTGCTTGTTTTCTGAGGCACGATTCATAAGCCTTGTGATAGTTCTCCGTGTGGGTAGAGAGGGAAGTAGACCTGGCAGTTCTTGATTGCTTTTTCATATCAACAGCTTGATGGCACTTGGGAGATTCTACCTTGTCTGAGGCACTGTTCCTGCAGGAGTTCCCTGGAGGTCAGTTTGTCTCTGTACCTATCTTGATCTTGCAGGAGCTGAATTGTAATGTCATGCACACGCTGTATTTGAGTTGTTTAATGGAAGCCTTAATACTACATCTCTAGAATGGAATAGTTATTTCTGCTGAGTTCCTGAAGTATGTTGCTGGCAACTTCATTCCAAATATGGCCATTTCTTAAGAAAAGATCCCCTCCAGCCCTGCTTGCCATAACTGCAGCTTGGTTTAATTAGGCCCATCCTTTGGTAGATCACCTTTCCTGTGCGGAAGGGAGGTTGTCAGACGTGCTTCATGTTAAATTGAAATCACTGAATTTTCTTATTTTGTCTTCAGACTGCACTGGACTCCTTGATTGCAGGGACATGGAAGTACTGGGCATACTCCTCTCTGCCTAAATTTGTAGGAGGATGTCATCCCATGGGGTGGCAAGTGAAAGGTCTTTTGGTATTTGCTCCAGGCTTTAAAGCCCTTTTACCACAGGTTCCTTCCCAAATTTTCTACTTTTTTCTCAGTTTTAGTGCTACCAATGTCTTATCTGTCTGCTGGTTTGTCTTGCACTCCTCACAGAACACCACTTTGGGCTCTGCAGTTATAAAACTTCCCTTGAAGTTGCCTATTGCCTATAATGGCTGCATACAGTTGAGTATCACAAAGTAACTTTTTTCTTCCTAAGCTCCTTCTCTTTCTTCAGTTCATTGTATAATGTGCTAAGGAGCTGTTGTGCTGAAGTTTTGGGGTTGTTTGGTTGCTTTACTTCTGAAATGGCAGCACAGTGGTAATTGGTATCATGGTGAAAGATACAGTTCTTCTCATCTTCTTGACATTTCCTGGGTTTGTGTAAGGAAGCTGGAATCTGACACGTCTTATGGATGTGTGTTTACAGCTACAGCTTAAATGCAGATTACCTTGCTGCTCCCATTCAAGATCATAGAATCACAGAACAGCTAGGCTGGAAAAGACATTTAAGATCAAGTCCAACCATTAAAGATGGATGTTCACAATCTCTTGGCATGGTAATTCTGTGTATTCAAAATGCAATCTATAGAGAAACAATATAATTGGATAATAAATAATGTTCTCTTAAAGTTAGGGAACACCAGTGGAGCTAATTTTCCTGATTTTCTCTGACACGCATCACTGATTGCTGTGTTTAAATGATTCAGACGTTAAAAAGATCACACTTGTAAATATCAAAGGAGTTTGTATCAATAATTGCAACAAACCAATGTTACTAAATTACTGAAACAAAGAATTTATGTTGTCATCTTGCAATTTTTGTTTGTTTGACCTTTAGACTGGCATATTATTTTCTATAAAGTGCTGTGATAGAAGAGGAAGCCACATTAATCGTGGCAGAGGGTTCTCTCTGTCTCAGGAAGCAGTGAGCAGGAGGTGTCAGCAGGAATCATGGCTCCTCATTAATCTGCACATGAGTGGTTTTCCAAATCTTCTATTCTCCAGATGCGAACATTGCTTTAAAAGCATTTGAAGTGACTTAGATGAAAGGTAATGGTTGAACTTGAAGTCACGCAGTTAAAACACACCCTGAGTGACAAGGAAGAGTATAAAGGGAGTATACTCATGGGATTATTGACCAAGGTATAAAGTGGTGAGAAGCATGTGGCTGGCTGGCCTTTGGTACTCTGCAGCCTTGCCTGCAGAACTGGTTGACTTGGGAGAATGTGTCTGTACAATGCTGTAAAGCGCTCTCAGGCCTCCTGTCTAGTCTGCCTCCTCTGTGTTCTCTGGGCTATTCAGAAGAGACTGTGAGTCTGGAGGGAGAAGGGAATGTTGGTGGGAGAGCTCTGTTTCTGAGTAGGTAGATTGGCCTGTAAAGCTTTTGGGATGCACTTAGAATTTAATAATCAGAGGCTAAAAGACAAATATTATTCTGGTTGACTTAATGGGAAGAAAAAATTTATCTTCCTAACAAGTGAGAGCCATCTTCCCTTGTTCATGCTTACCAAGGCCCCACTGCTAAGTAGTTAAGGAGCATGTTGTTTGACTTTTTCAGGATGAAGAAGTCCCTCATAGAGACAGTTTTGTGGAGCTGATGTTGATGGATGCAGCTTCAGCATTTCATCTTTTATATGTGAATTAGTGCTACAGAAAAATGGGGAAGGGTGTTATTGCTCACATCTGACCGTTGCTGTTTCCAACAATGTAGTGCTTTTGTAATGCTAGTCCAGCCAGACTTGCAGGTTGCCCAGCAAGCAGATGGTACCTGAAAAGGCCTGATGGGGTTATCTTCTAAGATTTGCTAAAAGTAGCATCATCTTGGGATATATGTTATTCCATGTATGTGAAACCCTACTGCAAGACTGGGAATTTCTGAGCTTTTTGTTCTATTTGTGGTTCACCTTATGAATTGCTCAGTACAAGCATGATGTCAACAGACTGAGTATCTACCTTAAGTTGGTGCAGAAAATTACTGAGAAAGCAAAAGTTCTGTACATGGAGAAACTGGGGGAATAACACTAAGCATCCAAATAGCTATTACCCTTTTTGTTAAAGAGAACTTTAGGCATTTCAGTTCATTGACAAACAGGGGACCCATGTTAGGTTCTGGTATAAGCTATTATCTCAGGTCAGCTGCCATGTCTTCTAGAGTCATCACAGAACTGTGTAACTGCTTTTGGGAAAGAGGAATTAGGGGGACAACACTTCAAAATATACTGTGATTTCAATATCTATAAGCTAGTTGTTAGACAATGACAGACAGAGCTTTTCTGTTCTATAAGGTGTCCACAGCTGCACTCCTCTATGGGAGAGGATAGGCTGGCATCATCCTGGATATCAGGCAATGATGGTTGTAAGTTTTGCCTCCAAATCCCATGTCATGCTTTGGTCAGTTTAAGTGAATAATGCAGCTACTTCATGGCTCTGCAGCCTCTGTTCTGGGCTGCTGAATTAAGCAGATAACAAGGCTGTGAGAGCAAATCCTTCCTCTCTCTCATTCTAAAACCTGTAGTGATATTGCACCAAGTATTGGTTCGGCATATTTTAATCTAAGAGCAGAGGTCCTGTCAAACTTGAGGACAAGCATGACAAGGTTTACACTGATTTATCAAAGTAAAAGGAGAGCTGTGTTAGGAATTTAATGTAGTGCATAAATGGCATTTCCATCAGCAAAAAATGAGAAGGTTGATTTATAACAGATAACTCCAATAATTTCTGAATTTCCATATTAATAGGAAAGTGGTACTTCCCTTTTTGCTGTTATTCCCATATGTGCCATCTTCTTATAAATATGGAAATTTGGCAATTATCAGTGGAACTACTTTATTTTCAGATTGCACCATAGAACTTAATGAATGGGATTTTTGTTTTTGGTACTGTCATATTTTATTCTAAATGTTTATCTCACCTGGTTTATTGTATTGAGAGATAAACTCTGTGTAGCCACATTTGAGAGTGTATCTAAAGCTAGATGGCTGCTAACTAGCTCGTTTTCTTTTAACCAAAAGCACAGAACTGAGCCTTACTTACACTAGATGCTATTGATTTGTTACCTTCTCTGTTTTATGTATTTAAGGGCAATGTGCTGAATAGGAACTTGCAGAAGATACGTTATCCATCAAAAAGGAATTACCATAAGGAGTACTGATAGTGAATAACGCTAAGGCTAAAACTATACCTCAGCACCATTATGTGGTGATGATAGCGTAAAAATTAATGCCTGCATGAGTAATTCCATAGAATCAAAGAATAGTTAGGGTTGGAAAGGACCTCAAGATCATCTAGTTCCAACCCCCCTGCCATGGGCAGGGACACCTCACACTAAACCATCCCACACAAGGCTTTGTCCAGCCTGGCCTTGAACACTGCCAGGGATGGAGCGTTCACAACCTCCCTGGGCAACTGATTCCAGTGCCTCACCACCCTAACAGGAAAGAATTTCTTCCTTATATCCAACCTAAACTTCCCTGTTTGCTTGAACCTGTTACCTCTTGTCCTATTACTGCAGTCCCTACTGTATAGTCCATCCCGAGCATCCCTGTAGCCCCCCTTCAGATACTGGAAGGCTGCTATGAGGCCTCCACGCAGCCTTCTCTTCTCCAGGCTGAACAGCCCCAACTTCCTCAGCCTGTCTTCATATGGGAGGTGCTCCAGCCCTCTGATCATCCTCGTGGCCTCCTCTGGACTTGTTCCAGCAGTTCCATGTCCTTTTTATGTTGAGGACACCAGAACGGCACACAATACTCCAGGTGAGGTCTCACAAGAGCAGAGTAGAGGGGCAGGATCGCCTCTTTCAACCTGCTGGTCACACTCCTTTTGATGCAGCCCAGGATACGGTTGGCTTTGCGGGCTGTGAGAGCACACTGAAGCTGGTTCATGTTCATTTTCTCATTGACCAATTCCTTCATACATACTAGGTATCTTACAGGAATGTAGTAGTGCTAACCTAGTAAGGAGTATCTTAAAGCTAGGAGTACCAGGCAGAACACATTAGTACTCGAGAGATAGCACAGTATCTTGAAAAAGAAGTAGTGTCTGGGTTGAAGCAGTTCAGAATGAAAATTGTACTGCCAGCAATTTGATTGCATTTGATCTGTATAATCATACTGCTTTTAAACTGTGGGCAGTCTTAATCAGTTGTCCTATGGTTAGGGGAATACTAACCAGGAGATGCTCAGCTCTTTTACATTGCCACATATCTCCTTTGAGTCATTCTTTACTACTGATGCATTAAAAAGCAGGGGGAAAGCTATGGATATGGTACATTTCTAATCAAAAGGTCAACTATTTTCCTTCACTCCATGGTTTAACTGAAGCTGGTAACTATGTTCCATGCAGCCATTTGCTCACTCCTTCCTCCAGTGGGATGCGGAACAGAATTGGTAAAAGAAGGTTAAAAACCATGTGTGTTGAGATATTAACAGTTTAATAATTGAAATAAAGTAAAAAATAATAATAATTAAAAAAAATTGAAATAGGCATAAAACAAAACCCCAAGTGATGCACAATCCAGTTGCTCACCACTCATTGACCGATAGCTAGCCCAACCCAAGAAGCAATTGGTGGCTCCCAGCCTATGTTGTGGGCTAGTTTGGGTCAGGTGTCCTGTCTCTGCTTCCTCCTGGCTTCCTGTGCGCCTCCTCACTGGCAGAGTGTGAGAGGCTGAAAAGCGTTAGAGCTAGAGTAAGCATTACCTAACAGCAACTAAATATCTGTGTGTTATCAGCATTGTTCTCAGACTAAAGCCAAAACACAGCACTGCAGCAGCTCCTAGGAAGAAAATTAACTCTATCCCAGCAGAAACCAGGACACCCCCTACTATAAAAGACATCAGGAGGTATTTGTGGATGGGTCTTTCCACAACAGAGGGTCCTGCACTGTCAGCCAGAGGAAGTTTGCAGTGTGAAAGTTATTTCTGTAAATAACTTAGGAGTCATGGTTCTGTGTCTTAAATTGCCTACGTAGGAGCTCCCAGATACGCCATTCTCATTCCTTGTTCAAAACTTGAAGGAAGTGTCTTAACCCTTTGCAAGGGAGGAACAGTACACGTTTTCATTAGTCTCTTGTATGAAGAAAAAAGTTTGTGTGCAGATATCAGCAGAGGCTGAGAGTAAGCTGTGACTGGGATGGCCTTTGTGATGATAAACACAGAGGGAATAGAATGTCAGATGTTGACGTTGCATTAATGAGGAAAACAGTTTAGAATAGGAACAGACATAGAATCACAGAATAGTCAGGGTTGGAAAGGACCTTAAGAGCATATGAATGTGGTGATGGTCCAAAGTTAATTATCAAAGCATTGATTTCTACCTGAGTGAAAATGGCACCAATCTGAACATTGTGAAGATTTGGCTTTCTCACGGTGTTCTTTATGCCACACCTGTGAGATGTACCCTTTGGGTTTTGTCCTTGTGTAGTTGAAAAATCACATGCTCTGAGCTGTGACTGCTGTTGTTGGGTAAAGCCACATTTGTAATGTCAAGGACTGAACTATGCTCATTTACAGCACTAGCACTATCCACCCTGGTCATCAAAATGATTTCATCAGCCTTATTTCAGAAAACAAATGATGTTTGATTTAGCTGGGCAAAGTGGTATTTCAGCAATCTTTCTGTAGCTTGACAGTTGGTCTGCAGCAGATGAAACAGAGTAAACAGGCTATCATAGCTGAAATTGGAAGCAGGCACCTTGAAGCATAGCTTGAATGTGCTTCTGTTCCATATGGGATTACAAAAGTTAAGTCAGAAGACTTTTTTTTTAATGCTTCTGTGGCCTTCCTGTTAAAATATGAGCTCAGTCCTGGACACTGGAAAATCAAGAGCTTTGATGCAATGATAGTTATAAAATTATCATGTATGTGAGTAGCTGCAGCTGATGTCCTGTTAAGTTTTTAAGGAATCTCTCTTCCTTTGAAGCTCAGCCACTTCTGTAGCCGTCAGTTAATATTGCCTATCCACCTGAAGTGCAGTCCAGGCAAGTCAGTCTTTCCGTCCTCTTCAACTGTATTTTGATCAGGCTCAGGACATCACCTCTGAGGAGCTGAGTGTGTCAGCCGTGAGCAAGTTTTTGTTTCATGTAGGTTGACAGAGACAGTAAATGGGGAAAACTGGAAGATTGTTGAATGCGTTCCCCTTTCTAACATGATGTTGTCACTACCATGCGCTATTGCTTTTCACTGCCTCCCTCTAGAGATAACCCTGTTTTTAATCTTTAAATTTATGGAGCTCAGTTCTTTCTTTTTACAGCTTCTCAGCCTGTAGAAAGTTGGTCTCCAAGTGGCTATTGAAACGGAAAAACCATGCAAAGCACTTCTATTTTTACTCTGCTGCAGAAGAATCTCTCTGTAGGTTTAGGACCCTACCTGAACTTGATTCATGCACGCATATGGTGCTACTTCATTTGATTTCACGGTAAGTTTTTCTTGCAAGTCAGTATTTACAACTAGTTAGTATCTTGGGTTGCCTTCTTGGACTTCATTTAAAGATGACTCCATGGTGTGGGTAATGGTAGTAGGCCATGAGTTCTAGCTCAGAGAGGTTTTCCTAGCCAGAGGTATTTCTAATGTTTTAGGCCGAGGAAAAAGATTGTTCACTAATTACCTGACGGTTGCTAATCTTAGTGGAGTTCATGTGTTGCTGTTGGACATTTGGCCTGGAGAGTTCCTTTCCTTTGGGAATGATTAAATGTAGCTGTTGGGAAGGAGACAGAAAAGACTAAAACAGCACTCCTCAGTCTCTTACAAACAGGATAAATCAGTATTCAGAGGGACTACTCCATGCTTTGGGGAAAACTGCCCCTCTTGTGAAGCTAATGTTCAAGCTGGTAACAGGGCAGTGGGCCCCAGTTCAGATGGTCTGTGTAGCTCTGGCTTCCCTGAAGCTGGACTGTCTTCTAGCATGTGAGGCTGGGACTTCAGGGACAAGTCTGCATGGCTGGGTTACAAAGACGGCTTGTCAGTGGCTCTGTACCAAAGTTGGTGTTGCTGTGCTGCTCCTGGTGGTAGTTGTCTGGTGCAAAATTGGCTTGTGTCTCTGCATTATGTTGTACAGAGCCACAAGATGGGGTAGGCATTCAGGGAACTGCTTGAGAAAATGAGGTGAAGGGCAACAGTTGTTTCAAATCTGCTGTTTCAACACCTCAGTTGATGGAAATCGGCTTTCTCTGAAGAATTCATTAGAATAAAGCCTTTTAGTGCCAGCTGAGAATTTGGGCTGGTACACCTGTGGTTGATTTTCATCTTCAAGTCAAACTGAAGAAAATACATAGTTCCTAGAAACTATGTCTCTTCTTCCTTATTGCCAGAGATTCCATATGTGTTTTTGTTCTTGCCAAAGACCTGGAAGAGATTGCAGTAGGATGCATACAGTTCAACTGAACATGACGTTCTCTTGCTTTGTCATATTGGCCTTGCTGTTGTATACAAAGCTTTCTGCTTTTGTCCTCCCATCCCTGGGTTTATGTTGGCTCCTGCTAATGAGACAAAGTAATGAGAACTGACCTCAAATTAAGACTGGGCTATTCCTGCAGAGCCATCCAAACCACTTATAATATTGATCAGTTAAAGCCCCATGAATTCTTCAAGTCAGTCAATGATGTGAAGTGACAAGTTAAATTATTACAACGAAAGCCCTGCTGTGCTAAGGTAATTTATGTTGCTGGGCCTCAGAACAGATTTTTACCAGTATGTGTTGGTTTTGGTGGGGTTCTTTTCTCTTTAAGGCTGAAGTGAAAATGTTCTTTTTGGAAAATTGTTTCCTGGGAGGATGCATCACATCAATCCTTGTTGTCCAGTGGAACTAGAAATAATGCTGCTTTTATTTTAAATTCAATAATATAGATATCTGGAGCTGTAAAAACTTTCTATATGTTGTGTGGCCCTGGGAAGGTAAAGACAACTTGTATTTTTATCGTCTTACCTTACCTGACTTGAGGTATTTAGTTTAGGGCTATGCTTCTGTTATGTGAATGAGAAACTGGAGATGTATGTGTGGAAGAGACACAGAGTAAAACTTGTGGTTTCTGATGGCTACAGCCCTGGGAAAGAAGAGGGAAAATATTCCTCACGAGGAGAACCAGGGCTCAAAGCCATCAAAGTGACGCTGGAATGGTGTGCTTAGCCACTCAGGCATTATGTGTGTGATCCAGCTGTGTATTCACAAAGCAATGTACAAGGAAGTTTGGTGTCGTGGCAGTGAAGCTGACAACAGCCTGAAAGAGTGGAAAATAAAATCAAGATTTCTCTCTTTACTGTATATTCGTGTAAGCCCTCAGGTGGGGCAGCTAAAGGAAAAAAATCACTACCTTACAGAAAAGGAGTGAAAACTACTTTTGGCTGGCTGCCTTTACCTGTAGCTTGCCCTAGTGCATTAATGCATAATGTCTTCCTGCTGGTGGGTTCCATTTTTCTGAACAAAGAAGTGACTTCTAAATGGTGCCTGTTAATGTATTGATAGGCAACAAGTGTTAAAAATAGGGGTAGAAAAAACCCTCTAAATTGAGAGAGGATGCTGGGCATTGGACTTGCTCCATTTAGATAAGGCACAAAATCTCCATCCATAACACATGCTTTCCTTGCTGTCTTTACTTGTTGACTGAGTAGCGTAATCTGCGGCTGTGGCCTGGGCATTAGTATCTGGGGGTCGCTGGACCTTGGCCCACTGGTAGATAGAGGTCACTCCAGCTATTCCATAGACTAAAGAAGTGGGATCAGCTGCTGTTTGCCCACAGTCAACTTACAGCTACTGAGTTGTTCAAAGCAGTACATATATTGTTGTATTTTTAGTTTTATTTATCGAACAGCCAAACATTTTTGCTCTGATTTTACCCCTACATTTGCAGACATTCATTTATTTGTAGAAAGGAGATTTTTCTTCTGACTGCGGTATTTCCATAGTGCCTTAGGGTGTTTAAGCAAAGGTATAAAACAGAACAGCATGAGCAAAGCACTATAAAAAAATAGAGCCAGTCTTGGCCTTGACCTGATTCATTGTATTTAAATGCTGTAATATTTTGGGCCATACAGAGAAAAGGGCTCTACAATGCTGTGGTACTCTATGGGACAAGATAAAGACAAATTAGTGATGCTGGGAAGGATGTGTGCCAGGGTTTCCTAGACTCCTGAGTATGGACTGATTGACAGGGGAGGAGAGGGAGAGTGTTGGTGCACCATGGGCACTGTGCCCATAGATCGTGTGTATGTGTTTTTCTTTAAGATTTCCTGCATCAGTGTCTTAGTGTGTGTAGGGGTAACTCTATAGCGAGCAGCATACATAAACAAACACATCACAATTTATAGCAAGTCATTGGCACTAAATATAGAGCACTTACTTTACTGCTGCTGGCTGATGCTGAGATAAATTTGGAAAACAGAATAGACATTTCCAGTTCTTACTGTGAGTGCTGTGCTGCTCTTAGGTATCTGAACCACCACATGCCTCTTTTTGCTTTGGAACTGTGGCTATAAAAAGTGGAAGCAAGGGCAGGCGGCCTGGGTAGAGTACAGGGATGTTGTCTGTGAGGCTAGGGACCAGGTTAGGAAGGCTAAGGCCCAGTTAGAATTAAGCTTGGCCAGGGATGTTAAGGATAACAGCAAGGGATTCTACAGGTACGTAGCAAACAAAAAACAGACTAGGGACAACATAGGCCCCCTGAGGAAGCTCTCGGGAGAACTGGCTACACAGGATTTGGAGAAGGCTGAGGTTCTGAATGACTTCTTTGCCTCGGTCTTCGCTGGCAAAGGCTCTGACTGCACCACCCAGGTCTTAGAAGGCAGACGCAGGGACTGTGAGAATGAAGACCTTGGGCCCACTGTAGGAGAGGATCTGGTTTGAGACCATCTTCAAAATCTGAACGCGCACAAGTCCATGGGACC
The DNA here is from genome assembly GCF_037157495.1 of Lathamus discolor. Taxonomy (NCBI): domain Eukaryota; kingdom Metazoa; phylum Chordata; class Aves; order Psittaciformes; family Psittacidae; genus Lathamus; species Lathamus discolor. The sequence goes on along the minus strand of NC_088886.1, from coordinate 60,376,799 downwards.
TGATGGAATCCATCCGTGGGTCCTGAAGGAGCTGGCGAATGAAGTTGCTAAGCCACTGGGCATTGTATTTGAAAAGTCATGGCAGTCAGGTGAAGTTCCCGACGACTGGAAAAAGGGAAATGTAACCCCCATTTTCAAGAAGGGGAAAATGGAAGACCCGGGGAATTACAGACCAGTCAGTCTCACCTCTGTGCCTGGTAAAATCTTGGAGCACATTCTCCTGGAAGGCATGCTAAGGCACATGAAAAACAACAAGGTGCTTGGTGACAGCCAGCATGGCTTCACTAAGGGGAAATCCTGCCTGACCAATTTGGTGGCCTTCTATGATGGGGCTACAGAACTGATGGATAAGGGTAAAGCAGTTGATGTCATCTACCTGGACTTGTGCAAAGCGTTTGACACTGTCCCACACGACATCCTTCCCTCTAAATTGGAGAGACATCAATTTGATGGATGGACCACTCGGTGGATAAAGAACTGGCTGGATGGCCGCACACAAAGAGTTGTGGTCAATGGCTCGATGTCCGGCTGGAGACCAGTAACGAGTGGTGTCCCTCAGGGATCGGTGTTGGGACCGGTCTTGTTTAACATCTTCATTGCTGACATGGACAGTGGGATTGAGTGCGCCCTCAGCAAGTTTGCCGATGACACCAATCTGTGTGGTCCGGTTGATATGCTGGAGGGAAGGGATGCCATCCAGAGGGACCTTGACACGCTTGTGAGGTGGGCTGATGCCAACCTTATGAAGTTCAGCCATGACAAGTGCAAGGTCCTACACCAGGGTCGGAGCAATCCCAGGCACAGCTACAGACTGGGCGAAGAAGAGATTCGGAGCGGCCCTGCAGAGAAGGACTTGGGGGTGCTGGTCGATGAGAAAATGAACATGAGCCGGCTTCGGTGTGTGCTCGCAGCCCAGAAAGCCAACTGTATCCTGGGCTGCATCATAAGGAGCTTGACCAGGAGGTTGAAGGAGGTGATCCTGCCCCTCTACTCTGCTCTTGTGAGACCTCACCTGGAGTATTGTGTGCAGTTCTGGTGTCCTCAACATAAAAAGGACATGGAACTGCTGGAACAAGTCCAGAGGAGGCCACGAGGATGATCAGGGGACTGGAGCACCTCCCGTATGAAGACAGGCTGAGGAAGTTGGGGCTTTTCAGCCTGGAGAAGAGAAGGCTGCGTGGAGACCTCATAGCAGCCTTCCAGTACCTGAAAGGGGGCCTATAGGGATGCTGGGGAGGGACTCTTCATCAGGGACTGTAGTGACAGGACAAGGGGTAACGGGTTAAAACTTAAACAGGGGAAGTTTAGATTGGATATAAGGAGGAAATTCTTTCCTGTTAGGGTGGTGAGACACTGGAATCGGTTGCTCAGGAAGGCTGTGAGTGCTCTATCCCTGGCAGCGTTCAAGGCCAGGTTGGATGAAGCCTTGTGTGGGATGGTTTAGTGTGAGGTGTCCCTGCCCATGGCAGGGGGGTTGGAACTAGATGATCTTGAGGTCCTTTCCAACCCTAACTATTCTATGATTCTATGATTCCCCAGTCATTATCACAGGTTCAGTGAATAGTACACATCATAGACTGTGAGACACCCATTTGATGCTGCTGGTTTTGAGTCACTGGCTGCAAGTACTCTCTTCCTTTCAGAAATGTTACCTGTTCCTTACATTGACCATAGACACCTCCTTCCCAAGACACTCTTCCCATAAGTGTTGATAGGTTTTGATTTCTGTGAGCACATCTCAGTGATTAAACATTGTGTCCTTACAAGAGAAAGGAGTCTTGGGTGGGACAGTGCAACAAACCCTATGTGGAGCTGGTAGGACTCATTTATCTTGGGGCTTGCAGAGAGCATCCATGTGGATGGAAGGTAGAACACAACGATTTAGTTCAGTCTCACCTGTCATCACTGCGTTGTACCTGCGCTCACTCTGAAGACCTCCTTGAAACATCTTCCTCTGACTTTTCTAAGGGTGAATGCCAGAGTGTTTTGAAACATTCTTGCTGTGACAATGGCTTTCCACAGATGTTTCAGAACACTGAAGAGCAAAAGCATTTGGAAAGAGCTTGTTTTAACAGCTTCCTTTGAAATGTTTTTGAATGATGCTTTTAGTGCGTAGCTCTCAAAGGTCAATTTTGCTTTCTCCTCCTTTTGGAAAAAAACCCCCACCAAATACCCAGATAAGGAGAACAGGCTGTATAAAACTGGATATAGGTCTTTGCCACTTTTCATTTGATGGCAAACTCACAGCAGATGGAAAAATGGTTCCCACCGTCTCTTTCTTAACTCCAGCACAATCTTTAGGCATTAAATTCCAAGTATTTCTATACTTTTTTCTTGAGGCTTCTGCCCTCTTAATGTTGATTCTGTTGTATCTTCTGCCAACTCCAATATATCCATCTTCAGTGGACCATAATAAGATTGTTTCCCATGATATCCTTTCTAGTGGCATTTTACATGCTTACTATTTTCCCCAAATGAGTTTGCATGCTATATTTAATGGTAGAGTGAATTTCTGCAGCTGAGCTGGCACATTAAGCTGGGAAAGTGGTGTGTTATAAGGAAAATGCATTTAGGCATATTCCTAACAGATGATTTTAACTGGTGATATGGCTGGGTGCTGCTGTCTTTCTGTTCAATTTACTATACAAATGTCTTTTGATCCTTCAATCCTTAAACACATAGGAAAGAGACAACTCATTTGCATGGGTAATCTTATGGTAGCCACCTTTGTAATTATGTGCAAACTGTGCTTCAGTCCACTGCCAGTATATTATGCCGCTTTGATAAACTTTCATTTCATTATTGAAAGTCAAGATTCCCTTATTAAACTTTTCTATTAAAACAAAGTGAAGGAGCTTCCAAAATCCACATTGCTTCTGCTATGTCCCTTTCATTCTTATGGAATGTAAATAGACAAATCAGCTATCCCATTGTCTTAGCCTAAGGATGTTAAACATGCCCTTGAAACCAAAGACAAAATAAAGCATAATTAAAGATATCATAGTAAGACAGCCCTATGGCACAGCTTCCATTCCTCGCTAATGCCAAGCAAGGTATTGAAGACTGAAGGGCTTTTTGAGACTGAGGACATCTTTTTAATACATTCCTGGGCTGTGAGCTGGGCTTAGCTAACAATGAGATAGTCTAATAAACACCAAATCTTTCTCTACAGCTGAGTAGGCTGCCATCAGCCATAACCTTGAGACAGGACTGCAGCACTTCTGGTTGCCTTGGAGGCTTTCTGTACTTTGACAACCTAAGGAGGAGCAGGTATTTCCATGGGACTGTGTTTATCAGCTGGATTAGAGAGATTTCAGTGGTAATCTGGTTTTCAGCTGAGGTGGTGTACTGCACAGCCTGGTACTCTTATGAAGCACTAGAGAGCGAGCTGGAAAGGTTTCATGCAGGAGCATGTTAGATAGCACCCTCTGCCTGTCTTCACAGGGGACCACTGGTCTTCAGGCTGACTGCTTACAAATCAGACAGGAATAAGAGAATATCTGAGATGCAGGGCAATGCAGGTCTAACTCACCTGAGACTTGTTTAAGAGGTCTTAGCATCTTAGATGTGGTCTGCATCACACAGTGCAGTGCCGAACAGGGAGGCTACCTCAAATCCTGGAAGCATTATGATTGCATTATATAGCATAGTGAAACTCTACAGCGGGTTTATTACGCCTCCTTAGGTGTCTGCTCTGTGTCTTTATTTACATGAGGTGTCAAACTTGCTAGTGCTTGCAAAAGCAGAATCCAGACAGTGCACAGGAGGGTACTACTTTGGTGTCACACTTGTGCTCTGCCAGCATTGTGTGGGGTCTGCAGTGGGAACAACTGAATCATAGAATCACAGACAGGTTTGGGATGGAAAGGACCTTAAAGCTCATCCAGTTCCAAACCCATTCCATGGGCAGCAACGCCTCACACTAGACCATGTCACCCAGGGCCCTGTGCAACCTGGCCTTGAACACTGCCAGGGATGGGGCAGCCACAGCTTCTCTGGGCACCCTGTGCCAGCGCCTCAGCACCCTCACAGGGAAGAGTTTATTTCCAATATTTAATATACATCTCTCCTCTTTCAGTTTAAAGCCATTCCCTGTGCCCCTTTAGGCACCGGAAGCTGCTCTAAGGTCTCCCCTTCTCCAGGCTGAACAAGTCCAGCTCTCTCAGCCTGGTAGTCCACAGTGAATTACATGATATCTTACTTCTCTGGAGGCACTGACCAGTTTACCTAATTTCTATTAAGCAGTTCCAAATACCTGGCACAATTTTTTTTTTGTGTAAGGACATGTTTTCTGACATTTGTTACTTTTGTAAATATGGTGGCTACATGTTTTCTGTGGTACTGAAGATAACATACTGAGTTTTCTTTTTACACATGAGCAAAACAAGGAAGAATTTCAACTAAGTGGATTGATTAAATATTCTGGCTCTCACTTGTTTTTTTTTCTTGTAGCCTGTGCTAGTTCTTTTACTGGCTCATAAGCTATTAAGATACTTGTATTTCTTTGCAGAACTGCTGGATAACAGCAGTAATTCTCTGCCATGTATTGATATTATAAAATCTCTAAAGTTGGAAGTGAAATATGGAAGGTTTGAGGTGAACAGTCTTACTTGTGGAACAACCTGTTACTTTGTCCCTGAAAGCATGTGAATCGGTGCCTGTCCACTTGGCTTCAGGTAGAGATGTGGATCCTTACGGCATGTATTCATACCATTTAATGAGTCTTGGTTGACAAGTGGTGATTAGGACTAGTGAGGTGCTTTCAAGCATTTTCCCTGCCTTTCATTGCAATGAAAGAAGGGAGTGCATTTTCTTTTTTCTTCTTATGTTGCTTTGACTCCCCTGTATTGCTTCTGCCTAGTAAAGCTGATGCAGCTGAAAGATGGTCATTTCAACTTAGTGGAGAATTTGTCACGCCACTTTTCCTTGTGACTGCCAGGAAAGATGATCCTGAAGTGACTGGAAGCAAGGCAGAGCTGAGGACAGGCAAAAGGACAACCTGATGTGTAGGTGTTGTGGGTGTTGGTCCAGTGTCTGAGATGTAATTGGAGTATTCTAATAACATAAAATGGGAGCTGATGTCTCCAAGGGTGACAGAGCAGCTTTTTGGGGGGTTTAAAAGTATCTTTCTACCCAAGGAACTTGCTTTCTTCTGAGGACTTGACTGAAAGAACAGATCATAATACAGCCTCAAAACTAACAAATATCCTGCTTAAGCCTCTTTGTCGGCATGACTCTAAAAGCAGCGTTTAGAATTAGTATAAAATGTTGGGGGAAGCTCCAGGCTTGCTGCTCATGATCAAGGTTTAATTAATCCTTTCCTGTATTCAAAAGGTAGGACCTTTCCTAGATTGATTGTTTCCATTCTAAATGTTACGGAATTATTAAGCAATGCTTCAGAGTGCACTGAATTTATGGCCATTATTTTCTAATGAATTCTGGTTGAACTGACAACTTTAATCAATTCTGGCTTTCAGAAGTATAAATAGGGAGGAGAAACAAATAAATAATGCTTTGGCCACAAAGGCAGTGCAGTGTTTGGAAATGAAGCTTGAAATGTCCAACTGAGCTGCATTAATGAAATATTAGGTGTCAAGTTTGTAACCCTGGCTGGGATGTCATGGAAGCCAGTGTTGGCATGTGGGGATTGTCTTGGAGGTTTCCTTTAATCTTCTGAGCTGGCAGGATATGAAAGATTAAAGTGCCCTGGATCTATCAGACTTGCCACCTCCAGTTCAGGCTAGTTATTAATGTGCTATGTGGACAGTAATACTTTATTAATTGTATTGCTGGCCAGTGATCAATGTGACAAGCTTAGCAAAGAGCACAGTTATTCATCAGAGAGTTGTCAAGAAGTAATTGCTCTCATATGCATTAGAATAAGTTAGTGTGAGGAACAGAATGGATGTGCTTTTATCATTTTTAGGTGCAGGTGTCAACAAAATTCAAATCTGCTAAGGTGCTAGTAAATAAATACGTTGGAAAGGAATTGATTTTCTCTGGCACATCACACCACTACACAGACAAAGGGTCACACTTTAACAGCATCTGTAGTTTAAAGTGGTTTAAAAGGTTTTTTTAACTTATTCTTTTCAGTGTACAGTATTTATCAGTTACACTTTCTTAAGGGCAGGCACATGGTTTGCAGCTGTTGTCTTATAATGAAAACTGGAATAGCTGTGATGTAATTTTGCTGAAAGCTGTTCTTTGAAGTATAAAATGTACAATGGCACAGCTATCATTACATGCAGAATATATTTAGATCTACCATGAGAATCTTTCACTTCTTATGGGAAGGCACATTGGTAATAAAATACCAAAGCTTTTCTTTCTGCAGAGGTGAAGACTTGCACTTGTCACCAAAGATTGCTCTTTTAAGGATTGTCAAAAGCAGTGGGGAAGTGAGAGAGACAAGGCTGGATTTATAATCTCTGTCCTGGTTTCTGCTGTGCCTGACAATATTACACTTTATCACATGATTTGTTTTCCCCATCGTCCGAGATAACCTCATATTCAGCTGTGGGGTTAACATATGAAGTGTTACCTGCTGGATGCAAGGCTACTTTGCACATGGGTGTGCAAGTGGTTTTCACTGACCTGGGTGAGAACAGTGGATGCTCACCTCCACTGGGTTTAAGAGGATGAAGGAATTGTGCAGCCTTCAAATAGAACTTAATCCAGCCAAATACCAGTATGTGCTTGAGGTAATACCTTGATGAAGTCTCTTTTTGGCTCAGTAGTGACCTGGCAACCAAATGTGGATATAGAACCCTAATGGTTAGTGTTGTGGTTTGCATACTTCAGGTTGAGTCTGACCTTAGTTTTTAGTTTCTTGTCTTGTGAGTGCCTTGCTCCATATTTTTCTGTCAATTTTCACAGAGCTTTGTACTTCAATTAACATTTAATACATGCACAAACTGGACTCACTCTCTAGACCTCACACTCTCTGCATATTGCTTTGCTTTTACTCTGTTTACATTGATTCTGTGGGTTTCTGAGAGTTCCTTGAACAAAAAGCCTGTAGAGAACCTATCCCAGAAGACAGTGCTTTAGAATAGAGCTGAAGCTAAACCCAGCTATAAAGATTTGTTTATCATGCACCTAAACAGTGATGTATTATGCTGATTCTCCAGGACAGCCAGGCAAACAAATAGTGCTAAACTGACTAAAAGTAATAATGGATTGAGGTCAGAGATGGGCAGAATGCTGTGATAGGGTAGTAAAATTCTGGGGTTTTGTTGGGAAATAGAGCACTGGGAAATAGATCCACTGTTTAGAGTGGATCTCCTTGGCTTTCAACAGCATCATTTTTAATGATCTCATCTGGAAGTTCTTTTTCTGCCTTGCTAGTGAAAATGAACTCATCTAAATAATGAGGAAAGTGCTGATAGTTAGTTCTCTATCATATTGCTACCACATGCTACTAAGGTAAGAGAAATAAGATATTCCTAAAGTAGATATGACAGATTCTTTGTCCAATTTCAAACCCCCACAAACAGACAAGGGTGAAAAATATGATATGACTGTAAATATCCTTAGCATCATCAGCTTAGGAAAAAAAAATGAGCATTTAACCTGATGTAGGGGAGATTTAGATCAGACATTAGGCAGAAGTTCTTCCCTGTGAGGGTGCTGAGGCGCTGGCACAGGGTGCCCAGAGTAGCTGTGGCTGCCCCATCCCTGGCAGTGTTCAAGGCCAGTTTGGACACAGGGGCTTGGAGCAACCTGCTCTAGTGGAAGGTGTCCCTGGCTGTGGCAGGGGTTGGAACTGGATGAGCTTTAAGGTCCCTTCCAACCAAAACCATTCTGTGATTTTATGAGTGTCAAGTGGGAGGAAGGGGAATTCATTTATGGAGCACACCAAAGCAGCAAGTGAAGGACTGTTTAAACATTTTCCGCTGTGTTTAGTAAGATGTGGCCCTGTCTTTGAGGAAAACTCTTTCACGCTTTACAGTATAAGCATGTATCTTTATTGTACGTGATACAAGGCAGCCAGTGTTTTATTACTGACTTTCAGAACTCGGCCTTTGACAAAAATCTTTATCCACACTGGGGGAAGAGGGGATTGTCACAAATACGTTGAATGGAAGAGTTTTGCAAATATTAATGTTGATGCACTAAGTCAGTAAAGCCTCATCTCAGCTTCCCCAGCACTGGTGCGACCTGTACTCAAGTCACATAGTCATTGCAAAGCCCTTCCAGAAAGACTGCGAACCCTTGTGCATTCTCTGCAAGACATTATTTTTCTACTAACATCCAAATGCAACTTTGTTCAGCCATGTTCTGATTTCTGCCTTGGAAACACTTCATCTCAATGCCTAAAAAATATTGTTGAGAATGGTTTGGCTTATAGTTTGCTTTGGTAAGTGTCAGACTGGCTACTGTATTTTCTCTTGTTCCTCAATTCCTCCTTGTCTTGGTGTTTTTAATACTCTGGCTAGGGTTTGTGTGGTCTGTAGAACACTGGAATCGAAGCCTGAGTAGATCCTGGCATTTTTATGTCACAGTAAGTTAGAGGTTTTTGAATTATAGAATCATAGAATCATAGAATAGTTAGGGTTGGAAGGGACCTCAAGATTATCTAGTTCCAACACCCCTGCCATGGGCAGGGACACCCCACACTAAACCATTGCACCCAAAGCTTCTTCCAACCTGGCCTTGAACACCACCAGGGATGGAGCACTCACAACCTCCCTGGGCAACCCATTTCAGTGCCTCACCACCCTAACAGGAAAGAATTTCCTCCTTATATCCAATCTAAACTTCCCCTGTTTAAGTTTTAACCCATTACCCCTTGTCCTGTCACTACAGTCCCTGATGAAGAGTCCCTCCCCAGCATCCCTATAGGCCCCCTTCAGATACTGGAAGGCTGCTATGAGGTCTCCACGCAGCCTTCTCTTCTCCAGGCTGAACAGCCCCAGCTTTCTCAGCCTGTCTTCATACAGGAGGTGCCCCCCGATCATCCTCGTGGCCCTCCTCTGGACTTGTTCCAGCAGTTCCATGTCCTTTTTATGTTGAGGACACCAGAACTGCACACAACACTCCAGGTGAGGTCTCACAAGAGCAGAGTAGAGGGGCAGGACCTTTGACCTGCTGGTCACGCTCCTTTTGATCAATGCCCTTAGTTTTAGAAATAAATGTTCTGATGTTCTGGAATAGAATCATAGAATCAATGAGGTGGGAAAAGGTCTTTAAGATCATCATGTCCAGCTGTTACCCCATGACTACCAAAAACCACTGCTAGACTAGGACAGTGAATAAGTTTTATCCCTTACGTTTTCTGTAGATTAGTTTTATTGTGTTCTCTATTACAGAATCATAGAATCATAGAATAGTTAGGGTTGGAAAGGACCTTAAGATCATAAGTTCCAACCCCCCTGCCATGGGCAGGGACACCTCACACTAAACCATCCCACCCAAGGCTTCATCCAACCTGGCCTTGAACACCGCCAGGGATGGAGCACTCACAACCTCCCTGGGCAACAGATTCCAGTGCCTCACCACCCTCACAGGAAAGAATTTCCTCCTTATATCCAGTCTAAACTTCCCCTGTTTAAGTTTTAACCCATTACCCCGTTGTCCTATCACTACAGTCCCTAGTGAAGAGTCCCTACCCAGCATCCTTATAAGCCCCCTAATTTCTATTGGGTTGAATTTGAGCATTTTTTAAATGAAGCGGACATCAAGGGGAGAATAGCTTTAAGGAATAAGCATGGGAACTAGATACTAATGCTTAGGCAGTTCAAGCTCTCAGCTAAGTGATGCTGTCATCTGTTCTAATATTTCACTGACTGAGCAAGAGCTTTTCATTGCCTGTGGACACAGGCAGACACTACCATGTTACTGTCTGCTTTTGTGGTGTGTCTGTGTAACCAGGGGCATGCCTGGTGTGCATGTGTTAAAGGAGGAAATCTTGTAGCCATATTCATGGTGTACCGCCTTTTCTAAACATGACAATCTTGTGCTGAATACTGAAGATGGACACGTGGAAACTAAGGACATTTAGAAGAGCTGATCTTTGTCAGTTGCTGTACAGGTGGCTGTAATATCTGCATTAGAAGCCTCATTCCTGCTGGTTGCAGGAGGTGCAGAGCAAAGTTCATGTCTGATGTTACAGAGAAAATTGTATTGAATTTATCATCCTTTTGCTTTGCTCTTTTGATCCTCAGATTTTCTTTAACTAAAGGTTATGGCTTTTGGTGATAAATTTAGATTCTGCAATATGTAGCTAGAGACAATACGTAATATTTTTTTCTCTCAGGATACTTGTGACTGTGTGTTTCATTGTGATGTGGAAGATGAAAATTCTCCAGACACCATTCTTTTCCTGGATGTCAGGAATTGATAATGTGCCCTTTGAATAATGAATCATATCCAAACATCAAATGAGATTCAGAAGTAGCTTTAGGGCAATCCAGGATGCTGCACTAAACAAAGTTTAAACAGCTGAAGTGAATGTGTGGATTGGGGTGAGCTAAAGCCCTGTATTCTATTCCTTTCCATTCTGCACAGGTTACAGCTTACAGAGTCGTGCCTGATGTGTTTGACAATAGGTGACCTAGCATTTGATGGTGGTTTTCCATCAGTAGCCGTAGATGGTTTGGTGGGCCACCAGACCAACTCTGGGTAAAGATCAGGTGAAGGACTTCTGTCCTTTCAGCTGAAGAGCAGTCTTGGGTTAACTCCAGGTGAGAGGAAGGATGCAGTAACAGAAGTATAACCCCTCATTAGGAAAGCAGAGATTATGTGCAGAAGGAACAAAATGCTCATTCCAGGTTTAAAAAAACCCAACAAACAAGTGTTGGATGTTTCTGTCCCATCGCCATGCCCAAACGACAGAAGAAGACTCCTTGAACATCTTGTTTGATCCATTTGCAGTCCTATTTGGTATCATTAAGTAATGCTTATATTAATATCACCCTGAGATTAGCATTTTCCTGCAGGAATGTTTGAATTGCGCATCATAGACAATTAATATTGAAGTTCTCTTAATGGTGCCTTTCATCTCAAGAGTCTGAGGATTTTTCAGGTTGGAAAAATAAGGATGAAAAATGTTCTCTGTGTTTTAATGCTTTGCTTTATTAAAGAGCTCTTGTGGTTGGCATCGCACCATTAAAAAGCTCGAAGCTGATAGCCATGATATTTCATGTGTGGAAGAATTTACAACAGATCACAACACTGACTGCTGAGACTATCTGAGTTGCTGGAAAAATGGGTTTAATTGTCCATTCTGAAACTGTTTCCAGGATCAAATAGAATTTAACTACTCATGCTCCTTATAACCCTGGTTTTGTTCCATTGCAGTAAATCTGATGGGAAAGCAGAATGGCAAGTTAAAACCAGCAGTGATATTTTATAGCACCAACATTAAGCTATGTCATCTTCAAATTAAAGTACTGCACTGAAAGGGTTTCTAGTTGTAATGATTTGTTACTCTCTGGAGCTGTAATCTGCATTTTAAAAGCTTTTCTTAATCAGCGGTATGGGGAAGTGTGTGTGTGAGTAGAGGCATGTTTCTTTAAAACCTCTCTGTAGTTCACTACCCGTTGATTTTTCATCTTGCCCGTGTTTGCAGAGGATGTTGCTGCTGTGTAATGACAACTCTGACATGTTGCTATCACTAATTACCCAGGCATTTGAATGACAAATGGAGACAAAATGAGCATTAAGCACAAACATTATATTGTTCAGACTCATCTTTACAGTCTTACAGTCATTAATGGACCCAATTTTTGGTTTCTATTCATATATGAAGTTAAATAGACACGATTTTATTTTCCTGGTTTAAGTGGCTGTTGGAGATGCTAGCATCTCTGTTGTACCATGGAGCTCAGGACTGGACCAAGGAAACAGGTTCACGGTGTTTCTTCCTTTGAAGGGAGTAGATTTCTGAGAAACTATACCCCCTTTGTCTTTTTTTAAGATAGCAAACTTTTGAGAGGGGGACTTTCTAACTGCAAATTTGTATGGCACCTAAGGCACTTCTTATATTCTGACTTGAATGAAATTTCACTTCCAGGTAAAAGTGATGCTGTCCAAAGCAGAAAAACCATGTATGTAGGGAAAAATATCTCTTAGTTAATAAAATAAAGGTGGTACTTAATAGCAAGCAGGGTACTCCTTTTTTTTTTTTTTTTTTTGGGAGGGGGGTTGCTGCAGGAAGGATGCCTTCAAATGCACAGAATATGAACATCGTAATTGACGGTATTCTGAAACTAACGTGCAAGTTAGAAACTCCACTGCAATCTCAGTCCTTGTCTTTTGCATTTGAACATAGCACTAACCATCATCTAACTGGTACCTGATTGGGAAGTCCCTTTTTCATCCCCCAGCTCTTGCATTGCACTTGTGAAAGTGTTTCGTATTGTCTATGGAGAAGGTGCTTTAAATCAGTGGGAACTGGGACTGGAATGAAGGGAAGAATGTTGAGATGGTGTAGCAAGATAGATGGTATTTTAGTGTTGGTTCACCTTGTACTTCAGATGAAGATATATTACTAATAAAGTGCTCATCAGTGTTTATTGATAAAGAAGTGCTTGGGTAACAAATTGAGGCAGATGTCATTTTATTCTTTAATAAAATGTTCCTGTCAAAGCTTGAAGGAAATGATTATGTTTCTGGACATGAACTGATGATATGTTTGCCATGCTCTTTCCCAGTGGATTTCAACATACTGCGGTATGTTGCTGTGATTTGAGGACCAACATCTTTGTTTAAAGAATGCTCTATTGGAAGAGGAGTGTATGGGCAGAAGAGGAACTGCCAGTACAGCAGTTAGCAATGAGGAATTTTAAATGGAGGGTTCTGCTTTAATTTTGTATGGAAGAAGGAAGATTAATGCATCACTGTAGTGTGTTAATGAAAAAGTTTTGTCTTAGCTCTATATTACAAGTCATAAATGACATGAATGTGGCTTCATTTTAAGCGTATTAATAAGTTTCTTTGCAGCAATTAACTGACAAGAGTGAACAGAACATTGTTCTGCTGTATTTTTGGACCATGTCTTTTTAAGTCAATTCCTGGAACGCATGAAGAACTTTTAATTGGGAGATACAGAGAATTTCACTAGCAGGAACTGAGTAACGTTATAGTAGGGTTGTGGGGAGTGAAGGTGGTAAGATTTGCATGGAAAACAATTTGGGAATAAGCTGGGAGGCCTTGGTGCTTGACAGTCCCTGGGGCGATGAGCTGGAATGTTGAAGGACAGGAAAGATAAACAAGGAAGCCTTGGGAGGATGGGCCAGGATGTACTTGTGGCAGGAATCTCAGTTGGAGGCTGGAGGATGTGGGGGTCGTGAGAGGGTCTGCAGCATTGTGATTGGACTGTTTACCTGGAGAGTTTTACAGGGGCCAGTGAGATTGAACGTTGTATGTATGTGCAGGTTGGGAAAGTACCGAACAAGGGGATAAAAAGGGCTTGGTGGTAATAAACGAGGATTTGAGTGTCTGCATTAACTTGAGTCCATGTCGTGAAATGCCACATAGGGTAACTTAGTTGCATTAGACCTGTGTAAAACAGTTGTGATAAATCTAAACCTGATGTTAATCAAACCCGAATCTTCCTAGATTTTTATTGAAATTGCTACTTTTGCCTATTCTTTTCTAGTACTACCTAAGATGGAGCTAGTAATAAAAAAGCCAAAGCACTGTAAGAACGATTATTGTTTCATTCTGTCGCACTTTGTGAAGCGGAGCAGCATACTTGTGAGGCAGCCTATTGTGAGAAATTCATGTTTTGAAGAACTAAAAGATGTGGGTATTTTACCTATCTGACTATGTTTCAGCAGAGTTTGCTACTCCATGTCAGATCTGGCAGCTGCTTAGTTTGAGATACAGCACCAGTTCAACTAAACAGTGTGTGTCCAAAGCAGAATTGAAGGTGATAAGGCTAAGTAAATAGCTACCCTGTTTCAGTGTAATCACATTCAGTGATTAGGAGCTCAGTAATCTTGATTCTTTAAGGTTGAAATTAATTCAGGATGTTTGCCAGTTTGTGGATTATGTTTAGATTATCAGTCAGATGTGTGCCAGTGGGACTTCACTGCACCTGAAGGCCTTTAATTTGAAGATTATCTGGAACCTTGATCCTGATGCCAGTGACCTCTGTTATCTCTGGGCTTCAGAAAGGGTTTCTTTAATGGTACCTTTGCACTGAGGAGCACGGCAGGCAGTCATCCACAGTATTTGTGCAGGTTCTGCTAATGAGTTAGGATCAGCACCTACCTTCCAATTACGTTTTACTAATCTAGAAACCAGCAGCTGCTGAGGCTTCTCTGTGGCTTTGTAGAAATCTGATGTTTCTCTTCTGTTTCTAAATGAAGAACTGTGGAATGGTTTTTGATTAGGAGTTAGAAGAGCTACAGGGACAGAGGTGCTGTCTGCCTGATTAACTAAGTCTGAACCTTTAATGTAATGGGATTTAGCAGTCAGTTAGACTGGGAATTGGGTGGAGATATGTTTTTAGAGCAATCTGTGAGCAGAAAACAGAAGAGATCTGTTTAAAAAATAAACTTGGCTGCTTACACTTTCTAGATCCAGATCATTGAGCTAACACAAAGTTATTGCCTCCCTTCTGTTCAGTGGAGTTAAGATTAGAAGTTTGAGTTTTAAATAGCTCCATGGATAAATGCAGATTTCTAAGGTATAGACCAAAATCCATTAAAAAGGTACTAAAAAGCAGGTATTAGAAACCCTTTTCAAAGTATTCCTATTCCTATAAATGTATCTTCACACAACATTGTCGAATTTATAGCAAAACAATTAACCACATATGGCACCACTCTGGAGGAGCTAGTTCCTACAGGCACTGGAATGTAATTCTGCTCCTAATGGTACCTGTTTCCCACTCAAACTTTATCCCTCTTTTTCACAAGTATAAATGCAAGTTAGATTACCAGCTGTTGGAATTTATTTGTTTCTGCTCTGTGTGACCTGCTAGAGTCTGGAAAGAAGCATTCAAAGTTCTGTGGCATTATTGGCAACAAATAGACTCATGAGGAAGACTTACATAAGGAGAACAGTACAAAGAGACATGGCACTAGCTTTCATAGAATGGTTTGGGTTGGAAAGGACCTTAAAGCTCATCCAGTTCCAACCCCCTGCCATAGGCAGGGACACCTTCCACTAGAGCAGGTTGCTCCAAGCCCCATCCAGCCTGGCCTTGGACACTGCCAGAGATGGGGCAGCCACAGCTTCTCTGGGCACCCTGTGCCAGTGCCTCAGCATCCTCACAGGGAAGAGCTTCTGCCTAAGAGCTCATCTCAATCTCCCCTCTTTCAGTTTAAAGCTATTCCTCTTGTCCTATGCCTACAGGCCCTTGTCAACGGTCCCACTCCAGATTTCTTGTTGGCCCCTTTAGGCACTGGAGCTGCTCTAAGGTCTCCCCTTAAGGAGCCTTCTCTTCTCCAGGCTGAACCAGCCCAGCTCTCTCAGAGCCTGTCTCCAAAGCAGAGCTGCTTCAGCCCTCTTCAAACATGAGCCTGACCCTGTATCTGAAGCAGCCATATCATTTGCTGCTGCCATTTGTGCTGTCATCCGTGGAATTATTTTGCAGCTGGCAGATTTTAGGTTCCTGCTCAAACTGGGATGTTTGACCTGTACTTTCCAGCATGTCTGCTGATACGGTAGAGAAAAAACTTTGTGATGTATTATGCCCACAGCTCACATTACTGTTAATGGGAACTTTGAAGTTAATTTCATGGTAAACACAGCACTGTATTTGATCTAAGCTCGTGAATAATTTTACTTCCTCCCCCCCACCCCCAGTAGCTACCTTGAGTAGCTGCATGCCTTAGACTTTTTAACAAAAAGTTTTAGTGAGAGTATCTTCTAAAGCAATTTATGCAGTCATAATAAATTAAAGAGCCTTTGGGGAACACACTGCTTGTATCTGAAGACTATTCCAGTTGCAGGAGTATGTTTCAAAGAAGATTTGTGTATTCAGCAGAGTTTAACTTGCAAGTGTCAGTCAATGGGCTCTCTGCCTGAAACCCCTAAAATACTTCTGCAAACCATAAGCCAACAGGATTCGGTCTGAATCAGTTCTCAGACTCTTACTTCCATCACCTGTTTACTTTTAGCCTTTTGAATTAGTCTGTCAGTGCCTATAGAAAGTTACCAAAATGGGGTAAATTTCTTGTGTGAAATGTCCAGAAAGTACCTCTTCCTCTGAGATTGCTTCAGTGCAGCAGCTTCCCCTGCTCCAAACTGGAGTGTTACAAGGCATTATTCACAGGGACCTGTGGAAACAGCCTACCAGTCTGTGACAGCAGTGATGGACAGGTTGCCAGTTCTATTTATAGCTTTACTTGTAGGTAGCTCTCCTACAGCTTTTCTTATAACCTTTCCAGAATTTATAGAGCACTGTACATGGTCTGTCTCTCTAATCCACATTCTTTAGGGCTATTGAAATAGTAGCTTTAGTGTTATGATTTGGCTATGAAAGTGGTGGGCAGTCCTTTCTAGTTAATCCAAAATGTTCAGCTATTAAAGAAAGATTTCTTTAATGAAACCATTTCCTCTTATTTTTAAGGTCTGATAGCTTTGGGGGAAACATCCAATATGGTTTATTTCGAAAATAGAAAAATAAACTTCTGAACTGTGTTTTCCCTCAAACTCTTTGTGTTCAGTCCAAATGTTGGATTAATTTAGATATCAAACTATGCATTTTTAATGCAAATCTAATAAGGAAAAGATCTTGGCAGCAAGTTCTACTTGTCTTATTTTTCTTTGAGCATTGCAGAGAATTTGGACAGAAAGTGAGCTAAACTTTTGTTGTTCTTTTCAGTACTGTCTGTGCCTATTGACCCTCTCAGGTTGTGCAAAGAAATGCCTTCTGCAGCTTAAAAAGGAGCTTTGGGAGAACCTTGCAGAGTGTGGCTCCTGCTACCCAAGTCTGGCGTTAAAACCTGTTGCTTAAAGATGTCAAGAATGAGCTGCTGTTGCACATCAGTTCCTGTGTTTGGTATGTGAGGCTGCAACTGGTATGTTAACAGGCCCAGCTCCTCATCTGGGGCTACTCAAGTTCCACTCTCCTCAGTGAAGTTATGCACTTCCATGCCAGCTTAGGGTTTGATACACAGTTTATTTTCTGAGAGGGGGGACCCTTTGGCAACTCCAGAATAACTCACAGCTAGGAAATTTGAGAGTGTCCTTTCAGCCTATTACAAAGCAAGCCATGGTGCCTCTAGGCGTGTGATGTGTGAGAGGATGTTTCATCAATACGACACTGATAATATGTAAAAGCCTTTGTAACCAAGTCCCTTCTTGTACCTGCAGTATCCTTCCGTCAAAGGTAGTCAACAGTTAAAGGCTTTTGACTTCATTCTTTTCTGTTCCTATGTGTAACTTAGAATCTGACAAGTGTTTGAGCCTTTTTTTGAACAAGTGGGAGACTGTGAGTGGGATTTCAGCTGTAGGAATGCCTCTTTGAGGAGCTTTCTGCTGAAGTAACTGCTTTTCATCAGGATAGATTTGTGAGGCACAGGAGGGATCTGGTGGCTGTGACCACTTCCAAGTAGCTTCTTGATTTGCATAAATCAATGCAGATTGGAAATGCTGTAATGCACACCCAAATGAGCAATACCCTCTGTGGACAGTGCGATAAACTCCAGAACTTTGCACCACTGTGAAGACATTTGTTGCTATGTGACTTTCTATAAGGAGGAGTTCAAACTATTTTACTTACTTAAAGAAGCTGTGAATTGGGAAACATCAGCTCTCCATGAAATTGACTGTTTTGTTTTCAATAGATCTTCCAGAGCATCAGCCCTGAACTGGAGTTCTATGGCACTGTAGAACTTACTGGATAGTCTAAAGAACTTTGAACTTGTGTAACTTGTATTTAAGAGGATTGGTGCCTACCTCTAAAGATGCTGCTTATAACACTTAAACTGTTGAGGAGATAAATGTTTCTGCAATGGCAGCATATGGGGACAAGTTCAGTGGCATTAAACACTTAAGTCTCATGGAGCATCTTTGGGCTGGAGAATCATGTCATTAACATACAAGAGTCAAGTAGCTAGTATAATGTAATTGTGAATGTCTGATTAATACACAAAGAGGCCAGAAGGGTGAGAGCTTTGTCTCATTCATTGCTTAACTCAAAGACTTGGCATTTTCTGCATCTTCAATTTAAGGCATGATTAGCTTTACAGAGAAAAATGTGTGTGTATATATATATTAATATGATACTGTTGTTTCATAGTCTTAAGACATGATTTAGGTCCTACACCTGGGTCAGAGCAGTCCCAGGCACAGCTACAGGTTGGGCAGAGAAGAGATTCAGAGCGGCCCTGCAGAGAAGGACTTGGGGTGTTGGTCGATGAGAAAATGAACATGAGCCAGCTTCAGTGTTCACTGGCAGCCCAGAAAGCCAACCGTATCCTGGGCTGCATCAAAAGGAGCGTGACCAGCAGGTCGAAGGAGGTGATCCCTGCTCTTGTGAGACCTCACCTGGAGTATTGTGTGCAGTTCTGGTGTCCTCAACATAAAAAGGACATGGAACTGCTGGAACAAGTCCAGAGGAGGGCCACGAGGACGATCAGGGGACTGGAGCACCTCCCGTATGAAGACAGGCTGAGGAAGTTGGGGCTGTTCAGCCTGGAGAAGAGAAGGCTGCATGGAGACCTCATAGCAGCTTTCCAGTATCTGAAGGGGGCTACAGGGATGCTGGGGAGGGATTCTTCATTAGGGACTGCAGTGACAGGACAAGGGGTAACGGGTTAAAACTCAAACAGGGAAATTTAGATTGGATATAAGGAAGAAGTTCTTTACTCTAAGGGTGGTGAGGCACTGGAATGGGTTGCCCAGGGGGGTTGTGAGTGCTCCATCCCTGGTGTTGTTCAAGTCCAGGCTGGACAGAGCCTTGGTTGACATGGTTTAGTGTGAGGTGTCCCTGTCCATGGCAGGGGGGTTGGAACTGGATGATCTTAAGGTCCTTTCCAACCCTAACTATTCTATGATTCTATGATTTTCTCATGCAGATGGACCTCAGAAGTTTTCTGTTCAGTTTTTAAGATTCCCTCTCCCACACCCTGTTGGCCTTTCCTTCAATTTCTCTGGATGTTTATTCTCTTGGGGAAGGCTTCTTTGTGCTTCAAAGATGTCAGGCTTCAGGCATCTGAACTTCTCAAAACAAAATTTGTTTTCCTATTCAAAGCACCTCTTTAGAGCTCGGGTCCTTTGTTTTTACAGGGATATTGCTAATTAAAATTGGCCACCGAGGGTAGATACAGCAAATTCAGGCCTTTAAATTCTCAGGGAAGTATTTCTTAAGAAAATAAATAGTTTTTGTAGTATTTAGAGCCGAAACATTTTACCATCAGAAATCTTGTGGTGAGGCTGATAAATAGAAAGCCATTATTTCCTTACCCTTCTCAAGCCCCCTAAGTTCTGAGGTGCCAGCAGGTGGCTGCACAAAAATGTTTGCTTAAATTAGCTTTTGCTTAATTTCTGATCTTCTGACCAAAACCTCAACGAGCCATGATAGGAAACCACACTAATGAGATGCACTGCAAAGCAAAATAGGCCTAGGGCAAAAAGCAGGCTTTTAATTTGTTCAACTTACATCTCTCACATCTGGCTGTGATGGATGATGTCACCGGGCACATGAAGAATGTCAGAAATAGACTTTTGAAATCACTGCCTCCACTGTTTGTCTTTCTCCACTCGCTCACTTGTTTTCTTGGCACGTGGTGATACATGAAAATACTTTAAAGGGCAAAGACTCCACGCCAGAAGTTAAACTTTGGTTTGGATGTGGACCATTGGGCCTGGTTGCCAACTCCTTGTCTGGTCAGCTCTCACCACAGCTGATATGGCACACACAAAGAGCTGCTTTTAGCACTGGGTACCTCAGGACTGCTCAGGAGTTAGGGTTAGGAGTATCTCTTAAAACAGCAATCTCAAGATGGGGAGATGGGGACTTAAAGCAGCAGTAGGAGCAGTGCTGTGCGTCTCCTTCTGTGTTCAGAGGCCTGGTTTGATTCCTGGGTGGTTGGGAGATGGGCATTAAAGCTGGGGCTAGTACTTCCAGGTAGTCTGAGCTGATGAAGCCAGAACTTTGGAGCACAGCTGGACTCATATTGGCAGGTTCTGCTGCTTGTCACAGGCCTGAACAGCTTCCTCTTGGGAAGGGCTGGAATGTGGTGACTCACATTGTCAATGTGACTAGCACGTGATAGCACTGTGCAAAGCGTAGCAGTGTAGGCGCAGCCAGCTGGGTTGCCTTACTCATCTAGGTAGAACAGTTTTCCCTTTTCTCTCTTGCTACCAAAAGTAAAAGGCTGTTCATGCATATTAAGCTCAGGCACAGAGAAAAAATGTTGCACATTGCTCCCAATGCAATGAAACATGGTGCCTTATATTTGTGCTTTCACTATTAACTGGATACCTGACCTTAGAATTGCTCATGTGGGAGAAATAGTTTTGTTGACCACCAGTCCTTGTAAACAGGCTAAAATGAGATCTGAGGGACCCTGCAATCAGTTATTTCTTGTAAAACTTGACTGCCTTCAGTTGTTTCCAGAGAAGGTGAACTGTGAGCTCCAGACTCTGTGAGCTCCACATGCTGTTGAAAGCGATGCAATCCACCCAGTTGCTTACAGGAGCAGTTTGTTGGGTGGCTCCTTGTGATCACATCAGGTGTGTACAGTTATAGATTGGTTAGGGTTGGAAAGGACCTTAAAATCATCCAGTTCCAGCCCCCCTGCCATGGGCAGGGATGCCTCACTCTAGAACATGTCACCCGAGGGTCTGTCCAGTAATTAGTCTGTTGAAAGAAGGCTATAGGGGGAATTCTGTTTGTGCAGCCACCCTTTATTGTGGATTTCCTTGTGAAGTGCTGTAACCTTTATTTTCATCTAGCAGCACTTTCTCTCCTTTGCCTAGAGTAGTGGTTGCTCTGAGGCCCACTGCCCAGTAGAAAATCATCCATCCTCTGCAGGTAACTGGTGTGTGCAGAGTTGGATTTGTAGTTGTAATGTCGCCTGATTCCACCAGCTTCCTTTTCTGCGTGTTTCCTAAGAAGCAGCAAATCAAAGCGGAACAGGACAATTGTTCTGTCTCGTAGAAATACAGCTTATTTTATTTTGCTGAACTTTCATTTTTAAAGAATCCTAGAAAACTCAGGCGGTTCTTTCATGAGAGGGTTTTAAAGCTAGGTGTTTGTCATAATTCACAGCTTCTCCTCTGTGCATCTTTCATACTTCATTGTCCTTTGAACACTTTAGTGTGCTGGCCTATCTCTTTCTGCTTTGAATGTACTTGAAATTGTATCTGTGTGGTCACACTTTTCCCATTTATCAAAAGTAGCAAACGTCATTCCACCATTTCCATTTGCCAGAGACTCTTTATATTTCTTACAATAAAAACAGGGCTGCTTATAGAAAGTCTGTTTGTGATAGATAAAACTCTGTGTTGAGAGAACCAAGGATAACAAGCACCATCTATGAGTTGAGAAGCAAAATGTGTATCTTGTTCCTGGCTGTTCAGAATTAGGGCCTAGACCTGAATAACTTGAACTGTGAGAACCACTCCTTTTACACGTTCTCTCTATTCAAGTGGAGCATCCCACCTTTGTTGATTCATGCCTTAATTCAAAGAAACACGAATTCCCAGCTTCTCCACTGCTTCATTCTAGCAGAATTATAAAGAAATAAAATTCCAAGCTTATTTCTGGCCCTTCATGTTCAAGAACAAATAATACTGGCAACTTTCAGGGACAGCTGAAAGAGAGGTGGCTTTTCATTTGTCTGGAAGCACTGATGGTGAGACCTGTGGTCTAAGAGCTGTGGGGGGCCCTGTCAAGTCTTTCATTGGAGGATCTAATCCATCTCTTTTAGAAGGTTCACAGAAGACATAATCAGATTGTCTAGTCTGATCCATGTGGTGTCACAGGTCACTGAATTTCATGCAGATTGCTCTGTAATGAGTCTTATCCTGACATTCTCAAGCATTGACAATATCCCAAAGGGTCACAGCACTGTGGTCGTGGAACCGAGGCCATGGAATACTTTCCTCTTGAGTGGTTTTAGCTTTTGCAGTCTTAATTCATGTCTAAAATCTGACCCCAGCTTCACTACATTATTAAAGTGTGCAACTCCATTAATTCCAATAGTTGCTGTCTCTCTAAATAGGTCTTGTGTGCACAAGAGAAATACTTAGCTGTGCACATCCTAGTGTGTACAGCTGGATTATTAGATGCTATAGTGTAGCAATTGCATGGGTATGTGTTGCAGCTGCAGAACATGTTGCTGAAGTGAGCTGTAAAATGAACCTAGAGTTGCAAATGGTAATCTGAAGTGAAATGCAAGCAACCCCTCTTTCTTATTCCAAATGCACTTTTCTATCACATTGCTTAGAAATGTCTCCAGTACTTGGGGATGAAATGTTTCATTTCTATTTTCTTCCACAGCTAATACCTTTGTAGGGAAAATAATCTGAAATGTGCTTTGAACAGCAGGAGGGAGGAGAGAAACCTAGAATCAGTAATGCTAAGAGCTGGATATGATGTAGGACAGAAATGTGGAGCTGAATTTGTAACATGAGAAAGCAACTTGGCAGCTCTGCAGAGTTTTAAGTTGTTTTAAAGAGGGGCATAATGCCAAAGAACAGGAAGGTATCAGAACTCTCTGAGGCATTGGAGGGGAAAGATCCTGGACTGTGTTACTAAATCACAAGTCTAACTATCAAAGCAAATGTGCTGAGGAAGCTGAGGAAACTTCTGCTTTAGGAACTCTCAGAAGCTGAAAAAACAACTACCATCTCTGGGTCATGAGTTACAGTACCTGATTGCAGTTTATGGGTATTTGTTTTGTGAAAGAAAGGGGTACTGAATGTGGTTCATAGGGAAAGCCTTAATACTTTGGGGAAAGATCCTCCAGAAACAGAGGAGAATCATCCCCATGAACAAAAGACTGATCCCCAAAGATATTTGAGTGTGGATTAATCAGATTCATCTGGAGGTGAGATGCTCTCAGTCTTTTAAACCCAATTAACTTAATGGTCTTGCACTAGTACTAGATGAAAACCCAAAAAACAAATGGTTGAGATAGGTTGAACTAATGTTGTTTTTATCTAAGATTGATTGCATGTTGTCTGAATATTCCCCTCATTTGGTTATTTTAACTTGTACCATCATTTGATGGCCCCCTTCCCTTGCACATGGGGAAACCGGGAGCAATTGATCCCTATTCTTTCGTATTACTTTCCATTTTGTCATCTCCCTCTACAAAATTTGTTTCTACTTAGAAATTAATTTCTTTTGTATTTCTCTACACGATTTTATTTAAATGGAGAACAAATACAGCAGCTGAGTATGCTTTAAAACAGGTAAATTCATTCTGTTTTCTGATTGGCAGCCACAGTGTAGCCTTAGTTTAAGGTTGCCGCTTGTCACCCTGCTACTGGCCACCTCAGAACATCTGCATTTTCATTTGCATGGACTTCAGGTTCAGAGTTTTCTGAGGCAGCTGGAGTGGGATGTGGTTTGTATTTATGTGATATATATTTTGATAGAGGTGCTAGGTATTTTATTTTAAAATGGGCTATGCCCGGAGATGTCAGTCTGCTGAGCTGAAATTTGCTGGCCCTTGGGGAGCTCTGCAAAAGCACACCAACCTGTTTGTAAGATGCTGTATCTTTTTTATTAGATTATTTATTGCTGCCAAGGAGAAGAAAGAGCTCTTTTCAGTGCAGATGGGAGGCCCTGGGTCAATGCAGCATGTGCATTCACAGCCTGAGCTGCGCTTCTGAACTATACAAAGCTAAAAGCCCTCAAAGGC
Source organism: Lathamus discolor (assembly GCF_037157495.1). Classification (NCBI taxonomy): domain Eukaryota; kingdom Metazoa; phylum Chordata; class Aves; order Psittaciformes; family Psittacidae; genus Lathamus; species Lathamus discolor. The sequence continues at coordinate 60,353,016 of NC_088886.1, read as the reverse complement.
GCGCATGCTGCAGAGCTTGTCATCTGACAGGCTTGGAGCTTTTGTGAGCATTCTGCTACAACTCAGCAGAAAACAAGCTTTTCATCAGGCAGAAGTGCTAGGAATAGCAAAGCCCACACTTACTCTGTCAACAGAAGACCGAAGTTGTGAAGCTAAGACATAGGGCAGAAAGCTCAAGTGCATCAGTCCCAGCTTTGAGTTTGGAAATGAGAGATTTTTTGTCAGCTGAGAGTGGAAAGTTGTGAAACCAAAGGCCCTGTGGGTAACCGAGTTCAGAGCATTGTAGAAAGTTTAGTTACTTCACCCTGCACAAATACTGTCTTCAATTAGAACAGATTACATGGGTTAATTTATATTGCTCCATATTGGCCTTAATCAGTCAAATTCAGCTGAGAGTTCTGTAATGTTAATTTTTTGAGTTATGTCCATATGATTCTCTGAACCTCAAGATGCCGTGAGGCAATGAAATTAATGGGAAGTTGATTTGGTTGCCATGATCCTTGCCAAATAGGAAATGAGGGGGGCAAAAGCAAAATCTTCTGATGTGAAGAACACTAGATTTTCCTATTCAGGAAAACTGTGAGTTGAGGATATTACCCTGATGTTCAGTTAAGTGTGCCAAAGTATGTTTATTTGGTAAGGGGGTAGCACTGCAATATAAGATATCGGAGATAGACCAAGAATGACAGTCCAGGTCTCCCCAGAACTTTTTTTCCATCCAAATATAGAGATCATTTATTTGTTCTTTTGGAGTTCGTTAGTGCTGGTTCCCCATCAATCTTCTGTATGTTTATGCAGCAATTTATTGGCCACAACTGGAACGTTATGCATTTCCAGTAGTGAAAACCAGAAGATTTTAAGGACGTCTAATCCCAAACTAGAAAGAGGCCGTTTGATGTCTCATGCACTCTTCTACTGAATCCTGTGATGATACTGACAACAGCAGGATGGAATGAAAAAGTAATCCAATAAATCTTTATAAGACTAACAAGACAAGGCTGATTGCCGTTCATGGTTCAGGCTTTGCTTCTTGAGAGAGTCAGTGGGAACTTCAGGTAATTGATTTTCATATGCAATTCTCCAAGTGTGCTGGGAGAAATGGGGAGCCTTTTTCTTATCTGCTGGGACCTTCTGAAATGGAAAGATATTTGCTGTGCTGATGAGGAGTCAATGCAAGACTATTTCAAGGTTATATCCCACAGATATCATTATTCAGTAGACCTGAAATTCATATCCCAATTTGGCTCTGAAAATGGAAAAGTTAGCAGGCAAGTGCAACAGAGCTTCAGTATTCTGGTAAGACCATACTGTTTTGAGAGCTTGCTATTGACCAGTAGGCAAGTAGTGATAACATGCCATACTTTGTCTTTATCATGAAGAGATCACTACTAAATGAAGGTAACTATGTAGAGAATGGAAGGTGTATGTATGTTTGTGCCATATACTAGATCATAGGAGGTTTAGGAACCCCATGACACAGGGTCCTAACCAAAGAAATGAGATGCAAAGAGAAGGAAAAGTGATGAGCGTGTCCAGTTGACTGAGGAACAGCTGAGGGACCTGGGTGGGGGTTCAGTCTGGAGAAGAGAAGGCTCAGAGGGCACCTTACCACTTTCTACAGCTACCTGAAAGGAGGATGGAGCCAGGAGGTGGCTGGGCTCTTCTCCTAAATAACAAGGGATAGGACAAGAGGAAATGGCCTCAAACTGCACCAGAGGAGGTTTAGACTGGGTATTAGGAACAATTTCTTCCCCAAAAGGGCAGTCAGGTGTTGGAACAGGCTGCCCAGGGAATGTTGGAATCACCGTCCCTGGAAGTGTTCAAAAACCATGTAAATGAGGCCCTCAGTGACATGGTTTAGCAGTGGACTTGGCAGTGCTGGGGAAGGTTGGACTTGATGATCTTAAAGGTCTTTTCCAACCTCATTGATTCTATAATTCTATGTGTTGTGTTGCATAGGGAGGATAATCTCTCACCAGTACTGGAACTGCAGCCAGGACTGCCATGTCCAAGCGCACCATACCAACTTCATATTCTGTGCCACATAGAATCTCCATTATGAAACATACCTCATCTTTTCCACATGAATTAGCCCTTGGTGTAGTTTTGCAGACATTTTATAGCTTTTTATAGGAGTAAATAAATACAGAAAATAGCTAACAATGCTGAGGAGCAGTGCTGTTATCTGGGGCACTTTCTTTTTAAGGATTCTTTCAGTTCGTACTGACTTACCTAGAGAGAGACCTCAGCCACAGGACTGCTGTTTTCCACAAGCCTGCACTTCCTGCTGGCAGGTGACCTGAAATGTTACAGAACCTGGCAGGGATCACTGGAGCAAAATGCTTTTTACAGAAAAAGCAGCTTGCTTTTCCTCTAGCAAGTACCTCAAAGCTTCACAAGCAATGCTGTGTTCCATTAATTAATGCTAAAATGAATTGTAGTTAGGCTGAGACTTCTTATTGTCACATACTACTGCAGAAAATAACTGATGGCCAATTAATAAATAGGTCTTAAAAGCTTTGACATGATGTTAACTGCTGGCAGCTGTAAAATGCAGAATCTAACAACATATTTGTGTTTAAACACCAAGTAATTTGGACAAGTTCTGTGGTCTGTCTTGTGTAAGCTCAGACAAGATGATCCAAAGCAGTCGGGTAGGATTATCTCTGAACAGGAGGTAAAAAGGCCAAGTTTTTCAATATTCCTTACATTCCCTATCAACACAAGGATGAAAGACTCTAGAGAACAGCAAAGTGATGTTCCCTGCCCGCAGACTGAACACATCCTTCTTCCTACCCTGCAGCAAAAATACTTCAACCTAAATCTAGTGTTCTCACCTCTTGAATTCATGTGCAGTTGACTGTTACTTCTGCTGAGTCTTACCTGCCCAGTTTTTCTTGCTCTGGGGCATTGTGGACAACTCTTGGAGTGAAAGCTGATCATCCTTCTTTCTCTGGTGAACTGAAGCTTTCAAGTTAACAGGTATAATTCACTCTGGTTTTACTTCTTTTTATTTGAAATATACTTCTCCTGTCCTTTCTGTATTTCTAGCATAGTATACGTGTTGAGAACTGTTTGCCTCTGTAGGTGTGTAAAATAGCCTAGGAAAGCATGCCCTCAAAATATATAGCTGCTGAATTATGTACATTTGTTTCTAGTAGATGATATCTGTGTTTTATAACTGCAGTGGACCTGATGATTTCTTGAGCTGGAAATAAATCAGCTCTCTGCCCTTTAGCTCTGTTTAATCATAGTCAGATGTTACTCTGTGCATATGGCTTAGTTTAAGATTGTGATGTTGAATTTCTATCCAAATACCCAAACACCGTAGTGTTTCTTTCAGAATATAAGGGAATAGTTTTTCAGAATCTGGCCACTAGAGCATGCACTCTTCTGTACAGTCTGAAACAGTGCCATTCTTTCACACACCCCCCCCTCTCCCCCACCCCACGCCCCCAAATGGAAGGTGTCAAGTATGCATTGTGCACTTATTAATTCCTACGGTGCTTCATTTCATACTGGAAATTATGATGCATGTGATGATTAGTGTCATTCTTCCTGAGGTGGTAAAAAAAAGCTGATTAATTCCTTTGGATTTGTTGGTCCCTGTTCCCCCCTTTTCCCATTCCACCCCCTCTTTCTCTCCTCATCCCCCCTGAAATTCCATCTTTAAGAGGTTTCAAGCCTTTGTTTTGGTGGCAAGGTTGGAATCCAGGTTCCTCAATCCAGGAAGTGCCTGCAACTCGATCTGCTGAATTAAGTATGATACCTTAGTGGGAGCATGCTGCCAATGCTTACCTTGGGCTGCTCACCCTTCAAACAGGCTACTTGTGCACAGCTATTGTTACATTGGTGGTTTATATGTTTGAAAGGTGGAAGAGCTTTGGGTAGTCATGGTTAAAAGTCCTGTTTTGTTTTGTTGTGGTTTCTTTTTAACTTGGAGATGGTTAAGAGGGACTGCCATTGTGGGTTATCAAAGCAAACATTAAGCATGGTTTCAAGAAAAGGAAAGCCTGTTTCACTTTTCTGAGGCAGGGCATTTCTTGCCATGTTGGGAGCATTGTCTAGGAGCTGTATATGGGAAACTCCAGAAGGTAAGCAAAAAGCTAGGACTTCCCATTAGTTTTACATGGAACAGAAAATTCTCTGTAAGGTTTTGCTGACTTTAGGTGATAGTTACATATCAACAACTAAATATTGTTTGCTGCTGGAAACTTTTGCTTCAGACAGGGACCAGGTCACCCACTCAAGATCTGCTGGAAAAAAACTGCCCAACAAAACAACAATATGATGTTTCATGGAGAAAGTATTTTGGGTTTTGTACGCATGTGACCAATTATAGCTCAGCTGATGGTCCCCTGGGTCCTTTCCTCACTCTTACCTAGCCAGCCCTTTCCTAATCTGTGGCAGTACATGGTGTTGTGTCTCAAGTTCAGTATTTTGCATCTGACTTTGCTGAAGTGTGTGATGCCCATCAGCTTCTCCTCTTTGTCAAGGCCCCTCAGAACAGCAGCTCTGATCTGTGGTCCATCAACCATCCCTCCAATTTGATGTCATCTGCAGGCATGCTGACAGTGTGCTCTGCCCCATTTTCCAGGCTGTTGGAAGTATTTGATAATACCCATCCCAGCATATCATTGATTTTGATACTGATGGTTATTTAAAGTGCACTAGAGCTTCATGAAAAAGGTACGAGTGGTGACTCTACCACTGTGGGAGACTGCAGGGGTTTGTACATGCAGGAGGCTGAGTCAATTGTGATAGAACAGTTTCCTGTCTGGCCCATTGCTCAGTCTCTGCACTGATGAACAAATTGGGTGTGTCTTGTGTTTAGGACTTAGTTTAGCAATAGAATCATAGAATGGTTTGGGTCGGAAGGGACCTTAAAGCTCAGCCAGTTCCAACCCCTGCCACAGGCAGGGACACCTTCCACTAGAGCAGGTTGCTCCAAGCCCCGTCCAACCTGGCCTTGAACACTGCCAGGGATGGGGCAGCCACAGCTTCTCTGGGCACCCTGTGCCAGCGCCTCAGCACCCTCACAGGGAAGAACTTCTGCCTAATGTCTGATCTAGATCTCTCCTCTTTCAACTTGAAACCTTTTCCCCTTGTCCTACCACTACAAGACTGTAAAAAGTCCCTCTGCCCTTCCTTCAACTGCTACCCACACCTTCAACCCTTTTTTTCTAATCTCAGTTTTAGATCATGATTTGTGCATTCTGAACACAGTTCTAACCATGCTGAGCACACCCTATTACCTTTACATTTCTACATTAGGAAAATTAGAATTTGCCACAAGTATGCAGTTGCACTGGAGAAACCAATAGCCATCAGTTTTCCAGGCAGAATACCCCTGAACTAGAATATATACAAGATGCAGAAAACAAACCCACAGTATTACATGGAAATCTAGAAGAGCTTTTATTTGAGTGGCATACTGGAATACCTTCAAGTCATGCAGCAGCAACTGTGGTTTAATCCATGTGCTCACATGTTTAATAGTGACTCCTCGGCAAACTGTCCAGCCTTCCTGAAGCCCTGAAGGAGTTGAGATCAGTGCTAAAGAAAACATTCTTGTCACTGGTTTGGTTACGATTACCACTTCGAGGTTTTATTTCTTCCCTTTCCAGAGGGCATTGGAACCGCACCAAGTTCCATAACCTTTGAACCACACAGTCACAACAGCATCTTCATCATCTGAACAAGACAAGCTCAGGCACTCTGGTTCGTGTACAGCCTTAACACTCAAACTGGCAAATAAATTAAAGCAACAGCAGCGCTTAATCATTGCTACTCCATTTGTGCATCTGGAAAGAAACTTCTAGATAAGTGTCATGGTTTAAACCCAGCTGCGCAGCTAGTTCTCTCACTCCCCCCCCCCTTCTTTCCCTCCCTCTACTGCCGGAGGGATGAAGAGGAGAATTGAAAAGAATGCAACTCCCACTGGTTGAGATAAGAACAGCCCAGTAACTAAGGTGTAACACAAATCACTGCTGCTACCACCAATGATAATAATGATAAAGGAAATAACAAGGGAAGAGAATACAACACCTCAACACCAGCTGACCGATAACTCACCCCACTCCCCCCAGCCGAGCACCGACAGATACCTCCTCCACCCCTGCAGACCCTAGCCCTTCTGGCTAACTCCCAGTTACTTCCCCAGGCATGACGTGCTGTGGTATGGAACACCTCTTTGGCTAGCTTGGGGCAGGTGTCCTGTCTCTGCTTCCTCCCGGCCTCCCCTCATCCCCAGCAGAGCATGAGACTCACAGAGTCCTTGGCCAGAATAAACATTACTTAACAACAATTAAAAACAATCGGTGTTATCAGCTCTGTTCCCAAGCTCGATGTCAAAACGCAGAGCTTGCACCAGGTACTAAGGAGAAAAATGGCTACTGGTGAACCCAGGACAATAAGTAAGAATGTTTCACATTGCTAAGGTGTAAAATACTGGAGTGCTTCAGTATACACTCTACTGAAACATAGAAACACCATATTCTGAAGGCATCAGCTTCAGCCACAGCTCCTTGTTACACTACCTGCAGTAAGGAAGCTCAGGGCCCAGCAAGTATGAACTACCCAGCCCTCTCCCATCATCCAAGCAGGAGAACACTGCACATAGCCCCAGCACAAGTTAAACCACAGCACTGCCTGCCAGGAGGCCCACCTGTGCACACAGACAGAGGCTGCTCTGCACCCAGGCCCTGCCCTCTCACCCAGGGCTTTGAGCCATAACTCAACAGAGGCCTTAGTGCAGGGGACACTCTCGAACCCCGAGGGAGCCGCACCCGGCACAGGCCCGGCAGCGCTGTGTTACCTCAGCGGCCAGGAGAGGCACCGGCACTTCGTCGGCCTGGGGAGCCGCCATGACGGGTGGAAGGGAAACATCGCGAGAGCCTCGTGAGAGCGGTGTGCGCAACCTGAGGAGCCCCGCGGTGTCGCCCGCTGCGGCACGTGCCTTGGCAGGGCGGGAGCGGCTCTGAGGGGATGGCTGCGAGGGGCGGTCTGTGCCCGGCCCCCGGAGGACCCGAGGGCAGCCTGCGCCTTCTGCTTAGCCCATGTCCCCGCAGCTGTGGGTGCCAAGAGCTCAAGGTGAGGTGCGAGCTTGCTGGGCATGCCGGAGCTGCGCTGCACAAGTCCCTTGAAGGTAAGGCATCTTGCTTTCTCACAGACTGCCAGCGAATTGGGTTTCTCCTCCGTCTCTGTTGAATAGGGGTAATTAAAAATACAGTTGACAAAGACTGTTTCCTGTATTTTTATTTTCCGTGTAAATATAAGATAGCTTTTGTAATGTAAAAATGACGTAGAAGTTTCTGAGTTCCATCGCTTACTGTGTATTATTGGTATCTTACTGGTAGTTGCACTTGTGAAATTATATATGTAATTTAAATGGACTTTTGTTTATGGTTGTTCAGTGTGATTTGGTATCATGACAGCCCTCAGACTTTATATCCTGATGGGAAAAGTTGGTCTGAACATGGAAGAGGTCCAGTTTTGTTTTGCTCGGAATTCCTCCTACTTGGTTTAGAAATAGTGGCTGTTGTGAATGAAAATATCCTATGTTACAGTGATACGGAATTAATTTTTTTGATGGTCAAGGCAAAACTGCACCATTCTAAGCCTATATTCTGTAAAAGTCTTTCTTGTTTTTCAGATGGTAACTACTTCCTTCTATTGAAAGTAGTTTCTTCTATACCTCCCTACCTCCAAAATAAAGCAGTTACATTAATTTAACATTCAGGTTTTAAGATTTTAAGTTCTGGAATTCCCTGCGTCTTGGGAGTTCAAGTTGCTCTGACAGCGTCAGCTGAACTTCTCTGCTTGTTCTGTATGGTTTAGACCTGTTGGGCTGTTTTTCTGACTGGAGAATAACAGCCCTCTTTGGAGTCTGAAATAAGTAGAGGGGAAAAGAGTGTGTGAATTATTCTGTCCTCCTTATGATTAAGATCAAATTTCTTACTGAGATCTGCCTTACAGTGGTGCTTTTCTACTCAAAATTCAATGCTGCTTATAATAAATTAGCATCATGAGAAATAAGTGATCCCTCTTAATAATGACTTGCATCTAAATAAATACCCTAATATCATAGTTTTCCTTAACAGGACTGATGGATAGTGTTTTCTATTAAAGATCTATTTTGAGCTTATAAGAGTGGATGTCAAATGCTGTTTTATGAGGCTATGAACTGAATTGTATTAGCATGAGAATGTACAGAATGAGCCCAAATCATTGGTGTGCCAGGAAAGTTGGTTAAAGAATGGAGAAGCATACCTTATGGGAGGAAAAATCCCAGCAAAACAGGCAATTCTGAGTTTGCTGTAATGCAATGCAAACAAGAACAAACGCCATTGTAGCAGAAGGAAAAATGAACTCTACAGAGAACATAGTAACTGCCATGTTTGACATTTGCCATATTTTTATGCATGATTTGGTGAAGCCAAAACCAATTGCATTTCCAAGTGTGACCGTTGGTTTTTCTTTTAGGTTGACATACACAGTTACAGGGGCCACATTTGTAGAAGATTCAGGCCTGATCTTTTGAAAACCACTTTGTCACAATTACCTTGTACATGCCAGTGCTTTTGAAAATGAAACTTGCGTTGCTGCAAAGGTCTTGTGCACAATCAGATGCTGAATTAGGAGATGCTTTTGAAAAGCAATTTTAAAATCCTTCTGCTTCCTTATAGCTTAGATGGGATATATCCAAGTTGACAGAAATAATGTAGGGCTTAATTTATTATAGGCTGTAAAGCAATCTTGGATCTTATGCAAGTTTCTTTGTAAGTATGGTATCTTAGAAGATAATTTTGTGCTTGATCTTAGATTTGTTTGAAGTTAGTATTGAATTTCCCATTCATTTCATTAGCATGTCATGAGGCTCCTGGGGCAGAAGTCTCAGGTCCATGAAGTGTATTTTCGTCTATTTTTGGACTTAAGTTTGCATGAAGAGGGAATGAATGCAGGCATTTCTCATGAGTCAGAGGACAGAATTCTCTAGTGGGCATAGTTAAAATAAATTTAGCCCAAAACTCTTCTTCAGCTGATAATTCAAACTAAGGTAGGGAGGAAATGGGGACTGCCTTGTCAGAGGCAGTATAATTCCTGATCTCCTCCAATAAGCTTGAAACCTGTACTAAAAATATAAGTATTTTAAAAATAACTGGGATGCTGTAGTGATTTCTGTCTGGTTTTGTTTCTTCTCTAAAGAATGTGATAAAATCTGCTGTAGCTAATTCTGACAGGAGGAGTTGGGATTTGTATTTTATTGAAAACTGATGCTTTCTGTTCAGTATATTGCTTAATTTATGGTTTCTAAAAAATTGTTTGGTTCTTCTGAATCATCTTAGATCAGATTCTAAGGTGACTGCATACTTAGGATGTGTTCGTATGTTTGATTAAACATGACTATCTTGATTTTACAGGTAGTATTGCTGTTACCAGGCTAAAGCAGAGTAATTGCTGCTGTGAGAAGCTGCATGGGATGCCAAGTGATAGCTTTTGTCTAATGAACTCAGTGTTCCTAATGATCTCACATTGAAGCACAGTTCAGGTAGCACTGTCGGTGCCTTCAGTGAAGGATCCACGTTTTGGTGAACTCTGTTCTGGCAGAGAGCTCTTAGCTCTGGTCTGACATCTCCTTGGACAGCAGAGAGTCCTCAGCTTGGAGGATGTGCTTGTGTTCTGTGAGTTTGTATGTTGTGTGAAAGATCTCTATGACTCTGCCAGCATGTCTGGCAAAAATTAATTTCTGAGATGAAGGTGGCCCTGCAAACTCAAGGGGGCTCAGTAGCTGCCGTGTCAGAGTCACCAGGTTTATGGAAGCTTTCTGAGCTCCAGCATGCTGATTTGTTGTCTGATATGGGGCCGATGCAGGGGAGGCCTATCTTCTATTACCGCTCTTGTGCTCTGTAACACACTTGGAAATTTTTTTTCTGTGCTTGGAGGTAAGCAATTTTGCTACAGGTAGCCAGCACTGTAAAGGCCAAACCACAAACTGTTTAGATGCTCAGCTCATGGCATCTTTGAATTGATGACTGGTGGTGTGTTTTCTGATTGAGGTGGGAGTGCATGTGTGTGTTTATGTGTGGTTATGGGTTTTGGGTGTTGGTTTTTTTTCTTTATTTCATATATTAAGTTTCTGAACTCACTTTTAGGGGGCAGATTTGATGCATATTCCAGCTGAGTGGAATATGCATCCTGTTTCCACTCTGTCTGGGGAGAGGTTTTCAGCTACAAACTCTTTTCTGAAAAAGGCCATCAAACTGCAGGTTTCCATTATTACTGCGAATCGTGGGAAGCCCTTTAGCAAAGAATCTTAAGCGAGGGTTCCAACATAGGACCAAGACTATTATTATCCATTGGAAAAGGGCACACAGCATTAGGCAGCAATTGGGCCCAAATTGACTTGGCCTTTACTAACTTCATCCTTGGTTGCTAATACACTGCTTTCTCTGTCAATTTGTTTTCCATGTATCTTACATATATGTAGCTTTTATTTGCATTAAACCATACATTATTCCTAATTTATTCTTCTTAGTATAGTTTCTACATCTTTCACTCTTTGTTGGACATGTTCTCGCTAATGATCATGAAGGTGCATGCTTCTGGAATTGCTCTATGTGGAGCTGCATCTGAGGATATTTTAAATAGACAGTAAGGTGTCTTGGGATTTCAAAAAAGCCTATTTCATGAGCAAAATGTAATATTATAGCCAAAGAAAGAGGGATTTTTGAGGGTATAGCCTGTTGATAGGAATTATGTGGTGGTATGGATCATGTGTTTGAAAATGCGTCTGTGTTGTAAAATAGCTTCAGAATTTTCAATGCATAGGAGCTACTGTACAAAAATGATGCAATCATAATTCATTTAGTTGAAACTAGAGTCCAGCTAGAGTAGTTTTATTGGGGTGTTTTTCTTTTGAAATTGCTGTGGCAGAATGTGAAATTCTGCACCTTGGCTTTAAAGCTTAAAAAGCTGGTTCCCACCAGTATAGTCTGTCAGTGAATGAACGAGTCTTCATGGCCGTGCATACCTACCTGGGAAAAATCCGTTTACACGAAGCATCTGCTTTACATTGAAACATTGGCTTTCCAAGAATCTTTCAAGCTGTGTTGTGAGGCTTGAAGAGGTCAAATGACTTAGCGAAGTCTTGCAGAATGCCAGCTGAAATTAGCATCTAATGAGCTTCTGGCTTGATTCAGGTTTTATTCAAGGCACTATAACACAAAGCTGCTTAGCCGGCCTGGGAGGGAACCCTAGTGTACTTATGACTGCAATTGCAAATGCTGAGGGATTCGCTTGTGTTTCCAAATCAATCACACATGAAAGCATAGTCTGTTTGAGAGAGGCAGAAAGATGTTTCTTTTTCTTAAACAATCCTAATAAAATACTAATTAAATTATAATAGGAAAAATGTTAATTGCTTGGTTGTATTTCTTATTATGTCTGGAAGTTTTTAATATAAAGCAGAGTTCTATGTCTGTAATGGCAAGGGGAAAGTGGGCAAGAATTTAGTGGTATTCAGCTGGATTCTCTGTGTTGCCTTTCAAAGGGAGGAGCTGCTCCTGTGCTGTATATGTTGCTTCCACTTTCAAGGAAGTAGAGGCATTCAAGGAGGGAGTAGGTCCCCTCCAGGCAAAGGGATGGTGCCCTGGGATTAGAGGAGTTCCTTAGGCTTCAGCTGCCCTGTTGTGGGTTTACTTGGGAGTTGAATGAGAAATTTCTATGCAAGAATCAGAATACTGTCTTTGAACCACCTATGAACATGAATCCTCAAAGACAGACTGAGTGTTAGACTTGGGTTTTCTGTGGGAAAAATGTGCATTGGCCTTGCTAATATTTAAGATTAAGGGCAGGCAGGGTAAAAACTACTTTTCCTTGGATTTCTGCATTTTACTGAATGCTTCCAGGAGAGGTATTACCTTAGCTTTCCCCTGGAAACTGGCCTGTGAACCCTGTGAAACTTTTATGGAGGCTTATTACTGTCTAATTCACCTTTCAAAATACAAGTGAGATTTTCAGTTGCTTTCCAGCACTTTGTCTTTGCTTGCTTTCATACAAAGGCTAAAGTTTAGACCAAATAATATGGTGTCTGAACCAGTTGCATCTTCCTGATTTGTCATAAAATTGGGGTTATACTTGAGCCTTAAATAAACAGCCAGGTTGGACAGGGCTTTAAGCAACCTGGTCTAGTGGAAGGTGTTGAGGGTTAAAACTAGATCTTTATGGTCCCTTCCAACTCAAACCAGTCTGTGATTCCATGGTGATTTTGCCATACAGAAAAAAGGCTGCTCTGGGAATATAATGCTAAAATACCACAAAGAAAAAAAAAAAAGGTGCTGAAAACCTTCCTTTTTGAGACTTCCAGTGCAGAAATCTTCTTTTCTGTCAACATATAATCAAACATGCTGTCAGAAGTGTCCAGAGAGTGACTTATATTCGGCATGGTGATAAAAATACCCATTAAATATCAGAAGGGGGGGAAGTATTCTGAAACATTTTTAATGTTCTTGGGTTTGTTTATTTTTTTTGTTCTTTTGTGTAAAGGAAATATTAGCAGATCTTTTAATTCTCTAATTCTTAGTTTTATTGTTCTGTAAGACGTAACAAGTTGTTCTTTTAACTGTAAAGTCAGTTGTTTTGTTATGTTTTATGACTGAATGTTGATTAAAGACTTGTAAATCCTCCATTGGCTTCACTTGGAATGATAACAGTTTGGGTTCAAATTTATTGCTACACTGCTGTTAACATTCTATGGAAAGTGATATCTGAAGTAAATCCCATGATTCTCTGCTTCCAAAAATTACCAAAACACCAAAACTTAGTTTCTCCTTTTGCTGTGTTTTGTTCTGTTTTTTTTTGTTTTTTTTTTTTTTTGTTTTTTTTTTTTTTTAAAGCTGCTGCATTTTAATACATGTATAGAATCTCCAGGTACTTGTTCAGTGGAATTAATTTTACATGTAATTCTGTTATTTTAATCTGTTGTTAAAAGCTATAGATCTCTCATGAAAATTTTTTATGTAAATGGGGTGCCAGATTATTTCAGGTGTTAGTTCAGTTGAAACTGCAAAAATGCTTAAATGAGCAACAGAAACAGCAAGTAGCGAGTTTTCAGTCTCACTAATCAAAGTGGAAAACGTAATACTGTAACCTACAGACAGCTAACTGCCTTCAAACTATTCTGTTTCTAAAATTTAGCTATTTGGCTATAGTGACCTATTTTGTAGTTGCATGACTTTGAAAAAATGCTTCCTGCAACACAGCATTGGAGTGTCACAAATACTGCTCTTCAGTTTTGCAGTATAAATTTGAACACAATTCCCTGCTTTTAGTTTTAAGAGTGAAAAGAAAATCATCTGTTTCAACTGTTTCCAATTTCACAATTAACTGTCTTGCATTTACTAAAAAAGTATAATTTAAATACAAGTATTGGAATGATGCACTCAGTTGTTCTCTTTCAGATCTTCTATAGATGATCTATATGTCTTTTGTCAGTTCTTTTCTCTCGTGCACCAACTGGGTGGTATCAGAGAGACAAAACATAGGGATTTCTGTTTTAATTTTCACAGTAGCAACACCAAATGCATTGGCTCCAACTACTTTCTGTGGTAGTTTTATTGACTATTTTGTTTTATTTGGAGATGTAGCATGGTGGATTTCCAGTGTAATTTTCTGATTACTTATCTGTGTACTACTGAACTTGTCACTTGATAAATAATTTGGCATGTTCCCATTTCTGTTATTCATAATAATTACTGCACTTACTCATCCCTAGCTTGCTTACAAGATTTAGTGCATATTGAATATGTAACACATTTATTACAATGTTGTGATGAATTTACACTCTATTTTCCTATTTGTCTATGAAACATTTCCTACTCCCAGAAATTACGTTGAAATTTCAAACTACTCGCGTAATTTTGAAAAGCTATGAGACTTCCAGTCTGTTAGCTCATATTTCTCAGTGTGCTCACAAATAATGGATAATAATCACCATGCTAAATATAGTAGGGTTAACTTAGCATATTTAATGGGAGAACTGCCTGTGTATCACTTTCTCTCTTTGAGTAAATTTAACAAATATTACACTTGATCCCAGTTCTGTAGTACCTAGGTGAAATATTACATAGCTAGGTAGGAATCTGCTATGCGTATTTCGTGAGTTAACACAGTATCACACTATCCCAGACTGGTTTGGGTTGGAAGGGACCTTAAAGCTCATCCAGTTCCAACCGCCTGCCATGGGCAGGGGCACCTTCCACTAGACCAGATTGCTCAAAGCCCTGGCCTTGACAATGGGACAGGCTTCTTAGAGAGGTGGTTGTGACAAGTGATGTATCACTGAAAGGAAATGCTAATCCATATCTAGCAAACCTCTGCAAGCTAAAACAAAGCCTTACATACAGAAACAATTTCTAACATAGAACTCGAAATCAATGTGAGAGTATACCCTTTAAATAAATTTCTGCTTGTATTGAGTACTTAATGCACAATGGCGTGCCAAGTTTGCCAGGAGACATCCCATCTTGGGCTTTCTTGTTTATAAACATGACTTCCCTTCCAAAGTCATGTCTTACAACCAGACTTCAACACTGTTAATCAAAGAAAGATTCAGGGTGAGAACATATTGAGATAGCTCTCACAACTGCATAAAGTAGTTTTGCTGTGTTTAGCAATAACTTATTTCTAAGGTCTGTGATTTCAGGACTGTGGAGCAAATCTTGTCTCTAGCAGGGAATTATTTTTTTCTGTGCTTGTTTTGAAGTTGGTTTATGGTAATTTTTTTTTTTTTGTGTGTGTGTGTGTGTGTGTTTTTTTTTTTTTTTGTTGGTTGGTTGGTTTGGGTTTTTTCCCTTCTTTTCTCCTCACAAGTGATTTGTATGTCTCTGTATGTTACTAATGAAGCAGTACTGCATAGTATCACAGGATGGGTACATATATCCTCAGAAGTTTGCTTTTGCCTATTAAATATCTTCCCATAATGCAATCTCAGACCCTAAATGGTTCAGTGTTGCAACCATACCATTTTCATTGCTGGAGAAGATAATGCTGAGCATTCTTCTTTCTGGCATCAGTCCCTTTTACCTTCCTAATGCTGCAGAATCTAAAAACTAAGAATTGGAACTGCTAGATGGATTGCCCTCTTAAGTATTTCATTAATCTGTGGGAGGCCTATTTTACTTATAAACTGCCCTGCCACATCCCTATGCCTGGCCTGCTTTAAGCCTGGCATTTAGGTCCAATTGTTTGAAACAGTCTCTTGTTGTAGCTGGTTGGGGTGAAATGGAGCTATCTGTCAATTTGAAAAGGTCACTGGCTGTGTCACAATGACAGTGATTCCAAATTATCCATTAATCTCCCAATTTAAAATTGTCATCCTTCTTATTACAGCCAGCCAGGCTAAAATAGACCTCTACTCTTACACCCATGACCAAGCAGCTTTTTTTATTAGCTGGCAGATAAAATTGCCGGTGCCCTCCAGCATTAAATATTCATTGACTGCTCCCTAGAAAGAAATGGTTGCTAACAAGTTGAGAATATATGAGAAAATAGCCTAAGAAATTACAATTGATTTTCTTGTCTTATCTGCTAAGGTCGGGGCTATATGATTAGTCTAACACATTTAGCATATTCCTATATTTGTTTGAGTCAAAGGGTAATAAATGTAAGAGTTTCCTTGCACCCTTTTGTATTTTTGCATTGTCTTGGTATTGTTGACCTACACAGTGTGTTGAACTGAGAGTAAGCTACTGTATGAAAAATGGAATTCTTTATGGAAAATAAGATTTAATAGCTTTTGTGTTGTCAAAGGAATGGCTCTGGATGATGAAAAAAGTCCCAGATAAGGAGTTCAGTCCTAAAAGGTGTTGAGTTTTCTTATACAGTATAAAAGTGTGGTGCTGCTATGTTTTAAGTGAATAGGGGAGAGCTCTACTGCTTCAGAGTGGAAGGAAGGGCTCTGACACTGCTTCTCCATGTCTGTCATCCATCACCAGTGTCCCACCTTCACTGCTGGTTCTGTTTGAAATACAATGATTATAACTTGAGGGCTCGACTAAGTGGTCAAGTGTTTCAGGAACAGGACAGTACTGGAGCTGGCAGTGAGCAGAAGTGTAAGCATGTATCCTGGCAGTGAAAGCCCAGACAACTTTTTGAGGCTTTTTCATGTGATATCAGTATGATGTGGTGTTCATTTATACAATGAAAGGCATAAGCCATGGAAGCATGAAGAAAAGGTATTCAAAGTAGATGAAAGGCCAGGTTATAATTTCTTATTCTGAGGAACAAAATGATTCTTCATGAGCACTGAGGCAAACCTGTTAGATTGCAAATGATGATGGATTTACCAACCTCAATCCTTGTTTAGGCAAAACATTTATAGAAAGAACTGATAAAAATCTTTTCATTCTCTAATGTATTTTTAAAGTATGCTGCTGTTTGACAAATCCTTTTTTGTATTTAGTCAGTGTCATAACTATCCAAATAGTTTGCTGATGGACAATGTGTATTTGCCTGATAATTTTCCTATTATTTAGCTGCCTCTAATAACAGTGCAATTGTTAGTGCTCAATTAAATGGAAAATAATCGTAACTTGGTAGGCAGAAAGAAGTACAAGGAAAGACTACAATTGTCCATCTTGAAAGGTGTTGAATTCTCTCACATTCAGGAGTATTCATTCTCACCCCGCCCCCCTTCATTAGGAGTATGGCTTTACTGAAGCCAGTGTGCTGAGAGTTTCAGAATGTGCTGTTTGTTACTAGCTTGTGTGTTTTAGTTTATTGTAGATAGGACTTTTAAATGTATCCAGAATGAAACAGGGGACATGGATGACTCCTGAGGTTTATTTACTTCTTTGCATTGTTTGATCATATTGTGTTCATTCATTCATTCATTCATTCGTTCATTCAACATGACAGGTGTTGCCTGTGTACAAATAGCTATTATACCCCAGGGAAGGGACTGGTAGGACTTTCCATTCAGGTACGTCAAATAAAGGAGCAGGTTATTTTGTAGCCAGCCAGGGAAACATAAACTGTATAGGTTGAATGCAGCTTTACCAGTTAAACTTTTTTTTCCTGTAAGCATTTGGGTTGTGTGCAGATGCTAGCACTTCTCACTTCTAACTGCTTTTTTAATGCAGTTTGCTAGGATTAAGAAAGCAGGATGTCTGCTGCATGATATTTTGTCTTTCTCCAGTTCATCTCAGATGTTTAGTTTCCAGGGGAGGATGTGTGTTTTATTTTTAACTCTAGACTTTTTCCCCTTCTGTCTTCTGCAGGTTTAATTGCTCATTAAAAGGCATGGAGAACCCACACACTGGCACAATGTTCTGATGAAGCACCTAATGACTTTCAGCATTTGATTTATGGACACAGCTTAAGTTACACAGGGACTTGTGTCAAAAGAGGCCAGAGATAAGCTTACATTTATCTATAGAAGTTAAGGGATAATTACATAAAAGCATCACATTTTAAAGGAAACAAAGACCTGTGGGAAGTGCATTTTCACAGCATGTATTAGCAAAGCCCAATCAAACTCCTTGTGGGAGGACAATTAAAAGAATTAAAAGTAGGAATATTAATTATCATACAAATTAGAGGGAAATTAATCAGCTTGTATTTTATGACTTGACTTGGCTTTGGGCATTGCTGCTTGAATTTTCGAGCAAAACTTTGATTAATTGAGACACTGCATGAAAGCATAAAATCCTGACTTACATAGCATTTTAATGCCTGACTCGCTTTCCATCTGCTACCTCCAATATGGAAAGTGGCAAAAATGAGACAATGCAGAAGCAAAACTGTTGTTGACCCCAGCCGTAGCCTCCAAACCATGCCCTGAGATTCCTCTGCATATGCTGGAAGTTGCTTTTTTTCCCTAGAGCTCCTGTTTTTACCGTCTGACTACATAGCATATTATTTTATAATTAGTGCCCTGGCATGAGCCAGATTGAAGAGTTAAATATTTTCACTGACTGACTGGAAGCATCATTTCAATATCAGTCAAAACCAGATTTAATTTTTTTTTCTGCAGAGCTGGAGAAGAACTTTTAAAGCAGCAGCCTAAATAACTTTGAGAAGGAACAGGATAAATATTGATGCTATGAAGCCTGCAGTATGGATTACCATGAGTGTGCAGCTTCATGTGAGATATGAAGGCTTCTAACAGGCTTGTGTGTGACCTTTGGAACTGCTGGCCTGGACTCAGTAGTGCCTTGTCTTGGCAGATATTAGCACAATCTTTTGGATTGTGCTAATCAGAACTCGAAAGCATTTAGAGCAGTTTGATGTGGTACTGTGAGAGTATGACAAGTTTCAGTTCAGCTGCTGAAGATGTGGTTTTAATAAAACATTCTTTCTGTGGTGGTTCTTTTCCATCCAAATTACATATTTTTGAGTTTGGTTCTAGACGCTCATCAGAGATCCAAATGCTTTAGTGCTCCTTTTCTGGAAAATGGGAGACCTATATTCAGACTCCCTACACAAAAAAGGGTGCTGATTTAGGTGTTTGCACTTTGCACTTTGTCTTTATTTCTCTTCCCTCCTCTTCCTTTTGTAAATATCTGTTGGCTTGGTTCTGATAATCGTGAAGGACAGTCTTGCCATATTGCACACTGAAAATCTAAGAGGGACTAAAACTGAGCTCAGTTCAGCATAGAAAAAATGAAACCAAACACTGCTGAGTTTGGGTTCTAAAACCAAAATTCAAATAACAGAGTCTTAGACAAATCAAACCTGTCCTTCACTCAAAACATAAGGCACAGACAGATTCCTGAAATAGACTACAGTTTTATAGGGTCTCAAGTTAAAAGAGGGAGCTTAATTACAACACGATTTAGTTTGGAGCTCAACTAAATGATCTAGGAAGCTGAAGAGAAGTACTGGAAATAACTATGTGATAATGAGGACTCTAGTAGCAGCTTTCTGTACTAGTTAATTTGCAATCTATCTGGAGACCTGTTGGCAAGCCTGTAAAATGAGGCTTTGCAAAAGTAATCACCCCTTCAAAGTCTAGAGATATACAGCCTTAGGAAGCAGAAGCATATTGACTGCTAAATTTCCATTTTGAACATAGTTTGGAAAGTTGACATATAGTTGCTTCCTACCTGCTGAACTGAAGAAAGCATGATGTTCTCCAGACGAAAATAGATCTGGAGTTCTACGTTTCAAAAAGCAGTGGTAAATCAGGAGAATCTTTTTGGACAACTGTTCCAAATATGGCAGCTAGGACAGTGTTGTCTATTTGGAAACACTAATATGTTTGTGGATGTTCAGCTTCATTGCAAAGGTTTAGTCCGTTTGCCAAAAGCCTGAGGTCAAAGCATCCTGATTTCTGCTCTGGATGTGCTGTTACTCAATGCTTTCCTGGATTAAGACAGGTAAGATCTGCATGTGATATTATGTGTTTTTAGAGCCATCTACACAGGTGTGCAGAACCTCCAAAAGAGCTTTTAACAGCATGCCTGTGGAATAAGGTGGTAAAACAGCCCAAGGCAAGGGTGCTGTGTTCTATTCTCTATTCAATTCCAGTTTGATTTTCAATGTGAAAGTAGGTAAGTAGGACAAATGTGCTACTTCAAGTTCCACTGAATGGAAATGAACTCTTTCTACTCTCTTCCCTCTTAAAGTTATAGTCTTCTACAAGGCTTCAGTGTTTGAGGGACAGGACAAAGTCAACAAGCTAGTAAAGGTCCAAGGGTTTATTGCAGAGCAGGTATTATGCAAATCAAACTAATTACTGTTTACAACTATCAGGTGATCTGAGTGGATGTGACTATCAGGATCTGTACAATGTCACTGTTGCACTTACATGTCAGTTTACTTTGAGTTAGGTTGAAAAACAAAATGTTCTTTTATCAAAGGTACAAGTGCAACTGGATTACTGTGTCTTTTTCAAACACCTGGATTTTAAAGCTCAAACAGAGAAGTTATATTCACACCTTGCAGGACCTTACTCAACCTCAGCAAAGACTGGTGGATGTAGAATAGATTAGTTCCAGTTGGAAGGAATGCCCATCTTGTCCACCTGCCTGACCACATGTGGAGTGTTGCATAGGGCTTGACAACTGGTTCTGAACAAGTTAGTGTAAGTGCCCAAAGTGAGGCCTCTACCTCTGCTCAAAGAACCTGAGAAATGGAAGCTCAGAAAGGACCAGTTCTCTGAATGTGTCCCTCAGGGCTCATTGAGGAAGCTCCAAACCGACTACTGTGGTGTGCATTGATGCTTTGGAGAGGTGATTTCCTTGACAATAATGAAGGAATCCCACTCTGTGGCAGCACATCTGCCTCAAAATAATATCTCTGGTCTGGATAGTACAGGTGATGTGCTGAAGCCTGGACCCAGCAGTTAAGTGAAAGAGGTGTAGCTTACTAGAGGGAGGCACACAATGTCTTAGTTAATACTTCCATGATTGGATGTTTTAGGAGCTATTTTGCCAGTGATGCTTTACATGAAGGAAAATCCGTGTCCTAAAAATAGAGAAATCCTGAGCTGCCATCCATTTCGTTTGGGAAAATGGTCCCATTTGTGATTTGTAGCTGTTTGCTTAAGGATAAAAGGACTCTGAGTTTCCCAACAAAGTTTGAATTAAAGAAGCCACTTACCTCTGTGTGAGATGAGAAATGATACTTCGATCAGTATCTGAAGCTCCATGAGTGGAGTGAACAGCAAAGCAGGGAAGAAACCACAAAATTCTTGCCTGCTACTGCTGCTTAATGGCAATTTCAACGGTCTCTAAAACTCAGGGGTTATCAGATGGAGCACACCCAAACTCCTCTAAAAGGCTGCTACTGTCGCATGTGCTGCCTAGAATCCCCTGGCTAGTTTGAGTTCCTTTTGGGGCTCTTGGTACCTTGCAGCTTCCTCCCTGTTCTGTTCTGAAGACTGGAAATTGTTAATCTGGAAATGAAATTCTTATAGTATTTGGCATTCCTAATGTTGCTGTGAATAATTTGTCCTTTTAACTCATACACACTCTTAATGTTGGATGTGAAGGGTCATTTGAAATGTACTCTGAAAGCTGGAGGAATTAGATTCCTGTAACCTGATTTCACCCAGCTGGCAAACTCAGTTACAAAGCTGGACCTCTACTTAAAAAACGGATGCTGTTTTTGAAAGTAAGTGTTCTCTAGTAAATGGAAGTGCTTTTGTGTGTGCATATATTTATGTTTATGTTATATTTATTTATAAATATATATTTATATTATTTATTTATATATTTATATAAATATTTATATATTTATTTATTTATAAATATATATTTATATTATATTTATGTCATTTTGAGAGGTTTTTTGAGAGTTTTTTTGTTGTGCTGTTTTGTTTTTTTGCTCTGGAGTTTCCTTGAAGCAGGACACATGCATCTAGGTGTCAAAAATTTTTAACTGCACTTAGAAAACGGGGAGGGGGAAAAAACAAATTTAAATGAGAAGGTTTATAGTTTACCATCACTAGAGCTTAATTCTAATGTCAGGATAACTGTAGGGTAACTGCAACAAGAATTTCCAAAGCAAAGAATCCATGTAATGACTGCATCCCAGCATGTATCTTACATTAAAGTAAGCCTTCTAATTCTATATGCTGGATAATGAAATCTACTTTTCCAATGATTGTGAAAGTAGTAATTCTCTTATCTAAGACCATATGTCAAAGAGAAAAGAATTCCAGTCTTGGTAAGTGATTACAATTGTTAATTTATTAACTGCAGACTTTCCAGTCTAGCATGTCATGTTCTAACATCACACATTATTTGACAGATGCAACCCACTTTAGAGTTACGTGTTTTCAAAGCAGATCACATGAAGTGTCTGGTCCTCTCTGTTTGTGAAATATATCATTAGGTAGACCCTACTTTCACTCAGGATTTCAAGTCTTCTATTCTTTGGTTGTCTTAATCACTACACGTATCTGAGCTTCAAGGCCCTGCTTCCAAGCCTCGTGAGTAGCGCTGTGAACTTTGCCATGTCTTAAGACCTGAGACCCAGTTTCAGGTTGTTAATGTTTTTTGATCTTCAAGAGCATTTAATGGGACACTCACCTGGGGCAGGCGGTGCAGGGGGATAGCCTAAACTTGAGAATAAAATCAGTACAAAGCCCTGGCTGGGGATGAGAGATAAGCTTGCATAGCACCTGGGTTCTGACAAGTGTTTGCTTTAAATGCTCTTTTGCCATCTCTTTATGCCAGTCTATACCCAGTTCATACCCATCCCGTAGTCACATTCATCATTAGCAAATTGAACAAATGTCATCAATTCCTGAATGGGAGTAGAAATCCTATAAAGCTCAGATTGACCTGGGGCTGTGAAAAGGAGACTGTCACGTACCCAGTTTGGACAGCTTGTGAAATGGAGGTTAGGTTTGAAATGCTCTGCTTTTGTTACGTCTAGTTCAGATCCATCAATAGATTTATTTTTGTCAGCATAATTTTTAAACAGCAGTCACTCTGGATGGTGGTATCAATAGTCAACAACACACAAGGAAGCTAGACTGAGGCTGATAGGTTTTTTTTCTCAGCTTGCCTTTAGCTATAGCTGTGATGAGGGTCTGTTTCTGCTGTTAGTGGTAGAAATGTTCATAGTTGTAGACAAGGGCTGTGGTTCTGCATTCACCTGGAACACCCAGTTGAGGCAGATGCTCTGCTGCAGGTATGGTGATGCCCATAATTTGGGAGAGCCTGCTATGGAGTTATTCCCTCAAGCTGGACTTGCCTTTGGGAAGCTCTGTGCTCTGGACTGTTACAAAAGTTTGCTCCATGTTCTGTTCATTCTAGCTGACTGTTGGAGCACAGTATTTTAAGTCAGGGAAGAATGCATTTCAGGAGATCTTTTAATAGTTCTAGCTGTATGAGACCTTGTGTCTTATTTCACTGGGATTTGAGCAGAATTGACAGTACCCAAAAAATACAGCTGCTGTTAGATTAGGATCTATTTCATACTTGTCAGGTCTATAGAACTATACTTGCAAATTTATTTAATCTCAGACAAAACCAAAGCATTCATGTTATGCTTCTGATTCATTATATTCCTTGTATGGTGTACAATAAGTGGATTCCCTGCTTCTGATATCAGATGGTGGAGGGGCACAGCCATATGAAACTTCTGTAAAAGACTAATAGTGTCAAGTCCTAAAGGCGTAGTTTTGTCTTAGAAATAACCAGTTACTAGTATATCCTGCAATATCTTCCTGTTAATCAAGGAGGACATAAATCTTTTTATATAGGTGGATTTGGAAGTAACAAAAAAGGCAAACTAAAACTAATGTATATAGAATCATAGAATCAAAGAATAGTTAGGGTTGGAAAGGACCTCAAGATCATCTAGTTCCAACACCCCTGCCATGGGCAGGGACACCTCACACTAAACCATTGCACCCAAGGCTTCATCCAGCCTGGCCTTGAACACCACCAGGGATGGAGCATTCACAGCCTCCCTGGGCAACCCATTCCAGTGCCTCACCACCCTGACAGTAAAGAATTTCTTCCTTATATCCAATATAAACTTCCCCTGTGTAAGTTTTAGCCTATTACCCCTTGTCACTACAGTCCCTAATGAATAGTCCATCCCCAGCATCCCTATAGCCACCCTTCAGGTACTGGAAGGCTGCTATGAGGTCTCCACACAGCCTTCTCTTCTCCAGGCTGAACAGCCCCAACTTTCTCAGCCTATCTTCATACAGGAGGTGCTCCAGTCCCCTGATCATCCTCGTGGCCCTCCTCTGGACTTGTTCCAACAGTTCCATGTCCTTTTTATGTTGAGGACACCAGAACTGCACACAATACTCCAGGTGAGGTCTCACAAGAGCAGAGTAGAGGGGCAGGATCACCTCCTTCGACCTGCTGGTCACGCTCCTTTTGATGCAGCCCAGGATACGGTTGGCTTTGTGGGCTGCGAGCGCACACTGAAGCTGGCTCATGTTCATCTTCTCATTGACCAGCACCCCCAAGTCCTTCTCCGCAGGGCCACTCTGAATCTCTTCTCTGCCCAACCTGTAGCTGTGCCTGGAATTGCTCCGACCCAGGTATAGAACTTTGCAGCTGGCATGGTTGAACTTCATAAGGTTGGCATTAGCCCACCTTACAAGGTTTTATGCAATTGTGTTTGAGCCTGTAGTTCTTTCTGCTATGCCAATTAGCACATTTATGTGGGAACCTAAATCTACTGTGATTTTTTAACTATTGACTGCAAGAAAATTTCTCGGTCTCATTTAGCCCCTGCTGTCAGAATCTATGACCTGAAGACCTATCCAGGTATGAGTCCATTCTGCACTGTGTTTAAGGAGTTCCTGAATAGGACGCAATTGTGCTCTCTTCCAGATAATCTGGTATCTGCAGGCATATGGAGGAAATTCATTTGCATAATTTTTTTTTCTCCAAGCTTGCTCTTTGTCCACCTTTGGATTTTTGGATTTGCAGTGCTTGAAAGTAAATTATGCTCAAAGAGGTATGTGGCTTTCCTTGACCCTGAAGGGGATTCCTGATTGCCTCTTTGATATTGATAAGACTCATCATAACTTCAGTGTAAATTACAGTGGCACTGATTTGTTTTCACATACCTGCTGCTGTCTTAAAGGGTTAGGTCAGTGAGTGTTACTTTTCGCATATAGCATGACTTTGTACAGCCAATGCTTGTTCTTTATCCTTGTACATTACAATTTGATGCTTTCTGAAGTCCTCCAAAGTCAAAACAGCTTACTAATGTGAGCACAGTTGCTTCAAGTTGGATCTTGGTGCCCAGGACTGTAAACATGAGAAGTAACTCAATAAGATTTGTGAGTGCTATTTTGTTTTCTCATTAAATTCACATGTAGCTGCTGTGATGAGAGTCCAGCAACTTCCCTTACTATTGTCTGCGTTGCCTAAAGGTATATATTTCCAATTTAACATTTTTCGTAAGCATGAAGTTCCCAATGAGTTTTCTGGGGGCTGAAGAATATGTATTTGAGCTAGTAACAGACACATGCATGGTTTGTGCCACAGTGAAATAAAGTGCATCTTCTGTTGTGTTGCCTTTAATGATAAAAGTAAGAAGAGGATTTCACCCTTTGCAGCTTTATATTTGAGTTCCAGCAGGTTGTTGGTTATTGAGATTGTTTTAGCATAGACTTACAGATTGGTTTGAGTTGGAAGGGACCTTATAGCTCATCTAGTTCCAACCCTCTGCCACAGGGGTTCCACTAGAGCAGGTTGCTCTAAGCCCCGTCCGACCTGGCCTTGAGCACTGCCAGGGATGGGGCAGCCACAGCTTCTCTGGGCAAGGGATAAGGTAGACTGAATCTCACTGTGCTGATTATAAGTTCACTTTAGCATTAATTGAAAGCTAGTGAGATTTGCCTGATGGCATTATCATTTACATGAAAAGTCTAGACAGCAGATTTGGTGAATTTGTTACAAACACTGTGTAGGAATCCAAAAGTTGTTTCTGGTAGCTGTGCAAATGAATCTGCTTCTGCCTGAACTAAAAGAAATAGAAGCGGAGTGAGAAAGACAAAGAAATTGGATCAGAGAAACCAGAAAAAAGGAGGATCCAGGGAAAAAAATTCAGTCAAGGTTCAGGTCTCTCATCACTGACCTGCAAGGCCTCTCTGAGTTCTCTCAGAACTTTTTTTTACTCCAGGGAAGGGTCACGTACAGCAATTTATGTCTTCAAGAGAGAAATGTGTGAAAAATATAGTTACGTTAACTGTTAGCATGTAAAAATAGGAAAAAATAGCCAATCTTTCCATGCAGAGAGAAGAGAGATTTTTTTTATTTCCGAAACAAATTGTCACTTTCTCTGTAATTTTGAGTAATGTTATTCCTCCTCTAGCATGGTCTTGCTTCTTTCCCTCCCGCCCGCCGACATGATTACGATGCAGATGGTGAAGGATATAAAACTTTTCTGGATAGAGCATCTGACTGCTTCATGATCTACAAGCTGGCGGTTTCTGAGCAGTCTAACCCAAGAATAAGCGCCAGTTGACTGATTGTGAAACCTGCATTGACTTAGACCATCTATCTGCTTTTTGAATTAAAATTTCATCAGCTTTAAAAGCCCTTTTCCTATGGTGAAAATTGAGAGAGTACTGCTTCTGAATTATATGTAAGGCAGATATTTTGAATACAGGCTCCTGGATTCACATGAATCCGTGGATGCTGATTTTTAATGAAGGCATCCTAGGACATCCTTTGCCAAAGCCCTTAGATAAGTATCACATTGTATTTTACTGTCTGCTGAGCTTCTTCTTTGAAATTGCATGTATGGGATAGGAGAGCTTATGTTCTTGATAAAAAATAAAGCAGTGTGAAAGTTTTAGTTATGCTGCTGACATATCTAGAAAAATCACATACCTCCCCCATTTACTCTTTTAATGAGGTTATATGTTTCTAACTAGAGAACTGTTGAAGAATCCTCAAAATACATCGAAACAAAACTGACAACACATATTGCATTTAGCCAGTCACATTATACACACTTAGTTGTCCTAATTTTATTTAAATAATTGTCTTTCTTTTTCTTTCCCTCTATTAATGTTCCCTTGTAGATGACAAGGGAAATCTAGGCTTGAATTCACAAATTAGTGTTCATTCTCTAACTGTGGTCTGAGTTGTTTTCTAAATAATATGGATAAAACATCTATTTCAAGAGCTGGCAGAATTCCTCCTTTATTTTGTAGGTGTGTGTTTCAGACTTTTTAACAGAAGATTAATACATATAGTATTTCTCAATACTGTAAATTGACTAATGATATGCTTTCCATCTCTGCATGGGAACCAAAATACTCCTTTCTCAACAGCAGATCTTAGGGGTTATGTTTGTATGATAAACAGAACATTAATGTAATTGTCAATTTTGCTTATGTTACCATGCCATGGAAAATGGCTGTACTTTTAGTATGACTGGGGATTGAGATATTTAACTGAGGAAGCCAAATGTAGCCTTTTTATGATTATGTTACAAGAGCCAGAGACAGAAGATTAGCATCAGTGAAGTTGATGTTTAAATTGGAAGTGAAGGGGCTATGTATACTGGATTGCTCCCTGCTTCTGAGCAGCTGGTTGAAGTGCAGAAAGTATTAATTTCCCATATGTTCTGGCTGC
Source organism: Lathamus discolor (assembly GCF_037157495.1). Classification (NCBI taxonomy): domain Eukaryota; kingdom Metazoa; phylum Chordata; class Aves; order Psittaciformes; family Psittacidae; genus Lathamus; species Lathamus discolor. The sequence goes on along the minus strand of NC_088886.1, from coordinate 60,325,942 downwards.
ACACTTAAAGCTGGGCAACCAAAAACTGTATTAATTACTTGGCAGAAGTTTTTGTCAGGCTTGTTGTCAGGAAATCAGTTGGAAAAAAAACCCCAAAACCTGGGAAACTTGGGAGAAGCAGTGAACTACTGGAAAAAGCAGTGTTACTACAGGTATCACTTCTGACCAGTTGAAGAGTGGCTTCTTCACCATCAGACTTCACACAATGGGTAACATAATACTGTAACTGAATACTGTACTATAAGCAGCATTCCTTGTAGTACTTTTCTGAAATGTAGTCTACAGACTTTTTTGAGCATTAAACAGGAAAGGGTAAAGCAAATAAAATTTCAAGGTATGTGGATAAGAACAGTAGTTGAAAATATGTGTCTCCATCTCCTTAGTGGATGTAAAAGGATGTCCAAGCAGATCCTTACCAATCAAGGAATATGAACAGAGCCATATGGAAACACACATACCACTCTGAATGCTCAGTGCAGTGCAGTGGGTTCCTATGGGGAAACCCAGAGTGCAGTTCTGCAACACTAGGAGAGTGGGAAGAGTGCCCATGGTACCCTTTGGTGTTCTTAGGTTAATCTGAAATAAGGTAACAAGTGTTTTTATCCATGCATCTCCTTGAAACTCTATGCAGGTCACTAGTGTCAGTGTGAGCCAAAGTCAAGTCCAAGAAAGAATGCCTTGCAGGTACAGCTGAAGCAAGGTCATTAGTGATCTGGGGGCACATTATACTCTAACCAACGAATTTCACATCCTGAAACACTTGAAAAAAAAAAAAAAAAGGAAAAAGAAAAAAATAGCTTCCTGTTACGGACCTTAAATTCCTGCTTTTTAAAGCTCTTCTCATGCAGAGTAGTTTTTCAGAGTATGATTTGTAGCTGGCATGTAGAAGGGAAGGGAAGAAAATAAGATAACAAAATGGTCTGATTTCTGTCACAGGAGCATCCAGGGATTGATTCCGTTAAACACAGCTTCTGATTGATTGATTGATTGATCGATTTTCCTCTTAGCTTATTGTACATCAGGCAATCTTATCAACTCCCATTCATCTTTCAAGCACATCACTTACCTTGGAGCACATAGATGGTTTCAGAGCTATGACGGTTTTTTTTTCGTGTGTGCTATAGTGCTGTTTGTAGCAAGTTGTCTCTGCTTTCAATTTGGAGTCATTTTCCTTCAGGTTCTGTAGATGCTCTCCCTGAGTTTTGTCAAATTTTTCTAAGACCTGCTTTATCAGTTGTTTGTCCCATCTCCTCCCAGAGCAACTGCCTCAAATGAGCAGAAAAGGATGGATAATTGACTATTGGATTCCAGTTAGTGAAGGTCAGGGTGATCTCTGCCTGGCGTACTCCGTGCTTGTCATACAATTTTCTTATTACAGGGTTTATTCAAGCCTGTAATCAGCTGAGTTTCACTGAGATGGAACCTTCTGCTTCACTGAGTCGTTGTTTTGCTGCAATGTGGACAGGCTTTGTCTGCTCTTGACAGCACCGATAAAACGTCCACAGATTTTACAGTCTGAACCCACCGTACTTTTAGTTCTTCTAGATCTCATTTAAGAAACTTAATTTGTTTTTTATTTAAAGGGGGGAAAGTAGATTAAAAAACCCCAAACATTAAGATAATTATGATATGTTAAGTCCAGTATTTCTCAACAGCCAGTGTCCATAGTATTTCTGGAAAATACGTTTTAAATCTTTCTCCAAAGACAAAAGTCTCCAAAGTCTTATAATGAATTACACACAATGATGACCTGTTTCTTCAGCATCAATGAAACATGTCACTATCAGCTAATAAGTACAGCATTGCTAAGGGCTAGTTTTGTCCTCAAACTTTGATGTAACTAACTACAGAAGTGTAGTGCAGGGTGAAGATGACACCATTTTGTGTTTATGTATAGGAGTATTGTGACTACTTACTAGCAATATTGCTCTGTCAAGATTATAATGGTACTGCTATGAACATGTTACAAGGTTGGCATAATAAACTTAGCAGCAACTGGGTAGCAATTGATTTGAAATTGAACTGTACTAGTGAATTTCGTGAGGCCTTGGCAGATTGTGTACATTCTAATAATGAATTTCGTAAGCATAAATTCTTGAAACTTGTGCTTAATGTCTGTCTGGCCTTGGCTAAATCAAAGTCAAACCTTATTCTTGCCTGTTTAAGCTAAAACATCTCTGGGGAGAAGAAGATAAACTACTCTGCATGTGGTTTTGACGCTGCTTGAAAATTCTGTTTCATGCAGGCTTTAACCTGGTCTCAAGTGTCTGCCTTCTGACCAGTTCAAAACCAAGTTCTCTGGGTTTTTGAGATTTTTTTAGTCAAGTGGTAAAAAATCTATTTGCTTTTAGGTGAGGAAGGCTGTGTCAGGGAACTTAAGATTGTAGTACAAAGGATGCGATGCTTCAGAAGGCAGAAGGGTAAGAGGCTGGGACATAGCAGTCTTTCAGACTTTGGCAGTAACAGAGAATTTTCTGGGTAAAAATCTTCTGCTCTTTCCTCATACCATGCTATTTCCTATTAGATGGGTCAGGTTAGAAAATTTCTAACTACTAATTGAAGTGCCAGCATGTCCGATACAAAGACTATAGGAGTTGATGAGAAATCTGGGGTGAGGTTTTATGGGACTTGCCATGTGACTCCTGATGGTTTAGTCAGACTGACTTAGAGGGGAATTATTTTCTCTTTATCCAACTTAAAAGTGTTATTCTCTTTCTACAAGATTTTTCTTGAGTCTTGGCACCAATGAGGCTTCTGCAAGTTCGGAGGTGATCAGTGCGGAGGAAGTACTTAGCACTGCTGTTGCTGACATTAGCTGGTTATGTGCAATAATTCTTGTAATGGGAAGTTTGGTCTGTGAATACAACTGCTGCACACTGATTTCTTAGAAATAGCTGTTGTGTATTAGGCTTGTGTCATAGCCTAAAAAAAGTGAAATTAAGAGCTTTTTTAGGAAAGGAATATTCTAAATGTGCCCTTCACCTTTCTGTCCCTGGGGCCTGCTATGCCTTGACTTTTTTCCAGGGACAGTGTCTCAAACGTCTGTAAGATACTCAGTGTGCTGGATTGCTCCAAGAATTGTGTATTGGAAGCTATAAAGAAACACTTTAGTTAAGCCCTGGAGATGAGAGAAGTGAGAAAAGGGACCAAAAATTATTCTCTGCGCTTCTGTAGAACATTTCTGGCTGCGTTAAGAGTTGTCAAATGGAATAAAATAATGTGGCCTTTAGTGGAAGACAGTTTAGCTATCTCCAGATAAAAAACTCTTCCTTAATTAATGAGTTCAGAGCCTTTATTGGTGTGGAAATTCTTTGTCAATGTGGAATGAGTAGTTGCTTATGAAATTATATTGAAGAAGGGCAGCTGAAATGTTATAACTGTTTGCTTATCATAGGAGCTCAGGGCTCATACATCCATTTGAAGCTATTTTAATGTTAAAGGTTTTTGTCAAGTAACAACTTAAAAAATGCTCAATCTCTGAACAATGCATAGTGCTTCATATGTGGTGTCTCTGGAGATGCAGCCTCTTGAGAAAGGGGAGAGAGATACATTCCCTGCTTACAGCTGAAGGAAACAACTGTCTGTCTAGAGCAAATCAATGGTCCAAGGCTGAAATTCCTTGAAGAAGATGGCTAGTATTTTGTTAGCCTCCTCTGTTATGGGATTGCTGCAAGCAAGAGGGTCATGTTCAAACCAGGCTCCATGTATGGATTTTCTCTCATAAAGCTTCTCTCACTGGTTTTGTGATTGAGCTGCCTACCATTAAGAAGTTACTGACTCATTTTTTATTTACTTGACTGAGTGTGAAATGAAAGTCTCTATTTTCTTCTCTCCTTTAATGAATAAGCTACTTTTGTGAAAAAGCTGCTTGCATCTTGAACTGAGGTGTGTTATAGAAGATGCTTTCTGACTGTTTTTTCTCCACAGAAAATGGGTGCTACCTTAAGCAAGTGCCTCTGGGCTGCTCCTTCTTGCTTGCAAACAAGGTACAGATGGAGGAGTAAGCTGCAGCTTTTCAGAGCCTGTGTTAAATTTTGTGCTAAATTTTTATTATACATTAAACAAAGGAAAAACTTGGCTTGTGGACTGAGAAGGATTGCTGGATGCTTTGAACTCTGCCACTGTGGAGTCAGAGTAGAGGAAATGGCAGTGGTAATTCAGTACATTAAAGTATAGAGCCTTTCCTACACAGACATTGTTCATGCTCCCTGCGAGAAGTTTCTGTATCTCTGCAGTGGATTCACTTATTCATGCTTTGGGAGGAGCAGAAGAGGAAGGGAGGGTGTTAAAGCAGTTCAGTGAACACAGAAGTCAATTGAGAGACTCCCATTAACTTCAATGGATTTTGGATTTGGAACTTAAACTCTACTATATGGCCTCTTCAATAAAAGACCTTCTGTTTTTCTGCTTAAATGGGAGTTCTTGAAGACTGAACTGAACTTCCCCCAAAGGTGTTTGCACTGTGGATTTATTACAGTTGTGTTAAAGCGGCCACTTCTGTGCTTTTCATGCTTTAGCAGGCTGCCAGTTGAATAAGTTTGTAAGTTTGGGAGTAAAAGAAATCCAGAGATGTGGTACAGATAGTGCTTGGAATGGTAATGAGAATGGCAGTTCACTAGGATTAGCAATGCAAAAAAGGTTCCAGTTAATGAACAATTAAAACATTTTGGCAGTTGCAGGGGTGACTATTGCGAGGCTGTTCATGCTGGTATGATTTAAGCATCTAACGTGACTGTCCATTATCAGCTCGTATTTTGAAAGGTTTATTACTCCATCAAAACGTTAGTTCTATGCTGAGAGTTGGCATGGAAGACAGGCAAGTGAGTTACATTGTGTACTATGTGTATATTTACTAGAGAGACTGTAAATAAAGCCAGGAACCAAGTTTCTTTAGGCCCAAATTAAAATGCCTGCTATCTTGAGAGAGGCTGCCTGCGCATCACCTACTGGAAATTATCCCATTCAGTTTATCTGGAAGCACAACTCCAACCTGTGGACATCAACCCAAGGTTTGTCTGTAGAAGATGGGCCTTTTATAAGCTGTGCTAAGGCAGGCCTCTGACTAGATTTGCTTTTAGATTTAGAATTGCATTGAGGATAAAACCCTATAAGGAAAAATTGAGGAGCTGAAGATGCTGAGGTTTGACTTCTCCACTATTCCCATGAAAAACAGATTTATCCCACCATTCGTGGAAATACAGTTAGCTCAGGTCTAGCCTTTGTAGGAAAGTTTCTCATAAGACTATGGAATAACAAGTAATGGGGAGAATAGTTGCTTACTTATGATGTCTTCTGCACAGTTGTGGAAACCTAGGTTCAAGTCTGGCTTGGAAGCAAAGGCTTCAGAGTATTTGCTTTTCTGGGCTTCTTAATACTCATTGAAAGAACTTGGTTTTAATCTGATATGAAACCAAAAATACTTGTGATTTCCCAGTCAGCTCTAGTCAAAGCTGGTTTCTTTGTCTTGGCAGTTAGTGTTGGCAATCCTAGCACAGTACAAATAAGCACAAGTTGCCAGAAGGTAATGCTTCGTTAAGAAAAGTCAGGGCTTGTTCTGTGGCACTGAAAGATCTTGAACTTTTATTTCCCACTCTGTGTTTTTTTTTTTTTAATTGATTTACTTCTGTCCATCTGAATTGCACATCTTCAGTCTAACGCTGCTTTGAGCCAACAGTCCAAAGTGACCAACTCCCCTTTGTAGCAGATGGTGTGAGTTACCTGGCCCCATTTCCTTGATCAGTAAGCAGCAAAAGATGCTGCCGGGTTTTTGGCTGCTGTTCATGCCTTGTAGTGGTTACGATTTAACTGTAGAGAATGATGCTTCCTGACAATCAAGTAGCACAGTTGGTATTAAGCAAATGTGAATATTATCATCTAGAAAATGGTGCAGGCATCTAATAGGTGTAATTTTCTTATTGCTGTGAAATTATCTGTGAAAATAGCAGATCAGCCTGATGCTTTGGTAAACCGTGTGCATTATTCCACTGGATGGTTTAATTCCAGTCATCTTCCCTTTGTGGAGTGGTTTTTTTCACTCTCTTACCCTTTCTCTTGCTATATTAATTACTTCAAAGGTGATTATTTTAAAAACAAACTTTTGGTTAGAGTTGGCTGAAACTTTAAAACTAGCATTTATTGGTAGCACTGTCACGAGGCTACAGAGGCCTCACAAAGGGATTTTTGTCCCTGCTTCTTCCATCCCCTCTTCTGCGGACTGTTCTGTTGTCTCTTACTGCAGGTGAACTGGAGAGAGAGTCAATGCAGGGGCAAGAGACTTGGCTGTAGCTCTGGCTGCGGAAAGACAGGGATAAACAGTGGTATGTATGAGGTGTTTTTGACCTGTTTCTTCCATGATCAGGGAAAAGGTAGTAGTTGAGATGCAAAGAGAGAGAAGTTAAGGTGGAAATGGCAGATTACAGGCAGCAATGAGAGCATGGAGATCTAGGGGAGATCTCTGCATGTCACAGCTGTAACAGACACTTTCTCAAACATATTCTATGTCCAAACTGCACTGTTCTGTTGATATATGGGTTTTGCTTTACAACTGCTGTGCATGCGATAGCTGTCAGCTTTGTAGAACAACTTTTGATATCACATCAATACTTTGTTCAGTGATGAGTGCAGGAGGCTTGTATTATGTGTATCTAGTGATAAAGGTCTGGAGCCGAACATATCCACTTATTCAACAAGGGTTGCCAAATACTTTTACTCCATGTATTGAAGACAAGGTCAACAGGACTAGAGAGAGAAAGCTGTGGGAATAAGAGCCCTACTATGTGGGTGACAATACAACAGATGGGATTTTTCTGAGTGTTTGGAGTTGACTTTAACTCTCTTTCCCCAAACCTGCTTCTGAACTGATATCCTGCCTCTGCCCAAGACTGTAGCATCATAACTTCATCTGATCTGGTTTTACTTTTAGACTGCTGCTATGTAGTTGTAGAAACAAAGAGCTTGTGATGGCAGCTGACCTAGAAACTTTTGTTCCCAGAGATGCTTGTAAATTGTCCTGGAAGGGCAAACCTTTAACAAGCTGTTTAACTGAGTTCTCTCAGGGTGGTTCTCAACTAGCGTTCTCCCTCAGCACTCCCTGTAGCACTCACCGTTCTGTAGGAAGCAGTAAAGAATAGTTCTCTTAAACTTTTATGTTCATGCTGAATGTTGCAAGATGACAACTGAAAGGACGCTATTGCAGTTCATCCATGCTCTGGTTGTACTTTAAGTTGTTCTATTGGATTTGTTTTGCTGCCAAAAGCAAATGCATTTAGATAAAGGATGATCTCTCAGTCAAACAATGGCATGTAGTAGATACACTAATTAATATCTAAGCTATTTTCTGTAATGAAATTAAGTGCAGAAACATCTTAGCTATTTGAATGTGTTTAATCAAGTCACACCTCCATTTCTTTTGCAAATTAGGCCAGGGGTAATAGTCAAAATACCAACAAATTTTCTGCTATGGAATATGTTAAATTTAATGATAGTCTAACAACTATTCTGTTGAAACTAATTTAGAAGATTACTTCAGACACTTCATTTAATGTGTTAGCAAAATAAATTGTATGAAAGTGTAAACAGCAGCCTCACAGTGTGGCTTACCGAATTAACAATGGGATGTGGGAATATTTAAGAAGTGCAAAGGATAAAAGCTCACTTGAAACCATTTTTATTTAAATGGTTTCTGATAACCACAGTCTGGTGAGATTCCCTTGTCTGAGCCAGTTCTTGTAGCTTTTAATTCTTTCCTGTTGTTGTTTTTTTCTTTCTATCATGACAGTTGCTACAAATTTGCAACCAATAAACTAAAAGCATAGTAATACAGCTGAAGTCATGCACTAAATAGATGTTAAATGGGCATATAACTGCCTATTAAGGCAGTAAACTGCCTTTTGCATTTACTATTTGAATTTCATAATTACAACAAGTCCTTCAGATGCCTAAGTATGGGGTTGCTCTAATGTTTAACTTTACTCTTTGAAGAGGGTAGATGATTCAGGAGTGAATATATCTGAGAGCTATGTGAGGTTTCCCAGGCAGGACAAATTGCTTTTACATCTTCTGTTTCATTTCTAGGAGAACCACACAGTCTTACAGACAAATCTGTCTGAAATAACAAAGTTACAGTTGTTTGCGCATAACAAAGTATCTTGAGTAAGGAGGCTGGGAAAGAATGGGATCTCTGCTTTTCTGGGTGGTACGGTGCGCTGAAACAGAAGATAGCTTGCTCTAGTCATTGCCATGGTACTTGCACAGCATTCTTCAGGTACATAGGAGTTTGCTTTGCTTGGACCCAAACCTGCCCAGAAGTCATGCAGCCACAACACCATAAGCTCAGGTATATTTAACACTTACTAGTCAGGGCTTTGCGTTAATTGTGTGTTTTCCTTTAGAACACGGACACAGTGAACAACAGCATCCTGGCCTGTATCAGCAATAGGGTGGCCAGCAGGGTCAAGGCAGTGATCATCCCCCTGTGCTGGGCACTGGTGAAGCTGCACCTTGAATCCTGTGTTCAGTTCCAGGCCCCTCACTAAAAGAGAGGCATTTTGGTGCTGGAGCAGGTCCAGAGAAGGGCACCAGAGCTGGTGAAGGGCCTGAAGCACAAGTGTGATGGGCAATGGCTGAGGGAAATGGGAGTGTTTAGTCTTCTCTTAAGAAGAATGGCAAAAAGCAAACAGCAGGCTGCTGCGTCCACGTCTGACCGCTGCTTGTAGGCATCAGAGCAACTTTGAAGGTACAGAGGCAGCCCAAATTAAGGACTAGGTCAAGACATGGCTGGGGTGGCTACAATACACACCTAGTGTGGTGTCACCATAGAAGTGGAGCATGTACCACAACTATTTCATGGTGCCAATAAAGCTACTGTGCAGAGAGCTGCTGCCACATCTCACCAAGTTACATTGTCTCCCAGACAGCTTATTAAGTTTTTGTGATATCCTGGGTGATTCCCTCAATATCTGCTGTGACAGAACTATACATTTGCAAACTGTTTGGCAGAGGGTGCCATTTCACTGTCTCCTGAAGGTTTATGCAGCATTGACATGAGCAGAAGATAGGACCCGCAATTTATTTATGTCAAAAAAATAACCCTGGAATTCTTGACAGACACATTTTGTAAGGAAACACTGCTTTTAAAGTTGCTTGCTCAGTTTCTTGAACCAGCATTTAAAGACCTAGTGTTTTTCTAGAAAAACCTTCTATCAGCATAGCATTTTGCTTACCATTCAGAACACCCTGTACATTATAAGAAGACATGATGACTACTTCTCTCAAGTAAGAGCAGTGCCAGTGGGAATATCTCTATGATCAAGCAATCCAAGCTCAAGGTCACTTGGTTACCTGGGGCATAGAGAGGAAGAGTGCACAAACACAGTTTAGATCATATCCTGCCTTGGAACATGGATGATTTTTATAGCCCAGACAAAGACAGAAATTTTTAAAATAGAAGATGTTACACTGTACAAGAAACTTATCCACTGTCAGATGGGAATTCTGTGGTAGAACTGGGAAAAATGTGGCTTACTTGCATTCTACCATGCCTTACTTCTAAGCTTACTGTCTTGAAAACAAGCCTATTCCTGTATTTTCATAGCATCTTTTTTTTTTAAATTTTTCAAAACCCGGTTGTTTTGCTGTGTTTTGACTGTGCAGACCATGGGCTGTGGAATGAGTGTGCTGTTCAGTGGTGTGTAAGCTGGTGCCTACTTGGTCCACCTTGCTTTAGAACCAGGGAAACAGTAATTGGAACTAGAGTTTGTCCTACAGGTCTGTTACATGATTTCAGGTTCTCCTATCAGAATAGCTTCTGATACAGAGGCTTGTTTAACACCACCCATAATGAGGATCTTACAGTTTTCGCCGCAGTCTTGAAATAAACCTTTTGGTGATGTGAATATCTTCGGCTCATTATTTTTTAGGGTTTTTTTTTCTTTTATTTTTTCTCCTACTGTTTGTGGCAGTTTTGTTAAGGTTCTTCCAACCATTCTTTGTAGAAAGCTGCTGTGAGGGCTGGGTAGATTTTTTAAAGGGCTTTGAAGATCACTATATGTAAAATGTATGGGAAAGTGTTTCATCTTGTTGGACCAGAGCTTTTGTAATTATCACATAGGTCTAGTGCTGAGGGGCAGCTGCATCTGCTTGTGTGCTCATAGCTTTTCAGGGGAGGTGTGGAGATTTACGAATGTAGTGGTTTATTCTTGTATACCTTTGGCGTTTCTATGCTACTGGAGTTCCTTCTGTGAAGAGAATGCAGCCTCCACCAGGAAGAAGGTTTGTAATCATCATCCATGTTCTCCGCTAATCTGAATTTACTTCTTTTCATTCATACTGGCTTAGGATTCTGCTCCATCAGTTATGTCATTGTCTTAGGGATGCCAGACTCAGGGACTGAAAATAACAGACAATATACAGAAGCCATTAGCTTAAGGCACATAAGGGTGGAGGAACAGAGTGGTCAGAGAAGCTGTACTGGAATCAGGGAACTCAGAGCCCTTTGAGCCAAGGTGCCCAAGCAGTATTCAGGAACTTTGTAGATTTTTACTACAACGTTTGTGCAGTGGAGTTAATTTGAGTCTGCCAATTGTGTTTGCAGTAGCTGCTGCTATCTGGAAAAGGGAATACTGCTGAGATTATCAGTGTGTATACCACACATTTTACATAGTCAGTGGTGGTGGCGGCTTGGACTTTTATTGATTGGTTCTTGTGTTTACATTCGGACATATTTGAAATTCCCTCAATATCCTGCAGCTGGGAAAAAAAATCTCCTGTTGAGTCTCTTACTAATTATGTTATTATTTTAGTATAACAGTATAGCATCATAAAATACTCTCATTACAAATATGTACTCAGTTTAATAGGATCCAGCTATACTTTCCCCTCTTCTGCAGAGTATTGCTGTCCCCTACAAGGAGCCCAAGTGATTTCACAGGAACTACTAATAGATTAATACTTGAAGCATGAACAGGGGCATTCCCCTCTGAAATTAATTGAGCTTTGATTGTGATCTTCTCTTAATATATTTCTAAAAAAAAAAAGAATTTGCTGGCACAAGTGTTCAACAAAACAGCTAATTTAACTTAATCTTGCACTGTCTGTGTTAATAAAAAGCAAATTTCAATTTGTAATTAAGTCTCACTGAAAATCTGACTCTTTATTTGAAGAAATGTGATGTGTTGGAGGACAGAGATAAATTAGCCATTGTTTGGTCAAAATCATATTGCCCCCTGGAGCAGCCTCCTGTGTTCCATTCTCTATACAGGGAGACCAGGTACTGAACTTTGTTCTTCAGGGTCGATACTCAAAGTTATGCCTGTATGAAATGCCTCTGTTGGAGAAGGTGTGATAGGAGACAGTCCTTGCACTGAAAAGATTATTAGAATAAAAAGGACTTGACAAAAATGTATAGCCTTTTTGAAGAACGTATTCCAGGTTAATAACTTGAGTGGTCCCACACTGGTTGCACTGGGAACTGGGACAGCTCTCCAGCATGTAAGGTTTGAGCCAAGACTCAACCCCATGTAATGCCTCTATTCACAAAGTCATCCTTTAAGGTGACAGTGTGCTATATACCAACAGATAGCTTTGGGAGTGTATCTGTTGTGTTTCTACAGTGCATGTGCAGGAGCATAAGAAGCCAGCACATAAAGCAGCCAAGAAAAATTGACTAGGAAATTCCAAATCTGGTATGTGCTTCACAGAGAGCATAAAACTTACCAGATATTGACCTTCTTACCACACTACATGAGCAGTGATCTTGCACTGCTCAATTCTGTTATAAACATTATGAGTCAGAGCTGAATTGAGATGTACTGATAACTGGCCCAGCAAGAAAATTGTTGGTTCATTCTCGGTATCTCTTTATCATAGTATGTGAAAATCATTGTTCTCAATTGCAACTGACACAGTACACTGCAAAAAAAAAAAAAAAAAAAGATAGAAACCTTATCAAGTTGCAGTTGGAAATAACAGTGTCCCCAGTAAAGGCATCCAGTGATGTTGCCAGAGTTCACTTTTGCCCAGTGTGATATATTCGACTGCAGGGTCAGTCAGAAATGTAGCAAAGCAGCATGTACGACGCCTCTGTGGACTGCAGTGAAACCAGGAATGTTCTTGGAAGCTGCAAAATGAATCATTATTTTCCATGGTTCCTGTTTTATGGTCCTATGGAGTCTTTCCTTAGTCACAAAGGTCTGTTTTATATAGGAGTTCTTTGCAGTTCATTAGGTGATAAAGATGAAATTATGTCTAGCGTTTAAAAAACTGCAAGGGATTCAAGGGAGTGCTGAGAGCAGGAGGTGACAGTTTTGGTATGAACTCAGTAAGAAGCTTTAATGAAATTAGTGAAGACAGCATAGTACTGGAATATGAACCTTATTGTCACAGGTAGCTGTTGGGCTTGGTAGTTTTGGAGATTGGCCATTGATGTGGATTGCAGAATATATTTGCTATTGTGGTGTTAAGTTTTAAGAGGGCTACTAAGCTACATACTTGTGGTTTTAACAGATATATATGAGTCAGCTGACATATATGTAGAAAGCAAAAGATTCCTTGTCTCCAGTTGAAATTTCTTCAGAGGATTCCCATGGGTGCCTTTGAGACCTTTAGGTCTAGTCTAGTTGGACAGTGCTGTGTTTAATATATGCGGTATGTTACATACTTGTCCTGGGAAAAGCTCTTATTTTCCTTGAAATCTAAAGACTTTTGCCATTTCACTTGATTTTTTCCAGCTTTATTGACCAAGCTGCCAGTCTAGTGCAGTTTCACTGGACTATGACAGGCAGGGAACATGAAGTGTTTTTTCCAGTATCCATAAGTACCAGTATGGGGACCTGAGGAGGCTGTGCAAGCCAGCAGTTTATTCCAACCTCCTGTGACAATGAATGGCAAAAATTAGTATTTTTTTTTTCCTTTTTTTCCCTTTGGAAATATTACTGCATCTCAAGGCTAAGAGAAATTTGAGTCAGCTTTAGTGATCACTTTAATGGCTCGTACTAACAGTCTGTATATCTTCCAGGAGCAAAATAACATGTCCCTAAGAGTGATAGTTGTTTACCAGAGCATGTCGTTAGCAGTGGTTGGTGGGTTTAGTTTGCTTTTTAAAATGAAAAAAATGAATTCACTGCTACTTACTCATGGTTTTTGGGGGTAAAATTTTGAGAGCCGCTAGGTTTAACAGAGGATAATCAGAAAAATCCATCTGTAGGGGCCACATGTGAAAGCACTTGCAGGGAATCACTAGAAAATACCTAAAACAGAAGATATTTTGCTGCTTGTTTGTGAGGCTGCCTTGGCCAGGGGTCTGTAATAGTTGGAATGATGGAGCTTGGGTATTAGGATAATGAGAAGAGACAATATTGGAGATTTTTGAGTTTGGCAGTTACATTTTTTTTCTGCAGTACACCTCTACTCCAAATGCATTTTGGATGGTTCTTAGGTGGATCATTTTGGTGGATCAGGCTTTACGAGTCTTCTTTCAAGACCTTGGCTTTTGTTTTGGGTTCCAGTGTTGAACTCTGCTTTTTCAACTCTCCACAACATGGTCACATAGGAGTATGTGAGGTGAAGATCTGTTTTTTTAGGTGCTTAAACATGTTTAAAATAATGAAACTGGTAACCGGTGAATACTACCATCCCAGCTGAGACCTGTGTGGAAAACTAAGCCCCCTCAATTGGTTGTAGTGAAACAACTACAGGGGTGTGTAAGGGGAAAGGGGGTATGGAGATCCAATATAACTTCTTAAAATCTTTACATAAAGTTCTCTCTTCATCTCCTTTTTTCCCTTTCAGCTACTTGTATGTTACTCTCTGAAGTGATAGTGAAAACTCTCATTTTGGGACTGATTACAGAGCAGCAATTGGCAGCTCCTTTGGTATTGCAAAAACTGATTTGTTTTAAGATGTGCTATTCTTTGTACCAAACTTCCTTATTGCTTGCACTTGCAGTACTTGTTATCAACTAATGTATTCAGGACTACCTACTCCTGAATGCATGTCCAAATGAAGCATGCACCATATTTGAGTCAACCACAGGATGGCCTCTGTGTTTCAGACCTTCACTGTGAACAGCCTTGCCAACACTGACTTAGTAGGGAATGTGTCAAAGCCTCCTAAATATCTCCAGTTACTTCTGCTGTATCAGTGTCACCCCCTTGGTAAGAAAATGATTGATTTCTTGCGATCTCTTTCAGTGTTCTAGTGGAGTCATTAGACAGGATCCAGATGTGGTTTGCCCTGAGGCAGGCAGCCTGGGTTTCTCAGATTCCCAGCCCTGAACAGTGGGAACCATTAGCCCAAAGTTGGCCTGCATTGCAAACCTAAAATCTCATCCTCCTAACCCTCTCTTCCAGTCACCCACTGAGCTGGGGATGTATCAGCCACACAGTCAGAGGAGGTTCTCCTTGGGGAATAGCTTGCCCAGTTTGTATTGTTACAACTTAATGAGTTCATGAGATTCACTCTGCTGCAATTATTTCTTAGTGATGTATAACAAATAGCTGTTCTTACAGGCTTGTAAAATGTTCCAGAGCTCCATTAATTTGCCCTTCATTAGCTGTGTAATTTTGCTAATGACCCAAGATATTTAGAGGCATTGTCCTATGAGAATTATGAGTTTGACTATGAGGCCTTATGGAAGAGTTGCACACAACTCTATCCCATCTTACTCCCAGAAATTCGTTCTGCCCTGCTGCATCTAATTGTATTTTTTACTTCTGTACTGAAGTAGTCATGTATTGATAAATGAATAATTATTTAATAGATGAAATTACACATTTAATGGAAGTTTCAAGTATTAGAGTGTTAAATTTGTTAAGTGTGTAATATTGCTGGGCATAATGATGCATTTAACCATTAGCAGTTTTCCACTGCATTGCCTTTTGAAATCTCATCTAGTGTATTATGCATTCCTGTTGCCTTTTCATCAAGTGTTAATAATTGGGAGACATAAAAGTTAGAGTTTGGAAAGGGAAGTATCCAAACTGCAGTAATGGAAAGAAAAAAGATGGGTGTCACTGGAGACCCCAGTTGGTATGGCAGTGTCTAAGAAGTCTATGGTATCTGAAATACTCGTATACGTATGTATCTGTATATATATACTTGTCAAGATTCACTATATAATCTCTCCTTAGCTTTTTCATTTTCACAGTCTAAAATACCAAAAAATAACAGGGAAAGTAGTAAGGAAGTGGTATGAGGAACCAGGTAGGCTGTAATTCCTACTTCAGTCTGTCTGAACAGCTCTCTGTACCCATCAGCCCTGCAGATCCATATGGGGTTGCTCACATTTCTTTCCTGTGACACTAGCAGGAGACCCTGTGTGAGACCTGGGATCTGCTCTAATCTACCTTAATTTGCCTGGAAGCAAAGTTTTGTCTTCCTAATTAATAGACAGGGTGTGATGCAGAAAGTAAGGCTGTGGCCTGTGCCATTGGGCTGGTGCTTGTAAAGGTATGACCAGGGTGGCTCCAGATGAATTGTCCACTGCTGCTACACAGGAAAAAGCTGTTTCCTCAACTTTCCTGGAGCAAAAGGCAGCAACTGGACCACAGTGTCAGCATGAGTACCAACATCCGTCACAGGGAGCAGCCATGCCTGGCCCCAGCCACTTCTACACAAGTATGGGGTAGATGTGGTCAAGAAATGAAAGGAATGGGCAACAAAACTGGAGATAAATACTGAATTTGTTCCAGCAATACCTCATTAGACTGCACTTTTGGTTTTCCCCTTGTCTGGAGCTTATACCGGTAAGAAGCTGACTGGCCTCTGTGTTTTGGGTAAAGATGAAGGTTTCCAGAAGTGTTATCTCTACCCATACTGAAGTAAATCGCCTTTCATAGATCAAGCAGATCAGGCAGCATCATATCACTGCTCCACCAAAGTTGAAACAATCCCTAGAAAAGCCTGAAAAGCCTCAGAAACTGACTTAAACATTAGCTTTGAAAGGAAAGTCTTTTTGGTTCAAGATTATCATCACAATTTAGATGCTGTACATTGTACTAGGATAAAGAGGGAATTTGGCGGATGAGCTTTTGCCTCTGGAGCCCCAGATGACTGGAACAAGCTTCCCTTTCAGCTTAAATCAGCAAACAGCATAATCTCCTTTAAGCTTGGGGTTTAAATGGCTGTTTGAAGGAGGATTGTGCAAAATCTGTTTCCAGTAATATGGTTACTGGAGCTAAAGAGTATGTGTTGTTTTTGTGAGAATTTGGATAGCCCTGTGGTGTACATTAAATTATTCTAAGAATTCTGCAGTTGATGGGCTTTCACTTAATCTTTAGATATATGAGCCCTTCGCTCTTTGGTAAAAATGAAAGCAGCTGCTTGGTTCTTGGACACTTCTTTAAATACAGTAAACAGAGTAGTTGTCAGTACCCTGAATAGTCTTTTATGCTGGCTGTAGGAAAGGTGGTTGTGTGTGTTGTGTCCATCAAGAGTCACAGTTAAGTTTTCCCTTCTGACACGTCTAATAGAAATGAGAGAGTCATTTATCTCACCAAGTCTGGTAAACCAGCACAGACTGAAAGTTGTGTATTGGAGGGAAGAAGAAAAGAGATTAGTGTTCTGATTTGATGGGGTCTAACTGCCCCTTCTGCTGTGTTGTTAGGGTACCCAGAATACTACTATTAGTCTCTTCTTGTACTGTTTGTGGCAAATACAAATCAGCTGTGGTTTTAAACTGCATAAGCAAAGACTTGAAGTATCTTACAGTTTCTATAAAAGAGGAAGCACTTAACCAGGAGTTGTCATAAAGTGCTGTCTATGCTGGTAGCAAACAAGAGGTTGCCCAAGAATTCTCTGGGGCATCCCACTTAGCTTGATGCTTGCTGTAACGTTTGTCCCTCAGACAGTATAGCTGTGTCTCTACTGGTGAGTCCTGTTTGGAGTGTATATTCTTTGGGACAGTTGCCTTTCCATTCTTGCTTGTGCAGTCTGAAGTCCTCTTATGAAAGGCCAGAGTTTGCTCTACTTCCACCTCTCCTGAGTGACCCGGCTCAGTGGAAGGTGAAACCTTTTGCTCACAAGCCTTCTCCAGTTTTTTTTTGGGCATAGTGTTCTGGAAAAACAACCCAGCTATTTGTGGGCTTCAGTGACAGTTACATTGATGAGAGATTAACTCTGTGAATATTTATCAGGAGTGCTACCAAAGAACTGCCTGCTACTGCAGGCAACACTCGAATTTATGTGAGAGAAATTACAGGTTTCTACAAATAAAACACTGCATGTTCTCTGTCTCTGCTAGAGCAACTAGCAGTGCATTGCCAAGAAATACACACTGAAAGCACATTTCTTGCTAGATTTCCATATCTTTACTGCTTTTGTTTTCAATGGGAGGCAGTACTTGTAGACTCTTTCTTCCTTCTTTCCTGCATTCCCATCACATCAGGGTTGAAGACAAAAGCTAGAACTATGTTCTATAGTTCTCCAAAGGAAGGTATAGCAATTAATGTTACAATAATGTGATAATTATCAACGGGATAAGGTGATTTTATTCTAAAACAAATACTGTTTCACTCACACCCTCATAGTCACCAAGGTGCAATTGTCTAAGGCCAGCATCCAGGCACAAAAGCATGTTTCCCACATGGCCTGGCCAGGATTCCTGGAGACAAGGCAGAAGACAAGGTATGCTGGCCATAGAATCACAGAATGGTTTGGGTTGGAAGGGACCTTAAAGATCATGTAATTCCAACCCCCCCTACTCTTTGTTACGTATCTTGCATTGTTCCAAGCTTGGTTGAGTGTGTGCTGGTGAATGTGCCTGCTTTGTACTGTTTAGGACTCTCAAGGTGATTGTGATCCTTTTGTCTATTGTGTCTTGCTTCTGTCCTTTGTTAGGATTTACTTTTATAATCTGGGTGTTGACTTGGCTCTTCCCGGATTGTGTGTCTTCCAACCACCATCTCTTATGTGTTTAGTCTCTATTTCAAGATCCTTTTTTTCTTATTTAGGAGTCCCTGAGAAATTGACTGTGGATTTGTTGGATCATGACCTGCTGTCAGCACCCTCCACCCTTATATTCCCACTTCTGCTTCCACATCCACGCCTTCCCATTAACTTCCATTCATGCTGCTCTCATCACTTCTATAACATAGTTCTACAAAATGACCATATTAGTTCATGCTGTGCTACTGCACAGCACTGTGCTCTGCTGTGGAGGTGACTGCATCCCCTTGCAGTCTATTGTGAATATGGCAAGTTGCACGAGCACTTAATTTATTTAGCATTTCATATTTTAAATATTTAAGTGAAATGCTGGCACTGCACAGATAATATCTGTAGATCTTAGCAACTGATCATGTATGGTTATGGTAATCTGGAGAAAATGCAAATGAACTCTGAAAACTGCTTTGTCTATAAATAAAACCATTTAGCTTCAAAGCAGTATTGCCATGGAAATTCTTCCCTGATAAAGTATGTGAGTGAGGCTTTTCTCATTTAGATTTCCTGAGCCTTTTTATTTTATGCTGACAAGAAGCCAGAGGGGAAAAAAGCTATAAACTCAAGATTGCATATTTAAAAGATGGCATTTTATTTCATCTTCTTAATTCCAAATCTTTCTATTTACAGTATACAGCCATGAATTGAAATTTATAACAAATGAGGAAAAAGGGATAGGAAATGTTACTGTTGACAAAGACTAGCTCAATCTAGTGCTCACTGACGGCTTTTGACTTTGTTTCCAGTTGGCTTCAGTCCTTTATTTGTAAATACTCTGCTAATCAGTGCTTCTCAATGCATTCAGAAAACTTGTCTGAATCACACACAAGGTAAAGAAAAGTATCCCAAAGAGGGGATATCAGAGAGAGCACTTAACTTAAGAAAAAAAAAGGATCTATGAGAGTAGTGCAGTTTAAGTCCCATCGCCCTGGAGGAGAGATTCAATATGTGCCTGTCTTGCTAGTATTTACTTGGTGTTTAGGCTCTGTGAGCAGAACTGAGCTCTGGGTTATATCAGCCTCATTAGTGTTGCACTGAAGGAGCTCAGAGAAGCCACTTAGAAGCTACCTTAGATACTGCTGTACAGTTTCAGCATGTCCTGAGTCTTCCATGCATTGTGCCTAGTAATCCTTATCTAGCAGAGTTACTAATTAGCAGCTTATTTTGCTTTTCTGCAACTGTGATTGTACTATTACTACTGTACTTGTATGATAGCAACTCACTCAACGATACAGGTTAGGTGTGTACATATTATCATGTTTGTGGGGGATTACTCAAAGCAGCCGATAATGTTTCTTCTGACAAAGTTGGTGTTAAATCATGTTGTGCTGTATTGAGTATAAAGTTGGCAAAAAGTTACTCTTTTAATAATGTAGGGTTTTATGTGAACTGGCAGAATGGAACCATACCAACTCATATGTGTTTTGCATCTGTGACTCCAGTGCGTTTTGATTTCATTGTATGTATCTGTAGCTGCATTTAGCCTTCTCCTAAAATGGCAATTTGATATTGCAACAGCTAAATCCTATCAAACTTTGCGTTCTAAATCAAACTCGGGGATTGCTGGATGAAGCTCCAACACAGAGTTACGCATGTTGTATCATACTTCATCTCCTGTCTGTATGGGATTTGCTCTCTGTGTGGGAACATCTTGCACAATCTCCAAATAGATCTGGATATACAGTGGTGTGGTGATACGAATAGAAGTCATCTAACAGCTTATTTCAAGATTTGGAGAAAGAGCTTTGTTCAATTTCCATTTTTTACCATACATTAAAACCAATCAGAGAAAGCAGCCCATCGGTATTATTGGTAGAAGACTAGCATCTTTATGAATTAGTGATCAGCGGTTAAGATAACACCTCCCTTCATTGATCCTAGGCTGCTGCATTCAATTAAAATGAGAAATAATTTCATGAAATTAAGCTCAGCTTATTGGGGGTGACCAAGCATGCCACGCACATTGTTAATGTGCCCCAAAGGAAAGCTTCAGATTGGTAATACATCCATTGCGCCATCCCCACTTCTCCCGGCAGGAGCTGGCTGAGTGCCCTCTGCTACCTCTGTGCACACACAGATTGCTCGTCCCAGCAGCTTTGGCTCAGTGTTAGGAGTGCACTGTGAGGTGTCTGTGCAATGGATTTTATCTTCTCATGATAAGGAGGTGTTATATACTTTGATTAAATTAAGCGCATTGCTGACCCATCATGAAGCCCTCTCCAAATCCATGCTGCGAACAGCAAGAGCCCTTGTTTTTTGCATCACTAAAAGTAAGAAAGCAATGTATATCCTCATGGCTCCTTAGCAGAACTGAAGAGCTGATTTGCAGTCAGAAATGCAAGTTCCCTTGCGAAGTTAATGTTTGACAGTTGAGAGGAGAAAGCTTTGTTGATAAGACAGCACAGATTTTAAAAATATCTATGCATTCAAAAAAGACCATTCAACTTGGTGCACAAAGCAGGAGGCAAATGGACTTTCAGCTCCTTTGTGGCCCTGGGAATTTTGGTTGCGTTCCCTGCACCTCTTTTGGCTGAATTTGCCTCTCCTCAGCAGATGGTGTTACATGTTCTTTCAGCAAGCCTTGTGCAGAATATCACAGCCCTCTTGGTTTCCTGGTGAGCCACAATGTTATTTCACTCTAACAATGCTTGATTTCTGTTTTTCTCACCTGCAGAAATCAAAGTATTCCCATACCTATCACTTAGCTGTTGCTCCTCAGAACAGTTTGCTTCCTTTTTAAGTGGAAATCTACAGATTTGTCACCCTTTGAGGATTAGATGAATGATCACCAGCCCTTTGCCAGTACTGACAGCTCTGGCTTCTGTGTTCTGCTGAGCTGTGCAACAGTAAATGAGACCACCGCTGTCTTTTGTGGGGCAATGCCAATATGACTCCTCTTTATGTTCCCAGTTGCCCCGGGAGGGGAATCATGAAAGCTACTTTTTTCTCTTATCCTCTTTCCTGTGGAGATGAATTCCAGTAGTGAATTGTCTTCTAGTTTTGGGTTTGTTCTCTCCTTCCTGGGAAAAATGAACATATTTCATATACGATAACTTGCATGGCATTTTTGAGTATGATCTTGATTGAATTGGGTTCAGTTTTACTGAATGCTGTGTGTACATGTTATGTGACCCCTGCTCTGGAGGCTGTGAAGGTCAAACAGCAAAAGAAAAGGAACCTTTGTGTGGAGAAAAGAGAGTATGCAAACAGAAAAGATATTTTCTTCAAACTGTGAAAGCAGTTCTTTTGACTTGGTAATATTTTATTTTCTACACAATCAGGGTGCTTACCAGCATGTTCCTAACTTGTTGGGGCCTTCTTTTTCTTACAAGGAATTAATTGCAGTTCACGGTGTAAAGTTCTGTATTTGGCTGTAGATACTCAGAAGCAGCCCATATTTTATGGTCTGTTGATTAATGTGCAAAAATCAACAGGGTGAAGATAGATAGGTTTGCATCTCTTTAATCATAGAATCTGTTTCTCTGACTGTGTTTAATCTTCTTGGCTTCACTTTGGGTATATGCTCCTCTCAGGAAATAGAAGCTTTAATGCTTTAGAAACTGATGTAGATACAGGTTTTACCTTTTTAAAACATTAATGATTTGGGGCTGAGGGAAAGGTCATTTATATGTACATGGTAATTCTGTGTTGGAGGCTAGAGGGCAGAAAAGAAATACAGTGAGAGCTGTAAGCTGAACTAGTTAAACAATTACACTAGACAGAGCTTTCCCTATACATAGAGGAACTGTTTTTTTATCTGCGGAAGATCCCACTGAACATTTGATTTTATAATGTAGGAACTCTTTTGACAGCAAAGCTGCCTATAAAAATTTTATATCACCATTATTACTGAATCATCTCTTGAAGTGCACTTTATATATAGTGATTTTTTTAACCACTAAATTGCATTCAATGAATTATCTAACTAAGACTTTCAAAATGAGTTTTCTTTTTTCTCTGCATTTGCCCAACCAGCTGCATTGTGGTAGCTGAACTGCCTCCTACTGGCTGAATTCTCATTCTGGTGGTAGGAAATAAATTCTTGCCTGTGTAGTTTTTAATGTTTCCTCTAGTAGAGGAGTATTTTTAAGGCTTCAAAGAGGATGGTTCCATCTGACACAGCTGTGACCAGATGTGCATCGCATCTTTGCATCTTGGGAATGGCATCCTCAGGAATAACAGATTGCTGAATGAGGAAGCCTGTTGTGGGAACTGAGCAGAAGACTGAAATCCTAACTGAATGAAGTGGAGGT
Organism: Lathamus discolor; assembly: GCF_037157495.1. Classification (NCBI taxonomy): domain Eukaryota; kingdom Metazoa; phylum Chordata; class Aves; order Psittaciformes; family Psittacidae; genus Lathamus; species Lathamus discolor. The sequence continues at coordinate 60,303,755 of NC_088886.1, read as the reverse complement.
GTTTGGAGCACTGCTGCACCTGCTACCTGAAACAATTTGTTTGAAGAACCTCCAAGATAAGCCAGCCCAGCTCCTGCTGTCACAGACATAGTTTTATTTCAGGTTTTATTAATTTTGGTTTTGAATTAGAGAGTTCGCCTGCAAGTTTAATGTGTGAATTTTGCATCAGTTTAATCCATTTTCATTACTTTTTCTATAGACAAATCTGCAATTATTTATTGTGGCTTTTTTTTTTTCCAATCATGCTTGCTTTCTTAATAGTAGCATGTGATGCTTTGTCCTCAAATACCCAGTCAGCCTTCAGCTGAAGGAAGCAAGGCAAGAGAGTTAGTTTACCTAGTATCCAACAAGAGTCTTTCTATTTCATGTGCAGTAGTCTTTAATAATGTTGATAATTTAGGGTTTGTTTTTTTTTTTTTTGAGGAAAGATTAGATTCCTAGTGATAGGAAAGATTAGTTATAGTATTTAAAGGGTTGCGAAGAAGAGACTCCCTTTTTGCAAGGAGTCACATGGAGAAGACAAGTGATAACGAGTACAATTTACTCCTGGGGAGATTCTGTTTGAACACAAGAGGAAAAATTTTCACCAAGAGAATGATCAGACATTGGAATAATCTCCCCAAGGAAGTGGTGGATTCCCCAACTTTGGACACCTTGGGGATTTGGCTGGACACTGTGCTGCGACATCTAGTCTACATCATGATTTGCCTAAAAGCCTTGTGCTAGGTGACCCTTGAGGTCCCTTCTAGCTTTCTATGATTCTGTGCTTCCTCTTCCTCCAGGACTTGTGGGGTTGCTTGAATGTGGAAAGACATGAAGGGGGCTGGAAGATGCTGTCACCTACAGTACAATACACCTCTTGGGAATGTGAGAACACTTTAGATCCTCAAATCTTTTCCTCCCAATGAAGTTAAACTTTGTGGTGCTAGGAGCTGAATGTAACAAAAGAGAAGGATTTGCACTCATCAGCCCAGTTAAGCCACCCCTGCCTTCCTGTAGTGACACCACGTGGCCAGTGCATACGGACATTGTGTTTGGACAGTTTTCCTAGTGCTCATCTTAGAGCAGTGGTACGGAAGAGCAGTGATGTACTCATGCTAAACAGACCATCCAAGCATTACAGGAACTGGCTTCAGCTTTCTGGAGCTATTCATAGAAGAGCTTGGTGAAAATTCGGGAGGGTGGATGCTATCTGCCTGGTGTTGCATGGCTGCTTCCTTTATATTTAATTTATGCTGGATCTTCATAGGTTAATCACTTATAGGTGTGAGGTTTCTTGTGACATGCTTGGCCAAATCCGATGTACAGACTTCAATTTGAAGTGAGCAGAGTGTTGAAAAATGAAATGGTTTTGAAAGTTAAATTGCAGTCATTTATATGAAAATGCCTTAGGTAGTTCATTTCCCACCTCCCCCCCAAATATACTCATTTTACAGCACATTAATAATTCATGCGCATATTGGTTGCAGACATAAAGCACAAAAAAAATATACATACTTTATAAAGCATAGTTTTTTATGAAACAAACATGGATTGCTACTATCTGAATGAAAGTAATGCCTGATTAGCTCCATACTCCTTAATTTTTGATGGATGTTCACGATTATTTATTGACACGAGGGAAAACCAGGATCCTCTGCAGCGGTGTGCAAGAAATCTGCCAAAATACATCTCCTGCAACATCAGATTTATAGGCAGACCAAGATACCTATGAAGCAGCCAAGTTTAATTGGTTGTTGCATTCATGGCAAGCTACTGCACTCTGGTTTGCTAATCCAAATTCAGGAAGAAGATACTGAATGTATGGGATAAGACAGACACTTCCTCTGTGCACTAGAGTGGGCAGCTCCACATCTCCAGGGAGCACTCTATTTCTTGATTTGTGATGAGTAATTAGCAGTAATCACGGAGGAGCAAATCCTGCCCCTCCAACTCCCACAGTGGTTGAGAACTAGGCCAGTAATGGTCGATCTCTTGTCATGTTGCTGTAATAAGGTTATTCTTATGTCAGTCCTGTCTCCCAATAGTACGTTTTTTTAGATTGACTAAATTTCCCTTTATTCCTTTTATTGACTAAACCAAGCCAGCTTGTGCCCAGGCAGCCAAGAAGCCAACAGCATCCGGGCCTGTGTCAGCAGTAGTGTGGCCAGGGCCAGGGCAGTGATCATCCCCCTGTACTGGGCACTGGTGTGAGGCTGCACCTTGAATCCTGTGTTCAGTTCTGGGCCCCTCACTGTGAGAGACGTTGAGGTGCTAGAGTGAGTTCAGAGAAGGGCAATGGAGCTGGTGCAGGGCCTGGTGCACAAGTGTGATGAGGAACAGCTGAGGGACCTGGGGGATTTAGTCTGCAGTAAAGAAAGCTCAGGGGGGACATTACTGCTCTCTACAATTGCCTGACAGGAGGATGGAGCCAGGAAATGGGGGTTGGTCTCTTTACCCAAGTAACAAGTAATTGGATAGTAACAAGAAGAAAAGGCCTCAAGGTGTGCCAGGGGAGGTTTAGATTTGATGTTAGGAAAAATTTCTTCACCAAATGGGTTGCCAGGCTGCCCAGTAAAGTCACCATCTATGGAGGTATTTAGAAGATGTGTAGATGTGATGCTTAGGGACATGGTTCAGTGGTGGACTTGGCAGTGCTGGGTTAGCAGTTGGACGTGATGATCTTATAGGTCTTTTCCTGTCAAAATGATTCTATGATTTCACTCCAGTTCCCAAGATTTGTAATTAAATATGGGAATGAAAGGTGTTCCTGCTCCAGGGAGATGCACTGTTGAAGAAGTGGTCGTTCTCTTTTAATGCTGTTTTATAGAAGACAATGCAAAAGTAGTTTCATTTTTGTCAGCAGTGTTTTCCATTTATCTTTCTGAATCTCAGTTGTGGAATCATGTTATCTATTTGTCCTCGGTTCAGCTTAAACCATGACACTATTTCATGCGTAGATATGCCTAGTCAGGAGAGTGTGTCATGTCCTGCCTGGAACGATTGAAAAGAATGGTGTTGCCTGTGTCAATATTGGGAGGCAAGACCTTACAGAAGTGTGTGGTACCTTTTGGCATATAAGTGCAGTTGCCTTGATAATGTCACTGAAATAGCGCAGCTTGATTGAATTGGCTTTGAGGAAATTACTGGAGATAGAAGTAGCATATGAAATAGGGGATTGACTTTACCTTGCAGGATGATGAGGACTGTTCCAAAACAGCTGAGTTGGGTGAAAGCTCTTCTGCTGCAGTTGAGGCGTGCTGGGAAGAATAACTTCCCACTTGGTTAGTCTGTAAGAGGGAAATATTTAGGTTTTTTAATCCATGAGTGCATTTTTGGCAGCTTTTAGAGACACTAGGGTAATTTCAGTCAGAGATATCTTGAAGATATCAGTGTACTATCAGAAGAAAGTAGATCTGAGTATGTCACCTCTGATGGTGTTGAGAAATACTAGCTCATTCAGGGTGCTTACGAATTTTCTGCAGAAGTTTTAAACTTTTCACTAAAACTCTTTTTTCCCCAGTAATAATATCATTAATATTTACCTGATACCAGTCATTTGGCCAAGCTTGCATAAATCCATTTCAATGAAATCTGGACACACGACTAAAATAAATTAAAGTTTCCTTTGAAAATATTTCAGATTTTGCGTACTAGTTTCTAGACAGCTGTATTAAAGGATTTTCCTGGTCAGGCCAGAAGAAGTGCCCTGGAAAAGATACCTGCTTTGCTGGAGAAGCAATCATGAATAGGCTGAAACCAAGATTGCTCCAGCTCTTGGGTGCCTTTGCTGTGGGCCATCCCACCAGTGATTGGGATTTCAGAGGCAGCTCTGTGAGGTTGCTGGTTCTCACAGAGCAGCCTCTCACTGCAAGACAGTAATTTACCTTGCCTGAGAGCATAGTGTGGCATGGACTGATGTCTCAGAAGCCTGAAGGATCAGGATGAAGATACTTGTTTGGGAAGCCACCATCAGAGAAGTGAAGCCCTCTTATGCTCTGGTATCTCCACAGGTTTTTGATCAGTGTACATCGAATCCATAAGGATATATTTAACCTCTTGTGACAAAGTACAAGTCTGAGTAAGGGGTGCTCCTTATCTTTGCCCTGCTTTCAGTGTATTAATTGGCAGATGCAGCAACTTGAGCAAACTGATTAGTTCTGTCTTAGTAGATGTGTGGTTTTAGAGTTCTTTCCTCCAGAACACATTTATTCTCTGGCTTTGATGAAGCCTGGATGTATTGACTCACAGGGCATGATGTACAACATTACCTTTGCAAGCATTTTTAGAAGGCAAAGGTAAAGATTTTTAGGGCTGCCAGACAGGTACTCGTTTGGAATGTTTACTTGCAACTCTCAAATATTCTTACCCTTACAGGGCATGTCTACAGGAAGTTTGGGAGAAGGAGGCTATTTCTTTTATATAGATTATTTCATGGATCTGAATTTTAATTTCTTACAGTGCTATAGGTTAAGTGATACAGGCCTTTATAAAAATAGAATCATAATGACAACTGTAATTGCTGGGGGGATAACTTTTGGAGGAGAGGACTGCAGTTATGTCTTGAAAGAATAAAAATAAGAGTTCTTTAATTCTATGCTGTTTTTTTCTCCTGTGGTCTTTTAGTGAGGTGTTTGGTTTTGAATTTGCCTTTGAGGACTGTGGCACAGTAAGAGGGTATAATCAATTCACTTAAGGGGTTGATATGGCTTTTTCTGTGGATTATCTGGATGTGGCTGCAATAACAGTGGTTTTTCCTCTGGCAAATCAGTGCTGTATACTGCCATCAAATGCCTGCACACTTAAACTTTATTGCAGATTTAAATTGCATACATTATTTTGTTGGACAGTAATTCCCTGAAGCATTATAAACCAAATCATTAATTACTGCTTCTAATGTGAGCTATCCATTGGAAAACATTAAACAACACTCACGGTTCCCTTTATTGTTACTGCTCTTTCAATCCCTGAGGCAGCAGATCAGATGGAAACTCTTGGGCAGTCTCATACTGACATTCGGTGCTTCTGACAGAGATGGCTCTGGGCTGCAGATGTTCATGGGACCATATGGTATCTGCATATTGTCTTCTGGAATTATTATGAAATATACTGGTTTGGAGGGAAAAGATAATCTGACCATAAATATTAATCAGTGCAGCTGTAGTTTGAATGACTGTAAAAGTGTCATAATGGAATTCCAGACTTTTCCTGTTTTCCTTCACTGTTGTATTTTTCCATATTACTTTTCAAGTAAAAATCTGTTTTTCAAATAACTCCTTGGTAACACTACAGATTGTCTCAAAACAAGCTTGAGTTTTTTCTGGACAAGAACATCTGAACTAAGATGCATTGTACAAGCAAAATGCAGTTCTTTATCAGGAGATCTAAGCCAGTGGCTTTTTCTGCTTGTTTTGTTTTTCTCCAGAACACTAATAATCCCAACTGCAGAGCTGAAAATGTTGCTATTCTATTTGAGCTTCAGTAACACTAGAGCATCAGTGAAAACCCTAGCGTGGTCTCATGGTTAAGGAAGGTCTTGTAGAATTTGACTCTTTATGACCTTCTCTATTTTACCTGCAAATAAGAATGTTTCTAATGCCTCAGGAAGATTTGTTTAAATGAAGTTATTTGTTGTTGGGTCTCTTAGTGTGGCTTTGTAATGCTTACTTATATGTTGCTTTCATCCTAAGGTCCCTTGATGTCAAATGCGAGCACCTATTGAAGTATTTCTTTCATGAGATACACAGTTATATGCTTCATGAATTTCTTTATAGTAGCCTCTATTTTATTGGACAATAGCTAACTTACAGAATATGTCTGATTTATATCTGAGCCCATTTCCTATGCTTATGAGGTGCAAGAAGGAAACTGGCACTGAATATCCAACTTGGACATAGCACATTCCACGGAGATTGGTTGTCTACAGAATTCCTTTCTCCCTTTGGTTTTGCCTGTAGTGGGCTTTTGGGCCATTTGGTCAGGTTGCATGATGCTTTCTTAAAACTAAGGCTTTTTGCTTAGGAATGGGTAAAAAGACTGGGGGAGGGTTTAATTCCTGTAGTGTACTTGATCAAGTTCTCTAAATACTCTTGTTTTGATTTTGTTTTTAATTTGTGGCATTAATTCATGGCTCTGTGCTTATGGGGAATTGTCTGCATATTCTGCAGTGCCAATAAAAAGCATTGGTTATCATGTTGTAATTACGCTACGTGATAGTAGAGCATTTGATGGCAGTTTTATACTAGGGGTGGTAAAAGAACTTCGGAGGGCCTCATGCCTTCCCATGTATGTTTTTTGGAAGCTGCTCTTAAGCGTGGTTTGTTTCTTCTTTTGACTTTTTCCTTTTAAAAAGGTGAGGAAATGGAAATACTTCACTTCTCTGGGCACACTTGCTGCGAGGTGATGAGAAGAAATTTTCATGCTGTGTCCCTGAAGGATCTCTCCTGTACTTTCTCAACCCATAAAAATAAGTGTCAATAACTTGTACAGGAAATTCTTCAGAAAATTATTTGACTAATATAGCAGTGACCTCTGATTGAACTGCAGGAATTAAGAGCCAGGAGCAGGGCTAAACCAGGACAGGGTCTGTTAGTGTCTGTCACACAGCAGCAGTATGAGGTATGGGACCTCAAGCTGCAAATTTTGCAAGTACTGCTTTAAATCCCTTTTTTTTTTTCTGATAATGCAGCTAAAAGACTGCGTATCGGAGAATCTGGTGCTTTTTAATTTGTGCTGCTTTGAAAATCTGAATTAATTCAAAAGCCTTTACCATGGAATAAAAGCAAATTAGCAGAACCAACTTTTTGTCTGAGAGGAGCCCAAGTAAATCCCAGGTTCCCTGTTGCAGTGCCATTAATTTTACGTTGCCTGCAAGTCAAATGCAGTAACAGTGGTGGAGTGGGGTGCAGAGTCTAGCCTGTGGAACACCGTTAGTGTAATAGGGATGACTTCCCCTCTGTTTCTGTTGTATTAGGTTGCCCTGATTTTATCAGTTTAAAGCTACTATTTTACGTGTTTGGTTATTAGACTTCTGCATGTTCATATGAGTCAGAATTACAGTGCACAAATGATGAACCAAGTACTTGAGGCATTATGAAACTATATTTTAGGTTTACCAGATCACAGATATATTTATCACAACCCTTCCTAGGAAAATGTAGTTCAGTTTAATGGGTTTCACAGGAGCTGAATATAGCTCAATAGCTAGCTCAGCATCCAGTGTTGATACGAGCCTCTCACTGCAGTTCTCCTTTACAATTTTCCTCTTTGTTATTTATGTTCTTTCATCTTGGCCTCATCCTTTCCTTGTAAATGCTAACAAGGAAATAATTGATGTAGTCCTGCACAGGCCAAAGTACTGACCTCTATTTTTACTGTTGATTAGGAAAGATAGGTGAAGTATGAGCATGAATATGCTAAATATTTTAATCTTCACTTTTTTCATTGTCTTACATTAAAATTTTTATCATGTGAGAGCTGTGAAAGAGGAGGTATTACATTTTCTGCTGTAGGAGGGTTATACTGAGAATACTGAATATGTGCAGCCTTCATCACAGTGGCATCCTGGATTCCTATTTGGACGCTCAAATGTTTGTATGTGAAAAGAGGCTAGCAATCTTTTGGAGTATTCAAATTTGCTTTTTGGAATAATTATACATAGAAAACCTGTGCAAATCCCTTCTTTTACCCTAAACATACAATTAATTTCAGCAGAATTTGGAAGATATGTAGAGTTTTCTGATAATGAAAGATATTAAACCATGGCTTAAAAGTGTGGTATAGAATACTGAAATTCCAAGTATTTAAAGGATATGCAGAGTCCAAATTCTTTCCTTATTATAACTGTACTGCTTAAACTGTAAAAGGCTCCCTGTGTGATAACCTGGGAGGAGGATGCCACTGCTTCAAGTCAGATATTCTATGGATAAAACCTTCCCCTGAGGACTTTTCACTTCTCTGAGGAATTTTCTATCAGTCTTCAAGCTGCTTAGTGGAGAAGAATTTATTGGAAGCTTTCAGATGCAGTACAAATTTCAGGGGTGTCACACTGCCACAAATGCAGTTCTCTGTGATGAAAATCCTGCTTATGCAGCACTTCGAGGGAAGACTGGTTCTATCAGCTCGTCTGTGGGACTCTGACGGCTGAGCAGAGTGAGAAACAAACACAGCTCTGATCCAAAGCTGAGTTACTGCTTTGGAATAACTTGCTTTGGAAAAAGTGGCTGGATTTATCACTTTTCAGCTAGTGTTCCCACAAGAATATTCTGGAATAAATTAAACTCAAACTTCTGCAATAAATTAAATTTATGCAAATACAAGTTATATTTGGGGTTGGATAAGGGAGAAGAATAGGGGTTCTTTAATCTTGTAGGCTTGCTCCACTGTTAAGGATCCCTTGGAGGCCAGCACGGAAAAATAGTGTCATGTGTACCAGAAGAATGTTCTGACGTGTGATGGTGGATTATAGGAGGAACATGGACAAGAAGGCAGAGATCAGCAGTTCTATCTTCTTTTTTAAACCTTCTAAGTTCCCCACAGTGGGATGTCTTCATTAGCCTTTGTCATTGTGATGATGAGTATAGATGCTGCAAAAGCACCTTGGGATTGCTTCGGAAATGAAAAGCAGAGGTGAATTCGGGTAGGGGACTCAGATTTTTCTTCTGCCAGTCCCAAACACTTACTGTAGATTCAAATTGCTTAGCAGTTCTTCCCCACCCTCCTGAACTTCCCTCTTGTATATTTACATTTTGTTGAAAACACTTAGTGAAAGCATCTTTGGGAACTTAGTGTTTGCAGTGTGATGGGCTTAGGCTCTCCAGTACAAACCAGGATGCAGTTTTATAACTTAGGTAATTGGACCTTTCCTGGTAACTAATTTAAAACTAAATCAAATATACATTGGGTAGGGAGGCAATTGAAACAGGAAGACAAAGGCAGAGGTCATGGAGCAAACTAAGGATTTCCCAGAGGTTTGTAGAAATCCTTTGTACCATCCTGAACTCTTCTATTTAATTACATTCAATCTCATTTGAGGAAAAGATTTGGATTTACATTCAACTCATTACAACTTTGGGGTTGGGAAAGGAAGTATCAAGATTATTTAATGTTATGTTAATTGCTTTGTTTTGGCATTTCCTGGAGTGGAGTGAGCTAAAGCACAAGACTGGGTAAATGAATCCATCATATCTGTGCATGAAACTTAATGTAGAGTAACTCAATGTAGGAGCTCAGGCCATCTCCCAGTGTAATACAGTACCTTTAATGGCAACTTGCTTCTCATCTCTAGTTATAAAGGTGATTATTAGGAATGCAAATGGCAGTTCAGGTGGACAGACCCTGTGTAACTGCTGGATTCATCAAACTCACAGGGTATCCAGACCTACGTGTAGTGTGAGGTTGAACAGGCACACAAACACTTGAAGGAATAAGAAGCAAAGCTGAGTGTGTTGAAATAGTAAGACCAAGATCCCACGTAAGAAGAATGATGCAAGTAGTACGTACCACCCAACATCTCACATGCTGATAGAACTGTGGTGAAAAAGGCTGGATGTGAGCCAGTATTATTACTGGAGAGCCAAGGGACATAACAAGAAAGATGCCTTCTTCTTTTAGTTTGTAACTGGTCATAGTAATTGGCCTAATAATGTCATCCTACAGTTATTTATATGCAGCAGTACTGGGATCGATTTCATATATTTATGTACTGCAGAGACAAAAATAAGAGAGAAACCATATGCATTTTGATGGATGCCATATGACTCTGGTTCTCATCTTCTAAATTCCTCCCATTCTCCTCGTGTTTTATAGGAGCAAAAAATAAGAACAGATGTATTTCTTTTCATAGTTTTAAATCTTGAGGTTTAAGCCTACTAATGTTCCATCTGCTTGTTACCACAAACTATGGGAGCAGTGCATTTTCTTGACACTGTCTAGCATATTCTAAAAAGAGGGAGCAGTTAGGAAATTAACTGAAACATACACAGTCCCCTCCAAATCCCAAGCCTGGATCTTTGGATATGCTTTTACATGAGTGAGGAGACAGCTGATTGCTGTGCATGCTGGTAATAAAAGACACTGCTGTCAAACAGGAATGTATGAAGGTGGATGAAAAGACTATTGACCTAGCTCCAGGAAGATGTACTTAGTATAGGGCTTTCCAGGACTGGTTAATCAAAATGTTTATGGCATCATAGATTTCGAATAAGCATCCTAAATACTTGGTGCTCATTTTTGTATCTGGTATTCTGTATGTAGTAGTTAGTACAGGGCTTACACATGTGTAAGTCCCAATCTCAGAGCAAACAGAGTTAAAATGAGGTTGGAACTAGATGAGATTTAAGGTCCCTTCCAACCGAACTATTCTGTTCTTTTATTTTTCTCACCTCATCTGGTGGGGAAGGAATGGCTGAAATGAATGGCTGACTAGCAGAAGGGTCACCATCTCATCCTTTCATACCAGGAAGATAGCATTCAGGCACACAAACCATCTTTGCGTGCAGGCTTTGTTGCACAAAGTACTCTACCAATGCAGACTGATTTCAGACAGTCTGCTCAAAGGACCTATCCGAATTTTGTCGAACTCTCTTAATCCACTTTGGATCCCAGACAAAGCAGAACTAATGTAGCCAATTGTTTGCTGGTTTACCAAATAATTTGTATCATAAAGTCACACGAAAAAAATGGCATTTCAGCTGAGCTGGGCTTTTAAATTCAGACTTTGCAACTTTGATTTGATAGCAGAGCTGTTCTCCTTGAACTACTATCTGTGTCATTGTTTTAGAATGGGATAACACATCTGCAGGCGTTCTGGTACCATCGTTTATAGATCAGTCAAACAAAAAGACCGATTATATATCTTTCTAAAACACACTTAGGAGCCTTTCTGGATGTTGCCATTTTACACGCACTTTGAGTGATCAGAGATGATATGATATAACTGATCACTGATAGTTTGCATTCTTCCAAAAATATTTCCAGCTTAGTCATTTTATTATAAATGCTAATAATCGTAATTATCTTCTGCACTTGGAAAATGTCTCTAATTGATAGCAGTAACGTGGAAGTGTCAGGAATTTTTATAGGTGAGGATGTGCTGAGCCCCTTACAACTGTTTAAAAATATATCTAAAAATTACTTGATGACCTACTTGCTAATGTATAAAAAAAAAAAAAAAATCACATTGGGTGGCAAGCTGTACCAGTAATAAGGCAAAATCTGATTGCCGATACCTTTGAAATGTCGGATTTATAGATTAGTGAAGGAAAAGGTCAGTTTCTAGTATTTGTGGAGGAAAAAATTGCTTGTCATTGGATAACTTTGTGTACTGAGTATGATAGGTAATTTTCTTTAACCATAAATGGTCAGAGAATAAACTATCTGTAATAATTCAATATATATGTATCTAATTTGCATAGCACTCTATATTATATATAACATACATATATAACATACAATATATAGTTAAAATATCTAAGTTAAGGTGATGTATTTTTTTAAAACTGTTCAGTTTTTAAAACTGAAGTAACGTGTAACCAGAGGAAGGAAAATGGAGTTTTCTCGATGGCTACAGCTGCTGGGAGCCTGTTTCATTGTGCTGTGCCATGCATACGGAGCTTTGGCTGTAGCCAGGGGGACTTCGTGCAAGCACTCTGAGGCTTTTCGGCTGCTCCTGCTTTTTCTTTTTGGCTTGCTGTGAAAAGAGCTATTGCATGATATGCAGAACTGCAGAGCTTTCACTGCATTCAGGATCTGATCCAGAGCCCAGAGAAAATCACTAACAGCAATGGGCAAGCTCCTTTGGGACATTAACCACGCCAGTAGTGAATTTCAGTGTTCTCCCTTCCCTCTGGCTATCTTCCCAGTGACGTGAAAGGGAATTTTCTCTGAATTAGGCCTGGTGAGCCCCAGGATTTCTCTGTGTTCCGGCCCAAGAACGTTTTGTGGGCCTGTCAAAATCTCTCAGTGTTGTCAGTGCGTTTTACATTCTTCCAAAATACTAATCCTGAGCAGGGAAGGGCTGAAGGAATGTAATGGCTAGGAGAATGCTGCCAACACCACCAATTTTAACTGTTATCCCTTTGGAGGTGCTTCTTAGCTAACTTTTTCCTGTAAAGAACGTAGCGCAAAAACAACAGGTACCCAACCGTTCCTTGTTGAGACAGAGCCACAAGCATGACTGAATAAATACCTAAACCTCAGGCAATAGGACTGTCTGACATGACCCAGTCAGGTACAGCCCGTTCCAGAGTAAAGGGGTCAGTGAGAAGCGGTAGCTTGTGTTGGTTCCAGGCAAGCCCTTGCAGAAGAGTTATGGAGAAATAGCAATGCCCACCCCGGCCTGGGGCTGTGAGAACCTGGTGGGTTGTCAGGTTTTAATGACATGATTAATAAGTTTGCAGAGCTGTAGGGAAGTGGAAGATCTCTAGGATCTGTTTTCGTTTGCCGAGTAGTGAGTTGGGTGAGTGAGTTCATGAAGAGTTGAGTTTTCAGTGTAACTCAAAAGGGATTTAGGGCTGTAACAATCTTAAGCTCATTTTTGTGAATTCCACATCAGTAGGTACAAGTTTCAGGAGCTCATAACCGCTGTACACCTGACTCATTGCTAAAACCTTTTCATGTTAAATGAGATCTGTAAAATTGCCAGTTCAGTAAGATATTTAAGTGCTTACTCAAGTCTATCCTGTTAAATCCAGCAATTAAATCAATGCCAGTGAGTTGTTGAGCATTTACCTAAAGCTAAAACATGTGCTTAGCTCCTCTGTGTTACAAGTGTTTCAATCTTTTAAAGTTTTAGTTGAACTCAAGAACAGAGCTATGGTTCAGATTACTTCATCTGAACAGGCTTGGCCTTCTCCAGATGCTGTTCTAGAACCTTAGGAAAACCACCCACCCTTCCAGAAGATTGTGTTGTGCTATGGTGTAAATTCCACCAATGCTCATGAAAGTGCTCTAGAAGTGAGAAAACCACATCAACACTTCTCTGTTTGGCATAAATGCTGGAACTAGAAGGCAACAAAACTGGTTCTGAGAAGAAATGGGAAGGGTTTAATGATGCTTAGAAGCAGACCATGAGCAGGCTTGTTGAAGTTACCGAAATGTAAAGCTGGTAGGCAATAATAGAGGTACCACAACAAGTATAATCAATGTTAGGACACCCATCTGTTTGCCAATAAAATGAATGCCAGTAACTTAAATGACATTTAGTAGCTTACAAATCCAGCTAGAAATGCAACTCTTGACCATCCAGTGGTACTCTGGAGTTTTCCTCTGAATGTAGACAGCTTGTATCTAAGATGTTAGTGTTCCAGGGTACTGCCTTCAAGTGCATGTTTTAATTTGTGTTAAAAAAGTAAGAACACAAGTAAAAGCTGCTGAACTGCTTGCTTCTCCTGAATCATTTCCTAAGTCTGACTTTTAAAAAAGGAGTGTTTTACTTCCCAGTGTTCCCTCAGGTAACTGCTGCTTCCAGCCTTCTTGCCTTGTATGTTCCAGGTGTTATGTCCCTGAGCCACTTTGGTTCTGTGGCAGTAAGGTGGCTGCTTCACCCACCTTGTCTGCTTTCAGAGGTTTTGCCCGATTCGGTGGTAGCTGGCATGAAAACCTCTGATTTTGAGTATTTTAATGTGTTGGATTACAATAAATGATAGAAATCTCACCTAAAGAGGAGGGAGTGAAGAATGAACACATAAAGCCAGCCTCTTCATCTTCTAAACTGATTTTATTACAGTTGTAATAGGAGCAATTTCAGTTAAAAGGCTCTTGTCAGACAACAATGACTGTAGATTATAGCCACATAAGAAATACTCTCGGTCAAAGAATTGCTCTGTAAAGGTGATTATTTCCTTAAATCTCCCTTCCACTCAGAAAGACCAGATTTTAGTCTAATGAGCAATAAGGAGAATTAATTAAGTCACAGGTGGTGTGACTCTATTAACTGGTGTTCTTGACAAGAGCAAAATCTTTTCTGGAGGATTCATGGAATTTAATGTAATCGGCCACATTTCAAAATCAGGCATCTTTTAAGGAGCAGATTCTCTCATTACCCTCTAAAACACGACCTTGGCTGAACTGGTGTTTTGTATGAAACATAGTTGTTCCATAATCTGCAGTCTCTCTCCAATAGTCCAGCTGGAATGATTCACTTGCATAAAGCAGGTTAGGGATAATACAGACCTTAGTGTGCAATGTGAGCTCCTCAGGCATTATTGCACAAAATGGAACCATCTGAAGTTTGTGTCAGGTGTGCCTGCTGCCTTCAGAGAGAAGGTTAAGGGATGTAGTTTACAGGTAGAATGTTGAAGTTTTTAAGTAAAATTACAGGACTGTTAAGCTAATCCTCTCAAGGAAGTTAGGTGCCTCTTTGACTGACTGGAATATTTCAATGTTGCCCTGTTATCCTGCTTTTTCTCTTTGACTCTTCTGTCCAGAAAAATGACTGCCTGCAATCTATCCTAGAGTGACCATACTCTATGTTTCAAAATCCCAATAATTCAAGGAGTTTCTCTTTTACACCACTATTCATTTTTCTCATCCCTGTTTCCTGGGATTTATGTTTTCAGTTCTTTACTCCTTAGTTTTTGAAAGCATGCTTTGCTCCTCCATCTCCAGAATTCCCCTTCATCTTTGTATCGCACACTTGCAAAGAGCCCCAGGTCCCCTATCTCCTCTCCTGCAGAATTTCCTGCTCCCACCCCTGTTCATTCATTCTTACCCCGAATTCATTCAGCTTCAAGTACCAGCATCAGTGTTACTGTAGTTTCCAAGCTTGGCCTGGGAGTCACATCTATTCTCTGCACTTTCGGCCACAACTTGCACATTAGGAGTGCTTCAATCTCGCTGCTTGCAGTGATTCCTTGCTCCATCCTCCTTTGCAGGCTATGCCAAGCAGTGGGGACTGTGGAAGAAGGGTATGATCAGTTTAATGCTAGAACTGTTGTAGGTTATTGTCCTGAGGCTCAACCTAGCATCACATCCCCTCCTCATCACATAATATGTTATGTCACAGCCACATCATGGGAGAAGGCAAAATTGTGGAGTGTACCATCAGCTGAACTGTACTTACACAGCTTGAAAGCTGTGTGTATGTTGTAGATCAGAGACTGGCCACCCGGTTATAGAACTCTCATACTACAGCCCTCCTCCGATTACAGGTGCTGCTGGGAGTGAGTTTTTATTGCTGTTCAGAACTTCCCCACTTAGGTTGTTTTGATGTGATGACTTTGAGCACTTAAAGAAGTATAATTTACTGTATTTACTGCATTTACTTGCTTTTCCTATTTTTCCTGTTTTGCACATAATAATAAAGAAAACATGGGATGATTTAAGACGATGAGAGATTTACCCTTGCTTACTGTAACACTGTAAAAATACGTGGATAGCTTAGGCTAGGGATTACAAAAGAGCTAAAAAGTTGGGCAAGTGCTGAAGTGTGCACTGAAATGCTGTAGGACCTAAGTGCTGAATTTGCTGAGAGGCTCTGAAATTCTTAGCAATGTGAAGCTTTCGAATGGTCATCTTTGATACAACCAGAATTATATTAAGGATTGGCCTTACCTCTGAGTACACAGCAACTGGAGCTGATGAAAGACTTAAGTACTGTTGATAATATGCTGTCTTAAGGCACTCCTTGAAAATAGACATACATAGATTTTAGCCTTATAGCCACATGGTGGCCACAAGCTTTAGGAAATTATTGCTGTCACATTCGTCAAGTTCCTTTTACAGTGCTGGGGTTCAAATTATCAGTCAGTGATGCCTTCCAATTGCCTGAACAGTTGAAAGTGCTTTAAAATAACTTTTAAAAATGTATAAATACAATTTTCTGGCATTCGGGCTTAAATAAGAGCTCCCCTGGATGACAAGTTTCATTCTGGAGTGAATTTTTACTGCTGAGTTATAAACCCCTGGAGTAGTGGTTGCTAATAAAAATGCTGACAGACCCTTAATGATAGCAGCACGAATCATGCTTTTGGAATGGAGAGAAAAGGGGAATCATCAGACTTGCTTTTTAAGTTTCTTTTTTATATAGTAGGCCTTTGAGGCAGGATCCGATGCTGAGGATATTTATGGAGCACGGCAAAGAGTTATCAAATTGTCAACAAATATATGGTCTTTGTACAAAATACCCGAAAATGAGATTATTTCCATTTTGCAATTCAAGAGCTGCTGATGACAAAGGAGCCAATGAACATTAAATCTTTATATATTATGAGTACCACATCTCACAAAAAAGCCTAAGCAATGTTAGAAAGCATCTGAGTGGAAAAACTGATTATTTTGTTATTCAGTGCCTGTGTTGCATGACATTTTTCATGTTAGTTATCTGTAGCACTACACGCTGTTGGTAGAAACTATTTTTCCGATGTTGAAAGGGCGCTTATAAAGCAAGATACTAATCTCATGGAAATGAGTTGAAATGGTATTCATCAGGCTTAGCAGATATGTCAAAGCTGTTTTGATCCCGTTCAGGCTTTTTGGGTTTAGTACTGCACAGTATCTCCCAAGATCTGTGAGGCAAATGCCAATTACAAGGAAGGCAGGCAGGTGGTGAGCGCTCCATCACGCTGGCCTGCCATGAGAGCATGTGCCCCTTCTGCTGGGGCTGCATGAGAACTGCATTGTTGTTCCTGCTGGCTTTTGCACTGTCACTTTGTATTTTCTGGCCGCAGGTTAAACAAGAAGAGAGTTTTGGATCTGGCACTTCTGAGGAAGCTTGCATATGAAGTCTGCCATGAAGAGCCGCTCTGGCTGCTGCAGAGCCGGTGGTTCATACCCAGGAAGCAGAGTGTGTCCTAGGGGAAAGGCTGGTGAGAAGCCATTCTCTCCAAGCTGCATGCCCAGTGTCTCCAGGTAGTTTAGCAACTTTCCTTTGAAGGGAGCTGGAGATAGGTAGATGTGGCTGCACAGTGTTGGTAGGAGCTGTGGGTGCCTCCCTCTCTTTTGCAGGGCCAAGGTGACTGCCTTTTCAAAGGGGGGCTGTGATGAAGGTGGGAGAAGATAGTCACAGACTTTCAAAGGCAGGCAGCCGCCAGGGGTGCTGGTGCAAGGAGGTCACGGTGTCTCAGATGACACAGGAGCAATAGAAGACACTAGCATTCAGTGGCAATTAATCCTGGACGAAGGTTCCTGGCTATGTGGCTTTTTTTTTTTTGTTACCTTGAATGTTAGCTACAGCACTCAACGTTGATTCTGAAATACTTCTTAAAGCCTGTCACATATAGGGAATAGGCTTGCTTGGACCTTATTGTTTGAAAAATTGATAGAAAGCAGGACAGCAGTTCAGATTTTGAAATTATATCCTAAAGGCAGATTTGGGAAATGAACCTCTTGCTTTTTCTAAGGGAAATGTAGCTGTTGAGTAGTATTGTAAATATACCCACCTTTGTCTTCAATTAGGGCATAGTATCTTTTTGGATCCTTATTTTTGAATGTTTCAAACAATCTGACATAACACTTCGATGCTATTCCATACAGTTCAAGAAATGCAATCAGGCAGGTAATGGTGTTTCATACTGTTAGAGCTTCTTGGTTTGGTGGTTCTGCTCCTTATGAAGCTGTAACAATATAATATACCATTACCAGGTTCACTGTCTGCTGGGTAGCAGGAGTACTACGAGTAACCCTAGTGAAACATCTTGAATCAAGTGCTCACTGCTTGTGGAGGTTGGCTGTATGTTTGTTTCCAGTCAGGTTGAGCTGGGAAACATAAGGGCAGAACTAAGCCTATGTGTGGGCTGAGGGAGCCCACATGATCTAGGCCTGAAGTACAGAGGAGCTGGGTATCCAAATATACAACAGCAGAGACTAATGGAGTTTGAACCTTTTTGTACTCTTATAGAGACCTGAATTTAAGGTCTGCTATTGACCTCAATTTGTTTATCCATTTATTTGATGTATTAACTCTGAGTAATTTCCTGGGGAAGGGAGAAAATAAGGCTTTGAAAATCAAAGCTAAATGTTTGTCAAAGATCCTGTGAATCATTTCCTAATACTCTGTAAAGTGTCACCCTTGCCAGTATTTTCAGGCCTGTTATACATTTACATAAACTATAGTGGTTTGGGAGGGCTTTTTTATGTTATTACATTTGTTTCATGTAGCACATGCTTATTTGGCAGTTAGTAACTCTGCTAATAACTCTACCAATGGACCTGGTATTAGTCTGTGTCTATAAAAGTAATAGAATAATCTTGGTACCTCTTTTCTTCTCCAAGGATTGCCGGAATACATTTCTGTTGAAATGCCCCTGAGCTTTATTTCCTCTCTCTGGCATCATTCTCAGATGTACACATGTGGCAGCGCAGTGGGGAGACTGAGATGTAACATCCATTTCTTGGCAGCTTAGAGGCAGGAAGCTCATTTGATCTATCATCACCCTGTAACAAAGATGTAAAGCCAGTGTAAAATGAACTGATCAGGACTGCTTGAAGAATGCAGTGGGTAAATACAGAGAAAAAGAAAAACCTTGTGAGTAGCACCCTTGGAATATCTGAACCCACATCTGAGGACAGGGCTGTGTTTCCGATCCCCATCGCAGCAGCAGAATGTTCTGCAGACGTGATATGCCAAGGACTGGCCCACAGGAGTGTGGGGCATTCTGGGCAGCCTCACATGCTTGTATTAAGCTTTGCAAACAGTTCACTCCCAGTCTTCAGGCTTGAACCTTTAAAGTCCTTATTCTTCCATACAGAAAGAGGAAGGCTTGAGGGCTATCATAGCATACTAGTTAGGTTGGCTGCATAAGTGCTGATGCCCAGCACCTGAAGTAGACAATCTGGGATAAGTTACCTTAGCAATGCTCCTCCTAAATCACATATGTGCAACCAAGTGGAAATCCTAAAGCAGGAATGTTTTCCTTCAAAGGCTAATTTGTGATAGAACTTTGTGTAGAAACTCACACTTTTTCAACTCACTCCAAGTTCCAGAGGTACGTTATTCCATCTTATGCCTGGCTTGTATCCAAGTAAATGACAGGAAAAGCTGCTTTTTAGAGGTGTGATGGGAACCTCACACAGCAAAGTAGAACCACCAGTAACTGGGAAAAAGCAAAGTTAAACATATTCTTTACTGTCTCATTATGCATATGCCTTGCAGTGGAGCCTGTAACTGCATGAGCACACACAGTCAATTCCTACTGCAGTAAGTTGGTGAAATTTAACACACTTAACCATAGCTTCAGTCCTGAAATCCTGCACTTCTGCTGCTTTAATTGCAACAATTGTAGAGGTGATAGGGAAGAAAACATAAGCTTTTCATGGGAAGGTAACACCAAATGCGTATTTGGTGTACTCTGCTCTGAGACCATTCCTGTGTGTGGAGCAGTCCTATTCTATTGCAGGACTTAGATGTAATATACCACTGAACTTCAATACCAGACCACCCTCTGAGGTAATGATATGCATAGAATTTCAAGTTGAGAACACACAAATGACCTCCAGAAAGTGAGAAACTAATTGAAACCAGAAGTAGATGCTCACTATGTGTTTGTAATTGGGACTGCAAATGGAGGAGAATATTTCAGGGTCAGACTCTGTTCAGTTGTGCATTATTTGACTGTGTGAAGGCAGCAGGGGTGTGTGTGTAACAGGGAGAGGAATTGCACCTTGGTGGCTTAGAGAGGTTATGTGGAAATTGTGGGGCAACTGATAGGACAATTTCTGTTTTTTCCTGCAGAGTTTAATCCTGCAGCTCTTTACTCAGGAGATGGTAAAGTAGAAGGAGATGATATGTTGTGAATCAAACATCTGGAAAACTGATTACTTTAGGCCTGACATGACTTGTATGAACATGACCTCGAACCAGTCAGCTAAATTCAGTTCCCTGAATTGGTCCTCATTTTCCTAATCTCTACTAAAGGGTAGGAGGAAACTATGTCCATTCCTGGCTACTGCGATGGAGGTTGCCTCATGTCTGACATACGGGTTAGATCCCTGCAGTTCTAGCAGTATCTGGGTATTCAAGGAGTATTCCCAGCAGTTTCCAAGTATTAAACAGTATCTTTCTTCCTAGATGACAACGTTTGGGGGAAAGTGACAACTGTAACTCTGTGTTTTTCTGCGACTCTTTCCATAAGCAGCTTATGCCAAGGTTAAAGTCCTCTTACCTAGCTTTCAGCTGGCATGGAGGTTGTAACCTGCATTCAGTGAATTTCACATTCATTACACTGAGCTTAATCTGCCATTCTATAGCCATTTAAGTCTGCTCCAAAGAGCTATTTCACAGTTGTTCACGATGATCCCTTATTTACCACCTGGAGCAGCCTAGTATCAGCAAGCTGGGTTGTTCACATTCTTTTCAAGAATATTCATGAAAAGTCTGAAAGACCCAGATACCAGCATGAGTTGTTTGGTGGGGGGCTCCTAGTGACCTCCCTGCTATGAGAAATGACAAGTTCCTACTCAGTTTTTTATCTTTTGGTCAGTTACTTAGCCACATGAGACCCATGCTTCTGACTGTATGGCTGCTTACTTTCCTTAAAAGCTGCTCCTAGAGGGACCTTGCTGGGTGCTTTTGGGAAGTCCAGCTGTTCCATAGGAAATTGGTTTCCTTTCTCTTCCTTATTTCTTCAGGGAATTTCAGTAGGTCTGTGAAGCTTGACTTTCCTTTATGAAGCTGTTTGGGTTTCCCACAAATGTTGCATTTGTTCATATATCACAAATTGATTTCTATACAGTACCTTCTATTTATTTGTGTTAGAGAGTCATTTGGCTTATTAGCCTATAGAACAGGTATCATACTGCTACCAGCAGCACGACGGTGACTTTGATCAGGAGGCTACATATCATAGCTGAGAGTCTGAGCCATTCCATCCTTTAGTTGTTTCAGAACTCCTGCCTTAATATCCTCTTGTCTGATGATTTGTTGGTTTTCACTTTGTTTGCCTTTATGACATCTTTTTGTCACAATTCAATCTCAGCGTGATCCTGAGATGCCCTAAAAAATGATTCTGGCTTAAGAATTTCTGATGTTTGCAGCTGTTCTGCCTTATGTCTGCCGTAGACAGGTAAGCAATAGTGACCTTGGTCAGTACTTGCAGGTTTCATATCGAATGCTTCTGCATCTGCCCAGGGGACTGTATGTGATGTAATAGATCTGACAGTCACCTGAGTAAGCTGCCTCCTTCTGACCAAGATTGGGTCCAAGTCCTATACGTATGCTGTATTATATAAACAAAGCATGTGCACATCTCTCTGCAGGTGTAAGAGGGGCAAGCATAAAACCTCATGTGAACAAATGCTCAGAATATACAGTTCAGCCTTTGATAACCTTTTATTACTGTTAACCTATTGCAGCTGAGATCATGTTTTAGTAAAACTTGCCTGTAATTTTAAATGACTCAAGAAAACCCCCTATTTAAATTATTTCATGGAGCAGGTAGAGACTTGATATTCCACTGGGGAGAAAAAAGATACTGAGTCTCTTTGAATCTTTCATGCGTGAGTAGTGTTTAAATAATAGATAAAACCTGTCCTGTATTGTCGACTTGTTATTTTTTCCATGTTTTTGTACCTTACATTGAAGGAAGTTACATTAATCAGAAGTCTGAAGTCATCATTTCTTCCTAAAGGCCCAAGGGAAATGAAAACAGACTGATCATTTCCTAGTGGAAAAGGAAGTATTCCCTAAACACTGTGACATGACAAATTACTTGATCTTGGCCATATGGAGAAGGAGAACATTCCTGGATAGGGATCACCAGTGCATGAGGGAGGAGGATGATATATTCCTGCTTTATAATTACCCAAAAAGGCAGATGTGGAGGCACAATTATTTCATGTCCATAGAAATTTGCACAAAAGAAACTGAATCCTGGAGGGTCTTTTATCAGTACCAAAGGAAGAAGTAAATATTATGCTGGGAAGGGACTCTTCATCAGGGGCTGTAGTGACAGGACAAGGGGTAACGGGTTAAAACTTTACAGGGGAAGTTTAGATTGGATATAAGGAAGAAATTCTTTCCTGTTAGGGTGGTGAGACACTGGAATGGGTTGCCCAGGGAGGTTGTGAGTGCTCCATCCCTGGCAGTGTTCAAGGCCAGGTTGGATGAAGCCTTGTGTGGGATGGTTTAGTGTGAGGTGTCCCTGCCCATGGCAGGGGGGTTGGAACTAGATGATCTTGAGGTCCTTTCCAATCCTAACTATTCTATGATTCTATGATGGGGATTTACATGTAGTCTAATGAAGTGGGTAAGAAGTATTAAGTCAACACATGGAGTAGATGTGTTGAGTTGAAGGCACTAAAATTAACATCTTTTAGAGGATTGTTGGTAGGCACTCTTCTGCAGCCGTGGAGCTCTTCATGAATCTTAATCAGTAACATTGAGGCTAGTCACTTCACCTATGGAGATAAGGGTTCCACTCATTTCCCAGCTTTCTATATTAGGATGATAGTAGAGAGTTGTATGGAGGAAGAGGGTGGTGAGGCACTGAAACAAGTTGCCTAAAGAAGTGGTAAATACTCCATCCCTGGCAGTGTTCAAGGCCAGGTTGGACAGAGCCTTGATTGACATGGTCTAATGTGAGGCATTCATGCCCATGGCAGGGGGGTGGGAAGTAGATGATCTTAAGGTCCATTCCAACCCTAATTACTCTATGATTTGATGAAGCGATATGACCCAAATTTGCACCATCAGAACTCCTCAACAGGAGGTTGTGGAGTTTCACTGTGGTGCACTGTGTTAGGAAGTGATGTAGGTTACAGGTATGAAGAACAGCTTCGTTGGGATGCAGGAGGTGCTGTGTTAGTAGAGCTGGTGTTTGGAGCTGGTGTTTGGAGATAAAACGATCCTTATCCTTGGCCATCATATTTGAAAAATCATGGCAGTCAGGTGAAGTTCCCGACGACTGGAAAAAGGGAAATATAACCCCCATTTTCAAGAAGGGGAAAATGGAAGACCCGGGGAATTACAGACCAGTCAGTCTCACCTCTGTGCCTGGTAAAATCTTGGAGCACATTCTCCTGGAAAGCATGCTAAGGCACATGAAAAACAACAAGGTGCTTGGTGACAGCCAGCATGGCTTCACTAAGGGGAAATCCTGCCTGACCAATTTGGTGGCCTTTCTATAATGGGGCTACAGAACTGATGGACAGGGGTAAAGCAGTTGATGTCATCTACCTGGACTTGTGCAAAGCATTTGACACTGTCCCACACAACATCCTTCTCTGTAAATTGGAGAGATATCAATTTGATGGATGGACCACTCGGTGGATAAAGAACTGGCTGGACGGCCACACACAAAGAGTTGTGGTCAATGGCTCGATGTCCGGCTGGAGACCAGTAACGAGTGGTGTCCCTCAGGGATCGGTGTTGGGACCGGTCTTGTTTAACATCTTCGTCGCTGACATGGACAGTGGTATTGAGTGCGCCCTCAGCAAGTTTGCCGATGGCACCAAGCTGTGTGGTCCGGTTGATACGCTGGAGGGAAGGGATGCCATCCAGAGGGGCCTCGACATGCTTGTGAGGTGGGCTGATGCCAACCTTATGAAGTTCAACCATGACAAGTGCAAGGTCCTACACCTGGGTCGGAGCAATCCCAGGCACAGCTACAGATTGGGCAAAGAAGAGATTCAGAGCGGCCCTGCAGAGAAGGACTTGGGGGTGCTGGTCAATGAGAAAATGAACATGAGCCGGCAGTGTGCGCTCGCAGCCCAGAAAGCCAACCGTATCCTGGGCTGCATCAAAAGGAGTGTGACCAGCAGGTCGAAGGAGGTGATCCTGCCCCTCTACTCTGCTCTTGTGAGACCTCACCTGGAGTATTGTGTGCAGTTCTGGTGTCCTCAACATAAAAAGGACATGGAACTGCTGGAACAAGTCCAGAGGAGGGCCACGAGGATGATCAGGGGACTGGAGCACCTCCCGTATGAAGATAGGCTGAGAAAGTTGGGGCTGTTCAGCCTGGAGAAGAGAAGGCTGCGTGGAGACCTCATAGCAGCCTTCCAGTACCTGAAGGGGGCCTGTAGGGATGCTGGGGAGGGACTCTTCGTCAGGGACTGTGCTAACAGGACAAGGGGTAACGGGTTAAAACTTACACAGGGGAAGTTTAGATTGGATATAAGGAAGAAGTTCTTTGCTGTAAGGGTGATGAGGCAGTGGAATGGGTTGCCCAGGGAGGTTGTGAGTGCTCCATCCCTGGCAGTGTTCAAGGCCAGGCTGGACGAAGCCTTGGGTGGGATGGTTTAGTGTGAGGTGTCCCTGCCCATGGCAGGGGTGTTGGAACTGGATGATCTTAATGTCCTTTCCAACTCTAACTATTCTATGATTCTGTGATTTGTATTATGCTTAATTCAAGTGACCTTTGTTGTTAGATTCTCATTCTATCTGCTCATGTCATGTTTTGACAGGTCTCCGCTGGCTTTCTTGTTTGTGTTCAAGTTTTTTGGGACCCATATAAATTAATGGCTCTGTTTTTCTTCAGTATATTAAATCTCTGTAATTCCTGCTTGTAGTCAGTTTTCTGGGCACTCATCAACCTTCTGAATAGGCAGTCCCTCAAGTGTGCTGTATTGCATGCAGTTCTTTTTGTTTGACACTTGCTCTCAGCAGCATTTAAAAATCTGATATGATCGTAATTAAACCCTGGATACTCTTTAGCTCTTTTTTGGTGACTTATTCGTACTTTGTGCTTTTTATGACACTAAGTATTGAATATCAACAGCCATGCTTATTGCTCACAAGCTGTAAAGACAAGGGCAAGCCATGCTTACCTTTAGGCATTTTCCATGTTCCCTTGTATTTGTGAAGAAATAGCATATCTTAATCCTTTGTGTGCTGAGTTTTTCTTTGTCTGTCATACTGGTGCGCACTGAGAAGAATAGAACAACTCAGGGGACTCTTATCTAAACATCTCAAATGAGACAGTTTGAAGCTGTATGATTCCGGAGTTACAGTGCAAATTCTCCCTGGTTGCGTATGAATAGCCTTTCCGCCCAGCAGGGAATTCAATTCTATCATGAATGGTTTTATTAGTGTTTAATAATGTTGGACAGTTTGAATACATGCACTTCTCAGTCCTGCCAATCGATCTTGTTCCTTTGCTGCTTTTCATTTGGGCATAAGCAACAGAGGGGAGAAAGCAAAGATGGCATGATTTGCCTTCCCTGCAAATGTGATTGTCTTCTGGGGCCAGAATCACATTTGCCATAAGCAAATGGCATTTCCTCAGACATCTCTGAATTTGGAGGCTAATTATCTGTAATATCGAATGTGCAGGAGACTGATATATTGCCTCCTACCCTTCTTACAGTGCTTTCTAAGAAGAATCTTTCCTTTGAAAATCATCATTAGCCAAAACAGCAAATGGAGAGTTGGCACTGGGAACATAGAGCTTGGCAGCTCAAGTGAGCAGTGAAGGCTTAGCTGCATTGCAGATCAATCAGCTTTTGCTGTGCATAACTTCTGTAGAATGAAATGCTTCTCTTGGGTGAGGATGAGGGAAGGGGCCTAATACTTTCATCTGTGAGAAATTCAGTAATGCTTGTCTTGAGTAAGAATCACAAAATCTACCCTAGGGTTATCTAGAGTAGCTAGGTGAGGAAAGTCAAATCCCAGGAGTACCAAGATTCTCTCTCTGAATGGAAGAATACCATCAGAAATTTTTGGCATAGTGGCACACTTGGTAAGCTTTGAAGCAAAGCAGTATTAATAACGTTATGGTTTTCTCTGTGGCTGATTTCATTTTATCCTGTATCTGCAGTTCTCTTAAGTTCTCTTTTTGTGATACACACATAGACACATGCATTCAGTTCTTTCATACAGTAACATTCATTAGTGTTTCAGTTCTTTTGCTAAATGGACTGACTTTCATGTGTGCCTCTGTGTCACCATCAGAGCATAGTGTATCAGGTTTGAATAGTGGAGCTTCTTTCTTTCAAATTTGTGGAAAAATTCAGAAGAATTTTTTTTTTTTTTAATAGAGGAAATCTCTGGAAAAAAGAAAACTTCTCTCAGTGATTTCCCTGTCCTCTGTATTTTGTTAGTATCTGAACTGCATAATTTTTAAGGAAAGGCTTTTCTGGGTATTCAGATATTTTAATTTCTTTTACCAAAAAGTGGGAGACAGGTTCTGTTCACGGTTTGGTGTCCTTTTCCACACATGCCAGTCAAACTGGGTTTATGGGGCTCAGTCCCACCCACGACTCTCTACCTGAAGGGGGCATGAAGTTAGGAATTTACCACACCTGGAGTCCTGCGTCTAGCTCTGGAGTCCTCAGTACAGGAAAGATAAGGGCCTGTTGGAGAGGGTTCAGAGAAGGGACACAAAATTGATCAGAGGGATAGAACATCTCTGCTATGAGGAAAGGCTGAGAGAGCTGGTGTTGTTCAACCTGGAGAAGGCTCTGGAAGACCTTATTGCAGCCTTTCAGTACTTAAAAGTACTTCCCCTTTTAAGTACTGGGGAATAAATATGGGGAGTGAATTTTTAGAAGGGCCTCTTGCAATAGGACGAGGGGTGATGGTTTTAAACTAAAAGAGGGGAGATTCAGGCTGGAAGTGAGAGAGAAAACTCTACAAGGAGGGTGATAAAATCTTGGCACAGGTTGCCCAGAGAGGTGATGGATGCACCGTCCCTGGAGACGTTCAAGGCCAGGCGGGATGTGACTGTGGGCAGTCTGATCTAGTTGAAGATGTCCCTGCTTATTGCAGGGGGGTAGGACTGGATGAGCTCCCCTCTGACCCAAACTATTCTATGATTCTGTGATACCTCAGCCTGAGAAGAGCATGTGTCTTGTATGGCTCTGTTTTCTAACTGACTGTATCTTCACTGTTAATATGCTACTTCAAGAATATGATGCTTCCTAGCTCAGTGGGACTTTACCTTTCTAATAAAAATAATGAATTGTATTACTTGGTTAACTGAAGCTGGGATCTTATATTTGAGGTACTCCCAAGGTAGCTGGAGTACTTGTTGGGCAGTAAGGGAGGTGGCAGAAAGCATGGTTCTGCTCTAGGGCAGCCGGCCCTTGACCACCACCTGAATTGATGGGCAGGACTGGGGCCAAAAGACTGTCCGTGTTCTATGAGGTCGTCTCTAAAGCAAGTAGGGGATTGTCCCACCACACAGGGGTCACATGCAATGCCTGCAGCCCTGAGCACAAAGAACAGAGTGAACCTACAAAGAATTAACATGTGTCAGTTGTTTTTGCCACTGATCTACTCTGTGATGCTGTGCAAAACACTTGGTCCACAGTTCTCTTGTTTTTTTAATTGTATTCCCCTAAAGAGCAGAAGCAATGTGCCTTCAGTCAGTGCTTGCTGACAAAAGAAGACAAGCCTTATTGTAGCAAAATCCTGCAGTCATCTCTCTGGTGGTATTATGGTACTTTCTTAGGTATTATAAATAAGATTAAAAGAAATGGTTGTCCTGAACAATATAAATCCTGAGTAAATCAGCCAGCCAGACTATAGTGTATGTTGCGAATACAGGAACAGAACATATATCAAGCTGTTAAAGGCAAAAGAGGATGAAGCCTCCTGTATTTAATAAGAAAAAAATCAGGTCCTCTTATACCTAGCTGCTGCTAGAAAAGCATTGACTCTTCAATCCTAATTCAGATAATGTTTTCTAGCACAAGGTATCATCTCTTTGCTGAAGCTGTAATTATTATTGTGACCTCTTTTGACCCAAGAAGCTAATAAAAAAGTCTGGGGAGGGAAGTTTTCTGTCAGTTTTTCCACTTAAGATGGGAAATTTTTAAGTTAAGGGTGACTTTGATTCAGCCTTATATGTAGAGTTTACAAAGGCCTGTGTCCCTGAACACAGCAGGACCTCAGAAAGCTCACCTAAAAGCTGTCATCTTTGGTTTTTCCTGGGGCCCTGTTAATGCTCGGTGTCCATGGCTTTATCTCTTCTGGCTTTTCAGTGCATAGTTTTGCTTTTCTGATCATTTCTGCTGATCAGTGTCTTCTTCCCTGGATGTGCAGACTGACATCCTTAGGAACCTCTCCATGGAATAATTAGTTCTGTTTGTTAGGTGCATGTAACTGCTTCCTTGCTTTATATTGCCTCTCTTCCCTCTAGGCTATTGTGTGAATCAGTTGGGTTTATGTCAACCCAGAAGAGAAGCAGTTTTGCCCTGTGTTAGTGCCTGAGCTGCAGAGGTGGCCCAGGACCTTGCTGTTGGGCAGTTGACACACAGGGCAGTGGGAATCTCACCCTAAAATTTTGTGCGGAAGGAGACCACTGAGGATGTAAAGGAGATTGGCCAGCCTTTTAAGGAAGCTGTTTCCCTGTGTAAATGGCAACCTGGGGGGAGGCTAGAGCAGCAGTGTGTTGGAACAGGGATGTATTTACTGAGAGAAGAACCAAATATTCTAATATCTTCTCCAGCCACATGGCAATGCCTGGGATGTAAAGTGACAGGGAATACCAGGATGCTCTGTCATCATAGACCATACTATCCAGGTCTGATCTGAGGATATTACGTTCAGTCAGTGGAGTTAAGCATTTGAGATTTTTATTCTGATAACTCACAGCTCTGGGCATGAATGGTGGCTCTGGTCACTTGTTGGTAGTTCCATATACTGGCTTTACTTAAATCTCTCTCTGACTGGAGATAAAAAGAAAACTGTGTATGTTACGCTATAGCCTTACTCTTCTGTCATTTCTGTTTACTTTCAGGCATATTGCTGAGCACAGCTTACATCTCAGATCTGAGATTAAGAAAGAACAGTTTTCCTTTGCTAATGGAAAAATTTATTGTAGTGTAAAGTACAAGCTAGGAATTGGTCCCTGTTTCCTGTTTGGAGCTAGGCAAGGTCAGTTCAGCTATATTACACTGTGAGCCAGCTCCTGAAATGTTAAGGAAATCAGAAAATCTGCAGATTCTATTAATGTGAGCTGCTCTAGATGCTCTTGGAATACAGAATCAGCAAGAACAAAAAAGGTATTTTGGGGAATAGATATGCTGGTTCAGTGCAAAATCATAAACAGGCAAGAACAAGCAAAAGATTTTTCAGATAATGGTCTCAACTGAGAATAGCTAATGGGGGCAATTAGCCCTTCAGATGGAGCTGCTTTATGACTAATTTGAGCAGTCTGTGGTGGGTGATGATTATCTTATGGCACTTGCGTGAACAGAGCAAGAAAAGATGTGGGTTGCAGATCTGTAGAGGAGGAAAGTTTAGCAGGGAAAATTGAATACAGCACTAAAGTTTCCCAATCAGGATGGCAGCATGGATGCTTCTGTGTCTCGGCTACACAAAGGCCTGAGGTTGGAGGACCATGGTCTAGGGATGTGTTTGGGGAACATTTGGAAGTCACTGAGAGGGTGCTGAGGCTGCTCACTGGCTAGGGCCTTAGAGAAGAGCTGGAATAAATGGGATGTGGGAACCCAGTAACTTTCTCAGTGACTCTGTGGGTGATTTCTTTCCTTTTCTGATGGAAGCAGTGGGGAGTGGCTGTATCAGCTACCTCTGATTTAACTGGGGTTTGGGGCACTGAAGAGTGCCTGTAGCCTAATCCTATAGCCAAATCCCTATAAACAAAGCCTGCTTGAGTGCAGTCTCATTGAGAGCTGATCTAGGTTTGAATGGAGCTGGAGTGGAGCAGGAGCCTATTTGAATTAATTTGCTGAATTAAGGCCTTGGGAGGTTAATTTGAGTTTCAGAAAGGTTGCTAATGAGTTTTAGGTGGACAAGCTTCTTCCATGAAAGGATTGCTTGTGATAGGAGAACAGCAGAGATGGTGAGGTCTAAATGCACTGGAAAGTGGGAGGAAGCAGGAGAAAATACATGCTCCTGAAATCGAAGGTATGAAAGGAAGCTTTTCAGTGAAATAGATTGGCGAAGAGTAGAGAGGAAGCCTTATCTTTAAAAAGAGCTTACTAATACTGAGTGGGATGTTGGTGCATTGTCCTGGTTGCATGTGGTGTGTTATTCCAGGCTTTCCGAACAGTGCCTAACTGCAGTTTGGGAAGTCTGTTTCAGTCGTCTCTCCTTTTCCTCAAAGACTTGTAATTTTCATCGTAGACATCATAGGCTGCAATGTAAGGGATTGACGGTAGGAAGATGAGTATAATTATAATGGACATAATTGAGGACAAGATTATCGCATAAAAGATTATTATGAAAGATGGCTAAAACAGTGAGATGTTTCACACAGTTCATGCTGATTTCCTTGTTTAATGTATTGCTGCTTTATGAATGATGGAGATGGGCAAAGTCTTGCTACCCATAACTGGAAAGAGGAGTTAATAAGGAAGAGCCATGGCTCAGTGCATCTAATTAAGAAAGATGGCTGCAATGTATGCTTGGGACAGAGAAAGGGAAATACTGGAAGCAGTATTATTGCACAGTGGATGGGTAATCATAGAAATGTAAAGTTAGAGAGTCTTATTCAGGAAACAGTGAAGAAAACATTATTTAACTGGAGACTTTTGGTAGAATATGTAAATGTGGAAAGATTGACTTTATCATTGAATTCATGAGATGATCAAAGGCTAAGGATCACTGAGCTGTCGCTCCTATGATGACCAAAAGGTATCAGTCATACTGGTTTGGATTACTAAATATATCGCCTAGGAACATTTCAAGAGGAAACTTGGTTACTTCTAGAATGGAAATGTAGTAAAGCAAAGTATTGGTAGTTGCATTTCTAGAGACAAAGGTCTGAAAATGTGAGCATCCTTGGTAGGAAAACTACAGGTGGCAGTCTCCAAAGGGAGAAGACCACCTCAAGTGATGCTTTCCTAATGGTTTCTGCTATTAGTACTCAATTTTGAATATAAATATGTTGAATTTGTTGAGTGAAATAGCCTGAGTAGCCTTTATGATGGGTAGACAATAGTAGTCTTTCATATTTAAGCGTGGATGCTACTTGGTATCCTCTCGACTTCCGTCTCTGTTTAAATTGCCCATTGCTGTGTTTTCATTTATGTAATTTCACTTCTTCATATTATAAAGAAATTTTAATTTAGCATTAACAGATAATTTTTTATATTGACGGAGCTGAACATGAGCCAGCTTGTGCCCAGGCAGCCAAGAAGGCCAAGAGCACCCTGACCTGTATTAGCAATAGTGTGGATATTACAAAAAAATATCTTTTCCAAAAGGGTTGTCAAGCACTGGAACAGACTGCTGGAGGAGTCACTATCCACGGAGGTATTTATAAGATGTGTAGATGTGGTGCTTAGGAACATAGTTTAGTGATGGACATGGCAGTGCTGGGTTAATGGCTCGACTTGATGATCTTAAAGGTCTTTTCCATTCTAAACATTCTATGATTCTGCGATTCCATGGAAGAGCAAAGGAGGCTTTTGAATTTTCTCAAAGGCAGATGACTATGCAAAAAGCTCTGTTCATGTGTGAAGGGCATTGGAGTACTTGTACTAGATAGATCTGAATGGAAAGCAAGCCCAGTACTTCACCCTAGGAAGATGCATCTGTATGCTGCTCACAGGGCACTGAGGTGTGCTAAGCTGATGTAAGTAAACCCTCATTCAGCTCAGCAGTGTAGTGTTTGAATAATAGAAACAGAAAAGCAGACATCCAAGTAGAACAGTGGGAGTTAAAAGTTTCTGAAGCCTTGACCTCAAGGTCAGATTCTCTTCACTCTCTGTCAAAGAGCCTGACAAGGCTGTTTCGAATTGCTGGGCTCGCTCTGGTTCTCTACAGGCACCATGCGGTCCTGCCAATGTTGCTCATCCTTGGGCAGCCTGTCCCTGGGGCTCAGGGTAAAGGAACTAAAACAAGTAGAGCTTTTGCCCCTGAAGCAAACAGTACATCTGAAAATGCTCTAAACTCTTAGATTTACTGAACAAGTGTGGTCTCCTCTGCCCTGCACTTTGCTTGGCAGATCACGGTAGTTTGAAAGCATGGGCTATACCTGCTGGGCTGCGGGCCATGTTATTTGCAGCTATCCTGTGGATGCTTTTTCATTTTGGATGTGCCTCTGAAGGACAGCTGCTCTGAGAATGTCTCCTGCGAATGTTGTTTTACACATGCAGTTCTATACCTAGAAAGCAAGAACAATAGACTAATGTTTATCAGTTCTTTTTGGGGCATAGTCTTATGACATGGATTTGCAGAAGTGTTTTCCTAAGTAGGTTTGAGGTAAATTACTGTTTTCAATAAATTAATATTTTTCTACACATAGGGGCTTAAATTGTTTTTCTTGTGGTTTGTGAGTCTTGTGAATTGTTTCAGTTATGCTTTTAGGAGAATAAATAGATACAAGAGAAATAAGAATTGTTTGTGCCCAGACTTGATAGATGTTTTCTTGTTTCTGGGAACAGGTAGGCAGCTGGTTGATGGGTTTTTCCTGGTTTTTTTCAGTGCTGCTGAGAGGTAGTCTGGCACACACTGCAGAGCTGAAATGTAGTTGCTGTGTATGGATTTTAAATGCAAATACTGTAATTAAAAATTATGACCTACCTGTAAAGCTGGAAGACTGAAACTGAGCTGTATATTATTCCTCAGGTATGGTACCTCAGTGCAGTTCTTGCCCTGCACTAGCGTTTCAGTAGGGACATTTTAGACTGTCCAGGGGAAATTCTCTTGCGTCTTGCTGCTGCCTTTTAAAGTCTGCCAACAAACTCATCCTTGTGTTTCTTGATGTATTGGTGAGCTGGTTATAGAGGCCCATGTGGTTCCTATTGCTCTCTCCCCCCCCCCCCCCCCTTATAAAATCCGATAGAAATATGATCATTGAGAAATATGACCTTTTAAAAGTACAGGGATGTTAGCAGGAAGTTCTCCTTCTTTCCTCTAAAAATGCACTTTCACTTCTAGCACACAATCACTTTGTGTCTGTCAGTTTGGGTCCACTTTTAGAAACACCTTATGGGCATTATCCTGTGAGTGTGAAGTGTTCAGGCCCTGAGAAGCCAATCCCCACTGTAAATTTCACCATTGGGTATGGCCAAAATCCCTCTCAGAACTCTTGTCCAATGGCTTTTCTATTAGTCTTTCATGTGTGCACTGGCTGTGGTTACTCCAGAGGTGCGATAGGATGGGGAGGTTTCCTCTTGCAGAAATTGAAGGCAGGGTAGTTCCCTTGACCCGGTATGGAAGAGACTGAGCGCCTTGATGTGAATACACGCTGTGCAGTACACAGAAGTACAACACAGGTGGTATCTTCAGTTTGCAGGTGCAGAGCTGAGGTCCAGAAGCTTCTCTGGAGTGTCACAGAATTTAGTAATGTGACATCAAACAAGGGTTTGCTCTTTAATCTTATTTAGGGGTTTGGTTGTTTTCTTTTTGCAGGTACTTTAGCTCATCAGATTTGTTCTGCATCTGCTGAAACACTGTTAGGTGGCTTTGCCTTTTGCTATTTAAGATATTTTCAGCATGGGTTGGAGCTGACTAATAACTAACTTCAGTAGAAGGGGCCTGAAACCTTCCAAATGATTACAGGGATAGGCAGAGTGGGAGTTGATCTGCTGAGGTGATTAAGAATCAAGCATCTGTGACAAATAGCCCTTCAGAGGAAGTTAGCTTTTTTGGGAGCAACTTAAACTGACCCTGAGGTAGGATAATTATGTTGAAATGACATGAATTGCCCTGCACACTTACATATAGTTTGGTTTCTTGCCTTTCTGAACATAATTAAGTGCTTCTACCAGATCAAAGGCTGGTTTAACTCATTTAGAAATGAAATTACTGTGCCTACTGTGCTGTGTAAAGTTTAGGAAAACCTTAATGAAACAAATTCTGTCAAGGGAGGTCGCTTTACTGTCCCAAGGTACTTATTTTAAATCAAATGCATATAGTTTTGTAACTTAAATTTGTTGCATGTGTTATGTGGAATCTCTTTGTGGGTTAACAGTTGATTGAAGTAGCACTGAATATTGAAGTGCTGGGAATTTAGGATTTCTCACTTGGCACCTCTCTCCTTATACAGATCCCTGCCACCACGACTCACCTCAACAATCTTTTAATTTAAGTTCTAAAGAATTAAACCTCCTTTCATCTGAGTGCACCTACTCATTCTGGATTTGTCAGGTTTGTTACAGAACTACAGAATTTGGGCTGATTATCTGGCACAATTGTGCATTCAGACCCAGTAAAACTGCTCACAAGCTTTGTTTTTGCACAATACTTTTTTCCTTGCTCACATAGACTGTCTTCTTTTTGGACTCTGAGTTCTAGTAAGCATGAGAACTATATTAAAAACCGAGAACCATTTTTTTGTTGCAACAGATCTAAAATCATATGAAATAAATACTAGATCTTACTTTCCTCAAGGAAAAATTAGTATGAATCGTATGTTTTTCTTATATTTCAGACCAAACTCAGAGTTTTGTTTGGGTTCATTTAAAGCTTTGTGAATTTCATCAGACCTGTATTCTGGGATTTGGTGAGTTTGTGCATTACCTCAGCTCTTCACTCCCTACTGTTTTTGTTTAGACATTGCTCTTGAAATCAAGGGCAGGATTTTAAAAGGTCAATATATTGAATGAAACTCTTGATTTGTGAAATTCCACAGGGGGAGAGCTGTTTTGTAGCTGCCATATTTTCCCTAAACAAAAATAGCAGTGTTATTTTAATGAAAACTATGTAAGAAAAAAACCCTTGCTGAATAAGTTAAAATTTAGTTTAAGGCTACGACTCTATTGCTTTAAATTTGTGAAAGTCAACATCAAACAGATGGATTCTTGAGTGAAATCAAAACTAAGTGTTCCCAGATCCACAATTGTGACTTTTATTTTGTGCTTTCTAGAGTGGAACAACTTATAAAGGATGGGTCTGTACTGAGATCAGGAATTTAAAACTCTGGCCTTTTGGGCCGCTTCCCTACCTACATTATGTGAATCTTGTCGAAAAGCTTTGTGTTTGTTTACTTGTATTAAGATATACTCAATGCACATACTGCATTGCCATTGGAAGGCTAGGCTGAGCACCTGCTGTCATTGCTCTTCTCTCTTGATCACTTATCTCTAATGATGTTGTTTTTCAAAGGGTGCTTTGTTGTTCACTACTAGACAGAGTTGAGACCTTGCTGATACTGACTGCATCCAAGAGCTCTTTCACCCCTTGGATTTTGTCTGTAGTGAGCAGCTACCTTCTTTTTGTTCTCCTCTATCGTTATCCCATCCCTACAGACTGTACAACCTTGGGGCAGCACACTTGAGGGCGAGCATGGGAGAAGCCAGGGAAATGTTGGGGAGAGTTGAAAAGATGATAAAAAGTGAAAGGGCTCTCAAAGAGGGGTAACAGGTCTCTGGAAGAAGAGAACTGAGATAAAGAAACTTCAGAGAATAAAGTTTGGTATTTGACACTCATAAATCAGCAGTGACATGAAATCCTTTGTGTTTTGAACTTACGTAAAATTTCACAGATTCAGAGACAGAAGATTGAGCATTTGACAGTATCTCACAGGTTTCTGTCAGTCACATATTACCTGTTCTCAAGAGCAGAATGATGTTGCAAATTCTAATGGCCCTGTAGATTAGCCAAGAAATCAGTATCAGACCTAAAATTCCCTTGCATCGCTTCTCATTTTTTCTGGCTACCCTTGCCCTAAGAAATGTAGTGTTGTAAGTTGGATGTTAATGTGTAATTCCTGCCAGAAGAGGCTTTGGAAAGCTGTAGAACTAGTGCATTTTTCATGCTAGTAGGTGGAGGCATCCTCAACCGCTAGGCACTGTTGGTTTCAATTGCCACTCTGGTGGAGGGGGGAGATGGAATTAGCATGAAACCATTTCAAATTGTGGCTCTATAATTTGATGAACTACAATTACAGCAAAACACCTTCTAAAGTACCTGATTATATCTCACAGTCAGAAGTTCTAAATAAAATGGATAAACATACATTAAGAAGGAAAACACCAGCAAGTGTTAAGTACAGAAAACAAGAGAGGTTGCTAAGTATAATTGTTAATGCTTGCATGAGGTGTTAGTGTTTAGTTGATTCTTTGTTATTATATGTTCGGGAAAGGAGGCTAAACAGTTACCTTTAACTGAATCACTTATCAACCAAATGCATTAAGTATGAAACAGATAGCTTATATTGCATTTATAGGGTCAATCTGTCTACCAAGTTCTGAGCTTTTACCTACTCGGTCAGTGGAAGATTAGAGCCTTTTTGTTTTCATAATTGCTGTGTTCAACCACTTCACTGAAATTAGCATTTAAATAAGGGCAAATTGAGCACTGAGCTGAATTTCCATTATAATGTGATAAAACCCTAAACCTATACAACATATATATGCAGAAATACTTAGAGCTTATGTGCACTTTGTGTTGAGCAGGAAAGCCAGGATATGGTTGCCATCTAGGACGGGGACAGTATATATGCGGCTTGCAGGACAGTGATTTATTTGGCGTCTCTGGACACAACTACTAGCACATAATACTAGTACATGTGGAGGACTTTTTTTGGTATGCTAAAATGTTTATGTATGTGCAGCAATTTGGGAATTGACGTACTCCTTTCAGATGCAATAATGAATAAATGAGGGAAAAAGGGGGTTTGGTATATGGGAGCCTTTCAGTGTGCTGACTTTTATCAGCCTTCCAGATGACAGCAGTTGAGTGCAGAAGTGGTGTGCACCTTGGGATTATTTGGCCAGCCTTTAAGAGAGGTGAGCACTTAACACACAGAGTGAGCAAGGCCCGCCAAAACTTCTCTCAAACTTCATGCACACTCCATTAGTATTTAAAAGAAACATGTGAACCAACTGTATGCATGTGAAGCCTGAGCTCTTCTGCAAGTCACCTTTGGTTTTATTTTGGTGGGAAGTCTAGGGTCACTATCACTGTGTCTACTGTGATTTCAGGGTAAGGGCAGAGGGACAGGCTGGCTTTTAAAAATATTAATTTATTATTTGTTAATGTTACATGTATTTAAAAAATTAACATAGATTATTAAAGAAGACT
The DNA here is from genome assembly GCF_037157495.1 of Lathamus discolor. Taxonomy (NCBI): domain Eukaryota; kingdom Metazoa; phylum Chordata; class Aves; order Psittaciformes; family Psittacidae; genus Lathamus; species Lathamus discolor. Next base: position 60,266,965 of record NC_088886.1, on the reverse strand, counting down.
CAAGGAAATGTACAACTTGCAGACACTGGAAGCATTTTTCCATTGAAATTTGTAAGCGGTCACCTGGGTATTTATGGAATGATGGTGAATCTGACTTATCTGTTTCCTTTTTGGTTTATGAATATCCTAATGTGTAGGATAATATATACATACGTATTATACATTATGGTTTGGCATAATTAGACACGCTTCTACAGACTTAAAGAGTGGTTACTAATCTGGGGATTCACTGGAATTGTTCAAAAGAACACCAGTGAAATTGCTCTTCAAACACTGAACTCTAGAACTCTTGGCCTAAAAGAGGAATGAATGAAGGTGGAGGGACAATCTCTGAGCAAAGTTGCAAAGTGAGACTGAAATGCTCCTTTATCCTTATAGATTTAATTTAGTCAAGTTTGTTACGTTTCTAAGCTATGTGTATGAGTTTGGATGAATATTTCTCTTTTGTAATGGAATTAGAAGAGAGGAGTATTTGCCATGTATGCTTTTAGAGCCTAACCAGTTCATTAAAAATTCTTTAAATGGAGGCTGTTTTCTAACTTGGGATGCTAAACCAGCTATTTTTCTGGCTGAAACTCTCAAGCTTTTGGCCAGCATCAGCCCTGATAAAAGAGATATTTTTGTTTAGTCTTCAAACACCATTGGTTGTGCAGTGTTATCAGTGTGAGTGAGATTTTCAGGTGAAGATGAAACAGCTGTTTCAAACCCACCAGTCACTACAGATGAGAAGCCAGGTTTATGGCATTTCTGTTTGTTGTCAAAACTTCCTATTCCCAGAACAGTGTCTTCCTCTGTGCCATGGTCCTCGGAGATGTAGATCAGAACCAACTGAGGCCACTCTCAGCTGTCTCTGCTCTTCAGACAAATGGACCACAGACTCATTCTCCTCCCAAAACATAGGGGTTGGACGCAGTGGAGTAAGATTTTAAAGACTTGCCACTGTGGAGAAGCACCTCTTCTCATGGGAAGTCTGCATTCAGCTTGCAAGCTCTGTGCAGACACCCAGGGGTTTTATTTAGATGAGATACTAGCCCAGACCTGTGTTATTGTCAGTGCATGTTGCATTCTACTGACGTGTGACTAGCTATTTTAGACTGACCTATATTCCATCGCATTTCCTGGTTTTCACTAGGATTTCAGTGAAGAACTAAACTGTTTTTATTGTTACTGTGCAGCTCACTCCTTTTTTTTTTTCTTTTTTTTAAATGTATCTTCATTTAGTTAATTTTTTCCTACTGGCTCATTTACGTATCATCCTTATACACTGCAGAATCTGTCCCTTCTGCTTTCTGAGTCTGCTGCCCTATGCATTTATGACAGGAACCAGCTGTATGAGTCTTCCTGCAGATGAGGAACATGGCACCACTGTGTGGGGTCACACCGCAGGGCTGTGTAGTACAGTATTTGCTTTGTAGCAGCTTTCCGCAGGAGGAAGGAGCCAAAGTTTGTCTGCATAAGGAAATGTAGCTTTTTTTCCATTGACCTTCTGTTTAAGGACCTTGACTTAGGGATGCCATTGAACTCTTCACCGTATTCCCCAATGAGTCTGTTTTCATTTAATCTCTTTGACCCAGATATACTCTTGGCTTCCGAACGTCCTGTGGCAATTAAATCCACAGTGTAATGACGTGTTATGTGAAAATAATATGACTGAAGGGAAGGAGCATCAGAAGGTAAGATTAATAAAAAGCCTGAATAATACAGGTATCAGCTGAATGAAACCTTTGTCGGTCTGCTTAGCATTGGACTCCAGATTTGATCAGGAATCTGTTCGCACTCTCATTTTTATGCTACTCTGGCATTGTAATTTTTAGGTGAGATAAAAATTAGGCCAGAATACTTCTAAGGGAAGACAATATCTGATGTTTCTCATTAGAAAAATAAATCTCTTAATGAGGAATAACCCGATGCTTGAGAGAGATGTCTTCTTGCAGAATTTAGGGAACATCTGAAATCGGTTAAAATAACTGAGCTTGTGTTCTTTCACTTTCATATAGGTACCCATGTGTTTAATTAGAAATAATGTTGAAGTCTTGGAGTTCTGCAGTTGTGATAAGAGTTGATGTATTGGGCTTTAATACAGTTAGTTTCAAAAAATTCAATTAATAATTAAGGTGTTTGCTGCTATCAGTCATGAAGCACATTCAGAGGCAATTATTGCATTCTAAATAATCTGATTTAAATAAAAGCACTTATATGTCTTAATGTTAATAGACAAAAGATGCAGGTGTCTGCCCGGAGAGGGAGGAGGAGGGATGGGAGAGACAAGAAATGCCAGCCAAACCTTAAGCCAATTGAAACAAGGTACCTGGTCACCCTGTTGGCATTGCTGTTTCATACAAGAGTTGTGTATTTCCACCAGGTTATTTGAGTCTTTTTCCCTTGTGTGGATGAATTGCAGTGAGCAGCTTTAAACTGTCAGTAGACATTCATTTCCTCTGAAAATGAAGGTCTTAAAATGAGCTAGAGCCATCTCAGTGGGTATAAAACAGCAAAGTACTGCTGGAATCAGTGGAACTCTGCCACTTTGCTTTATCAGAATCTAACACATTCATCTTTGTTAATTTATTCAGTTTTGTACCGTATCAGACGCTGAGATTTTTAGCCAAGGAGAAGGCTTTCAACACCTTCTCCTTAGTATGAAGATGAGCATTTTGTTTGCTGTGCTGCTGTGTTTCTCCTCCAGTCTCACACACTTACACTATTTTTTCCTCTTTTCATCAGTCATCTGCCTTCCCTTTGCCTTGTCCTCATGTGGAAATTCCAGACCTAGGGCATGCTTCCTTTGTTGTCCAAACTGAAAACATGAACTCATGTACTAACGAGACACATCTCTGATGGCTGCATCAGCCAACTTAAGGCTGGTGTTCTGTTAGTGAAAGTGATGCAGTTGTAAGGCTCATTTACCCAGGGAAAGGTGACAGCAGATGTCCATGTCTGTTTTCAGTTTCCTTCCCACAGCATTACTGGAGAAGATGTTTTTGTAATGTAGCAGTGTATGAAACACAGCTGGATATTTGGAATAGATTTGCCATAGTGTAGGCACACAGCAATGAGCCACCCCCTCAGTGGGTACCTATGGGCTTCAGTTAGTTGGGAAATACAGGCAAAGCTGATGCTAAAATGAGAGCCCCAAGACTTGCTTTTCCTAAAGTGTATGTTGCATGCACATCCTGTTACTATAAAAATACTGAGTTTCGTATCTTATAGGTTGAAGGAGGTGATCCTGCCCCTCTGTACTTGTGAGACCCCACTTGGAAGACTGTGTGCAGTTCTGGTGTCCTCAACATAAGAAGGACATCAAACTGTTGGAGCAAGTCCAGAGGAGGCCACAAGGATGATCAGGGGGATGGAGCACCTCCCATACAAAGACAAGCTGAGAAAATTGGGGCTGTTCAGTCTGGAGAGGTGAAGGCTCCATGGAGACCTCATAGCAGCCTTCCAGTATCTGAAGGGGGCCTTAAGGATGCTGGGACAAGGACTCCCCATCAGGGATTGTAATCATAGGGCAAGAGGTAATGGGTTTAAACTTAAACAGGGGAAGTTCAGGTTAGATATAAGGAAGAAGTTCTTTACTGTGAGGGTGGTGAGGCACTGGAATGGGTTGCCCGAAGAAGTGGTAAATACTCCGTCCCTGGCAGTGTTCAAGGCCAGGCTGGACAGTGCCTTGGGCGACATGGTGTAGTGTGAGGCGTTGCTGCCTATGGCAGGGGTTTGGAACTGGATGATCTTAAGGTCCTTTCCAGCCCAAACCATTCTGTGATGCTGTAACTGCTAGCTAATGAGTCTTTTGACCTCCTGCTGTCATGCTAATGCAAGTATTCACTTGGAACCTTCATGAGCCACCAAATTACTCCTTTTCTTAATAACGCTTTTACAGATTGCTGCTATCTCTGTAATGGAGACTGCCTATCTCATTAATTTGTAATTGTGCTGAAATATTGGAGCCTTGAAAGTAGCATGTGAATGATACAAATATAGTAGATGTACTGCTGCCAAAAAAGCTATATAAAGTCAGTTAAGCTGTATGTTACTGTAGCCTAAGAACTGATCTTATGCTTTGGACTGTGGTATTACTTGAATCCTTCCTTATATGCATGTTGGAGTAATGTAAGGGTAAGTGTAATGAAATTGTGGTATCGCATATGTCAGATACATAAACACACATGTGAAATATAAAATCTACGGTATAGGAAATTTCTCATGGCAATAAATGGAAGAAATGCCATTTCTTCTCCTAGAGTTTGATACATGTGAGTATCATCCCAGGTGAACTTTCCTCAAGGATTCTTGTCTTTTAGTAAAATGTGGCTTGTGAAACAAATACAGTGCCAGAGACTCTTGGAAGCATGGGTAACATCTGACAGCTTTGAAGTTGGATTAAATATTTATAGACATATGTGGGGACTTTGCATAAAGGACCTGAACATGTAATGCTATACTGCTTTAAGAAATCCTTTTACAAGAATTCTGTGAAACCCATGTAATAGGTTTTATGGGTAAAACACGTAATTTTGGGTATGTCATATCATTGGTGTATAACAGGGTGAATCATACAGACAAGGAAGGCCAGTTTTCATCGTGCTTTTGGGGTTGACATCATTTTGTTGTTTCAAGCACTGATAGGAGCTATATCTTTGTTCAGTGCACATTTCTAGGTAACACTTTTCCAAGGAAGCGAATGCTCCTTTTTACACAGGGAGAAACACAGATGGAGGGAAGCTAAGGAGCTCTCCTAAGCCAGTGTGGGAGACCAGCTGCAGAGCTGGATCATGGCCAGGATCTCCAGAGCCCTTGTACTGTCTAGTTCACATGGTCTCTGGTGGATTTAAAGTTGGTTGGTTGAGGTAGGGGAGGGGTTGGTTGTTGGTTATCTTTTATTTAAATGAAGTCTTTATACAGCCACAGACATTTTTATCACTGAGATCTATTTGTGGGGCAGAAAAGAGATTTGTTTGTGGGGGCTTTTTCTATTGGCATTAAACTGGTTGTTTGTGTGTATATCATATAGAGCTTTGATTTTATCAGTGCGTAAGTTTGGGTTGTCAGGAGGGCCAGAGCATGAATTATCAAGACAAATAAAAGGGGATGATCTACCTATGACTGAATACTTCTTGTTCAGTTCCTCTCTCAAGGGTTAGGAATAATGTTCTTTCATATCTTGTGCACTTTGTTGAACATAGAGGAATCTGTTAGCTTTTCCATAATGTTTGAAAATACTCTAAGAGAGCACTTGAAAATCTTTTGAAGCATTTTATCTTTTGTCTAATTTAAATCTGTTTTTTCATAGAAAGTCAATAAATCTTGGGCTGATGAGAGAAAACCTTCCTTTACTTTTTTTGCATTGCTCTTGAATTACAAAGCCTCAAAAGTGAAGGCTAAAAAGAACACACAGAGTTAATGATGGAAAAGTGTACAGTGCCATCCACAGTGTGACCGTGTGCTGAGCTTTTAAAGGAAAACAAAATAACATAATCAAAGCCTACTCCAGTTCCTGTCTGATCCAGTATCCTTGAAGCAGTCTCCCACTGACAGGGAAAAAAAAATGGGGATGGACCCTTAGGCACATCAGATGTGACTGCAGTCACAAAATTTCAGACATGAGAGAGAACCAGTTTAATGGCACATCCAATTTTCTGTCAGTTTCAAAATAGGTTTCCTTTTAATTCTGTTAGTACTGATTAAATGCAATCTAACGGGCAAATATCATTCTATAGCAAATGGCAGACTAAATACTGTTATGAGTTTATGTTCAGATGATGGTACATATCACTGAGTGTCAGTTGCTTACTTCTGTTTGAAATTACAGTATATCACAGTGGTGTTTACTACTGGACATAAAATGGAATTTATTGCCTCAGCATTACTTGTAGCAGGGTGAAAATTAATCCCAGAGATGGTATTCTCCATAGCTTGCAGTTATTTTTACTCCACTCACTGATTATTATTATTAAATGTCTGGACAAGTTTGTATTATTCCATTGAATTGTCATTCTTCCTTCTTCCTGGGACAAATCCACATATGTGGTGTTTCGTTGCTCACAGCGTTGTATCTTTCATACAGTACGGAGCTGTCTAATGCCGAAATTGCTGATGACCATCATGGCTACAATGGGAAAGAATGCTTGATGCTCTGTGGCTTATTGGATTTTTGTTTAGTTGGGTTTGTCTTTGTTTTGGTTTTTTATTTCACAAAAGGTTTTATAAACTTCCTGTTCATCCTTTTTCTTCTTGATGTCTGAGGGGGCAAGGTTGGGGCTTGGAGGAGTAATGGGAAGCAAACCATTCTGAAATATCTTTGATACTACTTGAAATCTTGAGTTTGAGTATTTACTAAGTACTATAGTACTTAGTTAATAGGTGGGTTAAATACTAATAGCCTAAACGGGCTACTTATTTACAGAGATTTCAATTGTCCCTCTCTCTTAGAATCCTTATAGAAACACCTTCCACAAAGCAAAGTCACTTCTCATTTCCAGCATCTGCACAGGTGCTCAAGAACTGCTTTTGAATATTCAAACCAGCAAGAATGTGTTGGTTTGAATTTCAGTTTTACTTGCCTCCCTATGGAAACTAGTGAATAGCTTGGAAATGCGGTATTGCAGAGGTTCAGGTGAATTAATTTTAATGTATTGGCTTTAATGGACTTTCTGATGATATTCTGTTTCTTAAAGGAACTCTGTACATGGCCAAGAAAATGTACACAGGATAGGACTGCTGAAAGCCTGGGGCACATTTCTTTCCCAAGCAAACTGTTTTGTACCAGCTGACTGCTGTTGAGCTAATTTAAATGGCCTCGATCAAATCACACACATTTCATATGGTTAAATTGAAAAGTGCTTCTGAGGCCCCCCAAAATTTGTAAGCTTCCTCTGAGTATTCAGTTAATTTCATTTATTATAATCTGGATGGGAGCTGTGGGAGAAGAGGAGAAGGTTACCTTTTTCTGTTCAGTGTCATTCTTAAGATCTACCAAGTTCAGACAAACCAGCAGGATGCCAAGCACTAATCAATAGTTTTGTCTCCATTCATTGTTTGCAAGGTACAGTCCTGGGGCTGCAAGCTAGCAGCTGCCTTTGATCTCACTGAGTGCTCTGCCTTCATGAAATTGTTAACAGCATCCCTGCCTTTGACAGTTGTATCTACACAAGTTTATTGAACTTCAGTCAACCAAAATGAAGACACACTTGTGTCACTGCTTGACCTCGGTTGTGTTGTCCAGCAGGCTAAGTAAAATCTCTGGGCTACTAGTCTTTCATTGTTGTACAGGAATTGAAGGAGGAAGTATTCCTTTATGATCTGAAGATCAGTTGAAGTCTGATTTAAAGGTTGTAGGTTTGATTTCAGGCTAGTGATAATGCTTTTAATGTAAGATCTTGCTCTGTGTGGCTGCTTTTTGTTGGACTATGTTCAAACATTTGCCTGAATCTGAAAAAATAACTCTTTTGTCCAGCTTTCCTCTCAGTGGTGCAGATAGCATTAACCACAAAGGCCCTGATTTAATGAAGTATTTTGATTCTAGTGGATCTTCAATATATGACAAATTGGTTTGCTGAATTAGTGTCTCCAGTCTCAGTCTTACAGGAGGTAAGGTGCTAAAGGAACTATAGCAGTGGAGAAGATGGACCTGGCTTACTGAATTTTCTTTATGGAAACAACTGTGGATTTACAGTTCTGCAAGATAAATGATACTGTTCTTGCATGATACTGGCTTCTTTACAGAGAGATTGGTTGCATTGAATAACATGCATTGGAGAAGTGGTGAATATTTTTTGAATCTAGTGGGTGCCAAAGATTTCCAGTGCTGCTTGAAAACCTGGCTGTTTGCCCAGGTGACCTTTGACAGTGTTGAAGAAAGAAGCAAATTTGGTTACCAGTGTTAGATATAGTACCCAGTTAGAGTGTTACCTCTTGGAAACTTTTTGGAAGAAACCTCTGTAAAGACTAAATTTAAACAAAGGTTCAGTAGGCATCTTTGTAGAATTAGGCAGCTTTTCAAGCCATTTTTAAAGGTGGTTGCAGTTCCATCTTCTGAGTAGGTGAAAGTAAAAAATACCCATTTGATCTGTATCCATAGAATTGGAATAATGGAGTAAAAGAAAATGTTAGTAATATTGCTAATTCTTGACTTTGCCAACTGTATTCTTTGAGTACTGGATATTCTTTTCAGGTCCTCTGATTTCACCCCTTTTCACCCAAGAGGGAAAGTCCAGTCTTGCTTTTCCTCTGTGCACCCAATTGAGGAGCACTGTCACCTGTAAGTGATCCTACTGAAGCTCCAGTATGAACAAATACTCTTCAGGTGGAATAAGGAATGTAGAAGAAGCTTCAGACTGGGGACAGACAGTCTGTTCATAAATTTCATGTCCTTCTGAAAGGCAAGCAATACATGGAGAAAGGCTTTGTCCTCTCTTTACGTTCACATGATGCATCAAGACATCACACAACAGCAACCAGCAAATGCAGGACACTGACATTGTGATTGTTTCTGTTGCTTCTGTGAACACTCCAAGTATCCCTCAAAGATACATGTATGAAGACAGGCTGAGAAAGTTGGGGCTGTTCAGCCTGGAGAAGAGAAGGCTGCATGGAGACCTCATAGCAGCCTTCCAGTATCTGAAGGGGGCCTATAGGGATGCTGGGGAGGGACTCTTCATCAGGGACTGTTTTGACAGGACAAGGGGTAATGGGTTAAAACTTAAGCAGGGGAAGTTTAGATTGGATATAAGGAGGAAATTCTTTCCTATGAGGATGGTGAGGCACTGGAATGGGTTGCCCAGGGAGGTTGTGAGTGCTCCATCCCTGGCAGTGTTCAAGGCCAGGTGGGATGAAGCCTTGGGTGGGATGGTTTAGTGTGAGGTGTCCCTGCCCATGGCAGGGGTGTTGGAACTAGATGATCTTGAGGTCCTTTCCAGCCCTAACTATTCTATGATTCTATGTGTCCTGTACACTAAAAGGCTTAGGAGAAGCAATGCCTACCTGCCTCATGCTCTCTGTTTTAGGTGATGAAATACTCTTTTGTGTGCTCCGTGGGGACCATGATGTTAATACCTATATTTTATTGAGCAAAAGAAACATTCCAGGTTTCTGACTTCGGTGGGTACAGCTTCAAACCTGTGCAAGGTGTGGATAATGCCCAGTGACACTCTCTGGACTCTGTCATTAGGTGACTGCAGCAAAACAAGGTTTTGCAGAAGTGTAAAATAAGCACCTTGTGCCCTTTGGTCCAAGCCAGAAGGAGCAGAAGTACACTGGAAATGGAGACTAGAGGAAGAGAGGAGACTTCTGCTAGTGAAATGCCCGTGGTTTGTGAGTTTTAACTGCAGGGTTTGCTGAGAAGTGAAGATTACAAGCAGCAACCTCTTGCACAGTGGGAGATGGAGCGGCACTGCAGACAGATAAGGGCAGGAATTTGTATGCAGAGGGAAGCATAATTCAGGGCTCTGTGGGGAAAAAGGGCTGGAGGGCAGGAAGGAGGGGGAGACCTTGCTGGCAACCAGCAGCTTAGCTCTGCCGCATGTGTTACAAGGGAAAGGGAAAAAGACAAGCACGTTGAAAGGAGATGCCACAGCTCCAGAGGTTTAGTGTGTTGTGATACCACATGTCCCTAAGGGGCAAAAGCAAGGGGACTTCTGAAAAAATAAATTAGCACAGCAGAGCACTCTTTAGAGACAGAGATGCTTAATGGTCCATTGGAGGCTATAGTTAGAGGTTTGGTTTTTACCTATTTGCCAAAGGGATGCAGAATATCCTGCCTCGGTTGCTCCTCTTTAAGGTTCTCCATCTATACCCAAGTTGCTTTTCCCTTTAATGGACAGATTTTTTATATTTTGTGCAATAGTTGCATGTTTTTTCCCTAAACGTTGATGTTTAAATATTTCTGGTTTAGGGGAGATGAAGACTGAGCTTAAAGAAATTCATTTAGTTGTTGCCCTCATAGGTATTTGCATTGGTCTAGGATGAGTTGACTATTTCTTCCTGTTACAGCAGGGAATATGCTCTTGTTTCCACCTCTGCCTCTTGTCACAGCAACTTAGAACAGGTAGCCGAAATGATAGTTTTTCTCAAGAGAGCATGACAAAAATAAAGGAGTGGTAGATGTAGAAAGAGAAGAAAGGTAGCCATGTGGGAAGAAAGGCAAGATAGAAAGGCTGTTAAGAGCTGTGGCTCAACCTTAAACTTATACAGTGTATTTCTTTGGAAAACAAATGAGAGGAGTTGTTTAACATCAGTGTATAGTACCCGGAAGTATCTTTCGGGGGATGTTGTAAAATAGAGTGCCTTGGAGTTGCCTTACTTGTGGGTGCTGAACAGTTGGTTCTTTGTTGGGGATGTTGTGACCGAAGCTTTCAAAGGGCACAAGGAAAACCCTTTCATTTCTTCCAACAAGGGAATCCTAGAGGGAATGGTCTGTTGGAAAGATGTAAACTATGAACCTGCAAGCATGAAGGCTTTTTCTAAACACTGTAATACAGGTAGGGAAGACAACACTACAGAAAAACTGTTGCTGCACAAAAATGACAACAAGATCTATGGGGAGACTGAAGCACTGTTTCCCTGGATCTAGAAAGATGTTTAAATATCATGGAAAATGGGTCATGGCGTATTTGACAAATCACACAGATAAATTTCAAAGTGGAATTCTTCTCTGAGTGAGGAATTTCATTGTTGATCAGTAAGCTTTATAGAGATGATGTTCTGATTTTCAGGAAATCTCTCTATGGAACGTGGTTATCTCAGTACGTCTTTGTGCTCTCAGATCAGGTTTAACTTCATCTTATCCTTGATACCAATTAATGAATCACTCACTGTACTGCAGTGGCTCAGTAAAAACTGCTGGCTGCACAAGCATAGCTCACAGGACAATCTGTTACCTTGAAAGTCAGATAATAACACCTTCGATAATAGATGATAACACCTTCACAGCACCTGTCTATGCAATATGTAGTTTCTTAGATGTAACTGAATAGGGGTAGTTAAATTTTTACCCCTCTGTTAAGGAAAAAAAAGTCATCGAAATGGGATGAGATGAAAAATAACGAGGTTTTATCCCAAAGGACAAAATCCTTATGCTCATACAATAGGTCTGTAAATTATTGTCTTGCTCTGAGTCATGAAAATGGTGTTTTACGATCTATTGTAGATTTTAATTGCTCTGAAAATAAATGTGTTGTGCCAGCTTGTAGACAGAGTATTTCATCAAAGTGCAAGCAAGCCCCATAGCACAGCGCATAGACAGTGGTTACCTTTTGAGGCTCAGCGCCGCTGTGACCACCTGCTTTCTCTCAGCAATACATCAGTGTGCCTCAGGCTGCTAATTGTGTTTTCAAAATAATCTGCTAGTTATATTTTGTTAGGCTCTTCTGATTTTGTTAGCACAGTCAGTGCAATTAAAGGGAAGAAACAGAATATGACTTATTAATAATGCCAGATACATAGTGGTCTGTAAATAGGATCGATTGCATATTTAACTGATGCAGATCTCTGTAGTTAAATTCCTCCCTACCAAATACCTCTTTCTTTTATTTCTGCTTAATGCATTAACAAGATGGGTTTTTTTTTATGAACTAGGTAACTTTGGGAAGACAGTTATCCTATGAGCTGATGAATTTCTTGCCTGGGTAGTAATCCCATTGCAAAAATACATTGTATGAGACTAAGCACCACAAGTACATTGTGGGACACTTACCCTTAGAGTTGTAGACAAACATAATCTTTTGTCTGCCTGTTCAAGAGGGGGAAGCTTTTTCCTCCATCGGCTGACAGATCACGAACATTGTTGAAATGAAGATTCTTATTAACTGTTGGTGCGCCTTCAGCACTAAATGTTCTGGCTACAGAAATGTCTCTGAGTGTTAAATTAGCTGTAACTAATGGTAGGTGATTCTCATGAGTTTAGTAAAGCAGTTTGAAACCGAAATGTTGTTTTCAGTCCCAACATCCATGCTTAAGGTGCTAGAGTTACAGCCAGCCAACTGGTTAGGCTTGAAGAAGTCTTTCGACTAGAATAAAGGGACTTTCAGGCTGCAAATAAAATTGATGTGTACCTGCATTCTTGCTTCACAGATGGAAAGAATGCAGCAGCTCTTGCAGACCCACTGTGCTGTTGGGAAGATGGGTGTGGTGTGATTCGGAGAAAACTCCAGGAACAAACTTGCCAACAAAGTTTTCAAGCTGACAAGCAGGTATTCTTTATTGCGGCGCCGGGAGACACGGGGGACAGCTCCTCCTAACGTGTGTCTCCCCAGTTGCCACACACGCTGTCCTTTTATAGTCACTAGGCATACATACATATTCATGAGGCTACGTATTGATTACATCATTTTCCAGAAAGCTCCCCGCATGTGTACAGAGTTGTGGTGGTGGTCTCTGAGGGTTGTTTACTTCTTCCAACAATCTTCATCACTTCTGGCAGCCTTTGAAGCACGCGCAGTAGATGTTTATACCAGTTTAATTGGTTCGTTAGCACCAGGGACTCCTATCCTCCTACTTATGAGTTAGTTTAGCTGTAGCCCCTCCTGGACACCTGCCGTACCCAGATACTCCTTATCCCTATGTCCTGTTTTTCTACTGTTTTTCTTAAAACTATGTCAACTATAACAATTTATCTCGTGTGAGAATTCTCAGTATGTTCTCTAGCTGTACTCTATTTTTTTCTCCATGTATCCTGCACCTCAGTAATTTTCCTCTGCTACTGTTAGAAAGCCATCAAACTTAACATTACTCAAAACTAATTCTAAAGGTTTATATAGTCCATTTTGTAATTTTGTGCCCCCCTTGTCTCAGGTGCCCCAAAGATCCCGCCAGTTGTTCACGTCCGTGCTTCCCTTTTGCTGTGCCATGGTGAGAGAAGCCCTGCTGCAGACAATTCCTTGTTTCCTCAAGCTGATCCCAGAAGGATGGTTAAACTTATTGAAGCAGAGAGCTCGTTCCTGCAAGAATACTGCTTTGCATAATCCAGATTCTTTATTTTGCCAGAGTTTCCTCCATAAGTGAATGCTATTGTATCTGGATCTCAGTGGCAGCTGCTAGGATTAAGCTCTTTTGACTCTGGAACACAACCCAGATTGGAGACCCTGCTTGGCACCTCCTCCTTTCCATTCAGTGTGTTAGACTGGTGGATCCCAGGAATGCTCTGACCCAGCAACCTCTACTCCATCCATCAGCTTTCTTGCTGGCTTTTATTTTTCCCTTTTCCTCACAGATTTGGTACAGACATTAACTGTCAGGGCTGTGACTGCACTACTAAGCCCTGCCTGCCTCAAGCAACCTCACAAGGGCCCTCCACAGGAACTCCGGTTTCAGTGTGTGTGTGTCAAGGGTGAGAGGACATGTAGCAGGGAGGAGAGGCCGCTATTCTGTCCTGAGGCACTAACAGGGTGTGATTGCCTTGAGCAGCCTTCCCTGGGGCCTCCTGCTACCCCCAGCACCTCAGCTGTGGTGTGGGCCTGCTGACTGCCAGTCTCTTCCACCCCTGGCTCCTGAGTGGACATTGGGCCTGTGCTTTAGTTCTCTCAGGCTGTTTTTGCTCCTGACTGGACTCTTCGAATGGACCCTAGTACTGGTTCTTTGCTCGCCATGTGCAGGTCTGTTGATGGATGCATGGACACTGGGAGGGGTGCTGCCTTGTTGGTGAGAGCTCGGCCTGCACTGGGGTCCCCCTGGCTTCTTAATCGCCTTCCCTGTGAGAGCAGCCATCCCTTGCTGCTCTTGGACAGCAACTCAGTGTTTCCTAGTGTCAGCTGGAAGAGGAGGAGGCCTCATTCTTCCTGACTCAGAGCAAGGCTGGTGTAGCTGGTAAGTAGCCTGCTTTATTGACAGTATACATGTAATTTTTCTCTCCAGGACTGAACGGCCTGAAGGCCATGGAGCCAAGAAATGCTGTGGTGCAGCTCAGGCAGTGTCTGCCCCAAGTTTGCTCCTCATGGTGCTTGTGTTTTCTGCCTCTTCCCATCTTTCAATACATGGTGTGTGGTTTTCTTCAGCTGTGTAGCTGTTAATCTTTACCTCTTCCTCATTAGGAGAGGCTGTTTCTTCTTGGTAAAAATGCTGCATTTATTGTTACTATTTGTGCTTCACAGAAGTGTGAAATGCTCATGAAAAGAAAAGAGGCTATTGAGTGATGAGTGTGTCCTTTTCCTTTGCTTTATTTTCTTTTCTCCACGTGCCTACCATCTTCATCTTTAGAAAATGGCCTACTTATTTCCCAAACCAAGTTGCATTCTTTGCTTAATGTCTTTGTTCAGGAACTTAGTCTGTATGGAAATTACCCTGTACAGGAAATAGTTTTACTTTAACTGGCATCCTTTGCAATTCTCTTTATTTTCAGATTGCTTTCTTGTGGGTTTTCATATGTATATATATTTGCCAGTTCTTAGAACAGTGAGGCTGGAGGCTGCTGGCATCCAGTGGCTTTGACAAACTGATTGTTGGTCTGATGTGCTCCAAACCACTGGCTTCTTGGGATGGCTAATTCTGGCCAGTATTACTTCCAGCTGCACAGGAGCTGCAGCCCCAGATTCTGCAGGGGAATTCAAAGGCATGGGGAAAAACCCTAGCAGGGAGTTAAATTAATATGAGATAAACCAGTACCCATTCGAAAATGCTACCGAAAAGGTCAGCTTCCTGCAAAGTGTTGTTTGGAGAGGCTCACACTGGAGTTCAGGTCTTTGTGACTGTAGCTATTTTTTTTCCCCTGTGAGATACTGATATATTTTTTTAGTCTTCTTCAGAAGAGTAGGTTGATTTAGCATATTAAATTCAAAGGCATTGGAGGAGGCTAAAATCCTTTTATTTCCAAAGCATTCCTATTAGGAAGATGTCATGGTTCAAACCGATCCACACAGCTCGTCCACTCACTCCCCCCCTTCTTGACCTCCCCCTGCTCCTGGAGGGACGGAAAGGAGAATCGAAAAGAACGCAACTCCCATGGGTTGAGATAAGAACAGTTTAGTAACTACGGTATAACACAGATCACTACTGCTACCACCAATAATAATAATGCTAAAGGAAATAACAAGGGAAGAGAATACAACACCTCAGCACCAGCCGACCAATAACTCGCCCCACTCCCCCCAGTCAAGCACCGCCCGATACCTCGTCCAACCCTGCAGTCCCTGCCCTTCCGGGTAACTCCCAGCTACCTCCCTGGGCATGATGTGCTGTGGTATGGAACACCTCTTTGGCTAGCTTGGGGCAGGTGTCCTGTCTCTGCTTCCTCCTTGCCTCCCCTCCTCCCTGGCAGAGCATGAGGCTCACAAAGTCCTTGGCCAGAATAAACATTACTTAGCAACAATTAAAAACAATCGGTGTTACCAGCTCTGTTCCCAAGCTGGATGTCAAAACACAGAGCCTGCACCAGTTACTAAGAAGGAGCAAACCAGCTCCTGGTAAACCCAGGACAGAAGAGCAGACCCTCAGACAGCTGTCTGTTAAGGGATTGTATGTCTTGTCTTATGAAGCTTTTGTTGGAGAGACCCCCTCCATGAATAACAGTCCTGAGTGAGGTATGGTGCCATGGCTGAGATGGAGAGCTGAGGGCTGAAGCCTCCATAGGTCAGCATGAAGGTCCATGTTTCTTTGTTCTGCACTCTGAAACACTTATTACAGAGGTATTCAGAGCTTGCACACTGCAAGCTCAGTCTCTTGCTTTGTGGTACCTTAGACATGTGCTTGTAGAAAATCAGGGCAGCAATCCCAGGACATTTGCTCCTTACCACAGGATAAAAACGCATCTTTGTAGAGAGATTGCCCTGCTCTGTATGAAATGCAGCAGAAAGCTTAATCAAGCAAAGAGAGAGATTTGGGAGGAAATACAGTAATAGTAAAAACGTATGTAATCTTACACTGTATCAGCTACATACACAATGAATAGTTAAGGAACAGATATACATAATTTTGTTACACATTTTGTTACTTTCTCTTTCCCAAACCTACCATTTCCTACTGCTTTGAATGGGACTGCAGCTTATGGGCTCTGTAATACTTGAAACTGCAACGTGTAACTGCTTTCTAGATATGAATGCTTTTCCTAATACACCTTGAGCTGGCATTTCATCACTTCTGTAATGTGGGTGCTGAGTTACAGAGAAAAAAAACCTCAAACTGTTCCATTTTAGATTCCCAGTTTGATCGGAATTACTTGTGAGTTACTTGGTTTCCCTTCCTAGTTCAGCTTTCAGGTGTGAGTCTTAAAGAGCTGTGTAAATCAGACCAAATAATCTGGATTTGGGTATCTTTTCCAAAAGTTTGGAATCATTTTCTCTCTGAGCATATCAGTAATGTGAGGTGGCAGGGTTTTTTTTCTGAAGCTGATGACAGCTAATTCAAGCAATGAAATAATGGAAGGCTAGCTGTTAGGGAAAGGAGCTCAGTGGGATCTGGGTACAGTCTCAACGTGTTGGGCTAGGTATTGAAGGAGAGGGAGTCATTTCTTGGCTATATTCTGAGTGGCAGAGAGGTAAACTGGCAGGTTTGTCTCTTGGGTTACAGTCACCTGACGTTTCATGCAAGAAAGCTCTTTTTATGAACCTGTATTTGATGTGGATGTGTTCCCATGGGCCTGGGGAGGAGGAAAAGAGGAGATGCAGCAGTTCCTGTAGGTGCTAACTGGAAGAAAAATTGTCTTGGCAGTCTCACTGTGCAGTTGGCAAAGGCTGCGTGCCTCTTCTCCAGGCACATAGGCAGGGTTGCAGGTACTGGTCGCTTCTTGTTTAGCACTGTGCCAAATAGAGCATGTTTGAGTTTGCTTTCCAAACTCTGAAGAGGCCTGCGAAAAACCCACATGAACAATGAGATATTTTCAGTCAGGGAGGGAAAAAACAAATGTAACGTCCACAGCAGTTAAGGAGTGGGCAGGGATTCTATGAGGAAACTGGAGCCTTATTAATGATGTTGGCCAACAAGTGCAGGATGAGAACTGATGGCTTTAGTCAAGAAAATGTAGGCTAAGCCTTTAATCAAACTCTGAACGTTTTGTCAGTCTGTTCCAAAAGCAAGGCATTAATGCGTGGTGCAACTGAAAAGTGACTGCTGCTGTTATGCTTTCATACTAGAACGGTTGACAGTGCTGAGTGCAATTGTTAAAGCTTTTACCTACACTCTGCCATCAGTTCAACTCAGAAAAGATTTGCACAGAAATACGGCACTGAGTGAAGCTTCCACACTGATGGTAAGACAGAAAACCTGGTAGTTTGCTTATTTAATGTAATTTTTTTTGTATTATCCAGCTAGGATACAGTCCTGATGGTGGGTGGAACTGAATTCCCTGTCTTTCCTGCAGTTGCAGGAAAGCTAAGTTATGGAAAACTGATTTAAAACAGGGGAAAAATAGTTATGAGTGGGAGGGTTGAGATGAATTGCCAGAAGAAAGTAATATCAGAATGGCATCTACAGCATGGCCATCTACAGATGACCTCTACAGCAGTAGCTTGTGAAGATCCTTGCACATCTACCTGCAGCAAAAAGCACATCTAAATGCAGCACGTACTCAGCAGGCTTTGGAGGAGACAGGACAAGGACTCCAAGGCTTGGTCCTCTGCATTATCTCCACACCCCGTGGGTAAACACATCTTGGTGCCTGGGTGCTGGCTGCCTCATTGGACACATGGATCTTAGCGCTTTCGAGAAAGTGACTGAACGAGGGTTTGTTTTAAAACAAGATAAATTATAAATAAATTATTAGGCCATTATTTTAAAGTTTAATAAGCTCATGTACTGAGCTCTGCTACGCTATCACATTTTTTCCTGAGGAGAAGCTTATTGACAACAGAGAAAAGCTCATTAAGGAAAGGACTTTCCTCAAATTAGGGGGAAGGTGCTAATACTCCATTGTCTTGTCTGGCTGTTTTGTAGTGCTTGAACGTATAAACAGCCTGAACAGTGCGATAATGAGCCCTATCTAGCACAGGGGAGTAACTGACTGACAGCATTAGCATTAGAGATGTCAAAAAATATGCAGAAGATGCGACCATTTTCACTAGGCATAAAATAGGTAAATTATGTGATGAGTATATATATATTTGAGTAAGTTTGTCCTTGATCCTTGTTTGGGTCCAGAAACAAGACTGCAGCAAGGTAGCTGTGAATATTTGTTGTGTTTCTGTAGCAGCACTATGCCAAGAGTACTGTCAGAGTTCAGGAGCAGAGCTGGTTCCACTGTTTGTTGTGAACAATTTAGAAAACATCCCTGGGGTTAAATACACTTCACAGACCTCCGGCAGCTTACCTTTTTAACAGGTCAGGCTGTTACCCAGGAGCAAGTGGGAAGGTAAAAAAGCCTGGTTTTCTCGTTCTTTTCTTTCTTTTTTTTTCATTTCAACTGTGCCAAGGTCAGGTAAATAACTGCCACCAATAAAGTGAGAGAATATTGTTCACTGGTGGTAGTCCCTGGCATCCCACTCAAACACTGTGTAAATGTCAGCCTTTATCGTAATGAAAAGTCAAAATTGGCTGCAGCAACTGAATTATATGTAGGTAATCTCTGCTCTTGGGATTCTGCATATATGAATTATGAAAAGGAAAGTTAAAATAAATAGAGGATACGGCAATTTCTGTCGTCTTCTATGGTTTTATGTGGCCTGCGGGCTTTCTTCATGTAGTGATGTAAGACTATTTCTTAGATATTTGTAAGCAAAATGCAAGGAAGTGTTAATTACCGTGTTTTGATCTTGTTATTGCAGTTAGTATTGAATCAAAGAATGATCCTGGGGTCTTGTCTGTCGCTTACGTCTTCTGTCTCCTGTTTCTGGACCATGCCCGGTATTGACTTGTGCATAGTTCAGCATGTCTCCTCATCTGCCTTCGGAAAAATTCCTCCTATGGGGTGAAAATAAAGTTTCTGCTTCTGTCAAGGCTGGGCTTCCAGAAACGTGGTTCAAATCAACACTTTTAGCAAATATACTTGCTTTTTGGAAGGGCAACCTCAGAAATTTTCTGTATGGTATAAAGTCTGGGAATATGTTTCAATGGAACTTGGACAGGGCTTGGTGCAACCTGATTTAGTGGAAAGTGTCCCTGCCCTTGGCAGGGCGTTGGAACTGTATGATCGTTAAGCTTTATCCCAAACCATTCTGTGATTCTGTGACCTGGTGTGCCAGTGCTTGCTTTCTTAAAATTATCAGAAGAAGCTATTAGAAGCTTTTCTGTGTCCTTTTCTTTTGTATCAATGAGTTATCAACCTTTCCAATAGCAGACTGGCTTGAAAATCTTTACTTCCCCATTGTTGCTGCTGTTCCTCTCGGCCACGAGCAGGCATGATGCTGCCATGTTCTTGGCCAGGTGGCAGCACGATCCCCTGAAGGAAGCTAAACCCCAGGCTTTGAACCCTGTGAGCACATTGGGTGTATGCAGTACCATTCCACTGAAGTCAAAGCTGTTACATTGACATCTGCCCCAGCTGAGGATTTAGTCATTTCTGCCTAGTAGTTGGGTATGTTTTCTGGTGTACATGGTCAAGTAAACTGTTGGGAGGGAAAAGAAAACTGGTTTGGGGTGTTGTTGTTGTCTTGTTTCTCTTAAATCTTGCCCACTGCCCACTGCTCCTGTTCCTATTTTGAGGCATTTAAACCAGTACTAGTTTAACAGATTCATGTAAAAGGGTTGAGGGTTGTGATTTAGGAACAGGTCAGACTGCTGAATTTCCTTCTATCAGTTATTATTTAGGAGCAACATCTCAGCTCTGAACTATGGTACAGGCATTGTTCAGTAGGCAACTTAGCATCATTAGCTGTAAAGTATAACACTGGGCTTTGTGTGACAGTTTTAATCAACTTCTTCCTCAAGGTCACCCTTGGCTTCTGAGTTATGAGAGTCCCAAAACCTGTTGTGATTTATTTTGATGAAGGTAAGTCAGTCCATGTTTTCTGGCAGCTTGGCTGTTCTGTGTTCTGTAACTACATTGCTTCTAGTACTAAAAATATGCTGCGAACAAATATGTATGGATGGACAGCTCAAATAATAGCAATCCATCTTAGCAAATGGCATTAGTTCTTTTATTGCTTCTTTCAGCTGACTTGTCCCTTTATAATAGGAGAGGCTCATTTCTCCCATAGGAGGCTCAGCAAAAACATTTTTGTGAGAAAAGCTGGTAGCTTTCTGGTTCAACACTTAGATGGTTTGCGAAGTGACAAAGGGGTTTGTAAAGATTCTTGGGCAGCTTGAGTCAGAGTGAGGAGGGGGACTTGGGTGCCCAAGAGTGCTCCAGCCACTCAGCCTGACGACTACAAAATCCAAACCCATTTGTATCTGTTCTTTTCCCTTGTGCTCCCATTTCCAGATGCTCATATAGCAGGGATCAGGAGGATGCTTTGCAAGGTCAGCGTGTCTGCCATAGGGGTAGTATATGGCTTATACCAAAAGGATTACCAAGTGGATGCTGTTAAAATAGCTCAGTGGATATTGTGGTGAAAATCTGTGGGAGTATTATATGTAGGTCATGACTGTGGTATAAGGATCAAACACAAGTTTATCCTGCTGCAGTTTTGATGTAGCTGACTGTCAGGATTGTGTCTGTATGCGTATGCAGCACACTTAATGAACAGTTCCCTGTGTGGTCCCCCAGGACACCTGGAGCATAGATGACGTGTCTGACTGCCTGAAGACAGGGTGGTTGCTTGAACTCCTAGCCAGCCTCCTGGCAAAGCAGCAGAGAGGAGCTCTGGAGACAGGACTTTCAGACAGTCCCAGAGACTCTCCTAGATGGCTCCTGCTATGCACAGACTAACTGGTAGATATTGCTTGTATGCTGGGATGTGCCATTTCCTTCCTGGGTGGAGAAGCCAGGAGTTTCTGGGGGTTCTTCTGTTGGCATCTTCTGTAGATAAAGGTGTGGATAAAGGATACCAATGTATTAGGTGCATTTAGCGCTCTTGTCTGTGGCTGTGCAACAGCATCCATTCAGCACAAATGGGATGCTTCCATTCAGTCGCCCCTAGTATCTACCCTTTATTGATGTTCCTCAGTGAGCTGGAATGTTAGTAATGTTCTTGTAATGTTAGTGAAAGCAATGGTGAGAAGTGATTAGTGTCTCATTTTCCAAAACCACAGTCTTCTTGTACCAGCCAGTGTTGGCTGGTACAGTTTTCTGGCAGTGATTATTTTTAAGCCAACAGTAGTATGGGCACAAGTCTTGGGGACAGGAAGCTGCAAGAGGCAGAATGCCAGACACGGACACAAGTGCTGCTGGGGCTACGTCTGTCGGCATCTAAAAAAGACATAAGCCCTCCAAAACAGCGTCAGTAACTAGGTCATTGTTAATTACAAAGTCTAGATTACAGCTTGAAAGGCTTTGAATATGGGTTCTCTGCACTGATGTTCCTTAGAAAAAACCCTTCACAGAAGCCTTGTCTTTATTTAAAAAACAATTTTGGCTAATGATACCTGGCTGACTCAGATGGTGTTTCAGGATTTGAATGAAGTCAACAGCTTCTCTGTGGCTGTTTGTCAGAGGATGTGTGCAGGCTTTTTGCTGCAGGAAGGTAAGACTGACAGTAAAAATCATCACCATTGAGGTGATGCAGGAAGACCGCCATCTTTCTCCCATTATGTGTGTTCACCAATCTAAAAAGATTGGTTGCTTTCAGTTCTAATATTGAGTATATTCAATACTTTGTGAAGTAACAGCCAGACAAAATACTGCCTTATTGAAAGCAGGCAAAAGCCCGCTTAAGATAAAGTGCAACTTGAAAAGATTGCTTCTGCCTTAGCATTGGCCAGCACATCTCCCACACTTTACCAATGTTGTTCATGTTAGAAGAGTAAGACTTAAGCAGAGGGTGACTTTTTACAGAACTGTTTCTGCTTATTGCTCCCACTGAGCTTGTCAGTCCTACAGCTTTCCCATTGATTCCTATAGCCACTCTGAAATGGGTCTTTTGAGGCTCTACTGCTCTGCTGTTCTGCCTGGACACTTCAGTAGAAGGTTGGAAAGAGCAACCTCACCTTCGTTGCTACATGTCAGGACTGAAGTATTCAGAAAATGGCTGTGCAGAACCTCAAGACTGTGGTCTTTGCACTTCTCTGGGTGCTCCTTACTGCTCAGAGATGCTCTCTATATACAGCGGCTCCTCTGTGGAGCTTGGTTGTCTCTGCCATCCCTGTGGATATTTGATACTCTCATTGGAAATCTCTTGGCAACCTAGAAACTAATGCTTCTGACATTTCTCTTCATGAGCAGACTTTCTCAAACCAATATTTTTTCTCCAACTTTTAATAAAGTCTTGTGAAGTAGTGGTAAAGCTGAATATGAAGGTATTGCCTTTCGTCAGGATATTAAATATGTAAGAGGCAAATTACAGCTAGTCCAGTACCTCAGTATGACAGTTAAGCTATACTATAATAATACATGCATGTAGACCATTCACATATGGTATTTTAGCTGTAAATTAAGCTACATTAAATCTTCAAGCATCCAGTGGGAGAATTTTTTCCATCTCATCTGTCCTGAGTATGCAGAGTAGTTTAGTCCAATTAATTTCTCAAGCACAAGAAGGATCCTACTGCTGCTTTTTAAATAGTCAGATTTCACTAGAGATTCAAGCTTCAGGGTACAGTGTCTTGAAGAATCCCTCTAGCAATATCTTAAAAGAAACATTAGTGTCACATTCTTACTATTTTTAATGCACTTCACTATGGAAAGAGATCCATGTTTCTCTACTCGGTGTGTGTCTGTCCATCTCCCTAGTAATTCTGAACTGTTGGATGATATAAATCAAATGTACCAGCGGTAAAGGTCTCAAAAGATAATTAGCTTCCTGCAAGCTTTTTGTGAAAGCTACTGTCTGGATAGAGAGATGAGATTCTACTTTATGCCTTTATAAACGTAGTCCGCAACATGTGTTTAACCTCTGTTGGATATAATGAATGTACAATGAGGGGAATTTACCTTTCCTGCTCCAGATGCACATAAGCTTGCAGCTGGAGCAAGCTGAAGCTTTTTCCACCCTTTCTGATGTTTACTGAACTGTCTGCTTATGCTGATATAACTTGGACCTGGGCAGAAAGAGCATAGTGACTTTGCTAACAGCCTAACTGCTGTTTTTAATGCTGTTAATCCCATATATAAAATAACATGCAGCCCCACAGCTGCAAGAAAGTCTTGGCTGTTCTTACAGGCATCTCCTGGATTCACATTTTCTCTTAATGGTTTGCCTATCTTGGCTACACACCTGAGTAAGAAAAACCGTAACAGAAAGCACATAAACCACATCAGTGCTCCTACTCATCTTGTCTTACAATGCAAAAGTAAAGGAATGCTTGCTGATGAGAAGAAACATTCTCTGAAAGAGTCTGGGAAACGTTTATCCTGACAGGTAAACGGTTAGGAGTGTTTGTAGTCATGGGAAATCCTTAAGGCAGACAGTGTGGCAGGACTCAGTGTCTGAGATAGAAATAGCAGCAGAATAATGTAATATTTGTAGCTGCAGCAGGCAAATCCCATGTTACTGTGCAAAGAATACCAGTAGCAGAACTGGCAAAACTTTTGAAGGACTTTGTTAGTTATAGGATGGTTGGTTTAGGTTTTGTACTTGGAACTGAGAACTCACAAGAAATAAAAGGTAAAAAAAGTATTTGTCTACCATGAAAAGCTGAAAATACCCATGTTCTTCACTTGTTCCAGCTTCCTTTTTTCTGTTTCCTATTTCTAGCTCCAGGTAGTTGATGCGCTAAACTCTGCCATCTCAGGAGTTTTATGGACAAGAATGGGACGGAACAGCTCTTTGGGAGTTGGAAGGAAGGATAATGGAAAAAAAGTACAGTCAGCACTTGATACCATATTTAAAGGAGATGCGGAGCAACGTACCCTTTAGCTTTGAAAATCATTAATAGCTGTGCTCCTTTCCTTTGGTTTTTGTGTTGTGCTTGTAAGCTATGGTGCAGAGCTGTGCTGAGCCATGTGGAAAGGGGAGAAGAGCCTATTCCAGCAGTACTTTGGGAGGTGGGTACCTCTCACAAAGGTAGTATTTAGCTTTGGTGCAACAGGGGCAGTATTTTACCAGTATGTTACCTAAATGTCTTTCAAGTTGGGACCACCTTCTCTTGGAGTGTTAGTTTTGTGTCTACTCTTTCACCATAAGGCAGGCTTTCACAAACTATAATGTGATTCTGGGTAGACTGGCTGACAAATTTTATTTGCTTTTTATTGACTCTGAAAATAACTCTCAGTAGATATTGGGGAGTAGGGATAGGGAGGAAGAAATACAGTTCTCTGCTGGTCTTCCACGGCACTGTTGAAAGTGTTAAATTGCTCTCTGGTATTAGCAGAACTGGATCTGATGTCTGAAAACACAGCAGTGATGGCTGAGGATACAAGAAGATTAATTATCCTTTAATATGTGAGACATACCTAACCTTTAGCCCGTTGTGCTGTCAGTTATCCTGAAGAGTTGTATCTCTGAAGTTCTCATATAGGCTTTGCTATAGAAAAATTAAACAGCTGTGCATATAGCACATGACATAGCAAGAGAGGAAAGTAAGTTATCTGTCTTCTGTGTCAGATGAAGCTTCTAAAGAAACGAATAAAAATTGTATTAGCTATCTCCTAATACAAAATCTTTGGAAAAATGGGAAGACATGAGGCTCATGTTTGAATATGGCTACTCAAGGTAATGATCCCTGCAGTGTCACCAGAAGGTTTCTGAAGACACTTGATTTTTAGAGGGGCTCTACATCTGCGTGTCTCCCTAAAGGCTGTTTTCAGAAATTAATAGTGTTGTGGATTCCTTGCAGGTGAAAAATTGTTTTGGTTTTAAGTCTTCTTGCCTTATAAAACATGCTACCTGGAACTATAAGGAGCATATTTCCTTCTAGTGCCATCCTTGTAATTGTCACTGGTAGCTGTTTAGATACCTATGTCACCTCTCGCTGACTTTTACCTCAGTCATATGTTTGTTACAGCCTTAGAAGTCATGCTTAATGTGGAGCATAGAACTTAACAGGTTTTCTGCTTTGTGTTGCAGTATTTCCATAGTAAATCATGTGAATGCTTAGGAAACTGTATAAATGAATTTATTCATTTGATTCTGCAATGAAATTCACCACTGCAGAGCTCCCAGCAGCACTGGGAAATCTGCTCTTATAAAATCCTTTGTCAGTATTGGGAAGGAGTCATCAGAAAATCTCTACATGGATTGGATAGCTCTTTAAAATAATTGGTTGAATATTAATTTCTGTGGCTCAGTGCAATTATATTAATTATGGGGAACTCATTAGGCACTAATGTAAATATTAGAACCTCTCCTGTAACATTCACTATAATTTAATTCTAATTCACAGAACCATTATTAAACTGTTAATAGCCAGAGCTGCAATTCATTCAGGTGTGCAGCATCTCATGTGATCTGTTAGTGAGCAGCATGAGTTACAGTCCACATACATGCTGTTGAGCATATAGCCCTGAGCTCTTTACAGGCTTGCCATCATAAGGCTCACAGAGAAGGCTCCAAGTAGCCTGCCAAAGATTTCTTGGTGTATTAGCTAACCTGGCCCCTCTGGTTCTCGTATCTGCAATAATTGCATGGTTCTGTGGCTCAACTACTGCATAGCTTTGTACCTCACGTAATCTGTTTGAGATTATAACATCTCCTACAAAGTTTTAAAACTTATCATACTAACAAAGGCAGTTTCCCAGTCTTGTGTTTATTTTGGATCAGTGCATTTCAGATTTCCTTCGCATGGGGGTCGCTAACAGCAGGGTTGTTTCTGTTCACGTACCCAGCTTGTAGTCATCTGATGACACTGGTGCAAAAGGGAATGACCTAGTTGTTTTTCATGAAATATTCACATCTGTGATGTTGTTAGTCAAAGGACAAAAAGGTAGAAATGAAGTCAGTTTGAAATAACTGGGTGAGGGTCGATGAGCTTTGGAAAATGCTGTATGTTAATACAAAGCTTTCTGTTCTGAAGTGACAAGAACAAAACCCAAAATAGCTGCTGGCGTGAGATCTGGCTAGAATTTAGGTGCCTAGAATTGCTGTCCTGAAGAAGTCTGCTAGCTCTGTCAAAACTCTGGAAGGGATTTCAGACTGATTCAGCATTTTCCTTTTCAAGGAGCTGAAGACAATGAATAGCAAAAAGGCTCATTTCAGGTAGCACTTCACTTGAATGCCTTGAGCTGGGCTGGAAGCAGTCTGCTTGCTATCCCTGCTGAGGCAGTGTATTGGGAATGCAGCTATGCCTCTCAGGATCATGTTACTTTCTTTTTTTGTGGCCAGATGCTTAAAAGCTGCCTGATGCACAACTAATGCCTGGAGATGTTAACTGGGAGCTTTTCTTTTTTAATGGGCTATAGTAGCTTCAACACTGACTTTTCTCGTTTTTAAGAAGAAAGTCCCAGTATCAGACTCGTTGTATTGATAAGTATAGAATTAAAAGATCAGCATTTTAAGACCGCTTTAAAAATCTTATTTAATTAACTGATTAGTTTGAAATAACCTTACAGACCATCTTTAACAGCACCATCTGGTGGAGCTCTCAGGGAGTGCTAGCATTGATCGTGGCTACAACTGTTTCTTACGGTATTACAGAAGGCGAAATGTTTGCTTGGTTTTATTAAGAATAAATCCTGTATGGGTAAATATGGCATAAAAACGTAGACCTTGATAAATGCATGTTGCTGAAGTCCCCTGCATTCTGAATATGGGATAAACCAGTGCAGAACTGCAGGGTTGTCTGTGTATAAATATTTGAGTAGTAGAAGAGGGATATTTTCTCATTCCTGTAAAATGTTTAAAGACTCTACTTACCATACAAAATCGTCCATGAAAGATTATTTTATGCTTGCTTCTAATCTCACATGTATGTAGAGTCAGGTGAGATCAGTGAAGTCACTGACTGGAAGGACAGCCTTCTGAAGAGCATGGGGAATTTAAAATATATTGAGGGCTTAGGAGTGTGAACTTTCATTTTGATTTCTTTAGTCTCAGCAAACAGAGAAGGTGAATATCACAGCAGTGCGTGAGTAGGTGAAAAACAATCCATGTTCAGCCAGGGAAGCTTCAAAACACAACCGAAGACAGAATCTCTTTGCATACAACGTAGGACTGATGAACAGTCTCTGGGGCTGATGGGTAATGGCCATAGAAATGCCACTAGAATTCCTGCACAGGAATTTGAATGTGAAAAGTATATTGCTTGTCTTTTCTTCCCCCAGTTGGTATTCAACATATCAGTGTTCAGTGTGCTACTTCTAATTACTGATGTATGAGTGGCGGTAAGTGTAAAGTCCTACAGATTTAGAGCTTTGTTCCTGTTGTAATAACAGCTGATAATTCAGCACAGTGTTCTTGGTTGTGTTCTGGTCTCTGTACTACCTAGAAAATCCAGTTCTCTCAGTCTTAGGTGGTCCCTCTGGCTGAGTGTGTTGTAAGCAGTCATAGTTATGTACAGAATGTTATCTCAGTTGTTATTTCGTGACAATAGAGTGGGTTTTAATTAGTCTCATCCTTATTTGGTGTGGCCTGATATTGTAGTGAACATAATGAACTGCATCCTCAGCAGATGCATGTCGTCCCACCACTGATCATTGCAGTGGAGTGTCGCCTATTTATGGCAACTTGGAAGGTTACCCTTGTCTGGCAGAAAGTTGAGGCATAGCAACTATAGTTGCTCTTTTTCCACAGAAACGATACCTTTTTGTATATTTCCATTGAGCATTGTCCTTCATATCTGGAATGAAGGTGAAAGAGCAGGTGATGAAAATAGTGATTAAAACGATGATGAGGATATATGCATATAAGAATCATCTGCAGATATTGAAGCTTTGCAGTACCCTTTTTCAGAGATATTCGCATGAGTCAGTGAGATCTGATGACTTGCTCAAGGTCACACAGCAAGTTTGTGACAGAGATAGAAATTGCATCTTAAAAGAGTCAGTACAGGATCATATTTGGGGGCTTTCATTTGTACAGACACTGTTACACTGTACTATGTGGCAAGGCCACAGGCTATGAAGAAAGAGGTGGGTACACCCAGCTTAGCAGTGCATACTGGGTTTAAAAACACATTTTTGCATCTTCAAAATTAGCATAACTGTTCACTTCAGTAAAATTAACACCATGCAGAGCTTACAGAAACAGTGTTCTTTGATTCTTCATGACTTTGTGAAGAAATGGGGAAACACCCCAGGTGCACTCAGCATAACCATCCTCACTAACTGGTGATGGGTAGAGGATGTGTGCAGGGCTGAGCCTACTTTGATAATAGGACTCAGGAAGCTGTGTTCATCCTGTATAGTTTAAGGGCGCCACTGTCTGTGGTGTCAGCATTCAGAGCTGCCGTATTGCTACGTGAAAACTCTTCTCGCTGTAACAGTGGCATGAGTTCTACTTTTCTAAGCAAATAGTACCTTTGACTTAGTGCCTAAGAGTGCACTAAGACTGGCTCAGGATGTCAGTGTAAGAGCAGAAATAGTGTAATTGGTTCCAGGATCCATGCAAGAGAAAGACAAGTCAAATAATCTATCACAGCCATACTGTGCTTCAAGAAGTGTCTGGAAATGGGGAAATAGCTCTGTGCAGCTTGTTAAAAAGGAAGCTGGAAGTTGCAGATGGCATAGATGTGATACTGGAGGCAAAGAATGAATGTCTCCCACCTATTGAGAAACACCTCAGAAAGGAAGCATTATTGCCTAATGGCAGCATGATGGTTCTTAAAGAAAAATTAATCAGAAAGTCTCTTTCAAATTGAAGAGTTGGTAAGGGAATTTATGAATCAAATGGAAGAAGATGCTAAGTAATTTATTATTAATCCAAGATTTCTGTAGGAATTCAAGAATAAGATAGCAAGAGTCACTGTGGTGTTGCATAAAAGCACTCTGGAGTGTACCTGAGGACTGAAAGATCTGAAACAACTTTCTAAAAAGGTGATAAGGGAAACCGCAGGCTGATGAGCTTGAGATATGTACAAGAAAAAAATTGGCATTTGATGGTAGATTAAGAAGGGAGTTACTGGATAGAGGGATAAACTTCTTGCAGAGTCCAGAGTCAGTCTGGCTTTTTTAAGGTGAAGTCAGCTGTGCAAAATGTTGGGGCTTTTCTAATGAGTTAGCAAATGTACCTGTTCTGGGAGCTGTGGTGGTCAGCATATGCATAAATGATTCAGTAAGAATTGATACTTTGTCATTCATCACTGTCCTGAATAACCTTGAATTATTAATGATGACTGAAGAATTTTATAAGAACTCAGTGAAAGTGAGCGTCTGGGCAGTGAAATACAAAATAAATGTGATGTAGAGCAACAAAGTGATGTATATGGGGAAGGAGGGAATCTGAATAAGGTAGCATTGGGTGGGTTCTGAGCTGATTCTTGAGCAAGATCTTGGATTATGATAGAAATGCCGTCTCAGTGTTCAGGAGTGGTCCAACAGCTATGCCAAATGTTAGAGTTGTTAGAACAATAAGAGAGAGCAAACTTTTAAGTGGCATTAAATGCTTTACATGCTAATTTTAATGCACAGAACTTCTGCATCCTGAGTGCTGTATGCAATTGTGATTTCTTTGCTCCTCACCCTGTACCAAATATGCAAGAAACAGATGAAATGGTGACAAGGCAACAAAACTAATGAAAAGTTTGGAATGGGCTCTATAAAAAAGTGAGTAATGAGGCTAGGTCTCCTCAGCATTGGAAGGAGACTACTGAGGGAAGTGGTGACAGAGAGCTATGAAGCAGCGTGGCATGGAGAAAGCAGGTAGAGATTCGTGTCTTGAACTCAGAACAAGAACTGGGAGACATTAAATTAAGCTAGCAGGAGATGGGTTCAGGGTAAGTGTCACTATTTGTGTGACCCGTTCTCATGTTCCTTCCTAGGCTACCTGGTTTTGGCCACTGTTAGAAGCAGCACAGTGGGCTGTGTGGGCCTTTGTATCTCCTGCTGTGATTGTCTTATGTTTTCCTTGAGGTTGTTTGGGAAACCACTGCAACTGTTAACAGAAGAACTGGCCTCCCATCTGTGGGTATGTCAGCGGGTCATCTTCGGTCCTAATTCAGGGTCAGAAATCAAGCGGTTGTGAGTTGACAGCTGCTTACCTTGAGCAAGAAACTTGTGTTAAGGTTCCTGCTGTAAATTTGTTTTGTTATTAATTCAGGGCCACTCCATGCCTGTGGAACAGTGGGGAAGGTCTGAACAGCACTTCCACAGCTACATGTGAATAGCTGGACTCCAGTCCCTTCCTCCAAAGGCAGAGATCCAGACTGCTGCTGCAGTCTCACTGGGGCACAGTGATACAAAGGCAGGAAATTGTAGCCCTAGGCAATGAAACAGGAATGTTGTGTTTGGGTTTGCAGAGAGTTGTGTTTTGGTTTCAGCAGTATTCTGAAAATCAAAATGTTGTGTGTAATTTTAAAAGACTACAGAAGCCAAAAGATAAAAGCAGGAGTTTCCCTTATGCTTTTACAGTATTAAAACAACTACAACCAAAGCTGGGTTGCTGCCAGCCTTAATCAAAAGGCTATGCTTTTGCATTCCGAGCAACAAAGGACTAAATGACAGAGAACATACTGACCCTTTATATGCAACTGTAGAGGGGAAGAAAAATCTCAGAAAGTATTGAAATTTTTCTTTGAAGAGTCTTTTCATGTTAGTTTCAGACGTGAAAGGTAAGAGCATGGTATGGGTATAGACCAAACAGGTTAAGGGAATAGTTGAGAATATGTGTCTGCACATGAAAGTTGCTAGGAATGGTGTGTTTATCTGAAGGGAGTGGCGTTCCTTATAAAGGACGGTGCAGTGGAAAATGCTTTGTGGCATCAGTTAAGTTTTATTTAGCCTGAAAAACTTCAGAAGTTTTGCATACCCGAATGCCTGGCTCTTGCTATTTACTTATGCAGTAAGTTCAAGTAGTTTTAAAGCATTAAGGTCCCCCCTGAGCCTTCTCTTCTCCAAACTAACCCCATCCCCTGGTCCCTCAGCCTGTTCCCTGTCCCACTTGTGCTCCACGCCCTGCACCAACTCCGTTGCCCTTCTCTGGACCTGCTCCAGCATCTCAATATCTCTCTTGTAGTGAGGGGCCCAGAACTGAACACAGGATTCGAAGTGCAGCATCACCAGTGGTGAGGAAACGCACAGTTTTGTTGTGAGAAGTGGTAGCTCCTTGTTGCTGGCACCACAAACTCCCTCTGTTGTTCTTGGCAGGGGGCATCTTGTCACCCAGGACTTTGCTGTTCCCTGAACTTATTTTTAATCTTTCTTCAGAGTACCAGCCTCCTAGGACTCTGGATTGCGAATTCAGCCAGTGTGGGAGGAATTTTGCAAACATTTTCAACTGAAGATCCTGTCTTTATTTTGAGAATCAGCATGAACAAATGTGGAATTTAGCATTAAAAGACCCCATTCAGTCATCACTATACTTGGTGTCATTCAAGTGGTTTAGGCTTAAAGGCCTAAGGTGCAGAGTTGTTTAGTCCTGACTAAACTCTTATGAACAGAAACCCTGAATTGCTGAACTCTTGAATTTTATGATTAATATTTAAAAAACCCACAAGAAGTTGTATTTATTTAAAAAGAGAATTGGCATTTTATCATAATGATGGTTTTGATGTACTTTGCTGCTGTGCACCTAGATGTGTTGATGAAGAGTGCAGATCCCTAGCAAAAGTCATGACTCGTCTTGCTATGTTGGCGATGAGATGTGAGCTGAGGTCTTTTTTTACTTGAATTCTCCTGTTACTATGCCATATATTTCAGATGAAAAATGTTCCAGAAATAGTTGCATGCTTTTTCTGAGTTCTGTTGATTAGAAATGGGCTTCTTTCCAGTGCTGTGTGATTTAATTTTTTTTTTCCTTTTAATTTCTTTCCCACATCATAGAACTTTAAAATATCTTTAATAGCCTTGAAAATGCTTATTCACAGCACCGCACAGTATGTTTCTAAGTATGCAACCTAATCTCATGACAGTAATTTCCAAAGGCTAGGGACAAAAGTGGGTTCAATTTCGGCACATAGCAATTTCATTAGATAGCTGAATTTGCAAGCAGGAAACAAATCTGGAGATACAGGCATTAAAAGGTAAATCAGTGCAAATTGTTCTTTCCTATTTGTTTTTCTTGTTGAGAAGTTTAGTGTTAGTTTCCCCGAGATAATACAGAAGCTGTTTGGGAGTTACAGGAACAGGAGTGAGCATGTACAATATCCATACACCTTGAAATACTTGAAAGAACATTTTAGGTAATCATGAACAAGATTATTTTAGTGAAATGTTAGTATATATGTTTACATATAGAATTAAATGGATCAGGTAGTTGACATTATGAGGTAAATTTTTGGTACTTCGATCCAAAGTACCATTTCCTGTTGGGAAAGTTAAGTGAATTGCAGGAAATTCCATATGAAATAAGCCTAACCATAATTTCTTGAGTGCTCAGAAACTGCCTTTCTATGAAAATAAGGAATTACCCTTCTCCATCAGTGCTTCAGGAAAAGTTGTCAGCTTTTTGGACCAGGCTTTCTGAGGAAAATATTTGGCTAGTTTTTGCTAAATCTAAGTAGAAATGCAAATAAGAAACACTAGAAATGTTGATTATTAGACCTAGAAAGATCAGATTCAGAAACACGTGAACTGAATGCTAAAACACTGGCAGAGACCATACGTGGCATGAATCATCCGAATTAAATGGAGGATATTACTTAGCCACATGAAAAATTATGCTCTGGCATTAAAAGCTACTAGTTTGTTTTACTTTTTTCTGGCACTTTATTATTTCTGAAGCTTTAAAGAGCTCCAGCTTTCTAGCTCCCATGATGAGTGGTCTAATTATGAACATTAAGAATGTCTTCTGATTGTTTTGAGTTAGCTAATAACTTGAGATATACTAAATAAATCAAGTAGTTCCCAATCCAAATGTAGCGTCTGGCTTTGGAAATAGAGCGTGCTATTTCTCTGCTGTGTGAAATAGGTCTGAACAGCTGGAACAAATGTTCTTGTCACTGAGTTATAAATTACAGCTGTCGAGAATAAAACATTTAGTTCCAGCATTCAAGAAATAGATTTTTAAGAAGTCATCCCATTTATCAGTTTACCATTGATTATGTGTATAAGGTCATTGAATCAGAGCACTAATGAATGGAATTCTTGATTGCTCAAATGCTAGACTAAATCTACCCACAGTTTTATATCCAGGAACTTGATAATACTTACAAATGCCTCAAAGCATTTAAGGAACTAATGCTGTATATAACCACTTATGCACTGCCTTTCTGATCACAAGTAACATGTTTGCTGAAGAAGAGAGTAAGATCAGTTTGCTTCCATGAGCGCCTTACTTGTCAGGTATTCAGTGTGTCAAGCATTGCATAGTAGCAGGTTAACTTCCCATAGGTTGTGATTGCCTTGACAGTTTATGGAGTGGTAGGAGATCAGAACTAGGGCCATATTGAGCTTCCTGGCATTAGCTGTTTGTGGTGAAAAATGAGTGGTTTAGGGTTGCTCAAAGAATGACCATCAGAGGTATTAGCAAGAGCAATTTTAGTATAATTTATAAAGGCACGACTCAACAGAATTCATTGGCAAGGTTCACTCTGTTACTTATTACATGGATGAAGTATACAAAGGAAAATGTAAGTAAAATCAAGCTAAAATTATTTGTATAGATATCAAAGGTGAAGGGGATAAGGAAGACTCTTTAAGGTAAGGAGGCTGGAGGCACAAAACAGCAAGGGAGACCCTCCCATTGAGTCACATGATTCAGAATACTCCCACTTGCTTTCTAAACTCGTGAGAGTGGCTGGATCTAGTCTTAGTCTCACACTCGGACAATAATATTCATCTAAAGGGTTACTAGTGTCATTTAGCGGTAGTTTGCAGTTGTAAGGTGAATCACAACATTTCTAACAACACTTGAATAAAGCTAATATGCACACACTTGTAGTCAAATACCTAAACCAAAATGCACACACACTTAAATATGTATGTACATATGCTTGCACATAAAAAAAAAAAAAAAAGAAAAAAGGATCCTGTTAAAAAATTCCTTTGGATACAGTGAAAAATACATCAACTTTTCCATCATTCCTCAGTGGGGCAAAGAGTTTAATCTCACTGAGCAGGAGTGTTCAAAACTAGACATGATCTACCAATGCAGACTGCTTCTGTTCCTCAAGCTTGTCTTGAGATGAAACCTAAATTAAGCATATAGATTTGACCCCTTTTTTATTTTCCCAATATTGATCCTACTACATGATATTCAAATAGCTTTATGTTCGACATATTCTGTTGGCTTCAGTCTTCATCAGCACAGAGGGGGCTGCTGGCTTCAACCTTTCCAAGTTTTGCACCCTTGTTTTCAGAAATGTCTACTAATTGCAGTTGTTTTGAGCAGAAGGCTAAGGAATATCTACAGTGTGCTTGTGACACTGCTGTGCTTGCATGCTCTTTCTGTGCACAAGGTTCCTGTTTATGAAACCATCAGTGCAGCATCTTTTTGATGCTATTTCAATGGAAATAATGAAGATGCGCAAGCTTTACAGATTCTTTTGAAGTGATGTGTGATTGGGAAGAAGTATAAGGGAGGGGAAAAAAATGCTCTTGTGCTTGCAGAAGTACCTGGAGACCATTTTTCTTAAAGATGTGTTGTGGGGTTGACACCTACTGGTCCTGATGCCTTTTATGATGCTTCCTTAAAATTCGAAGTTTTCTTTCTGGGTTTTCATGAAAATCTGCATTGAGAAGGTTTTTCCAGCCTGAACTTAGGTGTATTCCTTCTCTACCTGACTGTCTTCATAAACCAAGTTATCTTGCAGGAGCCAAGTTATCTGTGATTCCTATGACTATTCAGTAACTTTTGAAAAACTGTGGGTAGGTTCAAGAGGAAGAGCGGTCACAGTCTTTGCAAAAAAAGCTCAATAACTACTATAAAGATCTGTTCTATGCTCTGAAGCTGGCTACTGTTCTCCTTCCAAATGCCCTTCCCAAGCCTGTTAGTTCTCCATAACTGCAGAGTTTGCACTGATAAGGTGAAAACTACTTCTTCAGAAGAGATGTAGGTTTAACAGGTGTAAATGAGTTTGGGGACGTCATTGTTAGTAAAACTTGGTTTAGATTCCATTTCATTTTAGTATGAAATCTGAGAGATGTTTAGCTCAGCTGACTTTTCTATCATTAAGTGTCAATAAAACCTACTTTAAACCCACCACCACCACAAAGAAATGCCAGTAGTTACAGCTTGGGTGAGAGGTAGAAATAGGCACTTTTTGTCTGAACAGTTGCAGGAGAAGAAAAGAGGAAGCACTTATGCATCAGGTGTAAGTTTATTAAAGAAATTAATCCTCTTTCTGTCTGAGGCATGTCAATGAGATGTTTAGTTCTCTTCACATTCTCTTCAAACGTACTCAGTACATTTCTTTCTGCATGCTGCTGGCAAACTCTGAGTTAGTTCTGTAGTGGGGAATCCAGAAGTTGTGATACGGTGGGGTTTTTCTGCCTCTGTCGGAAAAGCATGCAAATGTTTTCTGCACAGACTAGTTTCACTTGGAAATTCACTTTGAGAAAGCATTTCCAGGGTAAACTAGGTCATTCCAATTGCAGAAAACAAGAGAAGTATGTTGACCAAATGGACAAAATTAATTTGTTAGGAAATTGAGTCTGGACACAGGCATCTCTTTGTCCAGATGGTGTCTCGGCTCAATTATTCAGCTTGAATAGCAACTAGTATTTTTGTTTCCTTGGTATGCACCAGGCAAACCACATGCTTTTGGGGACATAAATTATGTTTCAAAACTAGAGCAAACTGCAAAGTTTTAGTATAGCTTGAAAAATAAAGACTAGATCTTATCCCTGGTAGGAGTCTATTTCTTCTGGACTTACTTAGTATTATCTTATGGTTGTGTTACTCTGCCTCTTGCTCCAGTCAGTCAGAGCCACTCATAGCAGCTATGTAACATGCTTATTGCAGGGGTAGATGCACCTTTACAATACTCTGAAATTGCCTCAGAAGCTTCTATATAAAATATTTCGTTGCAATAACATTATCACTATATGGAATAAATAATCTTATCTTCCGGTTTCATATTGTGCAAATTCACCTTTTAAAATCCACATATTGAGGATTTCTCATTGGACTGATATATGTGTGTGTGTGTATGTGTGTGTGTATATGTGTGTATATATATATATATGTGTGCCTGTTTACAGTGCAGCTTGCAGGTTTATTCTGTGGTCTGAAAACAGTATCTCCTAGCCAACAATAAAGTTGGAGAAAAGAACCCAGCAAACTAGCAGGTGCTCGGTGGCTCGCTGTAAACCCTCTTTCCAACATGGTCGCTTAAGGTTCAGAAGCAAGAAGACAAAAAAATGATTTTTTAATGCACACAGACCAAATTCCAGTATCTATTTGGTACATAAGTGGTAGAAGGCAACGATGCTTTTTAGGTTTAAAATCATTTTAGGTCTCCATCCTGCTTAGTCTTTGTTTTTCTAATGAGATTGCCATGCCAGTAGGTAAGACGGGCATCATTTGAATGGGAACATGGGCCTGCCTGGAAGCAGTTCTTGCTTTCTTCTAGTTCTGAACAGCAAGAAAAACTGTATGTGAGAGACTTGAGTGCTGGTTTCAGAAGTAGCTTACAGATGTGCCTAAATGAAATAATCTACTTAAATATCTGTATTTGATTCTTCTTCTGGTTCACCTCTCTTAATAATCTGAAATATGCATGTTTAAAATAAATTACAGGTGAACAGTGAGTTTTTTACACTTGATCATTTGAGAAGATGAAGAATATAATGAGGGTACAGATAGCTGTACACAGAAACATTTGACTACTGCTGTCATTGTCATACTTCTTATCCTCTCTGTACACTAAGAAATGATTCTACAAATACATCTATATGATTTCCTGAATCAGTTTCAGGCCCCCTTTGTGACTCTTATTAAGTATATAGTGGAATCTACTGAGGATGGCTGTCCCAAACAGCTGCATGTTAAGTACAAACCTGTAATTTGTTTAAGCTGCAATGGCACTTGTTTTCTTTCGGTATGCTTACTAAACTGTGATGACTATACTCACTGTATACTATACTCCTGTACCCTACTTAAAAGGGTAACTATCTATCCTATGTCTGTATTACAGAAGGGGGTGGGGTTTTTTGCTGCTATTGTATTTTAACATACTAAGAATGTCACATTTTTCTTCTTCATATTTTCTTTTGAAGTCAGTCACTTGGAATTAGCTCATAACGTGTTCTGAAGAATAAATTATTTCCCTTTTCTTTGAACTGAACAAAAAGGAACTAAGTAGTGCTGAACTGAACAAACATACATTACTTTTAGGTACCACAGACTTATTTCCCCACAATATTTTTATAGGTCAGGCAAGCTGCGCATTACCCAGGAAAGCCCTCAGGTAGACCTTCTGCTGACTATTTGATATGGGTGCCTGCTTTTAAACCAAGAACTAACAGTTGAAGACCTGCGCTGTAGTGAAGAAGGAAGAAATCAAAGTGATTAAAGCAGTTCAATATGAAAAGAAATGTTTGTTTCACAGCTGTTCTTAAGGCAGATTGCGGTACAGGCTGAAAATGTTAAGATTAAAACCCCTAAATATATCTAAATCGATGACATGTCAGTATATGCTTAACATCTGGGTAATGCAGATAGCTGTCTGTTTATAAATTTTTGAGTGCATCATCCTCTGTGCAAGTCACTCTAGGTTCAAATTGTTTGGACATGATCAAAGAGAAATAAAAGAAATGATATTGTGGTCCTCTGCACTGTTACCTCACATTTTCCTTTCTGCTGTCTGTCCATCTTCACAGTCTGTGACTTGGAAGACCTAAAGCATATTTTATACCTACATCAACAGCTAGGAGTACAGCTTAGATTTGTTTGGGTTTTTTCCTGGTGAAGAGACATTAGCAACTGTTGTGCCCATATGGTGTGGTCTCATCCACTCTTACCATTCTTAAGTCCACTTCTGCAAACATAACCTTGGAAGGCATCAATTTTGCTGGAATATAATTTGGGAAAATTTCCAGTTTCATTTACAAAGTAGTAATGTTTGTTTCACAAGTTCTTTAAACTGTTTTCTTTAGTAACAAACACTATGTTTTAAGTGTGATACCTGAAGATAAAATATGACAATGCTTTAAATGGGGACAAGTTGAAAACTGAAAAAACAGGGCACTTTTTCTGCACAAGATTATTGTCTGTTCTAGCATCATAAAAAGGAATTATTTGAATGTTAATTGGCTTAGTAATGTAGCTTCACAAACATAAGATTCAGTCTTTTATCTTCTGCAGTGTCCCAAGCTGACAGCTAGCTCTGTATACCAGCAAGGCCTGAAAAAGATTTACTCTGTACGTTTTACTTGCAAACACTTGAAAATGAGATAATGTACTAGTGAATTGAGCCTCAGTTGTTTATCTTCTTATTCAGAAACGCGTTGGGTCCAGTGGCAGTAAGTTTGCAGTATGAGGTGTTATGAAGTAGTATAGAGGATACATGCCTTGGTTTTATTCCATTTAACATGCATTCCTGTGTGGGTATTTGTATCTTCACAAGTGTCAGATAGATGGCTGTCATTATAGGTTCTTTAAGTCGTTAACTTCCCATTAATGGTGTGTGTGTGTCAAGGAAAAATGTTATAAGGTCGACACAGTCGTAGTTGAGCTTCAAGTCCCCTCTTTTGTCCTTTCTGATCAATTGGTCTCTGCAGTGTAAATTTTATAATGGACTAAACCCATGTACTTGTATTGAATAAATGCATGTAAACCCTAGTTCATTTTAGGTTCTGTAGGTCTTCTAATCCCACTGGATTAATGCACAGGGATCTATTCCATCCTACTAGCCGTGTTGGATCGTTAGCGGAAGACTTTCTACTTATGTGCCCACACAAATCTGACGAGTTTTTCATTTCTTATGGAGATAATATTGCCTGTTAACTCAGTTTCCTTGCAGTGGTGGGTCCTGTTTCATAGGAAAACTAGGTTTTGTTATTATAGATACCTCTCCTAAGACTTTTTTTGTGGAGAAGCTCTGCCAGGACAAAATGAGATATTTCTACAGTCTGCATGTCTGATAGATTCTTTTCTTTTTTGAGCAGTTTAATATATTGGTGGGATTTAAAGATGTGCTGAATCTAATCTTCCAGGAGTTGAGGGAAATATTCATTAGAATGCATTGTCTCTCACTGAGTTTGACCTTCACTACCCTGCTGGAGTGCACTGCAATCTTTTAGCGGCTTTCATTCTGCTTTTGCTCCTTGGATGATAATAAAAGTGAAGCAGTTTGCATGCCCAGCCTTAGTTCTCTGTACTCTTGATGCTTTCCTGCCACTCAGGCCCCTGCTGAGGTCAGTGTCCCTGTGCCTGTGCCTTCAAATCTCCAGTCTCTTTGTCTTGGCTTCTAGTTTTGACAAGCAGGTAATGAAGTAGTTTTGCTTTCTGTATTGCCCTCACGCTTAGGAGCTTGTGCTGTGTATTGGTTTGCATAGTAATTCTGTCCTGACTTTTAGAACTTAAGATGTTGACAGTTCCTGCAGTCTGTGCTTTCTGCGGTAGAGACTCCCTTTTAATCATCTTTTAATCAGCTCTGTTCAGTCCTATGGAGGAATACTGAATACTAGCACTAGCAGTTTTAAAACTAACAATTAAGTTCAATGCTGGCACTGGCCTGATGAACACCCAGTCACTTAGGCAGGACCAAGGAATGGGAGAGAGCCATCTTCCCTCTTTTCCAACTCTTAGTGAGTGCTTGAAGTCTGCTGGTTATTGTGTTGCACTATTAAGAAGTGTGATTTAAGAAGCATGCTTGCCACAGGAATTAAAGAGAAGGGCTGCTGGTTAGTTGTTACATCCCACACTGAATGTGGCCATTTTGTTTGCCTGTAACTACTGATCTATGAATGTAAAAGTTTCACTAAATTCCAATGGTATTAGAATTGGTGGAAGACAGTGCAAATAAGCTTGAGTTTTCAGAACACTTGAATGTAAAAATCTCCCCTCACCCTGAAATGTACTTCTTATGCTGTGAGGTTTTTCCAGTGTTAATTCAAACTGAGAAATTCCAGCACGATGTCACTAATACATTTATTTTGGATGGCAACTGGAGGAAGCGATTGTTGGTACCATTCATCCAGTGTTCAGATAAGTCCTTCAAAAATTGCTGTAGTTTTCACTTAATTTACTTGGCTAACAGAGCAGGTCCAAGACTGACTGTTTCACGTGTCGAAATATGAGTAAGTTGCCTACTGTTCAGGTGCCAAGCCTGTGTCTGTATCCCTACAGTATCCCTACGATCAGGTTAATACATGGCCTTGCAGTTGTGCTCTTGATCTAGAAGTCTCAAACTGGAACACCAGTTGTGTATCCCAGTAACAGATGAGGCTGTGGAACAGCTGTAATTAAGGTACTGTTCACACTGCCATAATTACAAGATAAGGCAATTTTACTAACCAGGATTATTTATTAGTCACAGCAGTCGAAGCTACATTTTGATTAGTCACAGGAGGACCTGACAGAATATGAATGTTAGCATTTAGTATCCGATGTGTTAATTTGTAAACCTGTCATATTTGTCACAGTGGCAGTAAATGGTGTTAAACTGCTTTTTCAATAGATTCATTAGTGAGAACATTTTGGGTTGATAAATCTGCCACAATTTTTCCAATATTTCTGGAGTTATTTTTTCAAGCACATCAAGTCTGAAGATTTAAATTAGGCTCATTAGAAAGAATTGGGATTTTATTAAACACAAATTATGACAATTCTTTTAATTGCTTTGGTTTATTAAATTTGGTGCCTAATGTATCTCAGCCACTACTTCAGATTTCATCAAGAGCTACTTGGTTTAGTTCTCAAACAAAATCTGATGCTGTAACTATTAAAGGAAGAAAATAGAGTCAGAGAGGCTCTTGACAGTTTTGAATGGTTTCCAATTCCAAAATTCCTTGCCATGCCAATGTTCCTTTATCCTCATCCACCAAAGAAGACGTTTTATATGTTTAGCAGGGAGGTCAGTTATCTGTGTGAATTGACAGATGATAACTCAGTTAATGATCATGTAAGCAGGGAATGTAGCTCATGATTGAACATTAATTTGGACCTTCAGTTTTCAGTTACTTTAATGATGTATTTTCCCTGCCAATATCTAGTTTCTGGTATAAGATTTTCATAGAGAAATCTTAAATTACAGTTTCTTGTCCAAGGAGCAGCTGTGGTGCTCTTTGATTGAACAACAGGGCTAATTTCAGCTGGCATTGACTATTACGCTTTCCTGAAGATCTGTTATTGTGTGGGCTCAGGCAGCAAGGTTGAGAAACACACAAGAAAGGATGCTAAAATATGCTGGAGAGGGTCTCTTCACCAAGGACTGTAACAATAGGACAAGGGGTAATGGGTTAAAACTTGAACAGCAGAAGTTCAGGTTGGATATAAGGAAGAAGTTCTTTACTGTGAGGGTAGTAAAGCACTGGCAGAGGTTGCCCAAAGAAGTGGTAAATGCTCCATCCCTAGCAGTGTTCAAGGCCAGGTTGGACAGGGCCTTGGGCAGCCTGGTCTAGTGTGAGGTGTCACTGTCCATGGCAGGGGTTTGGAACTACGTGATCTTAAGGTTTTTTCCCAACCCAAACCATTCTGTGGTTCTATGCCAGCACATATTCACTTTGATGAAGCCAAACCTGTAATTCAAGTAGGCTTGCCAGCAGTATAGTGAAAGTTGTAACACAATTAACAGTAGTAATGGTCATGTGGCTGTAAAGCCTTGTTACGGGCTTGTCCTAAATGTATGCAAGACTGCTGCAGGTAACATCATTTGCTAGCTGTGGAGTTCATACTAGTGTTTGACGGCTAACTGCTTTCTAGGTTGATGCTGGTATGTGTATGTCTGTTGCACTGTGCCCATTCCCATGTTGTGATGGGTACATGGGGATGAAGCTTACATTCTAAACCAAGGAATTATTTAATATCTCATCCCTGTTAGATGGTGCTGGACATGTTTATGTGCCACAGACCCCTTGATCATGTTGATGAGACCTTTTGCTGCTTAAAAATAGCATTTTTTTTCAGTTTACTTACAGAAACTGAAAAGCAAAATCTTTCTTGTGACTTCCTGTCACTGGAACATCCATTGTTGTTTTTACTGAGCACAAAAGTCTTTCTGGCATTTTGATTCTGTAGCAATGGTTTTGGATTTTACACAGGTAACGTATAAAAATGCTTTGAAGCCTAAACTGCTTGAGTTGTGAATTTACAGCTGATGACTTGTTGGGCTGTGACCAGTCAAGTGGTGAAGGTACAGCACTTTCAGTAGGAGGCAGAATGTTTCAGTATTTTCTAATGCTAATGTGGAGCAGGTCCCAGTTCCCCTGCCTGTGAATACAGAGAAGTCAGAATTTCTGTTGAAAGCTGTAAGTAGGGTAGCAGCAAAGCAGAAAATTTCCAGCCTCAAGTGAGCGCACACAATATCAGTTCAATGGCTTGATGCAGTGCTTCAGAGAAATAGAAACAGGGAATAGAAGAGGATAGGCCATATAATTTGTTTCCTTGGCATTGCAAGATGGTTGTCTTGCATTTCATTGAGTCTAGTTTCAAAACTCTTGAGGAACAGAGGTCACAGTAGATTCCTTGAGAGTGAGCTAAATGCTTTCTCATGTGTCAAGAAGCCTTGCCTTGCTATCCATCCTCATTTCTCCCTTATAGTTGTACCTTTGGGCCAGACTAAGCTGCTTGATTGTTGTTTATATGCTTCATTGATATTTTCCTATCTCACCATTTGACAAAGCTGTACATATTCACCTTCCTTTCTAATAGAATGTCTCCAATCTCCTGGCAAATTGAAAGGAATTTAGGAAAGGTTTTGTCAACATTTGTTTAGGGGTGGTTGGAAGACATGAGGAAAGGGAGGATGTCAGTCACTTTCAATTACGTGCTTCTGAAAAGAACAAAATACTGTAACCAGTTCTGGCTTGGTATTGCGAAGGAGCTTTGATTTTGGTTTTTACTTTGTCAGTTTCTAAAACTTCAGCTGATTCTATCTAATGTTGTAATTTCCTTCTAATGCTCAAAACCTTGTTTATGGGCACAGCAGAAGCACCTGCTGGTAAGTAAAGGCAAGAATTTTTTGTTAGTGCAATTGAAATTTTAAGAGTCAAATTGTTGTCAGTGCAGCTCTAACCATTACAGAACAAAACTTATAATGCAGTTAAAATCTGCTTAAGTTTAACATCTTCATCGCTGACATGGACAGTGGGATTGAGTGCGCCCTCAGCAAGTTTGCCGATGACACCAAGCTGTGTGGTCCGGTTGATACGCTGGAGGGAAGGGATGCCATCCAGAGGGACCTTGACACGCTTGTGAGGTGGGCTGATGCCAACCTTATGAAGTTCAACCACGACAAGTGCAAGGTCCTACACCTGGGTCGGAGCAATCCCAGGCACGGCTACAGACTGGGCAAAGAAGAGATTCAGGGCGGCCCTGCGGAGAAGGACTTGGGGGTGCTGGTCGATGAGAAAATGAACATGAGCCGGCTGCAGTGTGCGCTCGCAGCCCAGAAAGCCAACCGTATCCTGGGCTGCATCAAAAGGAGCGTGACCAGCAGGTCGAAGGAGGTGATCCTGCCCCTCTACTCTGCTCTTGTGAGACCTCACCTGGAGTATTGTGTGCAGTTCTGGTGTCCTCAACATAAAAAGGACATGGAACTGCTGGAACAAGTCCAGAGGAGGGCCACGAGGATGATCAGGGGACTGGAGCACCTCCCGTATGAAGACAGGCTGAGGAAGTTGGGGCTTTTCAGCCTGGAGAAGAGAAGGCTTCATGGGGACCTCATAGCAGCCTTCCAGTACCTGAAGGGGGCCTATAGGGATGCTGGGGATGGACTCTTCATCAGGGACTGTAGTGACAGGACAAGGGGTAACGGG
This sequence comes from Lathamus discolor, assembly GCF_037157495.1. Taxonomy (NCBI): domain Eukaryota; kingdom Metazoa; phylum Chordata; class Aves; order Psittaciformes; family Psittacidae; genus Lathamus; species Lathamus discolor. Next base: position 60,223,125 of record NC_088886.1, on the reverse strand, counting down.
TTAAAACTTAAACAGGGGAAGTTTAGATTGGATATAAGGAGGAAATTCTTTCCTGTTAGGGTGGTGAGGCACTGGAATGGGTTGCCCAGGGAGGTTGTGAGTGCTCCATCCCTGGCGGTGTTCAAGGCCAGGTTGGATGAAGCCTTGTTTGGGATGGTTTAGTGTGAGGTGTCCCTGCCCGTGGCAGCGGTGTTGGAAATAGATGATCTTGAGGTCCTTTCCAACCCTAACTATTCTATGATTCTGTGAAAATTGTCATAGATGCACATCTCTCTGTCTGCCACTTTTCCTAGGTGGTGTGCTCCCCCTTCCACTCCTCCTCGAGCTGGTGGATTCGTACCAGTATTGGAGTGATGAAATCCTTTGCCAAGAGGAGTAGGATGCTCATGTTGTGTTGCTTCATTTTCCTTTCCTTCCTGCCTCTAGGATCCACTCAGGATTCTTTTTAGATGTTGGCTAACACATTTTTAAACCTTCCTCTTTCTTCACTGGTCCATACTCTGATTTAGATCCAGATTTGTTATATGTGCTATACTTTGCACATATTTGGTGCTGTTTCTTTCTACACTTCGTTACGGCTAAAGTTTGTTTTGTCCAGCTACAGGTCTGTATTTATTTTTAAGCTGACCCCTGGCAAGTTGTTTCTAGCTGTGGGACCTCTCATCCCAAGTCTGTAATCCTTTATGCTACATCCGCCGTCTCCACAAGGCTTCTGCTGTCAGACTAGGGCTTTGCTCTCTCTACGCTGTGCTGGTACCACACAATTCAGAAGTAAACCTGATGAAGTAATCATGTCTATTAGAGAAATTGGTGTCATGGCTAAACTAAGTAAAGCAACTGGCAGGTTGAGAGATGTACACAGAGCAGGCCTGGGAAGCCTCGGCTTAAGGCCTTGCAAACTCTCTAGGCAGTTGATGGCCTGTTACTGGACCACAAGGTTACGTGCTTGCACTGAGAATGCAATGTGTGGTGTTGCAGACCCAGTTCTTAAGCACCTCAGTCTCTCTGGCTGTCATGTAAATATCTAGCTACTTAGAGCTCTCCCCAGCTGTGAATTTGAGACTGTCCTGTATCCAACTGGGATACCCTGGAGGCTATTAACATTACATTTCAAACATAATTTGATGATGGAATGCTGATCACTCCTTAGCTTTGCTTCACCTTTTGCTGTAAGTGTAACCGCATCTTAAGTTTTGCGTTCTACAGGTTTCATGTTTGCCTGATGATATTTTGGGTTGATTGTTTTGTTTCTCTTCAACAGTGTTTCTGTAATTCTTGCTTTGTACTCCTGTAGTCTCTATGAAAATTACTTCAATTTTCAGCATAAATAGTATTACTGTCAATGCTGGCTTAGTTTGTTTCATCATACAGCATAGAGCTCTTCCAGAATGTTATAGGAGGTGCTACATTAATGCGTTAGTTAGTTCACTGATTATACATCCATTTGGCAGTTTTAGCACAATTTGTTCAGACTTGGAGTTTATAGTGTTTTAGTCTATATTTGTTTGACTCTTTGACTCTCAGTAATGATCAAAACCAAATTCTGATGTGGTTTCAGGTGAAAATTGCAGCTATGGCAGTGCAATTACATTAATAAAAGTAATGCCATTTGTAATAACATAGATCCCTCATATGGTTATGTTTCAGTGACTGTATCCATACTAAAGGATGGAGATCTATCTGTGTGCTTGGCATGAGTAGTTTCTTTATGGAAGGCATTGCTCTAAACTTATGTGTATATAATTATATATTGTGCTTTAGACAAATATACAATGTGCATACTAAAAATGGTGGAAGTAACATAAAAATACCAAGCTAGGAGTTAAAACCTAGGTAAATCCCATTTCATAGCTGTAGCAAGTCCAGCCTAAAGTTTAGTCCTTATGTTAGAAAGTCTGGCCTTGAGCTGTCTTTAAAAGGTGATTCTTCATTTTGCAAGGGCTCTGTAAAGACACAGTAACACACAGAGATGGGATAGAACACAAGCAACTGTTGATTTAGCTGTACATTTACTGAAAATGGCATATGGAATTTTAACTCCTGACTTGTTCTCTCTGAGGAGCGATTAAGGTGTAAGAGCATTAAGGCATGTTTTTGCAGATAATTCTCCCCTCCCAAAGATCGTGTGTCTCACCCCTGGACTGCTCATTTAGTTCCCCTGGGAAGTTAGCCCATGAGTGTGTATACTCTGGCCTGACTCCATATGTGTGCATGTGTACACATGATAGCACCAAATACTACCTTTTTTTTGTCCAAGCTACTTTACTCAGTATAGGAAATTTTTCTTTCCCAGTTTGTCATTACGAAAAAAGATCTGCCATATGTGAAGCATACACAAATTAAGCTCAGAGGAGAGAGCATCTTTAACACACAAGTAAGAGTGTTAGCGGGTTTTGCATTATCCTGTTGTCAACATATTGTAGCACTATAGCAAGGGGCTGAAGTCTACAGAGCTACTGTAGATGACAGGATGCTTGCCTGTGACAGGTCCATGAATTTCTACCTTATCTTTGTAGAAGTCCATGTCTGTAGCATGTGTAGCTCACAGTACGGCTTTTTTATTTGGTTTTATCTATGGTAATTTTATAGGAGGTATGCTGACCTGTTTCAGTAACTTTCTTTGCTAAAGCAGCAACTTAGGTAAGCAAAATTCGAGGTGTTCACTGTGTTTCAACTTGCTTTTGTTCAGTATTATAGAATACTTAATGTCCTTGATTCAAATAAGTATTCCCTGGAAACGGCTGACTGTGGAGCTACTGAACTGAAATCAGCCCTTTGGAACAAATGCATGGTGTTACCAGGGAAAGATTCCCATTTGTTTCCTGTGTTTCTTGCTCGATGGAACACCCAGTAAGGACTTTAGAATTCTGTACGTATCTACAAGTAGACTATAGCTCCGACGTTCTGCAAGACTACAGAGTGATTGGTGAGATTGAATTAGGAATATTACGGGTGTGTTGTGCTTAGTGTTACTCTGAACTCCTATACTCTTTTAAGGTATATGTTTCAAAGATTTGCTTTGCTAAGGTACATTTATACGCATAACACCTCCTCAAAGGAAAGCACACACAAGACAGAAATGCAGCGTGGATACAGGATAATGTGTTTTGGAAGAAAGAAGAGGACAAGAAAGCATGGTGGGACTAGCAAGAGCAGTATCAGGTGTGAATCACTATTAGGAGCACAGATGCTTCTCTCAGAAAAAAGTTATCTGTGTCTGCATCAGGGGAACAAGTGACCTGCTCAAGCCATGCCACGGATATGTAGCTGAAGATATAAAGTCCCCTGGGGTGTACATTGCCATATACTTTCAGCTCTCTGTGTTTGACTGTTGGCCCCCAGGGAGAAGATGAAGTCAGGGCACGCCAGAAACAGCTTAGTTCTCACCCTGTTCTCTGAACTATTTGTTATTCTTATCATGTGCTGAGGGTTTCTGGTCTGGGGATCAGAATTAAATAAAACAAAACTGTCCCAGTCACTGGGGTCTGTTCTTACGAGATCTCATCTTGCTTTTGGTTCTTACTTCCCTGCAGCAGGCAAGGCAGGTCTGAGCTCTAGAGCAGACTCCTCAGGGGAGATACTTCGTTGCTGTTTTTACTAATCACCCTTATTGTTATTTTGGGTTTATCTACTTGCAAGTATATTTGCAGCATCTGGTAAGAACCTTTAAAACAGAGAAACCGTTCAGCTGAATATGCAGATCTGGTACTTGAAGCTTCACTGGTACAGATGGTGTGTCCATTATGCTCTTGGATTCAAAGATCCCAAGCAGAGTTTCTGTATGTACAGAACATCTATTTTTCTTGGATTAGAGAGTAGTTGCAAAAATACTTGTGAAACATTTGCAAGCAGATAAGACAGTTGATTGTAGTGTAACATGTTGAGCGCTGTACTTGGGGAAGCTACAGTTTAAAGCTTCTGGACTCTTAGCTGTGGCACAGATCTTTTGTTTTGCCATTAATATACTACTCTGTGATACTTACTCAGCTTTCTGAATTTTAGGAAACTGAGTGACAGTTCTGCTGTTGGATCAAAGCTGTGTCTGAGAGGCCAGAGTCTGATGTCTGTTAACATAGACCCGCCATGGGAAGAAAGCTGTTGTTCATCTTTCCACTGTCTGGTTCTGTTATATGAAGATGGCTTTTACAGTCCAACTTGATAGTTCTGAAGTGTCCAGAAGGGAGAGTCAGCCGAAGAGGGTGAGCCCCAAAGTAGATGGCAGTTTGTAATATCATACCCTGGCTCACAGACGTATTCCCTTTCAGATCAGCCTGGAGGGAAGATAGTTTGCCAGTCAGATCGGTGGGCTTTGTCTACAATGACTAAACCTTTATTTAAATAAATGATTGGCATGCAACATTATCTTCAGTTTTCAAGAACTGACTGGTAGAGGATTAAATGAATTATGAATCTTTCCAAATGTGTCTCAAAGATACGTTTGATATTTGGAACTGAAGCTTATTCATGTTAAAACCTTCAATGTGTAGTAAATGAAGTTGGATTTCAAATAGTTACAATTCACTCACTAGTGTTCAATAATGTAATTCCTGAAATATGGTTTATTCCTTGACTGGATTACTTCAGCATTAATTTTACAGTGTTTTATTCTCCAGTGACTCCAGACACTTTTCTGAATTATGTTGGTCACATTTTTACTAAGAGGAGCAGAACACAGCAAAAGCTAGTTTTGTGGGCTTTAGTTTATGTACCTAGCAGAATTCAGGATTGAACTGATAGTAGACCCTTTTTGGGAGACTCATACAACTGTGGTGCCATCTCTCAGCCTTTGTACTCCAGCTGTACTTTCTGCAGTGTATGGAATCACAGCCTGCTTCCCACACATGCTGTCCTTGGCTGAGGCTTTGGGCTGTTACTGAGGCAGCTGGAAGTGGCAGCGACCAGCATGGGGCATTTCTGGTTGTCCCTCCACCAGCCCCAGCAACCTCCCATTGTCCAGGCGTTGCTGGTTATGCCCAACACAGGAGCTTTTTTGGGGAGAGCACTTCTGTTCTCTCTCTCTCTCTGTAAGAGGCTTTGCAGTTGACTGGAACTGAATAAAGGCCCAGAGTAAGGTTTATTTTAAATTGTCCAATGTTGAGAGGTTTTCCCATCATTTTTTTTCTGGCTGGGTGCCACCCTTGGTTGAACCTCTGACAGATGCAGGGGCAGCCCAGGCTAGCTGGAAGCTGTCATCCTGGTTTCCGTCACTGATCTGGGAACCAGCTGGTGAAGGAACATGGAGACGTGGCTGTTGTGGGAGGAGCGTGGCAGAAAAGCAGTCCGGAAAGATGGCTGGAGGAGAATCCCTGGACAGCCTGGATCTCCCACATCCTTAGGTTTGCTCCTTCTGTAGCTAAATTCTCCAAACGTTTTGGTTGCTCCAGGCACTTAATGTTGTTCCTAGGTGGAACACCAGTGAAATTATACGTGGTAGTTTGTCAAATTAAAAGCAACTGCCTTATGCACCCACTAATGCAATTGATTTTTAAGAAAGAATTACTTGTGGTGGTTAACCTTGGGCATGCCTGGCTGAATACCATTCCATACCATTATGCTTGTATTATTTCCTTGAACATTTGTTGGTTGTAATGAGCTCGAGGCACTAGGGTTTCATATGGCTGGGGAAGTTACTAATGACATAATTTGGAGCCTGTTGCATTTTTCCTCTCTTACAGGAGACAGATGAAATAGGATCCTGTCCTTTAAAGATTTTGCTTGGTTTTGAGGTAAACCTCTAAGTTTTATTTCCCAGTGATGATGATCAAGAGAGTAGACATGCTGCATCCAGTGTAAATGTTGACAAACAGTGAGTGATTACAGTTGGCTGAGGGCTTTGTGGTGACTCCTGATGCTGAGTCTGTGCTTAGATGATGGACAAGGCGGTGGGAGGATGCTGAATAAGCTACGTGTGCCAGTGCTGACAAAATATCCCCGGAGCTAGAAAATGAAAGGCCTAGAGGCCAAGCACTGCCGCTGGGGTTTGGAAACTTTTGCAGAATTTTTTGCAGTATTGCAGAAGTTGGTGTGTTTCAAGAAACTACTGATGTTCTTCCCAATGGGAGACAGGAGGAAGGTGATATTGGTGCTTTAGGACTGCAACCAGTTTTTAAAATGCGTGTTTCTAAAACATGGGAATGTTTGGTTTGCACAGGTTTTGCAAGGATGGGAAAAGTGATTGCTGAGTGAATAATCAGCTCAGGCTTTCTTTTTGCCTTTGAGGTGGTTCTTGTCTTGTTTTGGGTTGTTGGGTTGGGTTTTTTTTGTTTGGAAACCCTGTTTGGCTTTTTTGAATGGAATCAAAGTCAATTGGAAGTTGAAGGAGAAAGAGAATAGCAGGAATTGAAAGCAAATTGGTTAATACATCCTGCTGTTGGGGCATGTTTATGGTGTGTGAGTAGGACCTACAGAGCCTGGTTAGAACATTCCCAGCAGATAGAGGTGTTTGCACAATGGGAGGAGTGATGGAATTGAAGTTTTGTCTCTGTGTATACAGTGTATTGGAAAAACATGAGTAGGGGGCAGTCATAAAGCTGTAAAGAATCTGGTAGTGGTCACTCTTCTGCAGGGAGACCAAAAGCAGAAGCTAAAGACAGTTGTGTCTTTAAGACTTTTCAAAAAGCATCAAATTGAGCTTTGATTAAAAAGTAAGAAATACATCAGTTATAAATCACCCTTGTTGTAATGCTCTATATTTCAGTTGCTGGTTAAAAACACCAGCTACAAATAGGATAAGAAATTTTACAGCTGAAAATAGGGTTCTTAATTACTGGAGGAGTAAGGGTATTGATTCCCTTTCTTTAAGGACAGTACTATTATGAAGAGGTGATGAAAAAAGGATGTAGATGCATTTTTCATGATAGAAGTTGGGAGAGATGCCCTAGAGAAACATTCTTGTACCACTTTCCCCTTTTTGGATGTGATATGCTTGAGAAGGAACAGAAGTGAAAGAATAAAAGTGTCATCTAAAAATCAACCCATGCGCACATGCCAGGAGCACCAGGCTGTATCTGCTCTGTAAATAGTGGCTTTACTAAAGATCCATTTTAGCTTAATGAAGTCACTTGTTACTTAGCACGTGGTATGTGAAGAACACCAAGCTCTGTAAATTAAGTAATGATTGATCTGAGCTGTGTGTTAATTTCTTCATACTATTGTCTGTCTTCCTACCAGTGTCCTGAGTGCAATTAAGTGTACTCAGATCTTATTTTAGGAGCTGTTCTTGGGCAGTTATTCAGAGCAAATGGCTGGAACTTTTTTTCTCTTTTTTTCTCTATTTTTTTTTTCTTTCTTTTTTTTTTTTTTTTTTTAATAAGAAAAATGCTGTAAGCCCTCAAGCCTTTTAAAATCATGTCTATCATAACAAGAAACCATGCTTCTGTTCCTTTAGGCAATAAGCATTGATTAAAGGAAACAGTATGACGCGTTAGTGCAAGTTCTAAGCTATTCAGTTCCTGAAGGTTATAGTATAATACATAGTGGTATTATGCATAAATGGTAACCAGAGAAGCTATGCAGTAGCTTTTTTGGGAGGGAAGACTACATTTTTTCTGTGATAAATGGTAACACCAGCAGTGACGAATTTCACTTGTGGCAAATGCAAGGAATATTCATGTCTAACTAGGAGAAGCTTATGGGACAGTTGTCATTCAGGTTTATCTGCAGCTTGATCTTGAGTGTATCATGTTATGGTGAGTGACTTGGGTAAAATTTTCCTGTATAAGGAGAATGTGATGTAAGTGCATTTGGTTTGAAAGACAAGGAGCTGTGTGTATCACAGTAGATGCAAGGATTGTAGGGAGAGTATTGCTGAACAGCCCAAAGCAGGCTCAATGGGATATTGTAAAAGCTGGGGCTATGACCTGAACCTTGCAGAATGCTTCATCACTTTACTTTAGCAACCCGTGGACAGGCTGCATTGCAGAACCAAGTGCTTTATCAGTATGTTACAAAATCCAGATGTGCTGCACCAAAAACTTTCTTCATTATGCTGTTTTCTAAGAAGTTTCACTTTATTTCAAGGAATCAGCTCTATTTACTTTTATTATTCAAATAGGAAAGTCATTCTGTGCTTCCATCAAGGTAATTCCAGTGATAGAAGTGATTGAGTCCTCCTTCAGAGGTGCCACCTTTGGTGTTTTATATTAAGCCAAGGCTTTTTTTTTTATAAAATGGGAAAGGTATAACATTGCTTAGTTAGGAATGAATATGATTTCAGTAAGAAAAACGCAGCATGTTTTTGTAGAGGAAGAAGAAGTATTGTTGTTCTTAGAGCTCTTTGAAGGATCAGATTGATAACAATGATCTTGATGTGGTGTTTGTGTTTCCAATACCTTGAAAAAGCTTAAGGCTTCTGTTAAGCCGGTTAAGGCTCCTGGAGTATCCAAGCTGTTATTACAGAATAAGCATTTGTAAATGAATGTCATCTAGATAGCCATTATAAATAAGCAGATTAAAACCCCTCAGGCAGTTACAGGTATTATTGACCAAATTTCAATACTTGCAGTGTGACTAAAACTTGTACCTTTCACTATGTTCGTAACTGGTCTGGAGAAAGTATTGAATTAGGGAGGAAAGAGCTTGAGTTATTCCAGAGTGTTGAAAAGATGCTGATGCTGTGAGTGCAAAGAGTTGCAGAAAGTATTATGAATGAGCAATGAAGTACTGATGAAACTCAGTGTTGATAGATACAAAGAGATGTGTTGAAGGAACTATCTGTATGTCTTGTTGAGTTTTTAATTAGCTATTATTGCTTATGAAAGAGATTTTGAGTGATTTGGGGGTAATTCTTAAAGTATCAGGCTAACGGTTAGGTAGCGTGCAGAAGGATACTATAAAGTTAGGAATTACTTGTGAAGAGGCTAGAGAATGCAATATGCCACTCCTGAAATGCATGACTTGAAGGAAACAGAAAAGTGCACAGAATTCATCTCGAGTATATTATTTCTGGGAAAGGTGCAAAGAGGGGGGCTCAGAAGTATTAAAGAGCTTAAGTAAAGGAGAGGGGAAATGCCAAGGTCTGTTTGCTTCTGGGCTGTTGAGAAGAAGTAAAGGAGGGCATAAATATTGCATGAGAACAGAATATCCACCAACGTTTCAGTCTTCCAGATGCTGAAGGACAACGAAATGGCAGAGTGGAGCTCCAGTATGTGAATGCTGTATCATCTCAGATTGCTCAGGGCTGCTTTGGAGCCTCCTAGTGACCTTGTGAATACCGTTATACTTCTCTACCAAATGATGAAACTGCAGGTCTCTGGGTAGAAGCCCCAGCAGCTGGGAGTGCACCTCCAGCAGTCTGCTGCAGTGTGCCGTATTTCACTGTTACTTTAGTTGTACCTACTACCATCTATTTATCAGCTGGTAATGTTGTTGCTTTTTATCACTGTCCTTGTTGAGCTTTGAAGTGTATACACATTCCTCTAGTGCAAAAGAGCAACAGGTTCTTTTTGGCTTTAAGTGCGACTCTCGTAATCTTTAGTGATTATCAATTGTTGAGTGACTCTGGACATGGAACTGCTGGAACAAGTCCAGAGGAGGGCCACAAGGATGATCAGGGGACTGGAGCACCTCCCGTATGAAGATAGGCTGAGAAAGTTGGGGCTGTTCAGCCTGGAGAAGAGAAGGCTGCATGCACACCTCATAGCAGCCTTCCAGTACCTGAAAGGGGGCCTATAGGGATACTGGGGAGGGTCTCTTCGTCAGGGACTGTAGTGACAGGACAAGGGGTAATGGGTTAAAACTTAAATAGGGGAAGTTCAGATTGGATATAAGGAGGAAATTCTTTCCTGTTAGGGTGGTGAGGCACTGGAATGGGTTGCCCAGGGAGGTTGTGAGTGCTCCATCCCTGGCGGTGTTCAAGGCCGGGTTGGATGAAGCCTTGTGTGGGATGGTTTAGTGTGAGGTGTCCCTGCCTATGGCAGGGGTGTTGGAACTAGATGATCTTGAGGTCCTTTCCAACCCTAACTATTCTATGATTCTATGTTTTCTAGATTTTTCCCTATAGCTCTCTCTGCTTAATTCCATGGGTGCTTTATTATTTCATCTAAATATTAAAAATACATTTGGCCACCTTTTTTTTAATGACATGATGATCACAGTCTCAAATGCTGTATCCTTAAGTACATGCCTGAAGCTAAATTTATAGCAAATAATAGGTTCTGCAAGAGCAATAACAGTCATCCTCAAAATCAAGAGCTCATGTGGCATCTCCCAAATACATTCAGTATCAAAGCAGAGCACCAACCTTCTGCTTGTAAGATTGATTAATTTTTTTATGCCTCAATTAGTCTAATTAAATTATCACCAGATGATAATTGTGTCACCAGATGAAGGCAATGAACAGAGCCAGTTTTGATAATGCATTACATAGTAGAAATAGTTGCAAAGATCTTTTTTCACATGTAATTGATATTACCAAGACTATCAGTGCTCTTTCATTTAGGGTTATGTTGTTTATGAGCGGGAGGAGGAAGGTTTCTTTGTCAGCAGTCTTATGCACCTGATACTCTAATGCACGGAGCAGTGACTAGTATGATAACCTGTGGTTTGCTTGTAGTTTGCCTCCAAGAAGCTTTGGACTATCTTTAGCTGCTGCTTGGGACTGTTCAGCATGTGGTCTTCTGAGTGCTCTTGGAGGGTGGGTTCTCCATTGCTTAGTACTCTGTTCAAGTCCAGTCCTCTCCCTCCCTCCCACCCCTGCTACAGCTAATTAAGAATGCCACCATTTTAGGACAGTGATGTGCTAAATCCTTTTCACTGGTGGTGTCTTTCATGCTTTAGAAATCACTGTGTTAAAATTAAGCCCACTGAATTCCATAGCATTGTTTCTGGCCTTACTACAGGATTAATATTTGAATTTCTGCTTCAGCTTGATTTTCTCACTTCCTTAAGATACTTTAATATTTGCTTACAATTAAGCATTTCTGTAAACAGTTCCAGCAAATCCATTAATCATTTCCAAAGTATGAAAGAGTAATGCAGCTAAAATGAACTCTCCCTTTCCATCTTCTGTAGAGATTCAGCTTCCTCAGAGTTTTATACTGGTTGATATTGAAAGAAGGTAAAGGTGACTGGAGAGCTGCACTTGAGGAACCCCTCATTGCTTCTCTCAGAAAGGAGCTCTCTTGTCTGTGGTAAATGATGTAATAACAAGAGAAAAAGTGGGCTTGTGTCAAGGTGTAGTTGCTTGCATGTTTAAATGCAAGAATAATACTATTCTTGATAGTATTATTGCATAGTAGGTTTGCATTTTCTCATATGTCTCTCTGTGGTGGATATGACTGATGTTGGGAAGAATCAGTTGTACCAGCCTATTGGTAAGCAGAAGTGATCCTGGAAAAGAAATTCTTTCAAAAGATAGCACCGGCCTTTGGAAAGGAGACCATGACACATAAGGGCAAGGTCCATTCAGCTGCAGAGACAAGGCCAGAATTTGGGTCCAAAGGTTGTAATGTTGTATATAAACAATAATAAATAGTATAAAGGTACCTATGGGTTAGATTAATCAAGGAGGGTGTTTCTTTCCAGCCTGTGTTTGAATGAATATTCTTAGACTCAGTAATATCCTCTGTAAGAAGAGCATTGCTGCAAATTTTGTATGTCTTTAAGTCATTTGTTTACCTGAATATATAGAGAGACTATCAGTCTTCAGAGATAACTGTTGTGCTGAGAGCAGGTGAGGAAGAGAGGAAGATAGAGGTGGCTTCCTTTTTCCTTCACCCATACTTGCTGGTGTGACCAAGCCATGGGTGCCATGTAGAGAAGATTTAGGATCATTTAATGTTACTCTTGCTTGCAGTAATGCTAAAAGGATAGTAGCTCAGCCTCCCCTTGCATGTAGTTGGTACCAGAACTGCTTGTGGGTGACAGCCAGTAGACTTAGGGATTTCTTTTTATCTGAAGGTTTAAAATTCTCCATGTTTGTGTTATGCAGTAAGTGCCAGTGAGTTTAAGCTTGTTTTCCCTGCTATTTGAAATATTAGGTCAAGCTGTGTGCAGTAAAATAGATACGTGCAGAGAAGCATAAAAAAAACACCACCCTACAAACCTTTAAAGTACTTGTAACTTAGAAAGGATTTAATTTGTATTATTAATAGAGGGCTCCTTTCAGTCTAACTCGTAAGTAATGGAACTTACTAAATCAGTTTTGAACATGTCCTGCCCCTGCATGAAGATGCAAGTCTGTTGGCTGCCTTACTCTTGAGGCGAGTAAAAAGGTGTAAAGACGCAACGGGTAAGAATAGTGTCACATAGATAATTATCAGCATCCTAGTTGCAGATGACTGTCACCGAAGTTTAAGAACCATTTTAGATATCTACTAATTTATTCCACTACATTTAAGCATACTAATTTAACCTTCAGTCTAAAAGGTAAGGCTTAAGTGTGTTTACCTGAAGTACTTCTTCCAAAGCTTGTTTCTTGCCCGTGATCTTTTATTATTTGCTTCTGTTTTCAAGCAACTCAATATCAGCTTTTTTTATTTTTCTTAAGTGGGAACAAGGTGGAGGAAAGAGAAAAATGATCCCTTCTCCAGGCTGTTGCGGTTGAAATACATCTTTATTTCTTTGGTGAAGCGCCTTTATGCAAATAAAACCTACCAGGAATATAATACCCAAAATAAAGCAGCAAGCACTAAGTCAAGTGAGAAAGTTGTAAAATACTGTTTTGTTGCTGAATGGTAAATATTCAAATAAATGTTGTAAAAACTTCAGGAAGACTTTATGGGGCCATAGATGCACAGTGTAAAATCATTCAAGTTCTGCTATCAAACCACACCAATTGTTCAGCATTTTCTTATCAGTTCAAAATGAAAGTATCTTAAGGGAGGGGAGTGCTTAAGTGAGTGCAGATGTGTAATTCATCTTTCAAACTGTATGTATGCTACTGCTTTCCCTGCTACACCTTTGTATACAGAATCAAGGCTGTGATTAAGTGCACAGAACATTGGTGACATAAATAGAATGTGTGCAAACACACATCAGTATGTGGACAGAGGAGACAGTTTGTTTCACCTAAACATGCTGTCACTGCCTCAGGTGCATGCTGTGTGTGCATTCGAAAGTACCACAAGGAGAACTAAAGAAGCCCTGTAATAAGACTACATGGGCAAAAAATTGCAAGACTGCCTGCAAATAAATGGAAGAAAAAGGCAGAATAATAGCAGGAAAAAAGGGCTTGACATTAATCTAGAGATTTCTTTCCCTGGATGAGGTTTTTGTTTTCTGGCATTGAAATGTATTTAATGGAAAAGATACCTTTCAAAAAGACTTCAGTGGAAGCATTAGTTGAATTTGAAGTGTTTTAAGGAGCTGGCCTTATTCTCTAATGGCCTAGTATTTTGTGGCATTGTATTTCTGTTGCTGGCAGTAGACTTGTCTAGTAATGAATAGCAGGTAATGATTTGTTATCTGGTGGTCAACGTGCCTGTGGTGAACATAACACCCAAAGCTTATGTTCCTCATGAAGTAGTTGTTTTAAAATGTACTGACAGATAGAAGAACCTTTCTGTGTTCAGGTGTGTTTTAACCTTCTTTGAGTAGTACTTTATTCTGCAGATAGTCTCACTGAAATCAATGAGACTCTTTTACACAAAAGAATAAGTGGGAGTGATAGTGGTAGAAACAGATTGGCAGACTCTGCAGTAGATGAATAAGATACTAGAAATGAAAAATACCTGTTAAGTAGTCTCAAGGTCAAATTTGCTAATCTACCACATTGTTTATCAGCTGGAGTAGCTGAGGTATTTCCATTTGTAAACTCTGCTTGTGCACACACCATGTTTCTGTCAGCCATCCACTCATCTGACCTTATGTAGGAGGTGACTAGGAGGGAAGACTTCCCTATGGGTTGTGCTTTGATGTTTTTTACCATAAAAGCAGATGGCAGATCTAGGTAGCCTGAGCTTACTGAATGAGGTTAATCTGGTTATAGGAAGGATACTGTGGAAATTTTAATTTAAGCTGAGATACTAAACTCTCCAAAACTCCAAGGAGTTCTGGTAAAGCATCAGCTCAGGGTAGAAAATGTTCCAGAGAGAAATTATTCAGGTGTGATTCAACAACATTTACTGCAGTAACACTTTAGTTGGCTATTTCTATAATGAAGTAATTGTTCTAGTAGGTCTTCCAAAGAGGTTGACTTAGCTTGAAATAAACTGAAAAGAGGAAGGATGGAAATCCTTAACTGTAATCTGTATTTTAATTTAAGACATAAAAGAATGACTTGCGTTTGTCATCCAGGACCTGAGTTGCAGGTTGAAACCTCATTTATCTTCTAAGTTTTGTTTTTTTTTTTTTTTTTCGTTTTGGCTCATACAGAGCTTTCTGTTGACAGAGAATAAATGATCTTGTGGAAAAGATGTGCACTTGGGATGTGCAAGGTCTGTGCTTAGTTCTTAGCTTTGTGCCAGTATTCCTTGAAATCACTTAATCTGGATGTGGTTCCCATCTGTTCTGCTTTTCTAGGTGACAAGGTTTTTTTACCATGTTTGCATGCAGATGAGTACAGGGGATCCCAAGTGTTACTCATGTCCTCTTGTTGCTTTTGAAATGTGTATGCCATTAAAATTCATTCCTAGCTTTTTTTTAAGTGAGTAGGTCTTAATTACATGCAAATGTGTATTCTTCAGCTACAAGGAATGCTGGGAAACACTTATAAATGTGTTCCTTCTGTGCAAGAAAATGATTAAATAAGGGGAACCTGTTCATGTCACTGTGACTGCAGTTGAATTTTCCAGCCCCTGTGGCCTGGTAGGGGTCTTTCAGACTATACAATGCCCAACTGCAGTGTTGGAGAAGGCTGAGTTGGACTGGAAGTGGTTAGTTATGTATTAAAAGCAATCATTGCTAATAATGAGGAGTTCCAAAGAGTTTATTCTGGCAATGAAAAAGGTTGTGGCTATGCTTTCCTAGGGTCATTAGAGGAAGATGCAGTTTTGCCTGATGTAACTTGATAAAGGGAGTGATAGGACAAGGGGCAATGGGTGTAAACTGGAGCATAGGAAGTTCCACGTTAACATCAGGAAGAACTTCTTTACTGTAAGAGTGACAGAGCACTGGAACAGGTTGCCCAGGGGGGTTGTGGAGTCTCCTACACTGGAGATATTCAAGGCCCGCCCGGGCAAGTTCCTGTGTGGTGTACTGTAGGTTACCCTGCTCTTGCAGGGGGGTTGGACTAGATGATCTTTTGAGGTCCCTTCCAACCCTTGGGATTCTGTGGTTATAGCTACCCATGCAGATAAGCTGAATATTCAAACTTGAGAATCTCAAGTACCATTGAACTAAAACCCTTTTAGTTGCTAGGGGGAAAGAAAAAAAACCCATAAATTTCTCTTGATCTCCTACTTTGCTTGGTTGGTATTGCTTGGTTGACCCCTCCCCAGTCCCTGTCTTTGGTTCTAGACTTGTGCTTGATCATCTAGAAGTGTAGCTAACCTTTGATCTCATGTGGTGTGTTCACTGCTGGTTTTAAATGAAGTTTTTATTGGAACAGACATCCTATGCTGCATAACTTTACTTAAATCCAGTTTATTTGAAGACAGATGGTGTTTAAAATTTACTGAATAGACACTAGTGCTGTGTGGTATGCGCACTTTTTTGGCAAGCTGCCTTTCTTATCTGTCTTAAAAAGCTGTTTATATAGTCATCAGTTTTGTGTGCCCTCATGCCTGTAAAGGGCATTTTTGTCAGGTAATGGGGAATAGTGGCTACTAAAATTAGTGGCCGTACTTCACATAGAGTTACTGTTAAAAGTTAGGCAAAAATTTGAAGACTGCTTATACAAGGAATAACAGCTTCCATGTGATTTTACTTAGTTTTCAGAAGCTTTTGGGTAGTAGAGACTCCTTCCTTGTGTATGCTCTTCCTTGTTTCCTTTAACTCAGTTACAGTGGATAGCCATTTTATACTAAATTAATTGAAACCTCTAAGATCAGTTGTGCCCATTGCTTTCAGGCTTTTGTACAAAACCCTGGTTGCAGGTTTAGAATGCAGTTCCCTAATATGAACTGTAATTCTTTGGAATGGGATTTTTAGGTGCCATTATGGGAAGGTTCAGTATGGCCTGGACCACAGCAGAGAGCAAATGCTGTTATGGACTATGAGTTGGAACAGAGAGAGGCCAGCACTGGGCATTTTGTGACATTCTTCCTTACTGTGGGTCACTTCTGTTCATAAGAAGTGGTGGAAATTGGGTAAAATAAACAAGAATCCAAATTTTTATCTGAAATATGAGAAATATGAGTCAAAATGTGCCCTTCAAAATAACTGTGAGATGCTTTGATTTGAGATCAAAGATTAAGACAAAACTTTGTCTGCAATTGTGTAAGAATGGCAAAGAATCAGTCATAGGGATGAATCGATGGTTTTTCTTCACTGTCAGGCAACGCAAATGATGCGATAGAAAGCAGTTTTGGTAAACAACATGTATCTCTTTCTCCATTTTTTGTGCTTAAGACAGTTATCATGCCAGTTATATATATATGGCATGATGAATATTATCTATGTATAATATTATTCATATATTTATAACCTTCATAATATTATATATTCATAATAATATTAATATAATATAATGAATATTATACATTAATCAGCTGATTTGAAAATACACTTGATATTGTAAGTGTGCTAACTCCAGAGAAGTTCTCTTTGTCAGGGTGTTTTTTTAAGTGAAAGGAGCAGCAGTCTAATATACAGATGATAGGCTACTTACGATAAACTTCCTTCATATGTCCTTTCCAATCCTAAGTATTCTATGATTCTATGTATTTCATCTTAGTTAACATAGTAAACCTCACAACCAATATGCCTATCCTCAAGGAGCTTTGAAACTAATTCATTTTGAAGTATAGCAAGCTCTCTGTGAATATGGTATTAAAAAGGGGATGGAGTTCTTTCAAAACTCCTCAGCCTCTGGATGGGGAGTACAGTTCAGTGAGTACCAGGTGCTTTGAAAGTACTAGGCCATTGCATGACACATTTAAATAGATTTACATGTTCGCTATCATATTAAAAAGTATTAGCTAGCATATCCCTTGTAGGTAGAGCCAGTACACCCCTGAATTGATATTTGTGAATATACCTGTGGATATATTCATTTGTATCAAGTGCAGTGTGATGGATCTCCAAATCCTGATGGGTACTCTTCCATTGCCTTGACATGGTAGATGGAGTGACAAGGTTGCAAAGGGTGCTTAATGGTTATAGAGCCTGACCAGCAGTACTTCAGGTGCACTTTGTAGAGATGATGGTTGCTTGGCAAGCCTCAGGGTCCTGCAGAGTATGGCTTTTCTTAAAATGTTTGAGTAACTCCCAGTGCTGTTTGTAAGAAATAGCTCTCTATTAGGGCAACAGTGGAGGCCAAATGAACCCTTTAATTTGGAGTCCATTTGGGTAAATGATTTCTCTTCCTTCCAGCCTGTGTCCTGGGCTGCAGAGGGGCAGTGCAATTCCATGGTTCTACCGGGACTGAAACATCAGGAAAGCAGGTGGGAAAATATAACCACAAAAATTCTTAGTTCTTCTGTAATGAAGGTGCCCAGCTTAGGTGACTCTCTGTTGGTTCATTTGCATACCAAAGAATGCTTTAAATTAATTGTTGTAAAATGTGACGAGCACTTAGAAGTACAATCTTGTAGTTTAAGTTATAGTTTGGGAAGCCAGGAAGAATTAATTTTCGGTCGCTGGCATTTCAGAGATTAATACCTTCTAGGATATTTTTTAATTCTCTTCTCAGTATTAGGTTAGAAGCTAAATTAAAATGAGCCAAGACCTGAGGGCTTTCAAGTTGTTTAGACCCGATTTTGACTAATAAAAATGTCTGACATTTTGCAAGCACGGAATGAAACAAACACAACTTGTGTGCACCTCTAGAAAGGCTTCTGTGAAATAGCTTCAAATATTGAACTTCATGGAAAGATCACATCATTTTTCCCTAGATAAAATTCTGTGAAGAGCAGTAGAGTTGTGTTAATTTTTACATCCTGTCGTGGTTTAAGTCCAGCCGGTAACTCAGAACCACACAGACGCTCGCTCACTCCCCCGCCCCGTTCCTCCTCCTGCTCCCAGAGGGATGGGGAGGAGAATCAAAAGAATTTAACTCCCACAGGTTGAGATAAGAAGAGCCCAGTAACTAAGGTGTAACACAAATCACTGCTGCTGCCACCAACAGTAATTATGATAAGTGAAATAACAAGGGAAGAGAATGCAACCGCTCGCCACCTGCCGACTGATAGCCAGCACGACCCGAGCAGCAATCTGGCACTTCCGGGTAACTGCCCCCAGTTTATATACTGGGCATGACGTGCTGTGGTATGGAATACCTCTTTGGCTAGTTTGGGTCAGGTGTCCTCTCTCTGCTTCCTCCTGGCTTCCCCTCCTCCCTGGCAGAGCATGAGACTCAGAAAGTCCTTGGTCAGAGTAAACATTACTGAGCAGCAACTAAAAACATTGGTGTTATCAGCACTGTTCCCAGGCTGAAAGTCAAAACACAGCACTGCACCAGCTACGAAGAAAGAGTATGACTGCTACTGCTGAACCCAGGACACATCCATAGGAAGTAACATACAGCTTCACATGAAAGTCTCTCCTGTCAAGTTGTAGTCATTTCCCAGAATGCTTTCAAAAGCAGAGCATTTTCTATAAGAAAATACAAAGTTACTCACTTCTGTTTTTGTAACAGAAGTTATTTGAGGCTTTCTATATAAAGGCAACTTTAAGATGTAATGAAGACAGGTGTACATTTTGTGTTCTGTTTGTGTGCTCTGTGCTCCAGAATTCCAGATGGAGAACACGTCTGTATGTCTGTCAGTTACACACAGTTGCAGTGCTGTCATGACTCACTCTCTTTTGTGAGAAATTCAGAGTTTAGATTCATTTTCAAGGATGTTTTCAAGTAGGCCCAGGATTCAGAGGGACCTGTTTGATGGGGCTAATCAAAACAATTACCCAGTGAAGTAATTTCCCTGAAGAGCAGCTTGTTCTGGCTGTCAGTCTTTCCTCCCTTCATAGCTGTTCCCTTCTTTTTTGCCAAGATGTGTGGTGGTGTTTTTTTTTTTTTTATTAAGCTAAAGTTAAAAAACCTCAAACAACAGACACAAAATATTATTGGTAAAAGATTATTTCCAAAAGTTACTAAAAGATTCCTTTCTCATTGTCAGCATCCTGTACTGATTATTTCAAATATCCTTAGTTCTTCTAAAATGAAGACTCGAGTTCCAAGTTCAACAGAAGAAAATAATTAATCAAAATTATCCTGAAAGGATGAGTGATATTTTATTTTTATAAAATACAGTAATCTTCCATGTTGAACCATTTACCCACTTCAAACCCTGGAAGGTATTTTCAACAGGATTCAAAATTGCAGAGTCTTGGGTGACATGGTTTAGTGTGAGGTATCCCTGTCCATGGCGGGGTAGTTGGAACTGGATGATCTTAAGGTCCTTTCCAACCAAAACCATTCTGTGATTCTGTGATCATGAAGAGTTAGTAGAAAGGCTGTGGTTTCCCACATAGTTACTCTTAAGTAGAGGTGCCACAGTTGTGTAGCAGCTATTAGTAAAGGTATTTTTTTTTCTTTAAGAGACCTCTGCTTATCAGCCTTGGCTAATTTTCCAAGTCTGTCTGCCTAGCTAGTTTTCAGAAAGGTTTTTGTTCAGAGCATTGCCACTAGCAGGGCTGTGCTGAATCAGATAATTGCTTAGTAGTTAATATAAAGAACTCTCTGATCAATGGAAAGTCTTTTAACTTCTGCTTCCTGAACAGAATAAATTTGTTCAGTGTCTCGAAGATGCTTCAGTGGTCTGGAGACTTTAAAGAAAAATGCAAATATTATCAGGATGTTACCTGTTAGAACATCAGAACAGGAAATAAGATTTCAGAATGCAAAGAAAAAAGTCTATTTTAGCATAAAAATATGCAGAGGAAGCATCTGGTTAAAATAGTACGCACAGAAGTATTTCACTGCAACATGAAGCTGGAGGGAGGGTTGTGATGGGAAGCTGTCAGATGGTATCCCTGACAGTTCTGCAGCACTGAAGTCCAGGTGATGAAAACCTAGTGACTATGGACATCTGCTTTACATCTCTGTCCAGCATTGCTTTTGAAAATCGATCAGACTTAGATGGGATTCCAGTCGTCATTTCTGTGGTTGTGCTTAGCTCTGTTCTCTGCATTCAACTCCCCACAAATTCTGTATTGATGTAGCTTATACTGTGGCTATGATGAGCCCAGTTTGCACAAAGATCTCAGTTTTAGCAGGACCTTTTTAAGAATTTTTTGTTCAGTTTGGACTTTTTAGGATGAAATGGTAAGGAACACCCCCAAATGCGGCCACCTCATGTGCTTGCTTGTTCTCTGGGAATCGTCCACTTTTCAGCTGACTGATCAAGACTGACTCTTGAAATATTTCAAGTAGTAAAACTATTTCCCACTGGAATAACTTTGTGCTCTTTACACATTAGGATAATATTGTGCCTTGGGGTTTAGCCAGACAAAAACCTTTCCTCCTGTTAAATGACTGCCAGTTAGCCTGAGAGCAAACTAGGTTTCATGTAAATGTCCATCAAGGTACTTCCGTTGTAAAAGTGCAACTTGTAAATGCAAGGTCTCAGATTTATCATCCAGCTTCTGTTTGGCCCCTGAGATACTGCAGTGCTTTTAGAGCTGCAGTTTACTGAAAGGCTTCAATTCCTGGCTTTTACTCAATCTCTCAGCATCTAAACCCCCTCCTGCAGTTATGTCTGTTACAAGTGCATTAGTTAAGAAAGCAGAAATGCATATAGTTAATACAGCTCCCATGCATAGATGTAGTTAGATACACATGTGTAACTAGATCTACATTGGCAGTTAGGGTGGCTTCATTATTGCTGTTCCTGTGCTAATGTAGTATGATATGAAGAATGTTTAGCTAAGAAATAATGTAGAGACAGTGCTTCATGTTGTGAAACTGTTCTGCAATTAGCTGAAATCCTTGGTAATTACATAAAAGCCAGCTTGGGTGTCTCCAGAAGGACCGAAGGGACGTATGTACATGTAAGGAGATGTATGTACAAAGTACTTTAAAGATACGCTATCAAAATTCTGCTGGTGATAACACCCTTATAAATTAAAATAATTTGTATTGCTTTGTTCTGTTCATAAGTTGTGATGAAATAAAGGATGTGGAACATGTCTTCAATATCTGCTCTCCACCAGTGATGTCCATGGCAGGGATATTAGGCTGTTCACATCTAATTTTACAGACTGTGGCCAGAAATGAGTCTCGAAAGAAAAAAGCTATTTAGGATTTAGATTAGAGAGTACCATACATTGGCCTCCCTGCCACCAGCATCTGTATTGCTTAGTGCCTTTTCAAAGCTGTATTCAGATCAGATTGTCAATTAGCTCTTGTATGGAAGACTGTATGGATGAGTGCCGTCACACAGGGCAACTAGGTGAGCAGGCCCAGTCAGCAAGGGTTTATGAAAGGCAAGTCCTGCTTGACTTTCCTGATGTGTAGGTGTGGTGCTTAGAGATGTGGCAGTGCTGGGTTAACATTTGGATTCAGTGTTAAAGGTCTTTTCCAATCTAAATGGATCTGTGATACTTTCATACCTAACTCTTGCTTGAAGCACTCAGTTTTGACATGTTTCATGACCTGCTACTCAGTTAACAGTAGATGAAAGTCTGTCCATCCCCCAAGCACGACAGTTTCCCTACTTGCGGCCCTTCAGTCTCTGTTACAACCTCCAGGGACTGTTTTACTTGCATCTTCAGCAATGTACTTAGACTTCTCTGTTTGATTTTCTGACATGCTTTCCCTTTTTGTAGAATTAAAATACCTAATTATTTTTAGTGGTTTACAAAAAAAGGGTAATATTGTCACCCCTTTTTTCAAATGAAATACTTAAGGGGAGCAGGGACACGTTAACGTTGATATTTTAAGATCATCCGGTAATGAGGAATA
The DNA here is from genome assembly GCF_037157495.1 of Lathamus discolor. Lineage (NCBI taxonomy): Eukaryota > Metazoa > Chordata > Aves > Psittaciformes > Psittacidae > Lathamus > Lathamus discolor. The sequence continues at coordinate 60,201,185 of NC_088886.1, read as the reverse complement.
AAACTAAGAATGTGTGGTGCTGCAGTCACTAAATGTTGCTGTCTCCTTGACAGTAATTTCCAGAAACAGCTAGATCAATACTGATTTGGAGATAGTGTTATCTTAATTTAGTCTTTTCATATCTTTTTATTTGGAAGTTTGTTCTGTGAAAGCCAAGAAGTTGACTTTCTGCTCAGTTATTTTTCTAGCATCACTCAATTTCTCCTAGTTAAGCTGTTTTTATGTAATCAGGTTTATGTTTTGGTATCAGAATTCCACATAAAGACCTGTATCTTGAATTTAAGATTCAAATGATGGATTTTATATTCATTTTAATCAGTGGCAAAACCTCCAGTTAATCAAACTGCTTTTGTAAAAATGAGTGTGTCTGGTTTTAGGATATTGTCTAACAGGGATGAATAGGATAATTCTTTTGAGATGAGCAACATCTGAGTTGTACATCTGCCTTTACAAATCTCCCTGCTAGATTAGAATATGTAAGTAACGGGTACTAATAGGCAATAATTGATAGGTATTAAGAGGTATTTTTCAGGTCTCTTTTCCAAAGTACACAAGCATGTTCTCAATCAAAAATAGTGCTGATTAGAGACAGCTATGTATGAAGAGATAGATACAGGTATGAATGTGAAGTTCTTATGTAGATAACATACAGTCATCAGCTTCTACAGATGGGAAGACTGTGTACACTGTGGGCAGTAAATTATTAGGCTGGCTACATACTCATTCAATACTGTTTTTCCTTATTCAACTTCTTGCTAGGAAAGCTTGCATTGTATTTGCAAACTCACAAAATTTATCTAAGGAATAAGTATCACTGATTTTATTTTATTTGTAAAATATAATATCCTTGAGAATACTCAGGATCATGAGAGGTTAATGTAAGCAGGACGGTGAGAAGTAAACACTCATTTTGAATACCACAAGGCAAGTATTAGAGGTAGTGGTACTTCCACAAGACATAGGGTAGAATTTAGACTTTCTGATACTCCTGTATACAAAACCCAGAGCAAATATACTCATTTTTAACTTTGACGTTAGCCCTTCTGTGGTTATTAATACCACAACTGTATTGTTCTGTCATCATGCATTATGTATCATTTGGACACAAAACAGGCTTCCAAATCCTCTCTCCTGCAAGGGAATTGACCTTCTCATTAGATGGAAATAACAGTATGACAGATAATCAATGTTTAGTTGAAATACCAGCGTCTCATCTTAGGCATTACTCATCCTTATGCCTGGAATAGATTCAGACTAAAGGCACAATGTTTAAACTCAGCTGTGTGTGGTGAATCTGCCCTTATACGTAGAAATCATGGGTATACAAGTATTGTTTTGAACATACAAATTGCAGATTTCCACCTCTGAAGCTTGCTGTGCATCAGGCTGACCTTACACTCAAGACCCTGAATCAGAACGTAAAGCAGCTGCCCTGTGTGCTGACAGGGACTTAGAATTGCTCTAGGACCTTTATGAAGGAATTCAATGGCTTTTTTTTTTAAGCTGCTGTAAAGACTGGGTAGAAAATCACTGGTTTTCTCCTCATGCTTTTAAAAACGTGTCAGATAAAAATTGATGGAAGTATTGATCAGCATTCCCAATTGTGAAGTCAGTTCAGTTTTGGCATTTTAAAAGAAAATGCACCTTCACCTACCCATTTTCTGTAAATTTGAAGGAAGAACCAAGCAATTACTTGAAAATATGGCTTCAGTTTTTAATGGCAATGTGACCTAATATGCCCTGGCTCAGCTCCGGTCAGCCTGAGCTGTAATCACACTAAAGGTTTTGTGAATATGAAGGCCTCTTTGTCACTTACCTCTAATGAGGCTGTGTAAGTTCTATGTGAATGTTTGCATGTTTCCAGTCAAACTGAAGACCATTCCTTAAAACATTGCTTATGCTCTCTGGAGACTGGATTCCCTTTAGGTTTATTGGGTATCTTCTCTAGTTTACACTTCATGAAATGCAAACAAAGAATACAGTTATTGCGGGAGGACTCTAAAGGAGGATTTCTTCTATCCTGTCTACAGAAACAAATGGGTGAAGATGGATGTTGAAATAGCTGTTTCCTTTTACCCCACCATGGTTTGATATCTCTAGCCACAGCTAGATTGTGAGAGCCACGTAATCAAATCTGTGTCTAGATCTGCTTCTGAAAAGTTAATTGGAGCAGCCTGTGTATTTAACAGATGTGACTGAATGTGTTGCACTGCTTAAAACAAAACCCACTCAGTCTTTCTTAGCTTAGGGTTACCGCACATGTTCAGGAATGCTATAAACCATAACATCAAAATTAGCTTTTTGCTTCTGCACGAGCCATTTAATTTGTTAAAAGGGCATAGTAGAATAAAAGTATGCATAGAATCGAGTCTTACTCTGATACCAATGAGCAAAACATTTGCAGATAGAAACCCAAACACTGCAATCAGTTATTTGTATTGACAGCTATTCTTTCATGGAAATTATGGTTACTGTAGTTCTTGTGCTGTGTAGGGTTAGGTCCTGCCTGGTGGCAGGATTTGATCTCCATATAACACAAAGGCAGAAGAATCTAGGCCTTAATGGGGCATATACTTCAGGTGTGGCATACCAAAACTATAAGGTATGGTTTGCTTTTGTTCTGTCAGTGTCAGTAGTAAGTAGAGAAAGAGAAAGTAATGGTCATGTGTTTTTCTAAAGAAAAATGCTGAGGTTATGTTAAAAATAAATTTTTGAGAATAATCTGTACTGGAATAGTTAAGCATCAAATAGTCGTACAGGTTAGTTACATGAATTTCATTGGCGCAGAGAGAAACTGTTCCAGAATAGGTCTCTTGCAGCCCAGACAGTTGTTTCTAGGTCAGTCAGTATTGTCCTGGCAGAGCAAGCCCAGCTGGGCACTAATGGAGAATAAATTGAGGCTGAAGCACTAGCTATGTTTTATGCCCATTCTGAGTAAATATGAAATTACTTTTAAAATAATTGTAAAATTATTTTAGAAAAAGGATCAATCTATGTATCTCATGGTTAGTGTTAGTTAAAAGGCAAAGTCTTTTCTCTCATCATTCACCTTTAGTTCTCTATATAAGCATGTGGAAAAATACATAGCTGATAGTATTTGATTCAGATAAACCATAAACTGTACATAAGGGTACATCTTTGTTTATATTTCTTTCAGATGCTGTGAGCATTGATCAAATAAGGAGAAATTATGCTTCATTCTGTTTGCTCTTCTGACACAGAATTTCATATAGTTCGAAGCGATAAGAAACTGTAAACAGGCACACACGCCAGAGGAGCTGCAGAGTACATTTTCCTTCTTCAGCAGTGGTTTTATGTGTTTTAAAATGGAGTTTGGACACTATTTCGAGGCATGTCTTTTTGCACAATGTGATAGTGTCAACATTTTAGTGAGTGATACCTGGCTGCCTGATGCAGTAATGGCTCCAGATGCACTGCTTGTTATATTCTGCAGTTGTTTCAGGCAAGAGAAGCACGCATTATTGTAAAACAGCTTTCTGGGAATCACTGCTTCTGTTTGTTCATCCACCAGTGGAAGCTTGTGATAAGGCCGAGTTTATACCAGAACAATACAGGATTTATGATACATAGAAGAAAGAACGTCTTATTAAGCCAAATAGCAACAGAACCAGGGAGATTAGTATTCTTGAAACAGTTTGGAGTTTTGAAGTGTAAATGACTACTGAAGTAATACAGAGATTGGAAACAACCCTTTGAAAATTTGAGGCTTAGCATAACTTGAGATGTGGCTTTTATCTGAGTGAAGTTAGAAGTTACACAAATATAGTTCTGCAAGATGCTCATGATTTTGCCAAGTCCCTCTTAGAATGAAGCAAAAATAAATAAGTAAATAAGTAATATTGTTTGCCTGTCTGTTCAAGGCTTCATTGCTCTTGCAGGTGATGGGCATGCAGCTGTTTTGTGGGAAATACAGACTTAGTTTGGTTTGATCAGTGACTTGGCTAAACTTGTCTCTTCTCTCCAGTCAGGAACCACAATGAAGGTGTCCTGACTTCAGTAGATTGCCAGGAAACAGCTAAGCCAGGGTTGTGCTTTGAAGGGATCATTTCCCAGTGCTTACTGCTGCAGCTTTGCTCTTCAAACTGAGGCCGAGACACACAGTTCTACCATGGGGCTGTTGCTACACGTGACTGGTTTTGCTTCCCATCTGCTCTTGAAAATGCCTCAGCTTTACCTGCGTTTCATTCTAAGGTTGTACTATGGTTATATTCTTCTTAGAAATACTTTTGACTTTTGTGCTGTTGCTTCTTGTTCCGTTTAAATTGGAGAAGTTTCTCTTAAGGAGGCTATTGAGAACAAAACAGTTCTATCAACAACTTGTACTGAGTTCCTGTTCTTAACCTCCAATTTACTCTAAGGGGGCTATTTATGCAAAGGGTAGGTTGATTTTTGAAGATACGCTTTTGAAAAGCAATGTTTTCTTTCCAGTACCACTAAAAATGATCTCGTTCTGTCATCTTTGATCTTGGTGCTCTGACAAGAAGCTCTCCATGGATAGGACAATTTTGGCTACATAAATCATTCAATATAGTCCAGCTTCTGATGGCTTATTAATGATTATGAGATAACTGCTCATCAGAGACCAATTATGCCTGTTGTTTTTTTTTTTTTCTTAAATAAAAGTAGATCCTGTAAGAGTGGGCTGCCACTTTCAAATTTATCATAGATGGCCTTTTGATTTTAGATCAGACTTGGGCCCAATTAGTCTATCAGCAGTTTCATAGAACAGAGAAATATGCACATTTTTCTCAATGCCCAGAAGAGCAAGGGAAGTGTAATATAAAACATTAATCTACACTGGTGATGGATGATGTTGCTTCTTGTAGTGTCTTATTCTCACCGAGTGCAGATTTTGCAGAAACTGAATATGACCCCTATTTCACCAGAAATATTAAGCTTATCTCTAGCTTTTGGAAGTGTGAGAGGGCAAATGCTGAAGCTGCTGTATAAAACTAACTGAAAGCTTCTTAACAGAATGTAGGTGTCATAGTAAAAAAGATACACATTTATGTGTTATAAAAGTGTTGCATCTTATGGTAGGTTGAATGTAATGGATTTTTTTGTTACTCTATCTTACAAGTGTTAATTGACTAATGTAATAACCTTATTCTCCAGACATCTTGGCTATTGTGTATAAAGATACTTATTTACAGTATTCTAGTAATTTCTAGAGAACTGTTTCATATGGGTTCAAAATGCAAATGATTCATCAGTAATTCAGTAATCATGCTAGGATGGTACGGTAAGTGCAGGGACAGGTGTGGAAAGAATATTATTAGAGTAACTAAAGAGTAAAAAACTCCTGGAATATGAGTATAATCGTGTATTCTAAGAAGCAGCCAGTGCTCAATTTGATATGCAGTGGATGTCACCTTTGCAAATGAAACACTGGAAGCTTCCTTAGCAATGAATATAAAAATGCAAAGATCAGTTATGCAGAAAAAGGAAATTAAAAAGTAACTTTTCTACATAGGTGTGATTAAAACTGTAGAACAGTTTTTAATTCTTTTGGGACAGGTATCCTGATGTGTCATTTATTGACAATTGACTTTGCCCTTAGGATTCACTCCAGCCTGCAAAGAATTATACTTCATACAGTGTATTATTTTGTGTTGAGACTTAGAGGCAAGCGGCTTGAAGAGTAGCCCTCTTGGGATCAGAGTGGCTGGGGATGGGGAGGAGAGGGAAAGAATGGCTTTCATTTGCAGCTAATGTTGTAGGGCCATAAAGGGCCCTAAGTATATCACACCAGAATGGATTTTCAGGGAATCTGCAATGAGGTATAGTACAGCAAAAAGAAGCTACAATGCAAGCAGAATAGAGTACTTCATCTTATAGCTTCAGGTGCGACTCAAAGAAGATATTCCCAGTATGTGTAATGGATGCTTGCTGCAGAGCAAGTGATTCTAGGCAGGGAATAGTTCTGAAGGTTGCGTCAGTCAAACCACTGGCTGAGCTTTAAATGGTACAACAGCTTATGATGGGCTGCCATAAACTTGTTGTCCCACATTCTGTACATCCTACAGAGGTCCTTTCTGGGAAAGGCTGACTTGAATCATAAAAACACAGGATGATTTGGGTTGGAAGGGACCTTAAAGCTCCTTCAGTTCCAACCCCCTGCCATAGGCAGGGACACCTTCCACTAGAGCAGGTTGCTCCAAGCCCCGGTGTCCAACCTGGCCTTGAACACTGCCAGGGATGGGGCAGTCACAGCTTCTCTGGGCACCCTGTGCCAGTGCCTTAGCACCCTCACAGGGTAGAATTTCTTCCTAATCTCTAATCTAAATCTACCATAGCTCTGTCAGGTTAAAGCCATTCCCCCTTGTCCTGTCACTACAGGCCCTTGTCAGAAACCCCTTGATGATGCAAACATTTTGAATTTCTAAATTGTTTCACGTGAGTATCCCTTCTTCTGTACCGGGACACTGGAACAGTAAAGGGGTCCTGTGACGTGTTTAACAGCTGCCTTTGTGGACCTCTAGGTTGAGCTATCATATGGAACCGTGCTTCCTTACTGAATGTTAAAGGTGTTCTTAGACATATCTACATAGATGTCCTCCTCTTCAGACGGTTATGCTTTTACATGGAGTATAAATAGTATTTAATATTATTAAGCTTGGAGACTGACTGCTTTCTCATTAGGCAGTAGTGATAAAGGGAATTAGATCTCTGGTAACCTAGCTTGTAACCCAGTATTACCTGTAAGTACATAGGAGAGTTGAGCATTTATTTCAGTACTTTTATTCATGGTAAGATGGAAGGAGAGAGCTTTCTGACTCATATGTCAGACATACTAGAAGTGGGAGGCAGGAAGAAAACATTAGAGCACAGCTATTGCTCAGAAGCCATTTTCTGATGGGGATTGTTAACATCAGAGGGATTAGGTAGTTGGCTATTTTTAGATGCCTATAACTTTTAGAGACAGTTTAAGCAGTAGATATCGCCTAGGGCATGCTTTTTGTGCTGCCAGAACAGCACCTTGAGATAAGCAGGACTTCTATGTTTGGAATCCTTAATTTCCTTCAGGATAGAGACTGCATAAATTCAGAACTGCACATTATGACCTCTCTGACAAACAGCTTCTGAAATGCTCTCCAAAAAGGAGAGCCAGCTGGGCGCTTGGTTGGGTGGTACAAAGGGAAGAATTGGCATCAATTGTAGCAGCAGCAAGGAGGAACATTCACAGATGTTCATTTACTTTCTCTCTCCTGCAGGGCTAACATGAAAAGAAATAAAGATTATGTCATGGTTTAAGCCCAGTTGGCAACTAAGTACCACAGAGCCACTTCTCACTCTGCCACCAGTGGGATGGATGGGGAGGAGAATTTGACAAAAAGGAAAAACCCGTGGGTTGAGATGAGAACAGTTAATAATGGAAATAAACTAAAGTAATAATAATTGTAATGAAAAAAGAGACAACAAATGGAGAGAAATAAAACACAAGAAAGAAAAGTGATGCACAGTACAGTTGCTCATTACCCACCAATCAATGCCCGGTGATTGATGCCTTCTGGCCAACTCCCTTCAGTTTCTACACTGAGCTGTGGTATGGAATACCCCTTTGGCTAGTTTGGGTCAGGTGTCCTGTCTCTGCTTCCTCCTGGCTTTTTTGTGCCCCTCCTCACCGGCAGAGCATGAGAGACTGAAAAGTCCTTGACTACTGAGCAGTAACTACAACATCGGTGTGTTACCAGCATTGTTCTCAGACTAAAGCCCAGACACAGCACTGCACCAGCTACTAGTAAGAAAATTAACTCTTTTCCAGCTGAAACCAGGACAGGTTAGACCCAACAGAGCAGTACACATTTTTAATTAAGACAAAGATGCAAGGTTTGTCAAGAATATTTTAAATTTAGAATTAAAGGGGAGAGGGAAGATCAAGTTAATTGATCAACTGTGACTTCCTGATGCCACTCTGATATCCTAAAATGCTGATGAAATTGGGTTACATAGCTAGTAGCCAGACAAGGACTCCTCCTCATTCTCAAGATGCATAAGCATGTGCTAGTTGTAGACAAGAGAAATTGAGAGAGCAGAATTGCTCCTGGTACTCTGCCCTGCTCCCTGAGCAACATGATGTAAACAATTCACAGCAACAACACTCCTTGGATTTATATTGTCCTGAATGGAAGAAGAGTTTGGTCCCTGTTGTAAGAAATATCACTTTGGGGATGACCGCATTTGTAGTATTTGTTGGCACTGCACATTGCACCTACCTGCAAGCAAGCAAACTGCCTTTTGCATCTCATTGTTGAATTTATGGACCTCTTACTTAGGACACACAGTTATTTGTAAATAAATCAGGGCTTGACTAACAGAATCAAGTTGGGATTAGGGATGCCAAAGTGCTCCTTTTCATTTTGGCCACACCTGCTTTGTTTGGACTACCCTGAAATATCAAAGCAGCACAAAGAAACTGAATTGTATCTGAAAAACTACCGTTTTGATACAAGCTGGTTTGGTGCTATGACAGTCCAGCATTTAGGAAATTGATCTTTGATTGCTGTGTGACTTTGTCCGAATTGCTTATTCAGGCACCAAAATGAATCTGGTTTGACTTCCAGTTGGTAAGTGGAGCTTGCTTTTAGAAAACACAGCTTATTGTGAGATAAGCAAACTTGCTATGAAGCTGTAGAGACAGGCTGAGTAAGGAAACCACTAAAGCTTTACTGTCTTTTTGCTGAAGTCATTGTAGTTCAAATTAAATCACTTAAGCTAGAAGTGTATTGCTTTCTTTTCCTTAGACCCTAAGTCTGAAGTCTAAAATGAAGTTTAAAGACTTGTGCTCTGGGCGTTCTAGCAAAATGGAGAGGTGAATCCAGGTCCTGCAAGCCTTGGTATGCTGTAACCAACAGACACCCCTAACCAGAGTATGCACTTCTAAAAGTATAAGTCATCCTTTGCTTTGCCTGTGTGTTGGTGGGAACAGCACAAAGCCAAAGGTCGGAGATATTTAAAATGTTAAATACTGTTAAATACTGGAATGTAATTGCAGGAGTTACAGGATTTGTTTTTCCAAAGATGAGTTGCTTTATAATGTCCCCAGCAGAACTTTAGAGTTAAATATGCTTGAACAGTGCTTGGCACTTGTTGTTATATTAATGATAATTGATTCTCAAACACATGCAAATCTATACTATAGCACAAGTTCTGTGACATCCCAAAATGCTTTGCTTGAATTGCAACACCTGAAGTGCTCAAGGGTTTAAATCAAAATGTAATTATTTTGCTCCTCATAAATCAGCATCCATGAAGATAATACTAGCTTGTATAAGAGCCCAGTGGCTGTGCAGCTATTAATCTTGTGGAGAGCTGGAGTGGTTGTAATAGTTGTATGAGAAGTTAGTGACTCCTTGAACTTGGAGACTACTGGTTTTGTGCAGAGCAATGGAGTACTTTTAATATAGTAGACGTACATTACCTACAAGTAGACAGACCTTTGAAGTGTACAACATCTGATTCTGAAAGATAAAGTGCTTCATCCCTCTGCAGATGTAACTGTTTTCTTCTTCATCTGTAAAACATGAAAAGCTGTTTCTGTTTATGCTGTGAGAACATGGCTGTAAAGGCCCAGATACTGCGCAGAAAGCCCAAGAAGTATATAAAATACAATACTTTGGGGGTTCCATTCTCATGATCAGTGTTATCTGTTCAGTTCTTCCTGCTGTTGGTCGGAGTTAATTGTGTTTCTTTGTTGCACAACTTTGAAATATACTGAAAGTAATGAATTTGGGGTTTAAGGCATCTCAATGTATTGAATAAAATGGTGGTGACATGGAAAGTGGGATCAGTGCGCCCTCAGCAAGTTTGCTGGTGACACAAAGCTGTATGGTGCAGTCAACATGCTGGAGGGAAGGGATGGGATCCAGAGGGATCTGAACAGGCGGGAGAGGTAGGACCATGCAAACCTCATGAAGTTCAACAAGGCCAAGTGCAAGTTCCTGCACCTGAGTTGGGGCAATCCCCCCTGCGGGGTCTGGAAGTGGATGAGCTTTCAGATTCCTTCCTACCCATGCTATTCTGTGATTCTGTGGTGTCTGTTCTTATGGCATGATCTGTTGGCTAAAACAAGGGGTCTTTTCTAAACCTCCTGTGTATGTTTGGTGGTGTGAGGTTGACTTCAGTGAGTTGTCATTGATAATCGAAATTGAGCTTTAACTGTGTGTGACTGCTCTTTTCCATTGCAGTGTTCATATACCTGGGTTGCACACACTTTGATAATGTTCCATGCCAGAAATGTTAAAACCCTTTTTTATTTGAAGGTAACAGAGTTTTAAGGCAGTCCCCATGATAGCTGTTCTAAAGCTTCATGCTTTTAAATGTAATCCATGTCATAATTAGCTTTGTGTGTGCCCACGTAGCATATGCTTTTAATTAGTGGAATACATATGAATCCTTATGTACACTCAAGCTAACATAAGACACATGGACTTGAGGGTGAAATTTTAGGCTTGGGTTGCAGGAAGGGCTAAGCCCAAAGGTACAACAAATCAAGACTTGTTTAACGTGATTGCTATGTGACCTGGCTTTAGTAACAATTCTGTTTTTAAGCAAACCTGAAATGCAGTTTTTGAGTCCGAACGGAAACCAGTGACAATAATGTGAGAGTTCTTGTGGTGTCAGGTAACTGGGATTGTCTCTGTTGCTCCATTCCTACATTGCTGCTTCTTTCCTAAGATTATCATGAATAATACTAAATTATACATGCAGGCTCTTAGCCTCTCTGAGAAGTGCATGCATGTGCAAAAGTAAGTTACTACTGCCTCACTACTCTCTGGATGAACCATGTCTCTTCATAGTTATGGGCTTGGAATTGTGTTCTGTCCTGGCAAAACCAGCGGGTTCCATGAGCCTGGACTTCACAATTATTCCTGGAGCATTTTAGCTGACACTCTCCAGTGAAAATAGTGGTGAAAGCATATAAATCTTACTAAAATTCAGCTATTGCCAGTGGATCAAGTTGCATCTGTGTGTGCTCATGCAGTGAGAAATAAATTCTCTATGGAAATAACTTCTACAAGGCTTGAACTTTGAATTCTCATGTATGATTCTGGCTTTGAATTCAGCAGGGAAGAGGACAGAGTGAAAAGCTGGGGCTGTAATTGCTTTGTTCTGTCTCAAGCCCTGCATCCATGCCGTCAGTCTTGTGTAGCTCCCTAGTTTTTCATTCCTCTATTTCCTCTCAGTGCAGAGCGACTCCTGATTACAGAGCAGGTGTTCCTGAAGACTGCTGGTGTTCCTTCAGAAGCTGTGGTCTTTTCTGTCACTGACTACATCCTTTTGTTGCTTTTACACTGGGACTTCTACCAGCTGCTCTTAAGCAGCTGGAATGTATTGCATTGCGTGGCCTTTGATATTGAGTAAGGCTCTGAAAGAAACACACCAGTGCTGGTGACATGTAGTCAGGTCCCACCTGGGATAAGACACAACTGCTGTCAGTTCAGCCATCTGCTTTAAACGTTCTGTAGGAAGTATCAAATCCACAAATGGACATGATCAAGGGTGGAAAGAGCAATACTTGAAAGAGCTGAAGTGTGGTTCATACCTTCATCTGGCTGCCTCTTCTGCCTATAAATGTTACTCCTATCAAGAGGACTGCCTGTCTTGCATTTAAGCCTTTCCATGAGGTATCTGGGACTCTGCTTTATTTCTTGCATGTTATTCACACCTTGTTTCTGATTAGAGAAGCATTGATTTCCTGATGAGTTTTTCAGTGGTAGTCTTCATTTTGAGATGAGTGTTTCACAAATGCTAATTGATCCTCAGCTTGCCCCTTAGGTGACAGGATGGTAGGTATACTCATTCTCCAGATGAAGAGCTGAGACTCAGATTAGCACGAGCACACACACACCCGCCCACACCCAAACAAACAAAAGGCATCTCATTTCTGTTTGCCTAATCTGATGTGACACTTCCCTGGCTTCTCACAGCAGTGCAGATCATGTAACAGCTCAGATGCTGACAGCCTGCAGTCCTGGGATCCCAGCTGCAGCTGGGTGCACTCAGGTCTCCTGCCTTCCAGACCCTGGGGTCTTGGAATACCCAAAAATGAGCAATGTGATTAGTGGCCCCTGTGGGAAATATGGTTAAAACTCTGTATTTGGTCTGCAGGAATGCATACAGAGTGGCTGTAGTCATTGGTGTTCTTTGGGACAAGAGGGTCTGCTTAACCATGAGAAAGTCCTTTCTCTCATTGCTCCCCCGCTCTTTGCAGCTCCACTTAACCCTTTGTCTCACACAGCCAAATCTCCTGCTACATGATATGGACCTGTTCCATAGATCCTAACAACTTTGCCCCACCACTGGTAGCAGACATGTTTCTTTCTCAAATTTCCTGATGAACAAAATTAACTCGAACTCAGAGCAGTTGTTCTTACCATCAAAACTTATTGCTAGATTTCCACAAAACAATTCATTCTGTCTGTACTTTCAGAGGTAACGATAGTAAGCCTAAAAATGTGAAGCCATGTGCTAGGCCTTGGGTGGGGATGGGAATACACAGCTGGTTTCCTGTATCCAAGTTGAGTGTTGTACACATCATTGTATGATGCTTTGCAATTGCAGAATTACTGCAATGCAACACTTATTCAGCATCAACCACTGCTAAAATATGCTGCAAATTCATACAAAATACCTATTTTGGGGAGCAAAGTGATTATTATCAATATACTTTTTTGTTTGGTTGCCTTTTTTTTCTTTATTCAGGTGAAGTGAATCTACATAGTCCTTTTGTTATTGTGTTCATCCTTTAAACAGGTAATAAAAATGAGGCTATAAATAAGGTGTCATCTATAAGAATGAAGCCAGTGCAGGCCTCAAAACCAAACTTTATTCAGAGCAGCTATTTTTGGAGGCAGTTGGTGCTGCCATTACAGTGATTCCAGGTTTATTGTCCAGCAGCACAGAAGAGTGCAATGTTTGTGTTTAAAAACATCACCTACCCACCCCAACTGTAAAATGCGGACAGAGGAGCAAGTTTGCTGGTCTCATCCTCCCAGCTATTTGTGCTCATCATGAAACCACAGTGCAGTTTGCTGTGAGTGGCAGGCTGTGCTGGAGATAGCAGGGTTGCTGCAGGTAAGGAGGAAGTTACATTGGTGGTGGGAGGACAGTGTGAAGAGGCTTGCTTGCTTTCCTTGCTCGTTATAACTAGCTTTTGCTAAAGGCTGTTTGTTCCTCTGTTTCTTAAGCATTTACTTCAAGATTAGTTGAGACACATCATCTCAGACTTAGGTTTATTATGCCTGTTGAGATGAAAACAAAACCTTTCTTGGATCTTTAGTGTTGCTCTCTTCACCTACTAACTAGTAAGCCTTAGGTCTTTATTCACATTTTTGATGTGAATAAAGGGTAAATAAAGAAGTCTGTATTTAGCAACGGCACTTTGCAGCAATTCTGACATTTAAAATGGTAGTTGTTAGCACTGGAGGCTGCTTGCTTGCTTTCCAAAAGAAAAGGACCATGCTCTGGATGGTCACAGTAGGAAAGAGGCCAGCTCTACTGGTGGCTTTTAATTGCTCCAGCACACCATAATGCCCTACCTTTCCCTTCCTTACATGTGCTTTTTTCAACTGTGCAGCAATTGTGGACAGAAAGGTAGTAAAGAAAGAAAGAGACTCTTTGTGCGGGCTGTTACTTCTCTGGTGTGTGTGAGCTGGGTGATGGGGAGCTGGGTGGATGCAGCACTGCCACGCTTCTCATGGGGGCTGAAGCAGTGTCACTTTGAGGGCAGCTTGGAGGGCTGATCTTGTTTTCCTTTGTTTTTCCTCAAGTGTTCAATGAGAAGCAAATGTCTTTGTCTCTAGAACAATATACAAATACAATATACAAATCTGTCCCATGCTTATGGGGTGCTGGTTAGTGCTGTCCATGCAACCGATGCAAAACCTTTTACTCTGAGAGTCCCATGGAATTTTTCAAAGCACATTTGATATTGAAACCTTGCCTTTGCCCAAGAGGCACCGGTGGTGGGTGGGAGCCAGTCTGTTTGCAGCACAGAGCTGATATTATTCAGACATGAGGCTTTGGGGGAAGAGAAACATTTCCTTACTATGTCTGTACAATGCTGCATATAGCTGTAGGTACTTAATGGGAGTTCTTTGTGCTGTTTCAGTATATATAACTTTGCTTCTTAGAGCATCTGTGGCATATTAAGTTCCTTGACATTACATTGAAGAATCCCAATGCTTTCCCACAGTGTCATACTCTGCCTTGTGTTTAGTTTTCCCATAATGTTTTCTGCCCTTCCATGTAAACACAAAGAAAAGGGGTGGGGAAAAGGCTGGGATTTTCCAGATGGGTTATTATAGTAGAGCTTAAAATGCTGTAGGAAGTGATACTCTCTCAAAGCCACAAGGGAGGGTTCAGCATGAGGTCAGTGTAAGCTCTGTAGCACTCTAACATAAAATTGTGTGACTGAACTGCAGGCAAGCTTTGCCATTGAGGCAGATTGCCCCCCAGCCAGGTCTGGGCTGGGGTCTGGAGTGAGTTATGCTTGCACTGACACTGCATGTGTTGGCTGCAGCAACGCTGTCCTGGCACTTGAGGCCAGTCTGTGTCCAGTGGGGCACCTGGTTGTGCTCCCCTGCCCTCCCTGTCTTTACTCCATTTGTTGATATACTTTATTAGTGCTGTGGTTTTAAGTTTCATCCCCTTAACTGCAGCATTGCAGCAAGTGGGGTTTGGGGGCCTGGGTTGCTTTTTTTTTTTTCATGAGAGCAGTTTGTGTAAGGAGCTTTGAGATGTCTTTGCAGAAGACATATCATATTAGGATTGAGTGAGGAGCTGCTTTTTTTCCCCCTTGCTTTCTAGGCTCTTTGCAGCCTTTTTTCTCCATGTAATTCAGCCGCAGGCACAGCATGTGAGCACTTTTCATCTGTGAACTTGTTAGCTTTACTTCTCCAGCTTGCAATCTTTGCTATTTTTCCTCTGACCTGCTGTTCTGTTTGGCCGCTTTGGGTCAACATTTTAAGTGTGGTTCCAGCCACCTGGACTGTACAAGTGCTCCAGAGTGAACGCCTGTTTTGAGTGGGTTGTCTTGTTGGTCCCAGGCAACTGGTGAAGTGCTGCTGCTGCCAGCCCCCCCAGGGTGTGAGATGCATGTTGTGCTCAAGATTTGGATGAGAACAGAGAGACAGGGAGAGGAAGATTTTTTTCATTCCTGCAGTATTAAGTCATGGATTTGATTTTGATAACTGTTCTTTGTCAAAAATTAAAACCAGCAAATGTATTTAAAGGCTTACAGTGTTTGCTTCCCTTTTTGTCCTGCTGTAAAGACAAAGTGAGAAAGAACAATGTTGAAAGAGTCTTAAGAGGGAAAAGGAAGAGCAAGCCTTTCCTCCTTGTATTTCCATCTCTCTATATATTTCCAATACACCCACTATATTTCCTTTTCTAGAGGTCAGTTTTTCTGAAGCCTGGGAAGAAAACCTTCCCTCATCCTTTCCACTGGGGTGATTTCCCACTGTAGAACTACTACTTGAAAGCAGTGCCCTTCCATTAACAGCCAGCAGTGAAATGCAGAATAGGGCTGTAGGCAAACTCAGTTCTCTTTGCTCTTTTTTTAGGAGGCAATGCTTAGGCTGACAGTGGCAGGAAGGTGGCTGCTGCCACATTGCATTTTCTTCACTTTGTCACTCAGGGTAGGATTTACCCTGTGTAACTTCAGCAATCTAAACTTAGGTTTTTAGCCCTGGTTCACACCAAGAAGAGGGGCATGTTTAAAAACTGATGTTAACCTCTGCTAAACCAGATAAACAGATGTTTGGATGAGTTGAAATCACCCTTAATAAAAAAACTTGCCTTTCCTCACTGTAGGGGAAACGGTGGAAAGAATAGCTTTTGCTGTCTTTCAAAAACTTCTCTTGCCTAATTTCAGGTAATTTTCTCACATGTAGTAACTCTTCCAGTTTGTTGTCAATGCATTGAGAATCCCGCTGAAACAACACTGATGATACTCATTTGCACCTCTGGTAACAGGGCGAGGGGAAAAAGCAATACCTTTTCATGCTCTTCTCTGGATAAGCCAGGAGAGTACTGCTTCTGGTTTCATCATGTTTTTCCTACACCCAAAGCTCAACACATGCATTTCTGCATTAACAGGGTTTTTTTTTTTTTCGACTTTGGGTTTAGATAAGTAAGAAACAAACAGAGAATTTCAAAGCACACACGCCAGTAGAAGTGTTTAGGCAAGCTGCCTTTCTCACTGTTCCTCTACGTACTTTGCAAAACTTTTGCAGCTTGGGAAAAGTTAGGGACAAAAGAAAACCGAAATGTCACCTTCTGCCACTAACTCACTGAAGCTGGCAGAGCTTTGAAAATGGGAAAGGTGAGGCAGAAGGAGGAGAATGGGAAGGAGGATGTGAAAGAAACACAGTTTCTGCAGAATTTTTATTGCACTGAGACAAAGAGGAGAAAATGCAGAGGGAAAAATGTTAAAACTCCAATTCTCGGGTTTAAAAAAATCAAGTGGAAATGTCATTCCTTTCTCTTCTTTCCTTTCTCTGAGGTGGTTTTGCAAAAAAAGTTCATATTTGAAGAAGAATACAGTAATAAGATTTTATCTTTATTTACCTGCTGCCATGTTAATGACAACATGGCAACAGTTTTATTTGTATTCTGCAGCAGATCACATGTATGTATTTTTAATGATCTTAGCGCCTTCCTCCACTGCATCTCAAGTCCTGTTATTGAGCATGTTGGGTTTAGAACACAATGACTTAGTAAAACAAAGAAGGAATCCATCCTTTGATGCAGCCCAGTGGGGAATGCTGCTGCACTCAGTATTATTCATCTCTCTTGTGAGTTTTTCTGTGTGTTGGATGCCTTGACAAACAGCATCCTAGTCCAGAGGGAGCTAACAGCATCAACACTTCAACAAAAGTAATTTCTAATTCAGGCTAACAGCCATACTGGGCAGAAATAACTTGAATAATTGAATGAATCAATGCTGGAGCTGGCACTGATGCTGTCTGCATGAATTCTGTGGTGATAACATTCAGCCAACTAGTTTGAAGCATGCCTCTGGTATTGGCATCTCTATTCACAGGAATTTGTACATCAAGCAGTGCAGCTCAAGGGTGAACAACATTTTCATCCTGTTGTTAGGGTATCAGTGCTGGACTTCTGCTTTCCCAAGTACAGGTTTGGAATTACATAGAGAGCGGGTGGACCAAGCTGTGTGCTCCTGTGCTCCCTCTGCTCCACTCTCTTTCCTGGAAGACTGCGAACACTGCAAGAATGCTTCTTGTATTAGGACACCTTTCAAAAATCAAGTATTTTATTTACTGTAGGATCATAAGAAAGAGAGAGGGTAAAATAATGCACAAAAATACAGACACTGTTTTGCTTTCTGCCACCTTTTCTCTGTCAGTTTGTGCAAACGCCCTGGCCCACATACTGTCTAACATTTTGCCTGTCAGATGTACTGTATTTCAACAAGCTTTCCCCTCTTAACAGTCTAATATCAGTCTGTGTGTGTGTATTATCGTATGTCTTTTCTTAGGTCCCAGGCTGATCTGTATCCACTTTTCTTTTTAATTTGGGTTCCCAAACACAGAATTCTGCATTTGTCAAAACAAAGATTATATTAATTCAGTAGCTAAAACATCAGAACAATTATTATAGCTGTTTTTGTCCTCTTGTTTTAGTTTTGATAGAAGAGAACAATGGTAAACAAGAAGATCTGTAAAATTAAGTATAGGGCCAATGTTTGCCAGGATAATGAGACTCTAACTCAACATGCTAATTTAAATGGGCTATCCTGAATAACTTAATGTCACTTCATATATCTATCTGGCTAGGTTCAGGATTTTTAATATAAGCTTTGGGCTTTCAGAAATTTTGGCCAGTGTGAACTATGTCCGGTTGTAATACAAGAAGGCTGCAAATTACAGTTTTTTGCATCTACTGCATGAATCACACTGGAGAGCAGTGTAATGCCATTTGTAATCAGTTATGTTACTGTCATCTTTGTGTTCTCTGAACTTTTTTATTACTTCATGTTTCTCCATGGTCAGAATAAGAATGTATTAATTTAAAAAGCCAAGAGGCTGAATAGCATGTTCTGTCAGGGTAACAGGTAGAGTGTACTAGTCCAGAATGGTCTACTGCAATTGAGTATTACTATTCAATTGTTTTTCTTTTAAAGAGGACAAAAATATCAGCAATGAGAATTCTGCTTTTCTCTGAATGGTTCTGTTTAGAATGTGACTCATCATTGAAACAGAAGGAGCTTCCTTAGTTCAGAGTCCCTGAACAGTGTCACAGGGGGCACAGAACAAGCATGTTTCTGAAATCTTGAAAATTCTTCCAAAAGGAGTTGTTTTTCTTGCATTCTTTGTATCTGATAAACCGTGTTTTGTGATAATGATACTGTGGCAAAGCTAGACCTCTGCTGTAGGAAATAATACTGTGGATGATCAGCCTCTAGCCCAAGTGTCATCACGTCTTTGCTGGAAATACCAGTGACTGCGAATACTCCCCAGGCATCTGCCCCAAACAATACACAAACCCTTTCCTGAGCATTGTAAGAATAAGCACACAAGTGAATTTCTATTTTTTTTAACAGGACAAGCAACTACTCTGGTTCTTTTTTAACATCTGCTTGTACTCATATTGATTGGATTTTATAAGCCTTCCCTAGAACTAGAAATTCTTTGTGTGTAGAGGAAGTACCTGAAGGGGGCTTATAAGGATGCTGGGGAGGGACTCTTCATGAGGGACTGTAGTGATAGGACAAGGGGTAACGGGTTCAAACTTAAACAGGGGGAGTTTAGATTGGATATAAGGAGGAAGTCCTTTACTGTAAGGGTGGTGAGGCATTGGAATGGGTTGCCCAGGGAGGTTGTGAGTGCTCCATCCCTGGCAGTGTTCAAGGCCAGGTTGGACAGAGCCTTGGGTGGGATGGTTTAGTGTGAGGTGTCCCTGCCCATGGCAGGGGTTTGGAACTAGATGATTTTAGGTCCTTTCCAACCCTGACTATTCTATGAAGTAACCATATGCCCATTTTAAACCTTTAGTGGATGCTGTGTCTTGCAAAAAGCTTGGAAGACTTTCTGAAGTATCAAAAGCATTAGAGGACTGTCCTTTCCAGAGAGTTTCACAGACGTTTCTAGTCTGGGGAGCTTAGACTTGAATTGTTTTTTCACTTCATTTTATTGAGTAAATGTTCTGTGGCCTTCTGTCCTTCAGGGCTATAACCATATCTCTAGTAGAGAGATAATAGTAGGTGTTACTTATGTCAGATTTTCCTCAGTGGCCAACTCCCAGTAGGTTATGCTGTGTTATCCTTCATACAAAACTTCAGTAGTTCCCTGGCTTGCTTGTCTTTGGGATTAAAAGAGCCTTGCAGGGGCTGGTGTGAAAAAACAACTGATAGTCTTTGGCATCATGCTTTGTGGCCATTTATAAATACCTGACACAGATATCACAACATTTATGCTTCTGTCTCAGACTTGAGGAGAAGGGATTAATTCAGTCAAAAAACCCCCAAACCTTAGGTTTAAACTCAGCCCTAAAAGGATGATCCTATTTTATTAATGAATTTAAGCTTTTGTACAGTGCAGTAGATTATTTGTCAAAGCCATTGGACAGGCATGTTAGAGATCTGTTATTTTCTCTGCCAGATTACAAGTTTTTAAAATGATGTTGAGGGAGACCCTCCTCTATTTCCATCCATAAAACAGGGACAGTACTTGTTTTCTGTTGTTGCCTGCTGCTTTCAAAACAAGGTTTTCCGAAGTCTTGTATGTTGGGCTATTCCTCTACCTACTACATGTACCAAAGGTGTTTTTTTCTCTTTAATAAGGATTCATAATAAATCAATAATTAAAAAATAATAATTTAGCTCAGTGCTAAATGCTCTTGGAATCAAAAAACCTAAATATTACAGTAAGGAGAGCAATTCCTGTACTTACAAACACAGAAAAGTGTTTTAGCAAATAGGTCCCTGATTTTGGTTATGCACTGAAAAGGCTTCTTTATAATACCATAATAATAAACCCACATTTTGCAATAACAGAGCTAGTAAAGAATTGTCTTTGTCCGTGGACAGATTTTGTAAATCTTAACAATACTTTCTGGTGCAGGATTGCTGTAGACACTTATCAAGTAGGAAATGGGTCATTGCTTAGAGCTCTCCTTGGGCATCAGAAATTGGCACTGTCACATTCAGGTGTATTTAAATTATTTCTGAACAATTTGGGCATCTAAAAGAGAAAATACAATTAGGGGTCACATTATCCAGCTGTGGTTTAATCTTTCTTCTCCTTCTTGCATTTAACTTCTTAGAAATCAGATATGTACTTAGGCCAGTTCCTTTTTCGCCCTTCGTAAGCAACTGGATAGCTCTTTCTGCTAGTGATTCGTATCTTCATTATTGAAATGGCAGCCTAATCACAGGACTGAGAGCTAACCGTCTGGTGTTGCAGAGTGAAATGTTCAGTTGCGCAGTGATGTTTGAAATCAGAAATATTACTACAGTAGCTTGAAGTTCAGCTGCTACAAAAGCAAGGGGGAATGGTTGATTCCTGTCTGTTTTCTTCCCCTCTAGTACTCTCACTGACACAAGAACCAAGTTGTGCAGCAGCCTAATTTTATATCAGATCTTTCATTTCACTCCTTGCCATTATTTAGGATCTAGTCGCAGCTGCATTGTGTACGCTTTAACAAATAAAAGCTTTTAAAGAACATCGTTCAATTCCCACCTCCTGCTAAGGGTTTTGGAAGTGTAATACATCACAGAATCAAAATGACTTTCACTAAAAGTTCATGCTGTTTAAATCACACCAAATGTTATATTGAGCTGTAGCATACATAATTCATGTATCATTAACAGCTTCTACAAGTCTCTGGCTGCATGGCATACCAATGAATCAGAATGTGTGGGCATTTTTTGATACCTGCCTTTACTTCACTTGTATTTAGAAGCAACAGCATGTAATTGTACTAACTCGGAAAATCAAACAGGCGTGTAATAAATTATGTTTTGTGACTGACACGGTAAAGTAAATCTCTTTCCTTTCCTGATGTTGTGTGAGCAAGCTATTTTAAACAGGAGAGACTCGGTAGATTTTTGTGCTGCTACTAGTTTTATTATAAATAAAAATCCAGTTTTGTTGTTTATAATGTGAGAATTCTGCTGCAGTCATTGCATGGCTGATGAATCAACAGTGGCCTTTAGTAAGAAAGGCATGTCTGGTCAGTTTGACTTTATTTCACAAGATGCTGGCTTGAACAAGTGAACATGGTCAGGAAGATAGCCATGGGATTACTGATGTGTTAGCCTGGTACTTATGTTCCTAAGAGATGCCTGGCTTCCAGCAATGCTTACAGCTCTATGATTGTATATGTCTGGCATTCCTACCATTATCCTCCTTCTGTCACACAAATGTCAAAGGCTTTGATTCAGGAGCACTGAAGCTGCTAAAATCCCCATGTCAGATTTAGGAGCACGCTGCAGCACCTGACTGAATCAGAATCTTTGCTCTACCTGCGTGTAGGGATTGTAATTCTGTTTAAGCATCTGAAGGCAGTGAAATATCCTGTATCACTCAGTACAGGAGGATGTTAACTGCATTACAGTAATGGTGCTGGAGACCCCATAAACAGCAGAACTACCTTGTGATGGGGGTTGCTAACAAAAAGAAACTTTCTGTCAAAATCATGGAAGACTTTACCTTGCAGTCAGTTATCTTGTCCTTGATATGTGAACTTGATGACCAGGAAATGGAGATGGCCAGGGTCTTGCAAAACATGTGTTTTTCTGAAGCAGAATTGCAGATGTTGATTATAGCTCCTGACTAGTTGACAAACAAGTAGGTGAGAGGTTTGCTGCAAGAGGTTTCACATTCATAAATGTGACTGTTCTGATAAGTGTATTCTGCCCTTAATCATTGATATACCAACTGATTTAAACAACATTTCAAGTTAAATGTGTATTTAAAGTAGATTTGGGGCCTAGGTGCTTGTCTGTGTGCTTGTATTTAACAATCTTTAATAATAAATTACAACTTGTAAAATTTTTGACTGGTTACCAGGAGGCTTCTTCTTTTTTTGAAAATTGCAATATCAGCCTTCAGATTCCTGGGAAACAGCCCCAGATGGATGACTTCTCAAAAATAAGCGATGTGCACTTGGCAATTAATACTGGTTTAACCTATACTGTATTTAATGTAGTATTAGTATTACATTAGGAAGTTGTATGAATAATATGTTCTTTCATTGTGATTGTTGCGTGGTGATGAACCAGGTTAAAGCACGGTGTTCACTTTCAAGGGAGCAGCATGTCACTTGTCCACTGTAGCTGAACTCGCTTTTTTGATTTTAAGGTATCTGAAAACCAAATGATCAATACAGATTCCTTTAAAAAGTGGTGCTTCTAACTCTACTTATTCTGGTATTAAACCCCTGAATGATGCACTTCTGTGAAATGGCCACTGAGAAAATGGTCACACTTAGAAAACTTATAAGATCTTAATACTAGTTACACATCCTAATTCAGCAAAAGTTCATGCCAGTTTATTTGTCCCTAAAGCTTCATGCTTTTAAGGAGTAACTGAATGAGCATCACTCTGAGTCTGGGCAGAGCAGCTTTCAGTGTTCCCTTTCACTGCAGGGCCTTTTCTCCTTCTTTCTGCTGAAGTCTTTGTTAAATGAGACAGAGCAAATTATACTCACACTAGCAAGAAATCAGGAAAAAAAAATATTACCTTATTAAAAATGGTTTTAGTTTAAACATCCCTACCAAACATTTTCCCCAGGTATCTGTGGTGCAACATGAAAAAACGGAGAATGTTCTGTGAAAAACAGCACAGCTTTAATATCATTAACGATTAATGTGACAAAGTCATGTTAGTAGTTAACTTTGATTTAAAAAAAAAATCGAGACTTCTTTTTACTTTTAATGCTGATTTACTACAGTTTATAATCAGGAGAAATGGAGCAGTATAATAAGGGCTAGTAAGACAATTGAAACTGGGAGAAATGTATGAATCGTGCCCAAAAGCAGTGTGTTGTTGCACCCAAGTCAGCACCTGCAGGTCAGTGGTGAAAGTGTTAGCAGAAGGCAGAGACTGCATCTGAAAACGTGATTATCCTCCCTGTAGTAAGCTTTGCTTGGCCTCCACCTGCCTGACTTCCAGATATTTATGCTGTAAGCAAATAGAGGACATGGTAATGAGTTCTTTGTCTGGTTGGTTACTGCTGAGATGTGTGATCATCAGTTTAGATGTGGCATCTCAGAATTTAAATGAATCTTTAACTGCAGAGAAGGATGGTATGTGTCTGCATACAGGTGTGGACAAATGCAAAAGGGTTTGGAATGCTTGGAAGCACAGCTCCTAAAGATGTAGCACTGTCAGCTACATACTGCAGTATCACTTGGTTTAGCTGGGCATGAATTAACATGGTATATCCCTAGTGTAAAATACCCATGTTATTAAAAAAAAAAAAAAAACAACAAAAACACACACAAAAAAACCCAATAAAATTTTCTATTAATTATTACCAAATCCCTACAGTTTTTGCATAGGGTTTCTGTTTTTTCTTACTGGGAGCTGTGGGTGCCTGTATTTGAAAGATGGAGAGATGCTGACCAGGGGTTTGCACTGCAGGATTACCTGCAAGAATACATTCGTGTGCTGAGGTGGTCCCTGCCCCAAGGACCTGTAGTTTAAAAGGGGGGACAAGGAAGAGAAAAGGAAGCATTTACATTCATTGTATAGTCTATGTTTTCATCTTTGGATTCTGTTCCTTGAGTGAGCATAGAACTAGGGTTTTGTGTGTTTTGGAAAGGTCAGCCTTCCTCTTCCAGCGCTGATATTTGGGCAAGCTTGCTTGTGTGCTTGATCACAGAATTATTTTCACCTCTTTTCTGTCAATGTTTGAAGAAACTTTCTTAATGGTGAGAGAAATGGAGACATTTACACCTTCCAGGCTGGTCCCCTCCCATGCAATGCCAGTCTCTGAATCTTAGGCAGAAGAGAATCAGGGATAGACATGTCTTTATTGTGTGGATCCAGTGCTTTTGTCCTATGCTGTAGTAGGCTAACCCTAGTCTTAAATGCATGGCTTTGGGCTAGATGTATGTTGTTATTAGTATGTTCTTAATGAAATACATTACTCATGAGGGGTAGTACACTCTGCTCATTAGCGTGGCATGCGCTTTGCACCGAGTGGTGTGACCAGGCAGCCACTCAGCTTCTCTCCTGCCTGTACCTTGGGTCATCTGGGGACAGGCCAGTGGCTGGTGGGAGCAGGACCCCAGGAGGGAGCTCTGGTGCTTCTTGTCACTCAGGCTGCTGCGAGAGAGCTTGTACAGTGCTTATTACTGTGGTCAGGGCTACGCAGTCTACTTGGAGACAGGCTTTCCTCAAAGTTCATCACCACTGACCTCACACAATGATCAGGGAAAAGAGACAGAATACTGTAACAAGGGAAAGAACAGAAAAGCTTTGTGAGCTGGGTTGGACCACTGGTGCTGGCTGGTTTGAGTCAGTAGCCAGGCCTCCATACATATTCCCTAGGGAAAGATGATGATGTCGTTTACCTGAAGCTTTCCGCTTCACAGTTATACTCACTCTGCTCCCATGTGCTTCTCCCCTGGTGTCGTTCCTCATGCAAAGAAAATGTCTCTTTCTTGACTCTGAACTGGTAGTGTGATATCAGCAGTGGTTGGTGGCATTTGGAGTTGTTGAGAACAACTGGTACTGGGTTTTCTGAACAGTGGAAGCAGAGGTGACAATCTGGCCCACAGACTGTGATGATAATTCCCCAAAACACAAGCCGTCTGCCAGTCTGATACCAGAACATTTGGGGATTCAGTGAAGCAGGAGGTTAGAGCAGAAAACCTAGGAATGGTTTTGGAAGCATAACTGTATCCGGAGCTGTTAAATATGGGAACGCTTGCGATCTGAGAAATTCATGAATGTCACCAACAGTCTGCTGAAGTGATAGCTATAAAATGAAAGATTTAAAGGAGGCAATCGTAATGGTTAACAGCAGGATGAAAAAGCTTAAGCATGTTCATAAATTGCAGTAACTGCTGAGCAATATACTGGATTCATCTAGGAGAGATTTAATTTGAGAGATGCTAAATAGAAGGTACAAAGACCGGCAACACAGACATTTCTCCTGAAGGTGGAGTCTTTTGGGGAGAAATTTACATTGTACTTCAGCTGAAGTGATGTTAAATGCGAATACAATGTGATGGAAAGGAAATCATAAATTATAGAAAGAATTTTTAAACTTGCACATAAAGGAAAAAAAAAACAACTTTCTTTTGTACTCCCACATCACATGGTATTTGTGTATGGATCTGTAAATGAGCATGCATTCTGAACAGAATAAGATGTAATATCTTGGTGTCGATTATATAGATATTTAATAGAAAATAAAAATGACTGAAGTCTTATTGCAGGGAAGTATAAACATATCTGCTTGTGTTCAAGGATCCAGAATATAGACATGATGGAAATAGGTGCATTTTATTTAGAGTACAAATACTTTGGATGAATTTTAAATTTTTTGTGTTTAAAATTAATTCTCTTCTGAGGCAGACCCTTTCATCGCAGACAGTTTTACCACGATGCATCAGTGCACTGAGATTTCTGAAATGGTGAATACCTTCTTTGTGTTGCTAATTGCAGCTGTGCAGTCTGCAAATGAAGGATATCCAGCATCTTATTTCCAATTTCTGTCATTTTATCGCTGTTGATAAACAGTCCTTATCTTCTTCCCGCACACCAGATAGATTTTACATTATTTTATAAATGAGACTTTTCCATTTTGCTGCAGCATATTGTTAGGAACCTTGAGCTTTCTTAAAAAGAAATAGAAACACAGAATTTGGAAGCTTTCTCCTCGTTCAAGTGACTTATTTTTAGATGTACTGATGCTGCTTGTAGTAATGATTAAATTAATGAAGGTTGTGTGGTCTGAAGTGGCAATACTAGTCATTACCCTGCTCTCTTCTGATCTAAGCCCTGGTGCACTCTTATCTCAGTCAGAACAGCAACCCGCTTCAGATGGGTGTGGAAGTGATCACAGCTCCAGCTGCACTGTGGTTCTTCTGAACTGGGCCATGAAGTTAAGAAAGGCCAATTACCCCAGTTCAAATTGCTGCTTGGCTTATATGTTGAACGATCCAGGCCCTGGTGTCCTCATTTCTTGTGTTATGATCACGGTAAGATGGTGAATGCTTATGAGCAGTTGGCTCAGTCTGAGTTGCTGCCTGTCATGAAGGAGGTATGTTCCACTGTATGCATCCAGCTCCCTCCAAAAAGCAGCACAGCACTGTAGATCTGTGTATTCCTTATGGAAATGCCACCTCAGAAGTGTTTCAGGAGCTGAGTATGACTTTTGAAGTCGTATGGGAGCTGACTTAAAATTTGTAGAAACATCTGAGTAGCAATCCCTGTAACATCTAGTAGGTTTGGAACAGTAAGAGCCTTTCTTTAAAGCAAAAAGGTTGTGTTTTGTGTTTTCATTTTGAGTCTCCCTGTAGAACGTAAAGGTACCTGGTTCTTTCTGGATTTAGAGTAAATTTCACTTCCATCCTTGCTGGTTTTATGTAAATCCCTGATCCTAAGGCAGTATTTTCACTTTATTTTGGGTTTTTTTTAAGACAAAAGTACACACAAAGAGTACATTTTTAGCAGAGCACAGAAACCAGAATGGCTGAAGTTACAAGGCAGGCACAACTGGGACCTGCCCAGGGAGAGTGAAGCTAAGGGAATTTACAAAGGCTACTCCTAAACACTGGAAGTCATGAGTTTCTGTCAACAGAAGCAGAGTACGTTCTCCATGTTTGGTTACTGAAGGAAGGTGATAACAAAAATGTGTGTTAGGAGAGTTTAGAAAGAAAAAAAGAAAAGAGGAGTGATTAACTTAGTAAGGCACTCAATACCAATATTTAATTCTCAAGTTCTGTTACCTTTTTTCCATGACACTTTATGTTCAGAATGGCTTTACTGGTGCAGGCCCATTTGTTTCACAAACCACTCAAAATACAAGGAGATGTCTAGAGAGTGAGAATAATGATTTCCAATAACAGAATGAAATGTTTTAGCTGGCAAGTTCAGTGGCATGGCTCTGTGAAACTGCCTACACTCCCTGCCAAATACCACATCAATTTTGTTTGACTTCATGCAAATCTGGATGGAGAGGAGGGGCCCTTATCTCTCTGTATACTTACATGCACTTTATCTATGTGTGTAAATATTCCCAAACACGTTTGTGCTGGTGTCTCAGCAAAGCATATGGAATTTCACATTGATTTCTGAACTCTATAAAACACTAATGGAGCTGCTGGTTTAGCTTTCAGTCAATTGGGAAAGACTCAGTGATGGGAAGCTGCAGGCAAATTCTTCCTTTCCTGCTTCCAGTAGTGCCTTCCTTGTAACTTTAGCCATTCTGGTTTCCACTGTCCTCAGATTAATGTCTGTCATTTGGGAAGCCATGGAAAGTCCTTCATGATACACCTCAGAGATGGGTTCTGTCTCCCTATATCTGACACACTTTATTTCTAAGCATAGCTCTCTAAAAGGGAAAACAAGCCACAGTATTCCATGCATAATGTGTACACCTACAGTGCTGTAAAATGCTTCATCAGGAAGAGATGTGGAACATCACTCTTTTCTCCTTTTTATTGTGAAATGAATTGTAGTGCTTATGACAGCCTGCCCATGCAGATTTGTTATCTCCGTGCTCTGTTGAAGATGATTGTGCATAACACGTGTGGTGTTATGCACCTTACTGGTGTTCAGGCCACAGGACATCTTGATACTACTCAGAATTGAGTTCTATTATAACGAGTTCTTCTGCTTCTAAAGAGCTTTTCTTTGCCATGTACTTTTTACAAACTGTTTTGGTGCATCATTAGTCCATTTGCTGCTGGAACAGTTGTTTTTGTGGTTAAATGATGTTATTTCACAGCGCAGTTGCCCGATTGTCACAGGCAATAGCTAAAGGATGAAATTAAACAAACAGAAACCTAGCTGAAATGCAGATAGTGATCACTGACCTTGACCTTTTTTGTGAGAAGCCATGAGATCTCTAATGTTATCTTCCTCACTCAGTAACAAATGACTTACAAAAAAACCCGCAGTACCCTGTACATAGAATCATAGAATAGTTAGGGTTGGAAAGGACCTCAAGATCATCTAGTTCCAACACCGCTGCCATGGGCAGGGACACCTCACACTAAACCATCCCACACAAGGCTTCATCCAACCTGGCCTTGAACACCGCCAGGGATGGAGCACTCACAACCTCCCTGGGCAACCCATTCCAGTGCCTCAGCACCCTAACAGGAAAGAATTTCCTCCTTATATCCAATCTAAACTTCCCCTGTTTAAGTTTTAACCCGTTACCCCTTGTCCTGTCACTACAGTCCCTGATGAAGAGTCCCTCCCCAGCATCCCTATAGGCCCCCTTCAGATACTGGAAGGCTGCTATGAGGTCTCCACGCAGCCTTCTCTTCTCCAGGCTGAACAGCCCCAACTTCCTCAGCCCATCTTCATACGGGAGGTGCTCCAGTCCCCTGATCATCCTCGTGGCCCTCCTCTGGACTCGTTCCAACAGTTCCATGTCCTTTTTATGTTGAGGACACCAGAACTGCACACAATACTCCAGGTGAGGTCTCACAAGAGCAGAGTAAAGTGGCAGGATCACCTCCTTCGACCTGCTGGTCACACTCCTTTTGATGCAGCCCAGGATACGGTTGGCTTTGTGGGCTGTGAGCGCACACTGCAGCCGGCTCATGTTCATTTTCTCATCGACCAGCACCCCCAAGTCCTTCTCTGCAGGGCTGCTCTGAGTCACTTCTTTGCCCAACCTGTAGCTGTGCTGGGATTGCTCCGACCCACGTGTAGGACCTTGCACTTGTCATGGTTGAACTTCATAAGGTTGGCATCAGCCCACCTCACAAGCGTGTCAAGGTCCCTCTGGATGGCATCCCTTCCCTCCAGCATATCAACCGGACCACACAGCTTGGTGTCGTTGGCAAAACTACTGAGGGCGCACTCAATCCCACTGTCCATGTCAGCGACGAAGATGTTAAACAAGACCGGTCCCAACACCGATCCCTGAGGGACACCACTCGTTACCGGTCTCCAGCTGGACATTGAGCCATTGACCACAACTCTTTGTGTGCGGCCATCCAGCCAGTTCTTTATCCACTGAGTGGTCCATCCATCAAATTGGTATCTCTCCAATTTAGAGAGAAGGATGTCATGTGGGACAGTGTCAAACGCTTTGCTCAAGTCCAGGTAGATGACATCAACTGCTTTACCCTTGTCCATCAGTTCTGTAGCCCCATCATAGAAGGCCACCAAATTGGTCAGGCAGGATTTCCCCTTAGTGAAGCCATGCTGGCTGTCACCAAGCACCTTGTTGTTTTTCATGTGCCTTAGCATGCCTTCCAGGAGAATGTGCTCCAAGATTTTACCGGGCACAGAGGTGAGACTGACTGGTCTGTAATTCCCCGGGTCTTCCATTTTCCCCTTCTTGAAAATGGGGGTTACATTTCCCTTTTTCCAGTCGTCGGGAACTTCACCTGACTGCCATGGTTTTTCAAATACGATGCCCAGTGGCTTAGCAACTTCATTCGCCAGCTCCTTCAGGACCTGCGGATGGATTCCATCAGGTCCCACGGACTTGTGCGCGTTCAGATTTTGAAGATGGTCTCGAACCAGATCCTCTCCTACAGTGGGCCCAAGGTCTTCATTCTCACAGTCCCTGTGTCTGCCTTCTAAGACCTGGGTGGTGCAGTCAGAGCCTTTGCCAGTGAAGGCCGAGGCAAAGAAGTCATTCAGAACCTCAGCCTTCTCCAAATCCTGTGTAGCCAGTTCTCCCGAGAGCTTCCTCAGGGGGCCTATGTTGTCCCTAGTCTGTTTTTTGTTTGCTGCGTACCTGTAGAATCCCTTGCTGTTATCCTTAACATCCCTGGCTAGGTTTAATTCTAACTGGGCCTTAGCCTTCCTAACCTGGTCCCTAGCTTCCCGGACAACATCCCTGTACTCTACCCAGGCCGCCTGTCCTTGCTTCCACTCTTTATAAGCCTCTTTTTTCCTTTGAATTTTCCTCAGCAGCTCCTTATCCATCCAAGGAGGTCTCCTGGCCCTCCTGCCGCACTTCCTTCTAGTGGGATGCAGCACTCCTGAGCTTGTAGCAGGTGATCCTTGAATATCAACCAACAGTCTTGGGCCCCCCTGCCCTCCGGGGCTATATCCCATGGAACCTTACTAAGCAGGCTCCTGAAGAGGCCAAAGTCTGCTCTTTTGAAGTCCTGGGCAGTGAGCTTGCTACACACTCTTCTCACTGTCCTGGGGATCTTACATACAGCAACATGATCTTACATGCAGCAACATGATTTCCTCACATACTGCATAATGGTATTTCTGCCATAGTGAATTCAGGATATGTGCTACCAATTGAATCATCATCTACTTCTTTGAACACACTGCTTTTCTCTATCATGGATAATGACATTAGCCACAAGAAATCTGAAGAGGAACTTTTTACAAGAGCCTGTAGTGACAGGACAAGGGGAATGGCTTTAACCTGACAGAGGAGAGATTGAGGTACATTAAGAAGAAATCCTTCCCTGTGAGGGTGCTGAGGCGCTGGCACAGGGTGCCCAGAGAAGCTGTGGCTGCCCCATCCCTGGCAGCGTTCAAGGCCAGGTTGGACACAGGGGCTTGGAGCAACCTGCTCTAGTGGAAGGTGTCCCTGCCTGTGGCAGGGGTTGGAACTGGGTGAGCTTTAAGGTTCTTCCAACCCAAACCAGTCTGGGATTCTGTATTACCTTACCCTGGGAGATGGTGGAGAGGAAGAGTGGCGCACAGAGATGAAAGGAACAGTCAGACTCTTATGTCTGACTTTTTCCCTGGCTGCACTTCATCATCTTTTTTCCTCTAATCACTTTTGTTCATTATGATCATTTGTTTTCCCCTGGACTTAGTCCCCTTTGGGAATCTTTATCAGCTGAGTGAACTGCTGCACGAATTTCATTAATGCATAAATGAGCAGGCTAAGAGGATCTTATTGATCAGCTAATGCCTCGTTATCTGTGGTGCCCTTGCAGTGATGCCCTGGGGATAGGGGGACTTTCTGCTCTGAGTATATACACTATTATTCCCTTTCTTTTCTTATTGTATGTGCACAAATAATTAAATATATGTGTCATTATAATTTAGTGTTTTCATAGTATAATCTCTCTTCTTCCTTCCTCCCGGTAGAATAATATGTTTCAGATTCTCTATCTTATCTTTGAGGGTATGTGAAGGCTCCTGATTTTCTTCTGTACTCTTACTCTTTTCACAAGCAACCCTGGTCCTAGTAACTGTGGTATTTGCACAGTCAACAAGGAGAACATGGCACTGTATTTAATATGCTGAGGGTTTGGAGGCACTGTCCAGAGTCCTCAGAAGCCAGCTTAACTATACTTTGCTGCAGGCACAAACTGGTGTAAAACAGTGTGCTGAAGTAGATCCAATTCTCATCAATCCCTCAGTCAAGTCCCAATTTGAACAGGGACTTGGCAGTCCTGGGGAACGGTTGGACTTGATGATCTCAAAGGTCTTTTCCAACCAAGTTGATTCTATGATGGTACCTGGTAGACCTGCTGCAGTAATGGGGAGAGGCTGGATCTCCAGTCTGCAGCACCGTTTGCTTTTTCACAGTGCTGTAAGCCATGTAAAAATCACACTAATTGCATTTGATTGATGTTTTCAGTCTTTTCCGATTTGCAAGAGCTAAGGGCTATAATGTTAAAAATGCCAGGATGTGACTTCAGTGGTTGGTATTTGGTTCTCTCTTCACTTGCTAATCTTGATTTGCCTTATTCTGAGTTTGGTCATAGGAGATGTACTTAAAGCCTTGACCTGTGCTTTTTAATTAAGCTAGCTTAAAAACCTGGTTTATATTGTAGGTACTAATGATAGCAATGACTGAGAATTCATTGCATTCAGTTGCTTTTAGCAGCTTTTTAGAAAAGTAGTAAAATTAATATGTAAGAACTAGATCTGCAATAGAAATGGAGAAAGCTAATCCTCAAACCATATGCTCAGCTTCTCCAAATTCAACTTGAAGCCTTCAACTCCAGAAGGTTTAGAAAATCAGCTTTCTTTCCTAATCACTGTTCTACGTGGATTGTGGAGTGATCCATTAGTGGAAAGTCAGCACAGATTCCATGCAGACATTGCAAAATACATGTTAGAATTCACTGCAATAGGCACTTTTGCTTTACAACTCCAGTTTGCAGTCCAGAATATTACAAACCAGAGCTTCTAATATGTCAGGTGTACAACACACTAGTTGTGTTTCTTTCTTCATTTTTTGTTTGCTGTTCGACCTCTGTTCCTCTCTTACAGCGAAAGAGTAAGGGGGCAATCCACAGTGCCAGAGTATGGCAAAGTGTGGGCACAGTATTTCATATTATGACATTCCTGTAAAATCTCTTGGTATGTACATATCAGCTCTCTAGGAGCTGTCAAAAAAGGTTTCCAAGTGTAGTAATTGCACACCTTTCACAAGCAAACCTTGATGTGTTTTGATTTTAAGTTCAGTGGGAGGTGCATTTTTCAATGGGCCTGCTGGTGAACAGCCTTTTCAGTTTGTATCATTCATCAATTTACACATCAATAAACTATGTCGGTCTTTGGCTGGGTTGTACAAATACAAACTAGTAAGTTAAAGTTTGCCTAGTGAACCAGAATTAAAGTTAGCACAATAGACACACTGAAACATTATGCTTTGCTTTTAAGTCAATGTATAAAATGAAAGGTTAATAGATTATATTCATAAATTATGTTTAAAGAGCATGTTTAACTAAGACTGTCATGAGGGAGTATAAAAATGTAAAGCACAGTCCCTTCCTCAAAGGCCTCCAGCCTGAATGACCAAGGGAAGTGAGAAGAATGAGGAGAAACAAAGCTCAAAGGGCTTTCCTCTGGCTGCTGATGCGTTAAGAATATGGCAGTGCTCTTGTAAGGCTGAGCTTGGGCTCCATGGGAACACACAGGCAGAGACATGCAAGGTAAAAGTCTGTAATGCACTGAGGACCAGATTTATCCCTGTGGGGTCCAACATTTTGAAAGTTGTGCAAAAAAACCTTCTAATAGCTGATGATTCTTTAGATAACCTATATCATAGTTCTCATGCTTGGTTTGATGGGTAATCGTGTAAATCTTTGCCTCAGATCCTTCATGTTAGTTTCAGTCTTTTTATAGGTACTTATGCAGGATGTGTGTGTGAAACTTCAGTAGCTTTACATTAAGGTGACTGTTTTTAAAGGACACAGACAAATTAGCTTTAGAAATTAAACCCAGACTAATGTCTAGTCCAGAGCTTTACTGATTAGACTACTATCACATAAATATAGTCATCATAGAATCATAGAATCACAGACTGGTTTGGGTTGTGAAAGGACCATAAGATCATCCAGTGCCGACCCCCTGCCATGGGCAGGGACGCCTCACACTAGACCACGTCACCAAAGGTTCCATCTGCCCTGGCCTTGAACACTGCCAGGGATGGAGCATTTAGCACTTCTTTGGGCAACCTGTGCCAGTGCCTCACCACCCTCACAGTAAAGAACTTTTTCCTTATATCCAGCCAGAACTTCCCCTGTTTTAAGTGTGAACCCATCGTTGCTTGTCCTGTCACTACAGTCTTTGATGAAGAGTCCCACTCTGTCATCCAAATTACTTAATGCTGTAATCTGCTGTATCTTTTATTTTAAGCTTTCATTTCCTGTAGAGTTGTGTCCACAGAATTTGCCCTGGATACTTGTGTAGTTGAGTTCTAGTAGCTGCAGCTGTTTGATTTCGGCTGATAGTGATGAACTTGTTTTTGCAGCTGATGTTTCCATGTTGGTTTGCTGGAGATAGCCTAGGGGTACTCCTGGCTGAAATGAAACCACACACACAGCATTGGGTGCTTCATTGCAATTTTAATTTGTTCTACTCAAATTTTCAAATAGACTACACACAGGAGGGAAAGATTTTGGGATACACATAGGTATACCTCATTGGTCCAACAGATGTATGCATTGCATAGGGTAACACAAGAGTTTTTAAATGTCACATATGTGGTAAGCTCAGTTTTCAGTATTTAAACTTGTGCTCTATGCTGGGTGTCACAGAAGCTGTAGAAGCCTGTTATGAGAGAAGTGGACAACACAGAAGGGAATATTACCCACACAGCAGTGGGGTTACAAGATGCTAGGCAAAGTTACGAGTCAGGATGCAATAAAGCCCTATTTTATATATCAGATATCTGCTCTGGTTTTGTCTGTGCAAGGTAACTGGTAAATACAAATCCTGATAATGTCTCATGGGTCTGTTTACAAGCACCCAATTTATGAGCCAGAGCATGAATTTATTCCATGCTAACTCTGTCCACTGATACACTTAAGAAGGTTTAAGTGTCTTTGTGCTAGGTAGCTTATTTGGTTCTGAAAATACAGCAAGATATTGAGTATGTTAGCGTCTCAACACTTCAAGCTGCTGGTTTTTACAGTTAAATTCCATGATCTGGTGTTGGCACTGAAAGCAGCTGAACCTGTAAGTCCATCCCATGACACCCCATGACTATGTGAACTTGCCTGTTCTGCCAAGAAGCAGCACATGAGCCTGATACCTGCTCTCAGCTCACCAGCCGCACTGGTATTTGGTGCTGTGTAGTAATGGAGGACCAGCTCCCAGTACTGGGTCTAGTCTTGCACTGACTTCCCAGCAGGGCAGTTCTGAACTGTTCTTCAGCTTGCTAGTTTAAAAGTTCAGCTGCTTTCCATGTGGGATGTTCATGCTGGTGACTGCTGTCCAGAATGACATCTGGGATACATGGTCATTTTCTTGTAGGGTCTGCTGTGCATCATGTGGCTGTGCTGTGAAGGCGTCCACATGAGTAAAGTTCTCCATGTGCCTCTGTTGAGAGTGTTGGATGTTGGATAAGCAAACACACCTGTGTGGATAGACTCATACATGCATACCTGTGTACATAGATTTACATAGGAGAGAGAAAGGAACTTTCTATGCTATAGCAAATTGATGTGGAAAGGAATTAATACGAACTAGTTGAATCAAAGAATTCAAGCCATGAATTTCTGGTGGTAAATGTGCATATACTTTGCTACTTTAGGAGTGCAAAGCTGCAGAGTAAATGTATCAATCTGTCAGTTAGAATTACATATTATATCCTTTCCACATTAATCCTACCGTGTTTCCCTTCTTTGTCTCTTTCTCACTTCTGTCAGTACTTTTGCTGTCCATTTCCAGTGTGTATTCACATAAAGGTCAGCAAACATGCTAAAGGACACAAATAGACCATTTCATATGACAGTCACATCAAAAACAAGCAAGCTTACAAACACGACTTGGGTTAGAAATCCACAGCAGTAAAAGAAAACTTATGGAAAGGAATGTCAAAACCAAACTAAACCAAACCACTTTTCAGAAGAGCAATGTGGGAGTGACACCAAGGATGCATGTCCAATGCATTATTGCCTGTTCTTGTCTGAGGCAGCAGTAAGGCTGAGGTCCTGTTTGTTATAAAACATGCATGTTCAGAGGGGTAACTTTGGTCAAATCTGGTGCAAATGGGCCTCCTCGGCAGCTCTTGCAAGGCTGGCTTGTCCTGGACGTGAACTCGAGCTTTCTTGGAGTTTAGTAGCTTTGTGCGGCAGGGCCATTTTGTTGAGGTGAGTAATACTCTGTGCAGCTTACAGGGACAGAGACCCTAAGAGGCTCATGCTGAGCTCTTGGAGGTGTTTGAAAACATCATGGAAAAACCATAAGACAGCATTTGAGAGCTGTGGCATGTGCTGGTTTGTCTTTGTGAGCCTGTGTGCAGCCCAGATCCGTCCTCCTGAGGAGGCTCCCTTCCTGAGGTGGCTGTTCCCTTCTGGAACGCAGGAGGAGACCCTTCTCTGAGCAGCCCCATGTGAGAGGTCACATCCACAGAGCTGCTGGTAATTCGTGTCCAGGACACAACAGAAACGTTGGATTTTCAGGTTTGCCTCGAGGGTGAAACTTGCTGAGGAGGTTTTAAAGCAAGGAGGTTGGTGTAATGTCATTTCCGAGCAATGGTGGGGAGGGATTGTGTAAGAGCCAGAAGGCTAGTGACGGTTTTAATTACCTCAGGTTGAGCAGCTGGATGGTCAGTAGAAAGTTAAGAGGTTTTATTTTGGTTATGTGCCCTCTACGTGAGAAATTTCGGGATGTGAAACTTGTTTTCAGAGGAGGGAAAGCTGTGCCTTTCATGAAATGCACTAATTTAGTCAAAACCATTTGGCAGGGAAAAAATGGGCTTACCTCTGCTCATCCTGGTTTTTGTGGCTCTAAGACCATAATGTGGTTGTGTGCACTCCACCCTTGCTCCCAAAATACAGGGCTTCATAAAATCATAAGATCCTTTATATAATGTTTGTTTTCACTAAATTTTGTCATTTGTGGAGTTGAACGCCAAAAGAGGCTCTTTTGTAGAATACATTTTCTAGTCATGCTGAGACTGTGATCTGCCTCTCCTGTGCCCTGCTTCCAGACTCCTGATGAGAAGACATGAATCAAGCAAGCTTTTCCATCTTTTTTTGTTCGTCCCCCGTGGCCCCCGATGTTAATTACCCTCAGTGTTGAAGGAGAGTTTGAATTTGTCAAGCATAACTTCCTCCTGCAGTTTCTTGTTATGCCAGCTTTGACCAAATAAGAGGACTTGACCAATAAGAGTTGCTGCGTCGGTGGAGAAACGGTTTCCCCGAAGCGACGAGTCTCTTCTGCTTCCTTCTCGAATTGGCTGACAGCTATCGGTGTTATAGCACTTGCCTTCCTGTCCTCTGGTAGGGGAGTCTTGCCCGCGTCTTTTTCGGGTATTAGCTTGAGGCCGTCTGCTACACCCCATTGACTGTAGTCTTTTCCATCCGGGGTAAAACTGGGAGGTGGCTTGCTGGGAGTCGGTGCCGGTTCCTTTTCTTTTGGCGCAGGGTCGGTTGATGGCATGAATAAAGCTTGACCCATCGGCAACATACCTCCTCCCGACATGAGGCCCCATGGAGGAACCGTTCCCGGGAGTTGCTGAGAATAACCCCGGCCTTTTAGAATCATTTCGAGACCTTTGGCTCGATAGTTTTCCGGGGGTCTCGAATACGTGGCTCCCCCCATGCTGTACAGCAAGGTATCTACACTCCCAATGCTGTACAGTACCTTTAAACACCATTGTATGTCTTGTCTCTCTCCTGTAGAAAATTCCTGCCTCAAAAAGTCTGTGCAAATATTTACCGACAATTTGTTCATGTTTAACTTGATTCTCTGGGTATGTCGCTTTAACTCCTTGATGTCTTGGAAAATAGGAAATGCCCTTAGGCCAGAATCTAGCCGGGGTCAAATATTTCCAGAACCTATTAGGAATCTCCTGTTTAATTAAATCAAAGTTTGGTTCCGAACATGTGATATCAGGTATTTTCCAAGTAGGGTTGAATGTACAACCCGAAATTTTATACAGACCCTGCAGCTTCCCCAGAGAATGTGCTCCTGGTTCTGTTGTAGAGATTTTTCCTCCCCAAAACTCATCTGTCTCCTGTCTTTTTAGAATTACTTTTCCCTCCAAAGACTTGAACTCAGTCTTTGAATAAAGTTTTGTCTGAAATCTTGTCACAGGTTTAAAAAACCTATTTTGAAAATGCGGGCGTGAGAAGGGGATGCAATATTTTGATAACTGTTCCGCCTCTGCTGTATTATAAGCCTTAAAGTGTTTTTCTCTTCCTCTCTGCTGCTGTTTCGTGTATCTGTGATCATCCTAGTCCTCTAGCAGCATTTTGGGGCAGTGGCATTCAGCTGCTATTCACTTTTAGGACTCTACTACTTTTAGAATCAATTTACAGCCATGTCGTGTGTGGATTCACTTGTAAGTATGTCTTGTCTTGTTAAATACAAAATAGGGCTAAAAAAGCCCCTCCCCCCCCCAGTTTAGGGCTAAAATGCTTTGGGTTTAGTTTTTTTGTGTTTATATTTGTTTGTTTGTTGGGTTTTTTTGTTTGGTTTGTTTCTTTTTTTTAAATAGTATCTTTAATTTGACCTATAACTAAATAAGCTGAAGTGCTCTGAAAAAATACCCAGAATCTTATTCACATCCTCTCGTTCTTTTGTCACCTGCTGACCTTTCTTTTAGTGGATTAGGATGGAATAAAAGACATTGATTAGCATCATTTGGTCATTACAGTTCTCACATACCAATGTGATTTCTCACTGAAAATGAACTCTTTATTTCTTTTCATTATCTGTAATCCATTTAACAGTGCTATTGCATAGGGTTACTGTAGTCAGAATGTTGTGGTGTTCAAGCACTTTACCAAAATCTGAGAATACAGGTTTTTGCCATTTTCAGCTAAATGGATTGTTCCTAACTTGATTGTTCAGCTAAATCATGTTGCTACTTGGAATATGAAAAGAATAATAAGTATCTTGAGTGTGTAATTAGATAGTAAAACCATAAGTAACAGCCTTATGCTCCTATTAGGATTTATTTTGTTTGTGATTTCTTTGGTAAGAAAAAGTACAACTGGGTGTGATCCAACGAGAATTGTTGCAGAATGGAACAATGTCTATTTCAGTTCACTTTAAAGTTCAACATGAGTTTTACAGGAATTAACTGATTTTTCTGTGCTCAGCAACTAAGATCTCTAAAGTTGTTTTCTTAAGGAGTAGTTGAGATAAGTCCCTTCTATGTACTTTCGTACGCGAATGATTGATAACAATGATGATAGCCCCACAGCCCTGAGCATTCTCTGTCCTTGTAAGAAGCACTTTGGTTTTTTTGCCTCGCCGAGTGTCAGTCATTTAGAGTGCCTTTTGAGCTCTGTACCTTAAGCAGCTGTTCTGTGTCACCTTTGAAACAAAAATAAAATGATCAGAGAATCAAATGGAAAGGCATTATCTGCTGTATCAGAAAGACAGGTTTTCAAACCTGTTTAACCTCAGTGGATAGGTAACCTGGCATTCAGGTACCAAATAACATCATCAAAGTTAAAATTACGTGTATGAGAACTGCAGTCAATATGCAGATCCGTCACCTGAATTGTCAGTGAAGGCTGTTTAATCCTCTCACCCTGACTATGCATTTGGTACACTGCAAGAGGTATACACCCTGCAGATTGCAAATAGAAGTAGTTAAATTTGCAACACTTGATTTTCATTAGTTTTTACAACATGAACAGGTTTCTTTGTTCCACTTTCTCTTTGCTGTCATGAGAGCGAGACAACATAATTTGTATCCCCAGTGTAGTCAGTTGCAAATTTATGAACTTTTAATGCAATTGCAACCATATACCATAAACCATATACTTTAACCTTTTTAATATTCAGCATGTTTAGTGGTTGGCCTTTCACCTGTCCTTCACGGGTTATTGAGGTAATAAACAAGGGAGTGGGACAATAACTGGTGACTCTGACTTCAGAACACTGAAAATGTCACTGACATATGTATTTTACAGCTTTTCTTCGGTATGTATGGCACATGGAAATGCCAAGGCAATGGACTCTGTTCAGACTGACCAAATCCCTTTTTGCTGCTGCAGATCAAACCTGAAACTTCCTTTATGAGTCTCCAGGGGGAACTCTGGCTGCGTAACATCAGAGTAACCAGCCAGGTGTTACCTCTTGCAGGTCCCTTTCCTCAGTGTGGTTGTGGAGCAGCTGGAAAAGTGGTATTCTGGACTGCTTGTTGTTGCTGTAGCCTCAGCATGCTCTGGGCAGAAGTGCATGCCAATGTCTGTAAGCGACCCCAAACTTGCTCTTGATACAGATGGCTTTGATACAGGTCTGACAAGGTGCTTCCATTGGATGAGTTCTGAAGCACAGCAGGAGGGAGAAGACAGGTGTCCTAGCAATCTCTGAGCAACACCTCTGCCTGTGGTGTGTGTCTCCAGTCCACCATACATCCCACTGTGGCTTGCTGAGACAGTACATTGGTGGCATTTGGCAGACAAATCAGCCTTGTCTTCTGGAGAATCCTAAAGTCATGTGTAGTAGAATATTTATTGTGGGGTTCCCATACTATTGGATAGGAATGGAATTCAAGTGGGATACATACCGTGTTCAACTTTTGATTTGCTAGTAGGGGCATTGTTGGTGCTTGGCTCAGTACTGTGGACAGATGTACTTGCTGTATGCCTAGTTTGTAGCAATTCATCTGTGAGGGTTCTTTGGCAGTGTGTCTTTCCCTTAAGAGTCACTTCCAATGCCTTGAGACTGTTGTTAACGCTATCCTATGGTCATATTGCATGTCAAGGGCAGTGGTGGGGTACTATCTGGCAGGGAGAAACCATTGCTATTTTCTGTGTCTGGTGAGGTGGCTTTAGGTGGCTGAGCTATATTGACTGCAAAGAAGGTACTTGGATTTTTCTGGCTAAGAATCTAGTTATAGAAACAAAACCATCCTTATAGTTTGGGCTTAAAGACAATATAAAATGAGACCTCTAGATTTGTCAGCTAGTTCAGGAGATGACGTGTTTAGTTCACTCAGCTTAGAACAAGCAGTAA
The DNA here is from genome assembly GCF_037157495.1 of Lathamus discolor. Taxonomy (NCBI): domain Eukaryota; kingdom Metazoa; phylum Chordata; class Aves; order Psittaciformes; family Psittacidae; genus Lathamus; species Lathamus discolor. The sequence goes on along the minus strand of NC_088886.1, from coordinate 60,160,632 downwards.
ATCAAAGCAGCCGAGTTGGTTTATATTTTAATGGGGACAGCTGTGAGAAGCCAGATTGGAGCCCAAAGCTGCAGTAACCAGGACAACACAAAGGTTTTAACAAAATTGAGCATCGAGAAGGGAAGAAAAAACCTGCCCTGCTGCATTATCTTTAAATTTTAGTAGCTTAAGGACTGGCAGAAGGTTTCTTTATAATTGTTTGATTTGCATGAAGCACTTGACCTTTTCTGATGAGTTACAAAATATCACAAGGGCTTTTATTTTTACTTTTGGTAAAAAGCATCTGATGCACTTCATTGATTTTTAATTTTTTAGAAGCATGACAGCATGGGATGGTTCATTTAAAGTCAGGAATTTCACAGTCCAAATAGTTGGACCGAAATAAGAGCTCACAATTTTTAGTGCACATTTTGTGACTAGAATGTTCTGGTCATTTTGATGCCCCTCAGCATTATGAGTAGCAGATTGGTCCTTAAAGATGTTTGTTTTTGTTTTGCATTAACAGTGTAGTTCATATTTTATTTGGAACTGGGGAATTTTGTGTTTATATATGACATGCTATGCTGAATGCCACCAAGTACAAAGTTTGAGTATTTCAAAGGAAATGGGAGGTCTGTAACATTGCTTATGCTTGAGCTGCTGATACTGTTGGTGAAAATCAGACAGAAAAGAGGATATATATATGAAATGCATCACAAGGGCTCAGCAGACTGACACAGGGCAAGGCTAACGAGGCACAGAAAGACCTAAAACCATATAATCCCTAATCTTGCAAATGATCATGTTCCTGTTGATGTTGACTGTTTGCCTGCAGCAAGATGCAGATACTTCTTGTGAGTAAGGATACAAATGCCTGTAGTATGAGGAACAAACAAATATTTAGCTTTTTCTTCCTGCGTGTCAGCCTCATTGAAAGAAAGATGGAAGTCAGCTTTCCTTTGAGCTTTCTGTACACATTTATCTTATTTTCTGTTTTCTTATCTCTCCAGGCTCCCAGACTGGAATATTTTATAGTAAACTATCCTTATTATTTCTCCAAATCTTTCAGCACTGCTTGCCATTAAAGCTTTTTCCATACTGGTCTTCAGTCCAGTATAGGACCAGAGTTTTAATATTACTTCAATGCTCTGTTTTCTTTAGATATACTTTTTTCTGGAATAAAAGGAATACTACATAAATGATCATGAAGTTGCCTATTGGTTGAGGTCACCTACTTGTTAGCTGAATTGCTTCAGGTAAGCTAGCTTACTGGTCCGACCTGTACAGAAGTACAGTTTGGCATTTGGACGAGAAGATTTCTTGTTAGGAGTCTTTTTCTGGAGTTTATATGTGAGCTTGAGAATTGCACCATGAATGGAGCACAGAAGTTTCTTCCTCAGGTTCCTTTTAGAGAATCAAGTTCTTCTGAAAATCTGCTTTGACTGGACATGTTGTCAGCTGTCATGTGCCAAGTCAGTTAGTGGCAAAGCTGAGACAAGTACCATCTGATTTGAAGACTGAATCTCCATGGTGCTTGTTTGACTTGGGCTCAGTTTAGACCCAAATTTGCTCTTTAACTGCAAGACTGACATTTTTCTTTGCTGATATTTTCACTTTACCTTCAATTAGCATGAATGCAAATAATCAGATGCTGAATGGGAATGTTATGAAGTGTATGGACCAGAAAGGTGAGCAGTATTATTAGAAAAATTGCATCTTGAATGTGCAGTTTCCAGTGATGTTGTGCTGGGTTTGGCCAGGATAGTATTAATTTGCTCCAAAGTAGTTTGTGTTGCGCTCTGTTTTGGATTTGTGCTGGAAACAGTCTTGATCACACAGGGATGGTTTAGTTATCACTGAAGCAGTGCTTACAGAGAGCCAAGGCTTTTTCTGCTCCTCACCCTACCAGTGTGCAGGCTGGGGGTGCACAAGGAGTTGTGGGGATCACAGTTAGGACATCTAAACTCGACTAACCCAGGGGATATCCCAGACCATATGATGTCACACAGCATATAAAGCTGGGGGAAGAAGAAGGAACGGGGGACATCTGAATGATGGTGTTTGTCTTCCCACGTAACAGTTACACATGATGGAGCCCCGCTGTCCTGGGGATGGGAGAACTTCCTAGCCTGATCATGGGCAGTGGTGAATGAATTCCTCGGTTTCCTTTGCTTGTGTGTGTGGCTTTTACTTTACCCATTAAACTGTCTTTATCTCAACCCCAAGAGTTTTGTTACTTTTAGTCTTCCAATTCTCTCCCCTATCCCACTGGGGATGAGTGAGCGACTGCCTGTGTGGGGCTGAGTTGCCAGCTGGGGTTAAACCATGACAGTCCTTTTTGGTGCCCAGTGTGGGGCTCAAAGGGTTTGAATAACAACAGATTTGATTGGAATGTATATATTCTGTCCAAATGTTGAATCTTTTCTTCATAGAATTCCACTAAATTTTGGTATATCTTGAAAACACAAACTATCAATAAACCTAAAATAATATGGGTCTTAACCCATATAATCATGCAAAATATTATAATTTTGTACAATTTCTGCATTATTGAATGAAAGCTTTCCAAAGGGGCCATATACATCATACTGTAATTGATACACTCATATAGAAAAGTCTTAACAGATTGTTGAGCCACATTTTCAGCCTGTCCATGCTTGGCAGCTGCTGCAGGCTGTGGGCAGGCATGTGCAGCTAGAGTGTTCTCCTGGCAAACAGATGAAAGGACAGTGTTGCTAAGCCCTTTTCAGTTGGTGCTGTGTCCTCTGTGTATATATTGGCCCATGCCAAGCTACAGATGCCACTTTAGTGTCTTCAGTAAAGCTCTGCTATTCTGTACTAACAAGAGACCTAGTCCTTTGTGGCTGTGTACCAAGGCATGTTAACAGATCAAGTTTATAGCAAAAATTAGGGAAAAAAGGGATAAAGTATTTCCAGATATTTGTAAAAGGACTGCAGCCTCTGTCATTGTCACCCTGTGCTGCTGTCATGTTGGCATAACATAAATCTCCTCATATCGCATCTGTAGATGGTGAAAATTCTTGGAACTCCCATTATAAATAAGTACACGCTGTGTTTGGCAATCATCTCTGTTTAGTAAAGAGTTGGTGATTTCATAGGCCTGGAAATAGTTTTTGCAATGGCAATTTCTCAGTTAAATCCTGTCCTTACACTGTTGTTTGTTCTTCAGTGGGAATGTATTTGTTGTCAGGCTTGCCATGCAGTCTGGAGGAGAGAGCAAGCTGATGATTTCATTTAATGGCAATGGGTGTGATCCAGCTGAAATCCCTTACTGTGTTAGAGGTTTCTCATTAGTCTGGCAAGGTTTTCTGCTATGATAGATCTTTAAACATTTCCCTCTTAGAGGACTTTATTTTTACACTTTGAAGAATTATCTTACAGGAGTTTGTGTTTAAAGGCTAATATATCTTAAATTCCTAAAGTTAGGAAATCGAAGGAATGATCTCCTCCAGGACTGAGATCATGCTTTCCATGGACAATTGAACAGCTCTGGCATAGCCTGAAGATCACTATTTGGTGGGCCTAGTATAATTCCTGTTTTCTTTCCATATCTGCATTAAGGGATTGTGTGACCTTGACAAATGCTGTTACTTCTCTGTGGCTCTTTCCCTTCTTATCCATTCTTTAATCTTTCCAGTTTGCAAACTTCCCAAGGCTTGGGTTACTTTTGCACACACAGTGCCAAGACATTCTGATGTGGTAATTAAGATGCAGACTTTAAGGGTCTTTGCATAGACCACAGGGTGATGGAATCAACTGATTATATCAGTCTTCACTCCTTATCAAAAATACCCAGACCCCATGGGCACAGCAACACTAAAGAATGTGACCTGTGCGTAAGTGCCATAGGCTGCAGGATTTCTTGGCTGTTAATAGGCTGCTCCATGCTCAGAAGAACAGCAGTGCATGGTAAAAAAGTACTCCCCCATTGCCCCAGGGGGAAAAATAGTCTTTATCTAGCTCCAGTTGAGGAACTTCTGTGGTGACCTTATAGCAAGGTAACTTGTGAAGACATATGATAGCTCATTGTTTTACTAATACTTCCTGGATTTTAAATCATGTTAGTCAATGGGGGTAGAATGAAATCCCGATCTTGTTGAAATCACCAGCAGAAATGCCAGCTGATTTTAACAGAAATTCACACCTAACCTGAAAGATAGCAAAGTACAGGAGTTCATAATGTCATTGCAGACACTTGGAAAATGAGCTGCTTTTGTGGCGTGTCATGCCTTTAAAGAATAGATACCAGTTTAGAGGATAAGAAGAAATGATACATAATCCAAAAAAGTTGCCAAGTTTCTGTATTCTTAGTTATGTCATCAGAGTTTTATAGGTGTTCAATGTCTTAAGTTTTCATCTAATATTCAATAAGTACATTAAGGATGGATACAGGACAAGATCCAGCAGTGGAGGAAAAAAGGACAAAATACATCTTAAATGTGTATTTGAAAAGAGAAGTGTTTCAGTTCACTGAATTTTGAAGTAGTGGTTGCTTCAGGAAAGGTGGGAGTTGCTGGGCAAGATGGGACTGTCTCGGTTGGAGGTTATGCTTTGCATATCTTCCAAACAATATCAAACCTTGTGGGGAGCCGATCAAAGTTCAAGTCTAAATTAAGGCAGTATGTTTTCTGGGGGAGCATGTATAACTAATAGAAGATGTTAGCTTACAGAGAGCCAGCTATTTGGTAGCTGCCATCATTTGGAGCTAGAAAGGGAAATTAAAACATGTGTGGGTCCCCTTCTTTGTCATTTGATGTTTTTAATAATGTTATTAATTCACTTTGTATTAAACAGTCACGAAGGTGAGGTGACTGACTGGATGCTAATTTAGTGGGCTGGTTTTTGTATCCGTAAAACCTGTTCAGCACAAAGCAGCAAGCCCAAAAGATATTAAAGAATTGCAACTCCGTTGTTCTGCACAATATCACTTTAAAATAAAGTTAATCGGAGTCACAATGTGCATCTATAGGTTTTACAGGAACCTATAAATGACAGGAAATTAACTTCCTCATAATCACGTGTTCAACCTGGTCTTTTTGAACTGGCATTTTACTTTTAGGTTAATCACTGCTGAGTTTTGTTTGTTTGGCTGTTTTTCGTTTGTTTTTTCAGAAATGTGTTCATGTTCGGTCTCTTGAAAGGGAGAAGAAAGTTGCTTTTATTTATCAAATTAGTATTTATTTCAATTACTTGTATCAGGAAATGCCCATTGCTAATGAACATACAGGCATACATCACTGGAGAACTGCTTTCACACTCATTAGCTTATTATTCAATTAAGATGCAGATAAAAGAATTTGTCATGGGTTATTTTGCAAACCAGAGGGACAGATTTTGACATAAGGTGAACCAAACACAACAGTGTTGATTTCATTAGTGTTGGGCAGCTGTCTCTCAGCTGAAGGTCTGGCTTTAAAATCATAATGCAGTTTTATGAGGTCAGCCTGCAGATGCTTTTAAAAGGTCTCAGCTCCTTCTCTTTATTGTTACTTTGTGTGCTGTCTGATGTTCCTGAGCTGGCTTCTGAAAGTTGAAACAGATATAAACTCTGTATCAAGCCATTGGCATTAAGAAGTTGCATCTGATGCTTTTATAAAAATGCACAATTCTAATTTCCAGTAAGCATCAGGTATGTCACCTCAGTTGTCATCTACATCTTAAGTCGAGAGCACTTAACTTCAATAGCAGTTGCTTTCTGATGATTAATATTTACTTGCGTGGTCTTATCAGTCAGTACTTGAAACCCAGAAGGCACCAAAACAGTTTGGTTTCTGTAATCATAAACGATAATGCACCATTCTGAAGTTATTGCAGCAATTTTACAGAACAAGATTAACACCATTTGCATAATTCAAGCACTGACCTTACCCGTGCCTTTCTGACAGAGTTTCTGCAAGTTATCAGAACACTTTAAAACAAAGAGAACTGTGATCTCTTCCCTACAGTGTGACTTTATGACTTTCAGACTTAGAGACTTGACTTGATGGTTTGAAACAAACATCTTTCAATCTTGCTGAGAATGGAAAAATAGTTTTAAGGCCAGCATTGGAATATAGTCGATTTTAGCAGGAAGCATGCAGACTGAAATTGTTGGACACAATGAGAAAGGCTAATCCAATTCACAGTCCTACACTAGTTTCTTTTTTTAGCAAAGGCTTCTTTTATTCCTTTGACAGCAAAGCCAGTTCTCATTTGTATGTCCACATGGATTTGCTGAAAAACTTCCACAGATAAAATGTTCTTCACTTACTGTCAAATATTAATGGAAATGGGAGGTTTGTAGCCTCATTGCTGGGTACATTACCCTCTTTAACCATTGCCTCCTATTACTTATCTGCTGTCTGGTTTCTGTCTGAATCTGAGACTTCCTGTGTCAGATCCTCTCACTGCAAAATGAGTTTGGTCTAGCATTCCGTAGGGCTTATTTTTGGTGGTATTCCCCTCCATGTCACTACCCCATGAATTACTTTTCTTTTGATGAAAACAGGCATTTATGAGTCTTTAAACCAGGCATTGGATAAAGGCAGACTAGGATATTTTAGTGACTAGCTATGTTCTACTGGTACTTCTGTGTTACAAGGTGACATATTCAGTGCAGGAAACTCATAACCAACTGAAATGACAGCCTCCTGGGTGTAAAGGAAGCATAAGCTGAATAGAACCAGCTCAGGAAAGGTAACATTCTTTCATTCATAGTTTGTCTCTTTTTTTGTGTGTCACTAAGCTAATAGGGAGAATAGCTGATATCCACAGACTGCTTCATTTTCTATTGTCCCCCGGAGTGTAGCTTGTGGGACTGGAAGAGTGAAAATTAAATTACCTTCTCATGCTTGAGATGAGTTGGATACCAGGGGATGCTTGAATAAAGTTCTCATCAGCAGCCACTTTTCTGTGTGTAGTCAGAGAGGAGGGAAAAAAAGTGAATGCAAGATAATTGTGAAGTCAGTCTCTGGCACAAGTATTATAAAAGGGGAATCAGAGAACAGCCTGCTCCTCTGAGGCATTAAAAGATGGTGTCATCAAGGTATGCTGATTCCTGACCTTGTTTTCTCCATGTGCTGTTATGAGCAGGTGGCAGGAAGTATGGCTTGTGCATGTCCTTTCAGTCCCAGAAATCTGGGAGGCTTATGTCACTCATTATTTTACAATAAACGTTCAGCCTTCCCTGTGCTACCTCTTCCCAAAATCTCTTTGTCCCTATTGACCTTGTTTGTCCTTGTTTAGATATATAGCTGTCAAGAAAAGACCACATCACTGTGTTTTTAATTGTGTAATGAATCTGTACAGGATTAAAAATGGAGTGGCCAGTGAAACTGAGACATGACTACCTGCTTATACCCTTGCAGAGTTTATACAGCTTTCAATTACCTGGACATAAGCTAAGCACTTTAGGTGTCTTGAGTTCTTTGCTTGTAGGTCCAATTGGGCGCCTTACTATCTCTAAATAACCAACTGTTTCTTAAAAACTTAAGTTGAAAAAGAGACTGTTTTAGGGCGAGCTGAAGTTTGGCCCCTAGTTATGTTTTGTTTTACTGTTCCTAATTCTTGGCTTGAGCCATGAGAAATTATTTACATGGTAAAAGATGAGATAAAGTGTTGCTAAAAATCTGTAGTGTATTTTTAGTCACTTCCCCAAGGAGGGGAAATGGAGAGGGAGGTGCTGATCTCTTCTCGCTGGGATCCATTGATAGGACATGTGGTTCAGAGCTGCGCCCAGGGAGGTTTAGAGTAGGCATTAGGAAGCATTTCTTACCCATCATTTCTTTACCTGACCAAAACATAGAACGAGCTTCCTAGAGAGGTGACCAATGCCCTGTGCCCATCAGTGTTTCAGAGGCATTTGGACAACACCCTTAATAACATGCTTTAACTTTTGGCCAGCCCTGACGCGCTCTAGCAGTTGGGCTTCATGATCGCTGTAGGTCTCTTCCAACTTACAGGTTTTTTCTCCCTAGTTCCTTCTTTCCCTATCAGTACATGCTGAGGAAATACTGGATGACATTTCTTCCAAGCCCTGCACTAGCAGAATGGGTTGAATGGGTATCAGGTCCCATCACAGCCATCGGCTCTGTCACTCTGTGGGAAGGAGGCCTGTACTTTCTGCTGGGGGTGAGAGATGTCGATTGTCTCTGGATAATTTTAGCATCTGAAGAGATTTGCAAAAAACACATATGAACTGGTTTGCAAAACTCTTCTGAGTTCATCTGGTTAGTTTGGGTTTCCACAGGGCAGCCAAAGACCGCATCTCTGACATCAGTGAGGCTCAAAGATCAAGCCCTCAGCATGAAGCACGGTATGCTTCTGAACTCAATGGTTGCAAATCTGTTTTATGTGGGCAATACCTGCTCATGTGCTTGTGATTTCACCCACTCCCAAATGCTATTTTTCAAAAATGCCTGGGTTGTTTCTTTTGGAGAAACAGAACCAGACACAAGAGCCTGAGAACAACGCCACTCCATCAGGAGTCCGTCTGGCCCAATACTCCCTCTCCAGTGGCGCCCCATACATGTCTAAAGGAGAGTATATGAAGAGTGCAGGTCTACTTCTGTCAGGGTTCAGAGTGTTCATAGGCCTCAATGCCTGGGACCAGCCTCCCTTGGGAGCTGCACTTCAGATAGCCCCTCAGACCTAAGTCAGAGCTTGTCATGCAAAACTATATGCACAACGTATCGTAGCTGTTCTGTTCTGTTCTATTCTATTCCGTTCCATTCCCTGCACTCACAGTGTGTTGTATGATGATGAGACCATTATTTACCTAAAATGCCAAGGGGTTTTCAGCACCAAACTTTCAATGACACAAATCAGAAAGGTTACAGGTGAAAAGAGTATTTTATTATTTTATAGACAGCGTTATTTTATTAATTACAAGTATTAATTAAATATTAATTTAAAAATTAATGAAAGCCTGACAAAAGGAAAGACAGGGCAGGAGCAGTGCTGTGGTGGTGCGAGAGCAACGCAAGAACCCAGCCAGAATGGGCCAGGGAAGACCTGACAAAGAGCGGTGCTCAGTGCAACAGAGGAGAAGCAGCAAGCCCTGGGGCCACCCTGGGAGTGCAGAAGGCTTCCCCCACCCCGGGATGTGGAGCACGAGCAGCTGCCTTTGGGCCACAGTAGCCCAAAGGAGCCCCATGAAGGGGCTGTGCTCAGCTTCAAAGGAGGCAAAAAACCCCAGGGACACTTGCTAGTCCAGCCTGGGGGCAAAAAAGCTTTCCTTCCCCCCCGCCCCAGCCTGCAGGACACGAGGGGCCACCTTCATGGAGCATGAGCACCAGGCGATAATGCAGAGCACCAGGACCACAGGAGCCCTGACAAGTGGTCATGCTCAGTGCTCAGGGAAAGGCAAAAACCCCCCAGGGACTGGTGCCAATCTGCCCCGGGGGAAAATTCCTTCCTGACCCCAGCGCTGGCAGGCTACTCCCTGAGCATGTGAGCAAGACCTGCTCCTGGTCCATGGGCTGGTTATGCCTCTAAGGGGACAAGTGGATAGTGGCACTGCCTTTTCTGCCTCCACCTGGAGCCAGCTCCGGGGCTCCCAAGAATAGCAAAATGCTGCTGGCCTGATCAACCCTGGGAGCAAGAACCCTTCCTGTGCCTGGCACTGGAGCTCCAAAGCACTGGTGGAGGGCACTGGACTATACCGCCCCAGAGTACTGTGATGCTGCGTTGCTGGGTGCTGGCACTATGACATGCGGGGTGACGGGGCCCCCTGCAGCCCTGCCCACCACAGCCCTGCTGCTGCTGCCCCTTCATCCAGCATGCACTGGAGAAAGGCCTTTGGGGTGCTGGCCCTGAGGCAGTGCCTGTGGCCAGGAGGCCCAGGGGGATGTCCATGCCCATGGTGGCCACACGCTGGGCACCTCTGTGGGGTGTCCCTGTAAGTGAATCTGTATGTCCAGACTGTATCAATAAAGGCTTTTAAACTACGTACAGTCATTTGACTGTGGGTGAAAGAAAGGGGTTTTGGTCCCTCTGCATGAACTTTGCAGAAATGTAGAGAGCATACAGGATTTCCTCACCATTCGTTATCAATACACCAGGACCCTGCCTTGCATTGTAGCTGCTCAGACTGATGAGAGGCTGCCCTGGTGTCCTGGTGCTAGTTCTTTCCCAGATGGAAAGCTGCAGTGGTAGAAAGGCTCTAGAGTAGAATTTGGAAAACATGCTCATACTGCTTTCTTCATCCAAGAAACGGGAGTGTTGTAAGAGCTAGGATCTGATCATTACCTTTGCTTTGTTTGTTCTATAGTGCCTAGTGACACAAAGTAAGTGCTGGGTCTGTGAACTGCAGCCCAGACTAGGGAAGGGGAAGTAATTCCTCTCTGTCCATGAGTTAATACACCAGCTCCAAGACTAGCCTGCAGTGTGAAGGGACATTGCTGGAGGAGAAACAGGGAAAGGGAGGTAGCAGACTAGACCAGGACATGGTTTATGCAAAAGAAATACCTCAGTGGGCAGTCTGGTGCCTTGGAGGACTGCTGTGATTGAATGAAAGCAACTTCAATTTTAGCATCTTGGAGCTGGGTCTGTCCTGAGAGATGAGCTGTTACCCAGCCAGTCAGAAAAAGGGCCTAATACAGGGTGCTAGTAGAGGAGGGCTGGAAAGTTAATGAGTTTAGCTAACGGCAGTTATGGCATAACCTCACCTCCTTGAAACATCAGTGATTTTGTGATAGGCAAAGGAACTAAGGAAATTGTGAATTTGGGTCTACAAGGAATGATTCAGCCATAGGAGAGTCAATATCAGTTAAAAGTAAAAATAATCAGAAGGGCATTTTGTTGAGCCAGGCTTAATGTTTCTTATGCAGGTGAGAAGAATTGTCACATTACCATTATTTTTACGAAATGTCTCCCATGAAGTGAGAGCTCATGGCACATCAGGCTGCCACCAAATCTAACAAGTCACAGGGACTTTTATTCTACCTTGTAAAATCACTCTGTGTGTATAGAGTCAGATGTGCGCCTTGGTCAATTTTCAGTGGCATGAAAGATTTCATGGAATTGTTCTCAGCATTTCCAGCATTACAATATGAAAACACAGGAAGGATAATGGTATTTAAACATGGCTACGTGTAGGCATAGCACCCTTTGCTGCGCGCCATTAACTGAGGATTAAAGGAGATGTAAGAGTCTGGCAGTAATGAGAGTTTTCATAGAAGCCTTATGGTTTTCCTGTTCATCTTGTCAGTAAAAATAACCAAGATTTGCTAGGGCTCACTGGTGGTATCTGTTACCATGGAGACTGGGGTGCAAGTTATTTTTAGGGCATGGAAAACTGATGATTGTGGACCCATATCAAAGTTTTCTCCTTTAAAGCAAGTATTATATATAGGCACTGTTAAGGACTTTAATTTGCGGAAGTGCCTATGCTGTAAGAAGCAGGAATGTTAAGGATCAGACCAAAGGTCACTGGGAGCTCAGTTCTTCCACCGATGGGGAAGCAAAGCAATAAAAAGTCACTCTTGATGAAGTGCCTTAGAAGGTTGTAATTACTGATGTCTGAGGAAAAGCAGTGCTTAACAGAAGTAAAACTTGAAAGAACTATTGCTCTGCAGATGATATTAAGTCGCACACAGAAGGGACTGAAAGCAACAGGGAGCTAGAATCATATCTTAGTGTAGCCTACGGAATTACTGTGCTTGATTTTAGTGTCTTGGGGCACTTCATAATAATAAAGCTCCTTGGACTGGATTTTTAGTACCAACACAGAGTATATGGCACAGTCTCCCATCTACTATCCTCTTCAGGGGAAGCATACCTGCTTCTGTAAATGAGCTAGGTGTGTTACATGTGTCCTGTTCTTACATGATGTATTTTTTTTTTTTGCTTTTAGAACTTACTGCTAACTACGGTAACCTGAACTTGATCTTTCTTGTGGCCATAGGAAGTCTTCTTCCTGACTTCTAGCCTCTTGCTGAAGAGATGAAGAATAATGTTGATACAGTGTAATTTTCAACTGCATGGTTTCAAAGTGATGTGTTGAACTATCAGGTGCAGACAGTATTCTATCCTGTCTGTCCAGTGCTTTTAGGTTATGCCAGATGTTTTCCTGTCCTATTACAGCATGTAGTTGTAGCCTGGTTGAGAGAACCATGCATTCATTATTATTCAATTTCTTTGTTTTAACCCACCTCATCAAAAGTGCTGATAAAATGTAGCAGTGCATTCTAATGAAACTGTTCATGTAAATGAGGGTTTCTGAGGCTAATATCCAGTTGATTTTCAGTTGGCAATTGTGAGTGCAGTTTTTGGAAATCTATGCAGGGAATGATCAAGAAGAACATCTGGTTTTGAAAATGGCAATTTTAATTTCAAAGAAACTATTTACGTTTTAATAGCCCTATTCTCTGAAAGTTCCTGAGGTCTGATACTTCTGATTAGGAAAATGATCTCTGGACCCACATTCTGTATTTGGTGTTCATTATAGTAACAGCCCTAATGAAATTACCTTGTATTAATGTGGATGCATGTAATGTGCAATTACAGAGCAATTCCGTCCTCATTTAGCAATGAATTGTCATAGCATTGCTTTAAAGTCTGGGATCTCACCAAAAGAAGGGGAGAATGGCATCTAAAATAATTCTCAAAGGATCAAACTGAAAAGTATTTCAGTTGCTGCTTTTAATTAGGAGGAGCTCTTATTTGTTTTCAGCTACTTTGCCAGTATAACTTATTCAAAGGCTGACTGATGTAGGGCTAGACTTTCAGTTTTATTTGAAATTCAGGCTCCTTGGTGACTTGGATGTTTTTAAATGCTCTTTCAGTGGTGTCTAGTAATCAGTGCCAAAGTTTTCAGTGTGCAGAGAGCATACTATTGTTAATCTTTCGGGGGGCTTAGAGTTGCTGTAAGTTGCATGTGTGTTTCTCTGTGTAAAATGCATCCTGATACTTCAGCTTGGGAGTTACTCTAGGACAACGAACAACATTGTCTAGTAAAGTTGCCAGGCACTTCCCTTGATAAGGTCTTACTGTTCGTGATCTCTAACTTTGCATGGTAAGAGACTGAAATTTTCAATGTAAAATATTTGCTAAAGAACTGATTGTTTGAGGGGTTTGTTCTTTTGTTTGGGGGGGGGAGGCAGGGGATATTTGTGACACAGAGCCCGAAGAGCTTTGCCATTATCAAGAATGAAGCTGGGACATATCTGGGACATAACACATTCTCTTCTGCTAACATTCTGGTGACTTTTCCGTAGAAGTCCTAATGACATGACTCTTAGAGGCAGGAAATTGAAATCCAGTAGGGATTAGCCATTGGGCCAGGGATGTGCATTTTGATTTCCTCCTCAAACTGAAATTAAGCCTCCTTATTAGGGGATATTTTTTAATCATGCGGCCTGCAATAAGCCAACTGGGCAGCAGCCTTTTTTGTTAGCCTCTGTCTTTCCTTCCACCCCAGATCACTGCATAGAGCATAAACATCTGTGACTTCCCTCTCAGCTTTCCTCCACACTAAATTTGTGTAATTCCCATGAAGGATTCTCTCCTGCTACTTTGCGAAGATAATTGTAGCCTCTGTTTTCTAACATTATACTCCTCTTTCTCATTCAGTTATTTGGCATTCTCATGGGTTTAGCATTTGGCACCCTTTTCTTCAGAAACTTTTAAGCAGCTCTCATCAAGAGTTTTATACATCATGACAAATTTGTAACTTAATCAGAGGTTTTCCAACATGCTTAAGGAATGTGGAGGTTCTCATCTCTGATAACAAACCTTCAGGTGGTTTTCAAACTGTCAGGCTAGATGTGACTAGGAAACACCAGTGTGTAAAGACCAATTACATGGCTTAGCGAAGGCCAGGACAGAGCTCTGTGGAACCTCTTTAGAAGTTCAGTGAGTTACAGAATTTAGATATGGTTATAGTTCAAATTAAGATTGCCAGCTTGGTGCATGAGCCATGGTGGACAGTTGTTCATCACCTGAAGTTTTGTTGACAGATCATCACAGTTGCTGCTAACTATTTAAGAGCTTCATGCCTGGAGCATCTGATGTGAAGTGTATTGGAAGAGATATGTGCAGTGCAGTTGTCTGTGGTAAGACAGTTACTAGCTCATGTTGTCAGTCGAGTCCCCTTCAGAAGCCCTAAAAAGCACCAATGTAGTTTAGATAAGCACTGATGTTTGTGAGATGCTCAAATACTGCATTTATGGGAGCCAAATGCCTAAGCAACTAGACAGATATAACCACCATTTTATAAAGGCAGAGAATCAGAACGACGTACAATAAATGTTTAATCTTTTGTTTTATTTAGGTCTTTCTATTTATTGACTTTTACAATGCCTGAGAAATTTAAAAATAAAGTTTTTTCTTTGTTGTGCAGTCATAGGCACATTCCCACCTTATGGGGGAAGAACAGAAACAAAAATGACCCCTTTAAAACTCCTTTAAGCTAATAGAGGAACTCCTTCCAACTTCAGTGGGATTTGGATTCCACCCTAAGATATATTTCTTATGGGTTGCCCAAAACAACTTATGCAGTCTGTGCAGGAGCCAGAAGGAAATCTTGATGCCATTTCCTCAACCACTCTTAAATTAAAACAGTATTGACCTACAGCTGGTGGGAGAGGTACAGGCTAACTCAAGAGCACTTCTGCTGCCAGGATGAAAGTCACTCTAGATGTAACAGAAGATCAAATCCTGCTGGACATGTCCATGGGGTGCAGTGGATGCCCAAGTCCCTAAGCTGGTGTCAGTCCTGTTAGTCAGGCCATTTCGTGTATCACAGTGCCTACCCAGCTGACCAGCTGAGGTCCAAGATTGCAGTGTTAGGCACAAGCTTTTGAGTTCTGCCAGGATGCCTGGCTGATGCAGCTTCGCAGGGAGATGAAGTATGGACCAGGAAAACAGGTAGGAATGACAAAACAACTGTGTAATCCTCATTTCTATGAAGGATGAAGAAGACTGAATGGCAGCTGCATGTGGATAGAGATGAAGCTAATCCGAAGTGTTGTAAATGCTACTCCTCACAGTCCCTGGTGGATTGACAGTGCCTGATCCTGGTTTCATCTGTACCACTCTAATGCAATTACTCCTCTTATAGCCCAGCGGAAATGAGGTGGGCCTCAGGTTCAATGCAAGTGACTAATGTATACAGTATGAAACAGTATTATTTGTATCTGTATTCAATTTATATCATTTTTTCCAAGAAATTTTTGTCCCTAATGTCTGAGTGTACAGGTAATAAGCTGTGGTTGTGTTATTACTGCAGTGAATAGCACCATCTAGGGATCAGGATGGTTTTAAAGTCATCTTTTTAAATTGTGCCTGGCAAGAATGGCTGGAATGTTAGTTGCACAGTGTACATACACTGTTCATATAGCCATACTTTCTTTGTATTTATACTATTGCAGGCAGATATAGTATTTTCCTCATTTTATAGCTGTATGTGTGCCCCCATCTGTACAAAACTTAAATGAAAAGTATATCTGTATTTACAAACAAAAAGTTTATAGATACATGCTTCACATTTACAGAATTCTTTGGAGCTGGTGTTATCAGCTGGTGTTAATACAGCAAGTAGTCTTTGCTGTGCTGTAAAGGGCTTTTCCAAATTATTTGTGCCAAAAATGTAGCAATTTACTGTGTGGTGTGTGATACATTGTGCTGCAGAGAAAATCAGAATTACCACCTATGCTGCTTTAAAATCTCTCCCTGTCTTGACTATGCAAAATGGAGAATCATAGAATCCCAGACTGGTTTGGGTTGGAAGGGACCTTAAAGCTCATCCATTTCCAGCCCCCTGCCATGGGCAGGGACACCTTCCACCAGAGCAGGTTGCTCCAAGCCCCTGTGTCCAACCTGGCCTTGAACACTGCCAGGGATGGGGCAGCCACAGCTTCTCTGGGCACCCTGTGCCAGCGCCTCAGCACCCTCACAGGGAAGAGCTTCTGCCTAAGAGCTCATCTAAGTCTGCCATAGCTCTGTCACGTTAAAGCCATTTTCCCTTGTCCTATTACTACATGCCCTTGTAAAAAGTCCCTTTCTATTTAAGTTCAGCTTTTCTGCTTATGCCCATGAATATATCAGGTTAGAGAAGAACCCTCTTGCATGCAGATGAAGCTAGCCATTGAAGTAATACTTACTCTGTGGGAATTTCTGTTTTAATTTGAGGAGAACGTGTGAACTCCAAATATTGTTTCAGTGAAGCAGCTTCTTTGCTGATACACCTAATTTTTGTGAGCTATTTGCGCTGGTAAATATTAACGTTTGACTGTATTTGTAAAAGTACATTAATTAATGCAAATTTCATGCAGTCTTTAGTATACTTGTGTAAACAGTGTTCATATAACACGTTCTTATTATGGATGCATCTGAAACTTAATACAGCTCATGTGGCTACCTGAGCACTTTCTTTGGTGGGGGGAGAAATGGTGGCTTTCACACTCAAATATGATGCCTTTGGTTACTTTCTTTGAGGGCCCTAGTCTTGAAGGAATAATGCTGGGTCAGTTTGCCATGAAATTCTAGCTGGCTGTGACAGCCTTCTGTTTAAATCAGTGCTGCAAACTGAGAAGAGTTAAGCTGCCAAGTGCAATTTCTCTTCTTGCTTTTTTCTGCACTTCTTTTTTTCAATGTATTGTGATATAGAAAATTCTCCCATTAAATGTGAACAATCAGTTTTATGGTTTTACAGTACTATTAAGGCATGGTTTACCACTTCAGCACTGCTGTACTATGTACTTCATTTTGTGTTTCTATCCCATACGAATCACTGATGCAGTAAAAATCCTGTCTTTCCAGTCTGTCTGCAAATAACAAGAGCTTTTCCTGCAGACTTGATTGAATATTATTGGTGTTAATTTTTTTTACATCTGCAGTGTGTCAGATACTGACTGTTCAAGAAGCATGTTCCCACCCAGGCAATATCTTTAAGTATGGTGCCAGAACTGTCGTGTGTTCACTCCTCATTTCAGTTGCCTGTAATTTCCCTGTGTTGCTGTCTGTCAGGAGTGGTTTGATATTGGGAGTTTAGAAAAGTTGAGGTGTTTGTCTGAATGCAAGAACAATGCTTCATTCCTTCTACAACATATGAGAGGGTTGGAAATAGTAGAGTTAGAGCTCAGATTAGTGCAAAGATCTCATCAGAAAGTTTTAGTAGAGGCTCTATCTATAGACAGAGGCACGTGACGAAGTGTGAGGATGAAGTTAGGAGAGAGGTCTCTATTGTCACAAATGCTGTGGAGAAGGTGAATGGTTAAGTTATACATTGTTTCTTACAGTACAGAAATCAGAAAGCACGTCTGATGCAATGAGCATGTGTGAAACACACCGAGGTGAGGTGTTTTTCCATACATTGCATAATGATAGTTGTGGAATGTTGCCAGAGGCTACAGAAGAGACTGGAAGTGAGTTTAGAAAAATAACTGACAAGTTCAGGGATGAGAATTTACTTCAGTGACAAAAAGACCGAGAGTCCAGATACAGCTTCTAGAAATCCCTCAGCTGCTGATCCCTGGAGTGTATAACAGGGAAATAAACATTCTATAGGGCATTTTCCTTATAGAAAGAGTAAGCAAAAATCTGCTATTAGCTACTGAAAGGTGAAATTTACAAGGTCAGATAAATCCATAGTCAGACCCTGAATATCTATTCTTGTGCTTGCTTTCCGTACCAGAGTACTGACTTGTAGCATAGTAGGCATGTCCCATTTGTGCCACAGGTCTGGTTATTCCTGCAGCAGGCGCAAGAGAAATTCAAGGGTTGCATGTAAAAATACTACCTTTTCATTGCTTGCTTAAATTCTTTTCTCCATTTCTCATGAGAACCCTCACCAAAGGACAAGGCTAACAACAACTCATAGAATCATAGAATAGTTAGGGTTGGAAAGGACCTTAAGATCATCTAGTTCCAACCCCCCTGCCGTGGGCAGGGACACCTCACACTAAACCATCCCACACAAGGCTTCATCCAACCTGGCCTTGAACACTGCTAGGGATGGAGCACTCACAACCTCCCTGGGCAACCCATTCCAGTGCCTCATCACCCTAACAGGAAAGAATTTCCTCCTTATATCCAATCTAAACTTCCCCTGTGTAAGTTTTAACCCGTTACCCCTTGTCCTGTCACTACAGTCCCTGATGAAGAGTCCCTCCCCAGCATCCCTATAGGCCCCCTTCACATACTGGAAGACTGCTGTGAGGTCTCCATGCAGCCTTCTCTTCTCCAGGCTGAACAGCCCCAACTTCCTCAGCCTGTCTTCATACGGGAGGTGCTCCAGTCCCCTGATGATCCTCGTGGCCTCCTCTGGACTTGTTCCAGCAGTTCCATGTCCTTTTTATGTTGAGGACACCAGAACTGCACACAATACTCCAGGTGAGGTCTCACAAGAGCAGAGTAGAGGGGCAGGATCACCTCCTTCGCCCTGCTGGTCACGCTCCTTTTGATGCAGCCCAGGATACGGTTGGCTTTCTGGGCTGCGAGTGCACACTGCCGGCTCATGTTCATTTTCTCATCGACCAGCACCCCCAAGTCCTTCTCTGCAGGGCCGCTCTGAATCTCTTCTTTGCCCAGTCTGTAGCTGTGCCTGGGATTGCTCCGACCCAGGTGTAGGACCTTGCACTTGTCATGGTTGAACTTCATAAGGTTGGCATCAGCCCACCTTACAAGCATGTTGAGGTCCCTCTGGATGGCATCCCTTCCCTCCAGCATATCAACCGGACCACACAGCTTGGTGTCATCGGCAAACTTGCTGAGGGTGCACTCAATCCCACTGTCCATGTCAGCGATGAAGATGTTAAACAAGACCGGTCCCAACACCGATCCCTGAGGGACACCACTCGTTACCGGTCTCCAGCTGGACATTGAGCCATTGACCACAACTCTTTGTGTGCGGCCGTCCAGCCAGTTCTTTATCCACTGAGTGGTCCATCCATCAAATTGATATCTCTCCAATTTAGAGAGAAGGATGTCGTGTGGGACAGTGTCAAACGCTTTGCACAAGTCCAGGTAGATGACATCAACTGCTTTACCCTTGTCCATCAGTTCTGTAGCCCCATCATAGAAGGCCACCAAATTGGTGAGGCAGGATTTCCCCTTAGTGAAGCCATGCTGGCTGTCACCAAGCACCTTGTTGTTTTTCATGTGCCTTAGCATGCCTTCCAGGAGAATGTGCTCCAAGATTTTACCAGGCACAGAGGTGAGACTGACTGGTCTGTAATTCCCCGGGTCTTCTGATTGTAGTCATAGAATCATAGAAGGTTGAGGTTGGAAAGGACCTTAAGATCATGTGGTTCCAACCCCCCTGCCATAGGCAGGGACACCTCACACTAGACCATGTCACCCAAGGCTCTATCCAACCTGACCTTGATTCAAATCATGGAGCCCTGGGATGATCTTCATGCAGAGTGAAACAGGGAGTTAGAGAATGCATGCCTCTAAGAGATGTATTGCCTCTGCAGTTATCCCTCCTTAGCGATGGAATATAAGAAGCGTTATTCAGCCCTAATCAACCGTTTCATTAGCCCAACACACTCTTCTCAGGAGCTGTAATTCTGATTTGGCTGTTAAAAGTAGAACTAAAAGATTTGTCTCAAAAATTAGTCTAGACCCACTATGAAGAGAATCAAAATTTTCTGCCTTTTTTTGCGGCTCAGGGGGACCTTCATCATTAACTGATTCCTTCAGTCTTTGAGAAATACAGCAGCTGGCTGTGAGAGCCCCTTCCATCACTACAGCTTTCGTATAGGGGCATCTTCACAGCTGTATTTTCAAAACCTTATGCAGGGATTAAACTACATTACTTTTGCTAATAACGTCAGGAAATGCACACCTAAATCTCCACCTACTCCCTGAAGAACTTACCTTTTGCTATCCCAGGGTAATCTTCTGCAAAAAAAATACCACTTATTTTTAAGTGTTCAAGTTACTTTCTTTAAATTCTGGCTGCTTTGTCAAGCGCAGGGTAAGCCTGCTCTTTGTGTGTGCCTCCACTTGGATGAGCAATGCCTTTGAAATGCCACTTACAGCAATGCCAGTTTTAAAACCTGCATCCATGCATTATCTAGATGTTCTTGGCTGGATGTGTCTTACGGTTATTAACAGGCCACAGAAAACAGATAATTGGGAAATGCAAATGAAAGATTGTTATACCTTCTCTGTGTAAGTAAGCAAAATAGGAAAGGTGGCTTTACAGACACAGGTACAAAAGCTTATGCAAAGAGAGGAGTGAAGTGGCTGTGAAAGAGCCTTAAGCAGTTAATGGTTTTCTATTGTTTAGGGTTTATAAGTCATTTTGAAGCTTCCTTGGCCAGTCTGTTGGACGCATGCCTTCTACAGCAAGGCTTTAACTGTGGAAAAGTGGAGGGGAAGGCATACAGGAGGGAAGCATGAGGAAGAGAGCATTAGGTTTGTTTAGCAGGGCTACTCAGGGTAAAGATGTAAGTGGCCGTAGAAGATTGGGCCAAAGTCTGTCTCACCCAATATTTTATCCCTGGCTATACCCAGTGGTTGAAGTCTGTAAGGTAATATGAACAGACCAAGGATGCACTATCCAGACTTCCACTGAATAGTCTCCCAGCTTTCAGCAGTTTCAAGCTCAGGGTCTTCCTGAAGAGATGATATTTCTAGTTTTTATAATCCACAGTAGGTTGCTTTTCTGTTAATATGCTCAGTTAGTTTTGAACCCCTGCAAGCTTTATGGCATTTGCGTTATCTTGCAGCAGGGTATTCCAGACTTGACATTGTTCAAGGAGGGAAGCCTGGTTTGGTTGAGTTTGCCTTTTGCTACTTTGATTACTTGAAGGTACTAAGAGGAGGTGATGACTCTGAGTCCTTACTTGTGTAATTTAGGATTGTTTTCTGCCATATGTGTGACTTCACATTTCATTGCGTATCATTTAATTTCCTATTATTTTAGTCTTGGAAGAGCTGCTGCTTGTGTACTTTATCCCTTACATCCTCACCTATCCAGAACAGCTCTTTACAATGCATGCAGCAAATTAGGAAGCTGAGGGGTGAGCAGGTGTGTAAGCTCAGGGCTGGTGAATCTTTCTGAGCAATCTGTGTTCATTTGTCATGTGTGGATGTTGTAGTGAAGACAAGGACAATAAGATTTATTACCAGCAGTAATAGAAACTTCAGAAGCACAGCCCAAAATTGTTTCTAATATGCTTCCAGATGAGATACAATCAGAACTGGGATGCAGCCTGTCAGTATGTCGTTTTGTGAATAAAAAACCCATCTTCGATACAAATGCTGCTTGGATCGACTGTTACCGTGCACAACTAGGCTTTAGAAGCAGATTATTTGGACCTCAGGCAATTTATGATTTGTGTACTTACTGAAATCTTCATTTTTAAATGCTAGTGACAGAAGATAGATATTCATACACAGCACCTGGTTCCACTAAATTCCCCTTCACACAGTTTGACTGCTTAAGTCCAAATGTATTCTCCACTAACCTTCAAATGTAGGACACTATTGTATAACAGATTTTGTTTTCTGGAAAGAGTAGGAGAAAGTCTGTCTTTTTCCAGGGGAGCTTCTGCTGGGGAATAGCTAGCCAATGCATGTGTCCAGTGCTATCATTCTTTCACTTACAGCATGTCATTGTCTTCTGGGAGATCCCAGGTATTCTACAAGTTGGATATAACACAAAAAAAAGTGTTCTATGGCTAAAAACTTAGATTCTGCTTTTCTTGTGATTGATGCAGATACCTAAATAAAGATGCCTTTCTTTGACCTGTTTCTATCTTGCTCAAAAGTGACAGCGTTCTTCATAGATAAAATATTAGTCTGCATGTTTGATAATTTTGTTTTAAATTACGAACTTGCCTGAAATGCACAGCTATAAATACCTCTCTTCTCTGGGTTACTGACAAAATATGTCACAGAAATATGAGTCCCTGCTCCTAAATTTAGCAATGGTGGCTTGTTACTAATTTCAGAGATCAGCAGTGGAATCTGCAGGGGACTATTGCACAAACCCTCTGCAAAATCAATGTGCTTCACATAAATTTGCCAAATCCAAATAAAGAGGGACACCTTTTGCCTTTGTTATTGTCCCATTTGTACATATCTGCTTGTGTTGCACCTGTTTGAACATTTATATTGTAATTCTCCATGTATAATAATGAATGTTATTCATCTATGTCACGAATTAAAGCCTTTCAATGATGCTAATCAGCCTTTTTACTCTGCAGCTGCAGTCAGAGGTTGTAGTTGATGGGAGACTTTGTACTGTGTCAGTTATCACTGAAGGCTGCCTATGACATTGTGTCCTACTGCATCATGTTCATGCATTTCTTGAACTGTACTGGAGAAAACAGTGAAGTTGCTCATTAGTAAGGATTTTTCAAGGCATAGAAATATAGTTCAGGATTGTTATTTGAGTCTCCATGATAAACGGTGTATATATGTGCCATTTTAAGTTCTTTTGCAGTAAGGATTTAAGTTAACAGAAGAAAGGAATATGTGAAATCAGCTATTCTAGCAGAATGAGAAATCAAACATGCCCAGTTGTTGCAGATGCTTGTAAACAACATGAGTATGATTGCTTGAAGGAACGACAGACAATTAGTGTTCTGCAAACAGGAGCTGGTGTATTAGGAATAGCTTTGTTGTTGAGCTAGAGATATCACAGGTTGATCATGTGGTGTTCATTCATTTTCCAGTCTCTCCTTATATACTGAAGGAAATACTTAGTTTTTAAAGTAAAGCAAGATATGAAAGTGATTGAGGGATGCAGGTTTCTAGTAGAGAAGAGTCTTTTTCAGTGTCTATAGGAATGGGGTGGTTCTCTATTGTGCTCACTCTTTAAATGCGGCCAGGTAGCCCGCCTCACTGCTGCCTCACATCTCAGTGCTACTGTAAAGGACAGAGGCTTCACAACAGAGTGCCCATTTAACTGTTTCTCTGCTTTCTCCTGGTTGAAGGGAGGGGCATCAGTTCAAACAGAATTTGTTCATATGTCCTTTGCACTGGTATTGGATGGAGTAGTAGAGGTAGGCTGATAGCCATTTGAGGGCAAAATCTTGTAGTTCCATCTTCGTATGTGCATTATTGGAAATGTGGCTGTACGAAAGAGCCTCTTGAGAAGCATCATTTTTGTGACAGACTGAGGAAAGCAGCAGCCAGATAATCCTATTCACCATATTTCGGACAACACAAACAATATATTGCAAGATACCACAGCAGGTTTTATGTTGTATTAGTTACTCATTAGTTAGGATTTAGAAATGATGGGGAGCTGTGCCCTGGAATGTGTCCATTTCAGTCATTCATGGGCTCTGGATTTAGATTTTTGTATCAGGATACAACTGTTTGGATGCATTAATTTCTGCCACGATACACGGTATCCTGCTCTCTCTTGGAAAGGACAGGTGGGAGCATCTCATGGGTTGACCCTGGCTGGACACCAGGTGCCCACCAGAGCTACTCCATTTCCCTCTTTTTAACTGGTCAGGGGAGGGGAAATAAAAGAAAAGGCTTGTAGATTGAGATAAGGACAGGGAGAGATCACTCGCCGGTTACCATCACGGGCAAAAGAGCCTAAACTTGGACAATTTGGTAATAAGTTAAACTAATCAAATCAGAGAAGGATAATGAGAAATAACACCAAATCTTAAAAACTCCTTCTTCCTGGGCTCAACTTCACTCCCGATTTCTCTACCTCCTCACCATAAGCAGTGCAGGGGACAGGGAATGGGGGTTGTACTCAGTTCATCACGTTGTCTCTGTTGCTCCTTCCTCCTCAGTGTGAGCACTACTTACACTCTTCCCTTGTTCCGGCATGGAGTCCCTGCCACAGGAGAAGGTCTTCCATGATCTTCTCCAATGTGAGTCCCTCCAATGGTCTGCAGTTTGTCAGGAACTGCTCCAGAAAATGGGTCCCTTCCACAGGGTGCAGTCCTTCGGGAACAGACTGTGTCAGCATCTGTTATCCCAGAAGCTCTACTACAATTGCTGGTTGTCTTGGCCTTGGACAGTGGTGGGTCTGTGTTGGAGCTGGCTGGCATTGATTCAATCAGACGCAGAGGAAGCTTCTAGTAGCTTCCCACAGAAACTTCTCCACAACCCCCCAGCTGCCAAAACTTTGCCGTGAAAACCCAATACAGAGCAGAAAACTTTAAGTTGCATTAATTGCTTTTGAAACCATAGCTGTATGTAACTACCTCTTGGGTATCCACATGAAGAAGAGATAAAGTGCAACAGCAATCTTGCTTACTCTCCTTTTTTTTAGGTTTCTTTTTCCTGTTGGATTTTTTTATCCCCTCCTTGGCAGCTATTTATCATCTGTTGCTGTATAGTTCTGTAGCCTGGCCTCTGGTTAGGGGCCCGGTGTGAAAGAAGCATCAAGAACGCTCAGGCAAGCAGTAGCCTGTATGTACGTTTCACAAATGAATTGCCATGGGATTTCACATAACACAAGTTCAACGTATCCTGTTGAGTATGGGCAATACTGCACTGCAGGAGTAGGGTCATTTCAGAGCAGGAGTGCATCTTTCAGCACTGCTAATTTTTCACCTTTGTGCACTCAGTCCAATTGTACTAGCAATGCCTCTGCTGTATGCATATTAGTATAAGGCATACTGAAGCAGACAAGGTACCAGGAAATGCCAGCTGCTTGCAAATAATTCTACAGAACAAGCACCAGGGGAGACTTTTAGAAACTTAGATACATGTTCCACCAGTGCAGCTCCATAGCGGCCAAACCTTTCTCCAAAAACACCTTCCATGCACAGAGCAGGATAAGGACATTGTCAGTTCTCTGTATTAATTACAGGGAGTTTTTGCATTGTTTCAAAGACAGGTAAGATTTTATTGGCTTCTTAGGACATTTGTGCATTATGTGGCATTTAAGTGTCCTTTTATGGAGTTACGATGTGGTTTTCCTTCAAGTTCTTATTCTAGTGCAGGACTTCTAAATGCTAAATAGGAAAGATCCATTCATACTGATTGTTTAAATGCAGAGTTGGAGTACTCAACATTTCCAAAACTCTGTCATTTCAGTACTCTCCAGCTACTGGAGTTTTCATACCAGTTACTTAGTGCTTGTGATCTTCCATCAAACTGTTCTAAAGGACTTTTTATCCCCTTCTTCCATCCTGCCTTCCTCTGTTGTCTCCCATGAGTGTAGCGGAGGGCTGTGACCACATTATCATTTAAAACTGTTAGAAATTGTATTATAAAAGAGCAGTTCAACATGAAATACTGTACAGTAAAATGCTTTTTATCAGTTCCTGCTATGAAGTAATATCCACTTTTAAATAATTGGAGTAAAAATAGCAGTAATTCTAAACTGTCTTAGTTTTAGCTATGCCTAGATTTCAGTAAGGTTTAATTGGGAGAAGCATGAAGCATCTGAGTTCTGTTACATTTGGGAGTAATTTGTTCTATTTCATAGCCTGTTTTCAGTTTGGTGCAGAAATTAGTTCTATAAAATCTCGGTACTCTTG
Source organism: Lathamus discolor (assembly GCF_037157495.1). Classification (NCBI taxonomy): domain Eukaryota; kingdom Metazoa; phylum Chordata; class Aves; order Psittaciformes; family Psittacidae; genus Lathamus; species Lathamus discolor. The sequence goes on along the minus strand of NC_088886.1, from coordinate 60,135,238 downwards.
AGGAGAGCTTGATTCCTGTGTGGGTTGATACTCTCAGAACAAATGGGACATCCACAGAAAAAAAGGCAAGTCTCCCCCCCGTTAAAAAGTTCTTGTTTTTCCAGGGTTGCAAGCACTACTTCAGCATTTGCTATGTTCATGTGGAGGTGTCTAGGACAGCAGATGTCAGAATAGCCTTTCCCACTCCTTCAGAGGTTTCTTAATAAAACCAGAGGCTTGGAGACTTGGTCCACAACTTTTTTCCTATTCTTTTTTTTAAACTTTGGAGGGAGAATCTCAGCTGTGAGAAGTCCCTTCCATCCTCTATGGAACTCATCAGTGATGTGCTGATCCAAAGCACTGATGCTACTGCACGGTGTGTCACATTGAATAAACTTATGCCATCATAGTGCACGATTGTCACTGATTGTTGTGTTTTCCACCAACGAATTGCTACTGGAAACTGCATTCTTGCTAGTAGGTAGGGAACCCTTTCTGGTGGAAAAGGAGGAGGGGAGTCTTTCTATTCCTTCCCTATTCTATGAGAGAACAAGCTCTTGCTCCTCAATGAATGGCTCGTGCCAGTTTATAGTTGCATAGTGCTTTGGGTTAGAAGGGACCTTAAAGCCCATCCAGTTCCAACCCCCTGCCAAGGAAAGGGACACCTTCCACTAGAGGAGGTTGCTCCAAGCCCATCCAACCTGGACTTGAACACTGCCAGGGATGGGGCAGCCACAGCTTCTCTGGGCACCCTGTGCCAGCGCCTCACCACCCTCACAGGGAAGAATTTCTTCCTAATGTCTAATCTCAGTCTCCCCTCTGTCAGGTTAAAGCCATTCCCCCTTGTCCTGTCCCTACAAGCCCTTGTCCAAAGCACCTCTCCAGGTTTCCTGTAGCCCCTTTAGGCACTGAAGCTGCTCTAAGGTCTCCCCTCCAGGAGCCTTCTCTTCTCCAGGCTGACCCAGCCCAGCTCTCTCAGCCCGTCTCCAGAGCAGAGCTGCTCCAGCCTTCGCAGCATCTCCATGGTCTCCTCTGGACTCACTCCAGCAGGTGCACGTCCCTCTTGTGTTGGGGGCCCCGGAGCTGGAAGCAGGACTGCAGGTACCAGTTACCAGTGCCAGTCCTGCTCCTCAGAAGGCTTACCAGTTACCAGCCATGAGAGTGGCAGTCTGAACCCTTTAATAAGAAACTCTTACAAATTCCTGCCAGCCAGGGACGTACACTCTACTAATAGGTTGTAAGTAGATTCTCAGCTGATCAGTATTCCTACTGAGCATGGCCTTTGTGATTGTAATGCATCACACTTTTGTCTTTGGCACAACATGCACCATTTGCAAGACATTGAATGTTGCAACTGATCGTCTTGAAAACAAGAGTGAAACCAGGATAATTCTGTGAGACGAAAAAAGCTTATTTCCAAGAAGAGCTGCTGATCTAATATACACTGGGGGGATTATTGAATAGGAAGCTATTAATGAAGTTAGACAGTGGTTTGGGGTTTTTTCTTTTACTGGAAGTGGAATTCCTCTTAACTGTCTCTTTCAATCTCACAATTGACTCAGTTAAACGCAGTTTACTTTTTTGTTAGTTTAGTGGATGGGGAGATGGTGCAGTAAGATGGACTTGCTCATTTGTTACACCTTCTCTGCCTCTTGCTGTAGCAGAGCTGTCAGAAGGAAGTAGCTCTGAGTTGCCTGCTTTGAGTGACAATGTAACTCACCAGGCCAGGCAGAGCTCCTCTAGGTTGTTTCTCTTTGCTGATCCTCCTGCTGTGTTTTGACTGTTGTGTTTCTTTGTTAATAATTGTATAAAATTGTCCTATAAATAATTTTTCTGTGGCTATGGATTAATCTACCCATCAGCTCTATCCCTTATGGTCTCCATGGGACAAGAGATAGCCCTTTGCAGGTGAGAAGGTACTTTAAACTCCTATTTTTGTGCCTGTAAAGGTAATTAAGCAGTTTGCTGTGAGATTCAGGGAGAGGTTGAACAGGAGATGGGGAGATTTGGTGACATCTCTAAACTCTTCCATGATGTTCTGTGCAATGTGAGTCTGCCAGAAGGGAAGACTGAGAAATGCCAAGCCATCAGCTAGGCAATAAGTATCCTATATATTTTCAGACCTGGCCAATATGGCAGTGCCTCACCCATCAGAGTATCTTCGTGTGTCTGAATCCATGCAAGAGCATGCAAAATACAGCCCTGTGTAATCCTCCTTCGTCTGTACCTGTAAACCATGGGAGGCTTACTGTCTGCAAATCTCCTGTAGTATTTATGCTGTATATCTGAATGTGTATGTATGTATTTCAAAGTGTTTAGGCAGCTGGGCTGATTATCTTATATACTTCAGGAGAAAAAATTATGCTAAAGAATAAATTGTTCTCTACCAGCACCCCTTTTTATCCTCATTTGCTCAGGGTAGCAGATTGTGAGAGTTCCTTTCTTGATGAGGAGAATTTGCCAGTCTTGGGAGAGGAAGAACGTTGCATTGGAATATATCCCTATAGACAGTACCAACCTAACAAGCTACAATGTGAAAGTGTTGTACCTCTGTTTTCAATGAAGGCAGTTTCACTGGCTGTCATAGTTGTTTAACATCAGGATTTTCAGCCATCTTGAAAAGAAAAAAAGTATAAAGTATGGCTGGAATTGGAGCATGGAATTGACAGGGATTCAGGAATGGCATACTGCAGGATCATTTTATAACATTCTTATTCCCTGCTGCAGTCTGAGGGTGGGAGAGAGTGAAACCAGCTTTCCATTGTGTTGTCTTTTCTCAGATTGTTAATCAACATGCTCTCCCATGAGAACATCCAGCCTGTGGGTAGCCAGCACTGAGCAATTATGATAAAATAGGTACACTTTCAGGAATTAAGCCTAAGGCAGCCCCAGTCCTGCTCAGCATCTCTACCTCCAATACCATCTTAAGAAAAATAGTATTAGATGTACTTCCAAGTATCAGTTGTGCTCCTTGGAAGGAGTGCAACACTTACGAATAACTAACACCAGAAAGGAAAGTCTGGTTTGATATTGCATGTGGCTTTAGAATTTACTACCTTCAGTTTGTCTTATTTTGGGACCTCATCTTTAGTGTCAGTGGTTACCTCTGCACTGATGCTTATGATAGGTGCTTTTACCTGCTGGTTTTTTTTTTTTTTTTGTTTGCTTTTTTCTCTTTATCTGTATTGTGGAGAGGGTAACTGAAGAGAGCCTCTTGATGGGAAGAGTGCTGTGCAGTTCTGATCTTCACCAGTTTTAGTTTTTAACTATGCATAAATGTTGGAGCTACCAAGCTCTTAAACATCACTTTTCATCAGCTCTTAAAACACTTAACCAAGAAAATTAATATCCTGTCATTGTACAGACATGAAACTGACACTCCAGCAACTTGCTGAGGATGTTTTAGCAGCACTTACAGAGCTGGGCACAGTTCTGACTCCATCCTGGGCCAGTGCCCAGCAGAAGGGATGATATAAGACATGTAGGAATCTGTCACTGTGGTCACAAGTGTGGAATGGTAGTAAAAATCCCCTTGTGCAAAAAACAGAAATCTTCAAGGCTGCTTATGGACGATCCTAACTCTTTGAGGCATAGAGTCATTCCCTCTACTCAAAGAAGAAATTTGTTCATTGTTAGGTAGTTTGGGAGTGAGGGTTGTAGGTGGGATTTGAGAAGCAGACTTCCTGACTGAAGAATGAAGTTGACAATAGGATGAAGCACACCTGAGAGTGTTTAGTCCCAGGGAAATGTTTGTAGCAGAGATGTGACTTTGTGCACTGCAATTCTTTCTCTTTCTGGCCCTGCATTCTTTATCCAAAACTGAGTTTTCTGTGTTTCCTTACTATCTTAGGTGGTCTGCCTTGCTGCTTTTACGAGACGCCTATGTTTAAATCAGTCGGGATATTTTGAATACACTTTGCACAGTGCTGTCTTTCCACAGAAAGATCTTTGCCAAAGGCCATTCATATGGATTATATGCTACCACTAACTTCAGTTTTGTCAGACACCTGTCAGTGTATTTCTGCCAAGGCCTGAAAATTGCCAGTTTCTCTGCTTTCACTGACTAGAGCAGATGACTGTTTTCAGCATTAAAAGTGATGTAGAAATAAGCTGGTACTTTTTCCATTTACAAAAGCAAATGGATTTCAAATGTCACTCTGCTTACAGTGATGGCTAAGATAGCCATCTCAGGGAGGATTCAGTACAGTTTCTTTTGTATTAACCTGTCAGGTTGCATCCTTAGGACTCATAATTCCATAGGTGAGATTATGTAAGGCACTTTTAATAGGCACATGTGGATCTTTCAGCCAGCAGGAATTAGGAAAACAGGATGATGTGATGGACGATTTTTATGTTATCCTAATGAGCTTGTTCTGTATCTCTGGTGTCTTTAGACTATCCTGATAATCAGTTCTTTCATGGATGCCTGGCATAGCCACTGTGATTTTTTCATATCTGAGTATAACCCTGATACGTTCATGGCTTGGAGTGGGGTCTTTGAAAACAGATTCGGTGCTGCCTTCCCTCTAGACTTTGCCAAAGGTACACTGGCGTTTCATAAAAAGGCTACACTGAATATACGCATCTTACATTAAATACTGAAGAAAACTTAGTATTGGCTATCTCAGATTCCAGAAAGAGGAGATGATACCAGTATTGTGAAATGAGATCTTTCTTCTTAATCTTTCTTTGCTTGTTTTAACTACTGCTCCAGGAGGTTTATTTTGTGTAGGAACTATACAGTTCCCTACTCTGTAGGCTTCAGGAATACTCATTTTTTCTAGATCTTGGATTCTTTCTTAAATTTGATATGTATGGGTAGCATTAGAAGTCGGAGTGACCTTTCTAAAATGCAAAAACTTGCCCAACATATGCTGGATTCACTGGGAGTCCTTGTTGGATACTGATGTTCTTTGTAGGTTATTTGAAATAGCTAATTTAGACTACTTTAATAAAATACTCCTCAGTTCCAAACAGCTTTGTCTTAAATACTCCAGTTCCATAAATCTCCCTGATGTACATTTGACGATTCTTATGTTAGTCATGTCATGTATAAATGCTGTAAGTGCTTCAGGTCTTCAGTAGCCGAAATAGGTGTTTGAAAATGTTATGGATGTGTTTTTCTACAAGATTTCAAGAACTTTGTCTATTTTGTCCACTTTTTAGTTCAAATGTAAAGTCTTGAATGAATCACACAGAGCATGACAGCTCTGACAGTTCCATTCGCACCATGTGGCCTTGGATTGTTCTTTCTCTGGACCTTTCCTTTTACCACACCACCTTTGCCCCTACATACTCCTCCCTTTGAGATGTTGATTGCCACAGCTGTAGTTGCTGGTAATTCTCTGAACTGTGTTTAAGCATCAGTCATTTCAAAGGCCCAGTACTAATGCTGTCTGTAATAATTGCAGTGTTCTTCCCTTAAGTGACTGCAGCAGAACTGCTGTTATTATGAGCAGTCACAGCAGAACTAGAGGTGTGACTGTCTGCTTGCTTGAGGCAAGAACTGTTCTCACTAGGTTCAGAAAAAGGCACTCTGAAACCAGCAGAAACGCCATTGATGTTGATGTCAGCTATGTAGCTTCTATCTGGCAATCTTTGCCTCCTGCTTTGAAAGGAGATGTCTGCTTTTCACTCCGTGGTTTTAGTGTTGCAAAGAGTTATGCTGTCAACTCAGCCTTTTCCTAAACTATTTCTAGCTTCCTCTAGTTGGGAAAGGAAAGTTCCCAAAGAGTTTGCCTGTTTGATATGACCGAAGTTGAACTGGGAGTCAGAGTACAAACATGAACTTCAGTCATCACTATAGAAAAGATGATAGTTGCATCTACTACATCATGTTGGATGACAACAGTAATGTTTTATTGTGGGTAAGTTAGTGTAACTGTAGACTTTGTTAGATTCTGTTGCTTTGACCAGAGAAGAATTTTTTAAATTAGTTTTTCAATTAATTTCTTGCTGTTATTCATCTGATTTATTAAATAAATATTTTATGGCAGCCACTTCCTATTCATCCAGGGGATTAGCGTTCAGCCAATTCTAGAGAAAGGTTTTGTAACAGGCCCTGTCCTGTAAACCTACAGGTGTATAGGTAAATTCAGGGCTTTTCCAAGAGTTGAAGCCGACAGTTAAGACATAGACATAACTGTTCATCCTCTTCATGAGATGCTCTGTTGTTATTAAGTCAGTGTCTACATAAAGAGGTCCATTCTGTTAGCACGTTTCAATGGATTTTCGCAGGGTGGACTCAGGAGCAGAAATAGGAAAACACAAGGAAGACAAAGGGCCACAAAACCTGAAATATGCAGGCAGGGTAGCTTCCTAGAAACTGCACAGGCACCGTCAGGGCAGCCTGCTTTCAAACTCAGTTTGACAGAATGAATTGAGCATTTTTTCTGCTGGAGCTGTTTTCCTGGTGCTCAGGAGAAATGGCTAGTCATTTCCAGGTTACCATTTACCCAGAATACAGAAGTAAACTGATCTACAGGGCTTCTACTTCAATACCAGAAACAGTCTGAGGCTGAGTTTTATGTTGACTGGAATGACATGAGCAGTCCTGAATCCTAGAGCAAGAGAGATGTGGTATGGATGTGTAAACACTTTTAACTCAGAAGCTCAGGGGACGATAGTGCAGGGAATTTTTCACTAGCTTGTGATCTGGATGTCCCAGTATCCTCTAACATGTACAAAATGTATATATTGCTGTTGTGTTACCCTTGTGTTCTGGAAGTAAATGTAATTATGTGAACTCCTGAACTTCTTGCTGTTCTAAACTATCTATTTGTTGCTGGTTTTAAAGGTACTCAGTAGAGGGTTCATTTGATTTGTGAATGAGAATAGTTTATAAATTTAAATGAGAAAATAGGATCTATGAGAAAAGAATAAATTAAGTTGGCTCATTTGAAGACTTAAGGGGAAACCTAACAGAGACCTGGTTAAGGTTGTTTAAAAAACCAAAAACTAATAAATTGGTTTCAGTGTTCATTGGATATAGAAAACAGTTCAAGAAATTGGAAGAAACAGCCATTTTTAATGGTAAGTATGTTTAAGGATTGGTATCTAACATGGACTCAAAATCACCAGATATTAATAGGGAAAGGTGAAGCACACTGTGCAGGGTTCGACTCCACTGAATGCTTATTTCCGTCTTCACCCCTTTATGCATGATGACTTTGGTCAGGTGCAGCAAAGGCTTTTTCATCTTGGTGCTGAAAGTGTAATGCTTCTGCCCACACGTGATCTGGGAAGTTAGCAGTATGGACCATCTCTGCTTTCTTACAGTCTTTCTTCAGAATGAAAGTCTTCTGTGAGGGCTCTGCTGAGGGTCAGTCCTCCCCTGCTTATCTCATAGGAAAGAGGTATAAGGTACACAATTAATCTGGCAGCCAAACTCCTGAAAGGTCTGCCTGTCTCATGAAGCATGGCTATAAAAACCTATACTCAAGTCAGGAGAACAAGATCTGAGCTTGCTTAACATAGAATGACTCTCAAAGAAAAGGGATTTCCTACTCTGTGGTAGGCAGTTTTAGTTTGAAAAGGGTGGGAGCCTGCGAAGAGGTAGGTGAGGGGGGACTCAGAACTAGCCTCTGTGATGGGGAAACAGTAGTAGGGAAGGGAGTGATGTGTTACAAGCCCAAGGCCCATTAGGGGCAAAAACTGACCCTGACCAGTTGGAGAATTAGTTTTTCCCTGTGCCTTGTGGCAGTCAACCATAAGCTCACTTTCTGTCCTTGGTCTGTGATCTGAATTTTGAGTGCACAAAAGACTAAGAAAGAAGATTCAAATTACCCATGCAGAATATCTGCATGCAGAAAACGTATGCTCAGAAAAGGTTGTCTGTACTTGTACAAGCAGATGTGGGTTTTTTTCTGATCTGTGAGGATCAAGCAAGTGAGCTGCAAGCAGGTAGTTGTAAGTGAAAGAGAACAGGAGTTACACGTCATACAGTCTCATACGTGAGGTGTCTTGCTGGAAGTGCAAGAGAAGTCTTTTAGTTAGAGTGTGTATGTTGTTAGGCCATAAAGAGCAATGTTGCTTTTCTATACTGTGTCAATATATTACTCTGATATCATAGAATCATAGAATAGTTAGGGTTTGAAAGGACCCTCATCAGTGCTAAAGATCAAGCCTATCTATGAAGCGCTTTGCTTCTTGAGAGCTGTGCGGCTGTGCAGATACAGACAGACAGCTGCACCCAGTAGTTCTGATGCTGGAGCACTGTACCAATAAGGTGAAAGACGTTTACGGCTACAAATGTTGGGTAAAGTTAAAGCTTCATGTAGATTCTTCTCAGTAAACGGGAGCCCCCCAAGGGAAGTGGTGGTGTACTTAAATGGTCCTACTCATATACTCTGTAGTAAGTAATGCTTCTGTGACAAAACAAACAAAAACTTCCTATAGCTTTGCAGTGATGAGCTTAACATTTTACTCTTTAGACCTCTTTCCCTTTGTCTTTTGTGTATACATGTGCTCTTTCGTCTCTTTAAAGATGTCATGTCTTTTCTTTCCCTGAAGTTTGCTGCTGCAATATTTTTCTTGTTTGCTCCTTGGAGAGTGTACGGATGGAGGAAGGCAACTTCATAGCTGGAAACTACAAAATTCACACCTGAGTAAATGCATATAGCTGTTCAAGTTCCACTTTGAGTAAGTCTTTGGGGAAGAACAATTGTTCCTGTGGGCTCTCAGTCAGTTCCTATTAGTACTTTCAGCAACTTTAGTGCCAGGTTAACTGTTGATACTGTCTGAATGAACATCATACTTATTTCCCCCCACACTTTGTAAATGACAAATCACAATCACAATAAACTCTAGCTGTGCCAAAAAAAAATAAATAGCTGTATTTATGTTTTCTCTGCATAGTCTAATAACCTCAGCTACTAAGTTGGGCAGCTGTCAAATACACCTGAAAGCTTTCAAACTACAAAAATCCTTAAGATTTTGTGAAAATGCAGGTAAAGAAAATGGTTTCTGACATTTTTAGGCTTCAATGTTTATAAGGATTTCACAGAGAACATAGAATCATAGAATCATAGGTTAGGGTTGGAAAGGACCTCAAGATCATCTAGTTCCAACCTCCCTGTCATGTGCATGATCATCTCACACTAGACCAAGTTACCCAGGACTCATCCAACCTGGCCTTGAACACTGCTGGAGGTGGAGCATTCACAGCTTCCCTGGGCAACCCATTCCAGTGCCTCACCACCCTTACAGTAAAGAACTTCCTCCTTATATCCAATCTAAACTTCCCTGGAAACATGGGATGACATCCAGTTTTTGGAGATTTTTCTTCACAGAATGATCTTTCTGACTACCTTTTTATCATCACTTGGCCAGGCATCGGAAATATTTAGGACTATTCCATGTCCAGCCGTTAAAGCTTTGTGCTGGCTCCCTCAGGATCTGGGCCATACAAGAAGGCACAGGAGGCCCAGACAGCAAAGGCTGACTGTCACGGTTCTTCAGAGTGGGCGGGCGGGCAGGGCACGCGCCATTCCCCCCAGCGCCCGGGCACATCAGGGACATCAGTCGGCGGGAGGGGGAAAGGGGCAGCCATGAGGGTTGAGAGGAGATGGTGAGGAATGAGGGGAGATTGTGAGAAGACAGGAGAGGCAGCCAGGAGAGGTGAGGGGAGATCATAAGGGAAGAGCAGGGGTTGCTGTGAGGGGTGAGTAGAGAACATGAGGGGACAAGAGAGGCAGCGATGAGGAATTAGGGGAGATAGTGGGGGGACAGGAGGGGCAGCCATGGGGGGAGATCGTGAGGGGACTGGAGGGGCAGCCATGAGGGGAGATCGTGAGGGGACAGGAGGGGCAGCCATGGGGGGAGATCGTGAGGGGATAGGAGGGGCAGCCATGAGGGGAGATCGTGAGGGGAAAGAAGGGGTGACCATGAAGGGAGATCATGAGGGGACAGGAGGGGCGGCCATGAGGGGAGATTGTGAGAGGACAGGAGGGGAGGCCATGAGGGGAGATCATGAGGGGAAAGAAGGCGTGACCGTGAAGGGAGATCGTGAGGGGACAGGAGGGGAGGCCATGAGGAGTGAGGGGAGATCATGAGGAGAGAGCAAGGGCATCCATGAGGGAAGATCATGAGGGGAGAGGTGGGGAAGTTGTGAGGGGAGATCGTGAGGTGAGAGCAGGGCAGCCATGGGCTTTGAGGGGTGGCCATGAGGGGAGATCTTGAGGGGAGATGAAGGGTAGCCATGGGAGAAGGGAGATGGCAGCTGTATAGTTGGGGCCACTATGAGGGGGCAGATGAGGGGTGGCTGTGACTGGAGACCATGAGGGGAGATCAGTTGGCCCTCAGTGTCATGGTTTAGTGGTGGGCTTGAGAGTCCTGGGGTAAGGGTTGGGCTCCATGATCTCAAAGGTCTTTTCCAACCTGGTTGATTCTATAAATCTATGATTCTTCAGCTTCCTGCTAAAGGAGATAGGTCAGGCACAGAGAAAGAGAGGAAATCCCTCTTCATTGCTGAGGCAAAGGCAGGACTTACCTGTCTTACATTGAGGGCTTCAGGCTCAGAGAGAGTAATATTGTCGCTGAAAACTAAAACTGCAGGATAGACATACACAACCTGATGTCCGATTATCACACCTGCTTTATTGTCTTCTTCCTAGACTAGGAGAGGGCAGAGGACACAATCCTTGGGTTAAAAAAGGAAGACGGAAAAGTAACTGCAGACAAAAAGCAATAGAAATAAATATGGGAATAGGGATTACTGTCTGTTCTTCAAGTGAAGTTCAGAACAGTGACAACAGACCTGTACTTAAGAATCATAGAACTGTTTAGGTTGGAAAGGACCTTTAAGATCATTGAGTCCAACCATTAGCTGGTCTTCAGCTTGCCTTGGAAGTAAGGATAAATTGTATACATTGAAGCTCTAGCTTAAAGGATTTTGCCTGGGAAGCTTTTGCTGCATTCCTACAAGCACTTGCCCGCATGTTTCTCTTTAGTGGGAGCTCATCTGTTGACATGGATTTGACCTGTCACACATTTAAGATGGAAGCATGTGTGCAGGACTGAATTCTGTGTGGGTGAGTCACATCTGTAAACTTCTTGGACATATTTCATAGGGCGGTATAATAGATTTTAACTGTACCAGTCTTTTTATAGTTTCAATACATAACCAGCTTCTCATATAATAAAAAGGTAAGGAAATGTGAGAAAGCATTTTAAACAATTTTCATAGTTTAACAAATTACTATTTATAAAGTACAAATGCAGCCAGAATTACTTTCTTCTCTGATTATACAAACTTTTAATTAACTTAATCAATGAAATTCATATCCCAAACAACTTATTTCAGAAATAAATGCAATCCATCAATCTTATCTCAAAACACGCTGCATAATTAAATTCCAGTGTAACTTTGAGGCCATCTTTAATGTGAAGCATCTATTTCATTTCTGTCTAATGAATCTGTTGCACCGTAGATCTACCAGAACACAGACCTACTCCCACAAAGGCAACTTCATATGACAGGGCTTCCCTTGAGGCCTGATCCCTCACCTTTCATCCAGTGATGACACTGGTGTGGCTTAATTATATCCCCTTCAAAGTGTGCATCTCTGCTATGTATTTATTCTCCTTGGGTGCAGAAGTTAAGTATTGATATAAAAAAAAAAAAAAAAATCTCTGCTTGTTGAAGCTCTGACTTAATAAGAGCTACTTTCCAAAGTGGAGTTATCTTTGACTTGTTCACCTTGGGCTGACCCTCACAGTTGACTTGGGCAGTCTCTCACATTACTCTGAAATTCACAGTTCTTTCTGATCATTCCCTTTTGATCTGTCCAGCTTTTTTTGAAGTGTGATACACTCTGTCCTTCACATGTTAGTGTTACTTTTTGAATATAAATGCAAATGAACTCAGGCTAGTTATCAGGAAGTACCAGGTACAAAAGTTTGAAGGATTGCCAGGTTTGATTTTAGCTGTCATTCACAAGTCTTTGGAAAAGTTTTTGATGCTGGGCTTTAATAAGTTCTTAAAAAAGAAAATGTCTAAAATGGAAGCTACAAGTAGGTGGTTACACTACTTGAAAGAACATCCTGTCTCAAAACTTCCAGAGAGTCAGATGTCCTCAAACTGCTATCACAATGACTCAACTGATCTGGATACTCTCACCAGTTAGAGGTGGGTGATATATAGCAGAGATTTCCTTTAATAGGGTTTTTTGAGCTGTGTTCCATGGCAAACAAGCACTTGTCCACCAAACAGGAAGGGCGAGAAGGAGTTTGTGCTCCAAGCAGCACATTGCCTTCTGGCACCTCTACAGCTCTTCCCACACAAGTCTCTTGGCGGAGCCACAAACATATCTGATAACTGGGAATTTACAATGAGATGAATGCACCATTTGTAATAACAATCATCCTCTTTATGAATGAGTGATCTTATGGAATGAAATTCAGTATTAGGATATGTTCCTTCTAGTTGACCTTTTCAGCTGTCTCAGCATTAGATTGCAAAATCTGGTAGCAAGATGAACAGTGCTGCTAAAATAAGTGCCAGTGCAGAGGAGAGGAAGGCGTGCTAGTGACAAACTGGACAGGGAGCCTGCTTTGCTTTGTGTGCATCGCCAAAGAGTTTTTCCAGCTTCTTTATTAAAGAAACAGACTATGTCACCCACAGCCTGGAGAAAGGGCCATGAACTCTGCAGCAGACCATTGATACGTTGATAGTGAAAGCAGTATAGTGCAACTTTGATGTTAGCCAGTTTGTAACTGAAAACTACTCTAAGGGAAAGCTGGGTACCAGCAATTTCAGCCAAAGGGTGTGACTGTGTCCTACACATTAGAGCAGGGGTCTCAGCCTTTCCTGGCCACCTGCATCTCTGGAAGCATACAGCAGGGAGACCTCACTGAGCCTTGCCTCAGAGATGCTTAGAAGGGAAGGCATTGAAAGCCAGGCCCCAGCCATTTGCATGTCCCAAAGCCATTGCTTTGTATAACCTATACAGCATATTTTAACCAGCACAGCTCCCTCAAAGCATCTTTGCTTTTGATTCATTCACAGATGATGCAGAATAAAACTGCTCGCTGCAACACTGGTTTTGGATCCATGAGCAAGAAGCACAAGTGATAAACCCTATTGCACAGAGGTAAGTCCTTCAGCATTTTGGTCTTTCCTACAGGAATCCTTCGTTTTATCTTTAATTCTTCATTCCACTCTTTGGAATCTTTTTCACAGGGTTTCTTTTTACAACTTCTTCTACATGGATTTGCTGAGAGATGGTTATTTCATTCTGAGAGGAATATAGAATAGATAAAATTTCTTCCTTATAGCTGCACTGATCACAGTGCTTTAGTTATGAGTCTGATGCTGTTTTCATTATAAACCTCTGGTTTCAAGTATTTATATAATGTCCTTTTCAAAGGCTTGGCTTAAAAATAGTCATCTGAAAGAAATGTGTTTACCTAACTTTCTAAAATCGGTGGTGTGTTTTATAAGTCTGTGGGATGCAAAAAAAATACCAGCTTTTCATATGCCTTTTTATTTGCTCCTCATAACTCTAAACTGAAAGACCCATGTATTTGAGCATCTTCATGCAGATGCTGAAAAACAGAGTCTTGCTTAACAAATAATCTGTGTGTCTTTAGTTCAGTACTCCCTTCCCAACTGTGAATAGTACCACAGAGATCTCCATCCCAAAGGCACATCTACTTTTGTTTTGTTCTTTGTTGGTAAAGTTTCCTTTCTTTTGACATGTCTTTAACCTTCATTATACTTGCTTACAGTGTAACCATTAGCATGTTAGAAATTGATGGTCATCAAAGGATTAAAACATTGTGTGAAGAAATGCAACATTATGGCATATTATTTTCTTAAGTGTCGTGTTGATGGCATATATTTTCACAAAACTGTGCATTAAAATCTTGTAGAAGCTTCAGTGTACTCTAAGTTTGGACCACTTCTATGGTAGGATCTTGATGCATCTGCTTAAGGAGACAAACATCAAGTCTATAGCCTTTCAGGCTTGAACACAGTTTTTTCTTTAAGCTGCATACGACTGGAAAAACCAGTAAGGATAACTTAGGAAATGCAATGAGATCTCTGTAAGGGAAGTTTTGAAGTGTGAATTTAACTAGTTTGGACTGGGTGTCCTGTCCTATGTTAAGTGAAACAGTGCTGCTCTATCAAGCCCTGTAGTGTTAGAAAATTGGACAATGCTTTTTTTCAGAGCAGCTGAGCAGCAGAGGTGGTGGACACAGATACTACTTCATCAACCTTTCACTATTACATGCAGATCTGAATTGATTTGACTTCTGAGATTTTTAAGATATGCTCTGCCAAAAATGAATACTTGATTTTGAAATATTAACAGAGAAACTACAGAGGAGAAAACTAACAGAGAAGTAGTTTAAAAGCAGTAGTAATACATAAAATTGGTTTCTGATTCACCAAAAATTCCTACACATTATCCTCTAGTAACCATTTCCAGATTGGACTTGATTAATTTATGTCTATTCCTAAGACATAAATGAGAAAATGTTTCTATTGATTTAGAACAGTTTTGTAGCACATCCGTCCAAATATTTGGGTTTGAAAGTCCCAGCTCCGTGAATATATTTAATCTTATTTGGGTTACTGAGCTATATGTTCTACGACTGAGACTAGAAATGCGTTTCGAAAGAACTCTTTGCTTTGAGCAGAAGAGATAAATGAAAGATTTAATTCAGATTTCAAAAATTAAATGGAAGAAGAAAGAAAGCCTAATAGAAATTCAGGTTGTAAAAATGTGACTGCATTTAGGGAAAGGTTCATGTACTTATACTCTTTTTTGGATCTTGGTAGTGTTACTTAATAGTTCTTCCTGTGAATTAAGTTGTACTTCCCCAGCCAAATGAATGTAGATTTTTTTGCTCACTCTGGAAAGTATTGATGGATTTGATGGCTGAAAAATTTTCATTGAAATAAAAATAAATCTGTAGAGATTAATTTTTAAAAGTCATACCTAGAAAACACAAGCTCAGTTTAGTTCCATATGTCCTTTTAGAAACTACCAGATTGGTTACCAGGATGATAAAGAGCCTTAATGTCTCTTACAGAGCTGGGTGAAAAAATCCTCCACGTTTCTGGCATAACTAAAATTAAAGAGATTCCTTTGGTGGACTATTTAATTGTGTTCAAATTATTACCCACCAAATGTAACTACATGTGATACAGTGTTTAAACTGAGAAATTTATGAACCATGTGTTCTCTCTGAAAAATTGATTTAGGCCCTTTAGCAATTGTTTTTCCTGTCTATGCACAAATTCTGCAACACTCTTTTAGAAGATTTTGACCTTTAAGACCAAGACAATTGATGAGGCTGCAGGTGTGCACTAGTCTTTGGTTACTCCTTTCATGCCTTTCTGCATGTAGTATATAAGCTGTTTGTTCCAGCACTGATACGCTCATCTAGCTTTTCTGTATGGCTGTATGTGCATCAGGTATACTAATCCAAGTTCTCAGAGCACAGTGTTAGTTAACTCCACAGTGAAAGCACACCTTAAAAATAAGCCAATTAGATGGATAAATGAACCAAATGGTTAATGGATATTACAAGATTTACATAATGCTTAAAATTAGATTATCAGAATCATGGAGAGTGGTAGCTCTGTGCAAGAGGAATTTAGTATTTCTGAATTCTGTTGGTGAGTGATACAGGTTCTTTGAATGATTGACTTGGTGTGAAAAGGCCATATGGAATTGTCTCTATTGTTGGTTAGTTATATGATCCCTCTCTTCAGAAAAAAGAAATCGGATGATACGCACTTTATAAAAAAAACCAAGCATTGGAGGCCAGTGGTGTCTGGTGGTTGAGCTAGAAATGTGGTTAATAATTACCTTGTTTAACTTGGACTTTGAGTGTCTTCTGTGTTTAGGGCTGCATTTGGGAAATCATTTGTGTTGTTCATGGGGTTAAATTATGTTATTTTCAGTGTTTTATGAGTCCCTATGAACTTTCTTTTCCTCTTCCATGATAATTCTTGAAATCTGGCTAAGCAACATGTTGCTAATACACATTAGTGTGAACCTCATGAAGTTCAACAAGGCCAAGTGCAAGGTCCTGCAGGTGGGTCAGGGCAAGCCCAAGCACAAATACAGGCAGGTCAGAAACTGGATTAAGAGCAACCCTGAGGAGAAGGACTTAGGGATATTGGTGAGAAGTTTACCACAGCCTGGAGTGTGTGCTTGCAGCCCAGAAACCACCCATGTTCTTGGCTGCATCCCCAGCAGTGTGAGCAGCAGCTGGTCAAGGGAGGGGATTCTCCCTCTCTGCTGTGCTCTGGTGAGACCCCACTCCCCCACCCCCACGCCCCCCCGCCCCTTGCAGTCCTCTGTCCAGCTCTGAGGGCAAAAACACAAGAGGGAAGTGGAGCTGTTGGAGTGAATCCAGAGGACGGTCTGAAACACCTCTGTTATGAAGACAGACTGAGAGAGTTGGTGATGAAGAGAATACTCAGGGGAGACCTTGTAACAGTCTTCCAATACCTAAAGGGGGCTGACAAGAAATCTGGAGAGGGCCTTTTGACAAGCGCCTGTAGTGACAGGACAAGGGGGAATGGCTTTAAACTAACAGAGAGGAGAGTTAGATTAGATATTAGAAAGAAATTCTTCCCTGTGAGGGTGGTGAGGGGCTGGCACAGGGTGCCCAAAGAAGCTGTGGCTGCCCCATCTCTGGCAGTGTCCAAGGCCAGGTTGGACACAGGGGCTTGGAGCAACCTGCTCTAGTGGAAAGTGTCCCTGCCCATGGCAGGGGGTTGGAACTGGAGGAGCTTTAAGGTCCCTTCCAACCCAACCCATTCTGTGGTACGTGCTTGCATTTAATACAGTCATTTAAAGCCAAGGTTGGTGGAATATCTAATATTCCTACTGTTATACAAAAGTAAAGGCACTTCAGAACTGAACTTAAAATATGTTCAATTTAGCATGTCTATGTTGGCTTTCTTTGAATTGGAGCCAAGTTGTACAAATCATGTATCTCTTTCTGGTACCAGTTTAGCCCTGCTAGACAGTGAATGTCCAAGGCTTTTTTAAAACTGTAAACAATACTGGAACTACTGAGCTGCTTTGTCCGTAACAGTGCAACAGATTTTAGCACAGGAGCAGCGGATACCTTTGGTCTTTTTCAAGGCAGCAAGCTTGACATTCTGGTGTTAACACATTCTTTTCAGTTTTATGCTAGGCTGAGCATTAAATGTTTATGAGTAGTCTTCTCCCCAGATGCATGCAGTTTGAGACTGCAATCAGTTAAAAGGCAGGGCTAGACTCCTTCCACTGCCTTTTCTCTCAATTGCGGAGTATCAGAGGAATATCAGTTCCATTTTATCATACTATCTGCACTATAGACGTTGTTAAAATTGTGTGTTGGCTCGCTAATTTGACCCACAAAGGTGAGGGCTGGACCTTTTTGTTGCCTGGATGCAGTGGCTAAACAACTGCAACACAGACCAGCACACATCAGAGTCTCTCAGATATTCGGCGTGTAAAAAATCAGAACAAAGAAATCTTCCTGCAGATCAGGTGCAAGTTGTGATTTGTGCCAGGTTTGTAGCAACTGAAATTTTTCTTAGTTTAAACATATACAGGCTTTTCAGTAAGCTGAATGTGGAATGCTATGGGGCTGGAGCAACTCCTGATTTGCAAATCCAAAGTTGAAGCACATTTGTTCTATTTGGAGTTCTTAGAAGTGCGGCAAAGCTATGATGTTAGTGTTATATCAAGAAAGAAGGTTTATGTGTTATGCTAAATCTGGAATTGTCAAACTCAAATATAGTAAGTAAATGACATAATATAAATAATTCAGTAGGCTGCCAGAGTTCATGGAATTAAAATACGTTTTATATCAACTCTTAAACTGTCTTGTCAGTATGTACACCAGAGACTAAAAAATACAGTCTATTGTAAATAGCAATCCTTAAACTTGCATGACACATTGAAATCTTCAGACAGCTAATCTACAAATGTTTTTCTTTCAAGGAAGTATCCAATGAGTATATTGTCAGTGCTGAGGTTTTTTACTTGGTCTTTCTCTGCTAATCTGGAACATCTGGGTCAATGATTTAAGCAAAATAATGACATTGTTCTTATTATGAAATAACTTCAAATATTTAAAATGAAACCTTTACCTTACATTTATTTATGAAGGGGCTCACAAAAGGGGTTTTATAATAAAAATGTACAAACTCTTCTGTTTCAGAATGTTCTGAATCATGTAGCAGTCTTCCAGTTAACAGTCAGTGTGCAACAGTCTTTCAGTTCTCACCCTGAAAAAGGACAAGTCTTAAGTATTACAAATCAGTCAAAAAGGAAGTACTTAATTCTTTTATAATTTTAGGCAGCACATTTTATTCCTTTCTTAAGACCAGTTTTAAATACTTTCTTGAACTCTCCTACTTTAAGCTTCATATCATACATAGT
Source organism: Lathamus discolor (assembly GCF_037157495.1). Classification (NCBI taxonomy): domain Eukaryota; kingdom Metazoa; phylum Chordata; class Aves; order Psittaciformes; family Psittacidae; genus Lathamus; species Lathamus discolor. The sequence goes on along the minus strand of NC_088886.1, from coordinate 60,116,861 downwards.
CAGCAAAAAACTCATTTATAGTTGCCTAGTGATGGGTTAAAAGACACACAAGACCAGGATACTGCAGTGGAGCTGCCAGTTTTTCAAGGTAATGCTCTTTTTGTTGTTGTTCCAAGAGTTCCTTATTAATTTTTGCCTCCACGTGGGTTTGTGTGATGCCATACAGATGGTATGCTGATTTTTTTTATGGCTTGGTCTCTCCAGTGCTGGCTAACTTCATTAAAAGGACCAGTTTATTGGAAGCAGTGCCCAGTATGTCTGTGCAGAGGACTGGGTTTCACCTTAATGGTGTGTGCTGCTATCTTTTTGAACACAGAGTTAAGAGATTTTAAAAGCCTCCTTCAAAGTCTGCAGTCTGGTGAAATGATTGTACTAGTTTTGGACATTACTTAGTAATCGGAAGACCTGTTGCCTCAGAGCTACTTATCTTCTGTGCTTGCTCTAGTTTAGAAGTCAAATTCAGCTCAGGAACTTCTATTAGGATTTTACTTAATTTTCTTCAGAGCTGACAATTGAGGAGTTTAATTAAGTTCAAAGGTTGCTGTAATAAGAAAAGGTTGTATGTTCTACTTGTAAAGGAATGACCATTTCTGAGGAAGCTACTCCTGGAATCTGGCAATACAGATTCTTATGCTCCTTCTTGGAGTTTACATGATTGACTGCCTCTATCTCTAATGCATGTGTGACTCTCTTCTCTTTTTCTGCCCTTACGAGTGTTGCAGTTCACAGCCATTGACTAGAGCATGAGACATCCTCTTTGGAGCAGAGAAGGGGGTGTCTGACATCGTGGAGGACTGTAATGCTGGTATAGGGAGAGTAGTGCAGACTATGGTTGCTTGCTGTGGAAATGGTGCATAAAACCACAACCTGACCAGAAATCTCAAAGCCCCATTAGTGTGAACTACTCATCCCCATACAATAAAAGCCACAGGGTAGAAAAGGGAAAGTACCGAGTCACACAAAAAGGAGTAGTATTCCTTTTGCAAAGAGGGTATGCTTTGCTGAAATAAGTGACTTGCAGTACAGTGCATGGTAGCAAGCATCAAAATAACGCTTTGATAGCAAAGCATGAAATAAAATTAATGAAGTTGGACTCTGTCTCTTACTCATTTTAAGTGGTAGTTCAGTTTGTGACTATCTTCACTGATTTTAGTGAGACTGTTTGCAGTAGAAAGGGAAAAAGGTGGTAGTCTTGTATCCTTTCTGTCTGTGCACAATGGCTGTTCTGCACCCCCTGGACACAGCCATGGTTCTTCCTCCTGTAACACGTATAGGTCAGAGCAGTTGTAACAGTGCCATGGGGAAAGCAGGATGTGCCCTAAAGGAGCTGAGGCAAGCATCTTCTCTTGCCTAGGGTGGGAAGGGCAGGGGATTAGAAGGTAAACAGTGATGTTTTGCTTCACTGTTTAGTTCCCTGTTTGCTTCCAGTTTGGAACAATATTGCATTGTCCTTTCCCTGGGGTTCTGCAGAAAATAAATAGCTGAGTGCAAAGCCCTTAATGGTTTGAAAAGATGCCACAAGAGTGTAAAGAACGTAAATCAAAATTCCATGCATATACCAAAGAAAAGTTAAATGGAAAATGAAGACAATTTTTATTATGATTAAACATAAAAAGTAAACATGAGTTTAAACATCTTTGTTATAAACAGAAATAGTGTTCGCTAGAGAACGCACCAGCAGGTGGTCTGGTTTCTACTTTATTATTTTTCCCCAAGTAAATGGGTTGAGCCAGATTGTGTTCTTGGCAGAGGGGACAGTGAACCACTTCAGATGGAAGCACTGGAATTGAACACCATTGTACTCTGCCGTTCAAGCTATTATTTGAGTCAAGTGCATGAAATGAACTTCTGCCTTCCATGCATGTAAACAGCAGATTGGATGTTAATTGGAAGGTACTGGGGTAGTGGAAGAACCTGGGTGGAATTGTGCTCTAGGTATTTTCTTCTGTTTACCTTCTGAGCAAGCCCTGGTAATTTTATAGACTATTGAATTGCGGCACAGATCAGATATTTTAACAGTGTGCTATAATTCTGTACTTGGAGGTTTTTCCTCTGGAGTGCAGGAGATTGAAGAAAAGGAGAAATACTTCATGAGTGATTTATTTTCTTTTCCCTTAAGATAATTTTAGATTTATCCTTTCCAGGCAGGTCAGATCTTCAGTGGATACAAAATGGTAAAATTCCATTGAAGCCAGGGTGGTTTAGAGCAGTTGAGGATTTCTTTCAAGAAACACCCAGAAAGGCAGAGGAGCTAGCCAACTGGCTTAGCACTAAATTGGAATCCTTAACATCAGACCTCTTTTTGAAAGATCCTGAAGTTTGTAAAGAAAATGTTGCTTACATGATGGAACGTGGCCTCCCAGCACAGAGAAGATGCTGGCTCAAGGAAGGCCAAGCAGAGTTGCTGGGATGAAGGAAGTTGCTTAGCTCAATATGAAACCCTTGTCATGTGAGGTGCTGGGTACCTTTTCCTCTCTGGGGAAGTAAGTGAAAACTGCAGGTCTCAGATAGCATAATGCTCATATTGTTGTTCTGAGCCTGGAAAAATGGTTCAAGTGTGTGTCTGTCCTTTCATTAAAGCAGTCTTTTGTAGACTAGAATGAAGCAGAAATATGAAGGCAGATTTTCATTAATCTGGCATGGCATTACCTAATGAATTCCTGGAAAGTGTTGATGTGGTTTTAGCTACAACAGCATCAGCAGAACTGATGAATAGAGTCCAGTGAAAAAGAAATCAAATGGGCTGAGAAGGATAACCATTCATAGTGTTTTACTGATTTTTCAAACAAATAGAAATCAGGCTCTTATTAGGGATTAACAGGAACTAATTTTGCTTATATCTTCAGCTGATGAGGCCCGGAATTTTTACATACATTTACATTTTTACATCACATGCCGTATGCCTGGGAAGGAAAAGTAGCCCCTGTAGCACAGATTCTGGACTGTCATTAAATGATGTTGCTCCTGAATGGGATTTTTTTGACTCTCTGTATAGTGTGGTCAGCAGTTCCTCTAGTGAAAAATTTTCTGGTGAAAATAAATGGGGAGCTCTTTTCTAGCAAGGACCCAGGAGACAGCAATATGAAAATGATAAATAAGAAAAGATTTTCAAGAAGTGGCAATATTGTGCTCACAAATAGGGCTTGCATGCAACTTGTACTGGCTTTAAGCAAAACTGCTTATACAGTTGGACTAAAACTTGGAGAGTTGGTGAAGTTGCATTCATTTACTGTGGCAAAGGCCAAATTTCACATTTGAATGCAGAAAAGTAAGAGTCTAGACTATGAAAAATGAGCATCTGAAAACACGACAAACAGAAAAATCCCACCACAGTCAGTCTGTTTCCAATTTTGTTGAACTGTGGAGTCTCTCATCTTGACTATATGGTTACTGCTGAGCAGCACTTTACACTTCAAAGCAGAGATCAGCCATCTAAGTAGGTCTGTCCTGTGGCTGCACCTTCCAGGCCTAGGGTTACAGGTTTTATCAAGTGTATAACACAAGTTTTGTTTTCCAGTCAACAGTGGTAGTAAATCCCACAATAAACTGCACAGCATGATAGTACAAAAAGCACCAGAAAACATAACAGTGGAGTCATGACTGCATCAGAATTCTGTGACAGGGCCTCAAAATACCAGCAAAGTCTTCCCAGAGACAGGGATTTCACAGGAATCGCAGTGAGATGTTTCAGCCTAGTGTTCATTGCCAAGGCTCTCTTGGGACGTTCAAGAATGACACTGTGTGACAGGTTGCTGCCTATCACTTCTTAAATATGAATCATTATTTCCATGGCAACGGCAAGTGTATGATGTAGCTAAGGCCTTGGGGCCCTTCGGTATATCTGATAGTTATGTAATGTTGTGTCTAGTCACAACTAAATTTCACTTAGCAGATAAAAAACAAGAGGTAATTTATGGTCCCAGTTCTTGATTTTTTGATAAATGAACTATCTTTTCAAGCTGTAGTGACTCAGTAAGTATCTTGCTACTGCGATGTCCTGTGCTCCTTTGAAGTACTGATGGAAAAGCTTGCATTTGTTCTGGTAACCCCTTGCACCACTCTTATGGTGGTAAAGGTGGGAGGAGCTTTCTTAGAAGTTAAATTAAGTTTCCTACCCCATAACTTCCTACTTTTGTTTTTGCAGAGGTTTCCTTTTATAGGCTTTACTTACTCAATAGAACAGTCTGACATGTTAGACTCTTCCTATATGTTTGTGTTTCTGCATTTTGTGGTTTCTGCCAGGATCCCTCTGAAATGACAGTCATTCTGCTTTGCCAAAGTCAGGTGAGAAACAGGCTCATCTTACTGATAGTTACTACCTGGAAAGGATGCTTTCAGTTAGCATTTAAGATAGAAGAACAGTTCAATATTCTTTTTTCTTCTACACTACAAAAAAATCATTTTTTTTTTGCTTTGGTTTAGTATTAGCAAAGTAAATTGACTTCCCAGTTTCTCAGCTTAATTTTCTGTGTTATATTTAAACCAGAGGGCTAAGAGGTGGGGGAAATAATCTGTGGCAATTTCTGCAGTTCCATAAATCATGGGAGTGAAGCTGGTATGTTTGAATGAAAGCCAAGCAAGCAACTTTCTGGTAATGTGTAATGTGATTACCTGCAAGCTCAGAGCTTCATTTTATTTCTCCCAAGCATTCAGCTGGGCATGTGACAGTTTTGAATTAGTATCTGTGGAGCAGTTCTGTTTTTTCTGGTGCTGAAATAATTTTTCCTTCCCACAGCAAGTTCGCTGAAATGTAGTTGTGGTTGCAGCTTATCTGCCTTCAAGGCAGACTTGGATAAGAACACATAGTAAAACCTGTGGTCCACATGTTCTTTCTCTTAGAGTCTCTCAAACTGGTCTATATTGAGCATTTCAGTACCAGCTGAGAGTACATCCTCATGTCACTCAGCTGCAAGGGAATGGGCTAGACAAGGTATTGAGAGATCTGAGTTACACATTAGGGCTTTTAGATGTACCCAAGTTATGAAGTATTCAAGAATGGTATTTTTCAATTCTTTCTTTTTCCTTTTTGCCTTTCATCTAAAAGTGGCCCTTACTTCATTAAGTTATGATATCTCTGAACAAAATAGACTTACTGTTTTAAAGGAGAGGAAGCAGTTAATGAATAACAACTTACATTTTCTAGCATAAAACAATAATTTACAACTCATAGTAAGTTGATGGTATTTGCTGCTCTAATCTCCATGTGGCAGGATTTCAGTTCCAAATTAAATGCAACTCGAAATGCCACAATAAACCCCCCAGATTACAGGTGTTGCAAATGCTATCTTTTACAGCTGTCCACTGTGCCCATTGTAGAGATTTGATATTGCTTTGGCAAAAGTCACCAGGTATATGTTGAAGATAAAAATCTTTGTGTGTGAGAGGAGCATGCAATCTTGAAGAATATACTACTACTACACTGTTCATTAATATTGTATTAATTTTGGTTGTGGTGGAGAAAGGACAAGCAAGCAGCAAGACCTTGGTTTAGTCTCTGTCGTGTTCTCTTCCTTCCTTTGAATTTATTTTGTGTATTTAAAGACAAAACCTCAGAAATATATTCTAAAAACTTCCAGTACAGACAGGTCTATGACACCATTCAAACATGTTATCACATGGCTGGTTTAGATTTCTCAAGCTCAGGTAAAAGTTTTCTCACGTAGCTTCTTTTTGGATTTCAGATCTACTCAATTTATTATGGTATTACTGGTATCCTTATAGTATTATGATATAAGACTTCTGGATTCCTGAGCCACAAAATCTTGCCTTGTTCTCTGTAGCTTTTTTCAGTTCTGGGTTTTGCAGCATGGAATTCTCTTGGTTTTGCTAACCCCAGTGTTTGTGTTACAGTATCACTCCATGTGACTCCGTGTAAAAAGGGAGCCTCAGTCTTAGTAGCCATCCTTTAACAGTGGAATATCTCCTTATTCATGAAAGTTTCTAAGGTATTAAAGACACCAGCCAGTCATCACTAGTGGACTAAGAGTATGTGCAATGCAGTTTCAACACTGAGCAAGTCCACTAAAATGGCTTTTCTTATAACATCTTGAAGTGTATAAAACAGTGCTGATAAGGTTCCCATGTTCTTTTTACACTAGAATTAACCAGGTATGATAGCTTGAGGAGCACTGTGGCTGTAGATATGTCATGGCAATGCCTGTTGACCAGGCATGTTTTCTGTGCAAATGACAGCTACTTAAGGTGAACTGCCTGTAGTCACTTAATAACCAAGAGCACTTATTAAATGTCAGATAAAGTGATGTGGTATCAAGAACATGGATCACTAAATGTTGCTGTCAGAATCCTTTCTAGACTGAAGATGACTTTCACATTTCCATAATACATACTGTTACTCTTCTCAAGCCGGTGCTTCTACTGTTAATGTCCCCGGCTCCCCATCACAGATTGATGGGGCATACTAACCTTTCTGATCTCATAAACTGAAACCTGACTCCTCCATATTTCTTGTGCAAAGTACATTGTCATTAACATCAGCACCATTAGCATCAAGAAGCAGCCACTCTTCATCTCTCTCTGCTTTGAGTAGCTGTGTGTCCTGCTGAAATAGCCATTCATTACTTTGGAGAAGGGTCATGTGATGATTCTTGTGTAGTTTATGAAGCCTGTAGGGAGCCGCCATATAACAGGCTGCTTAAATAGCAGGTAGGTTTTGTTACATAATTACTTTGCTGCTTTTGTGAACAGAGTGATTTTTTTAATTAAAATTTCCATTCCATAACTTACCACCCTGACTCTATTGCTCCTTATCCTCTGTGGACATTCTGAGTGCAGATAATTTTAATTAAAAAAAACCAACAGATGCCTAACATGAAGAATATGAAGGAATGATATTGTATTCCTTTCTAAACATACTAATTGCTATGCTAAGGGTTTGTACTATACTAATAGTTCACACTAGACTGTTTAATATTCTTTAGCGAGAAAAATATTTTTGAAGAGAGAAAAATTAGCTGCTGCTTCTAAAATCGGATACCCAAATTCACTGAGAAAAAAAATCTTATTGACTTCAAGGGCTTTGGATCAGGTCCACACAAAGAAATTCAGCAAAGCCTGTGAAGTACATGATTAACCTTCAGAATATGCTCAAATCACTCTCTTCAACAAAGCACGTAAACACTTGCTTAAATTTGAGTATCTGATTAGGTGTCTCAAGTATCTGCTGAAGAAAGACCAAAGCACTGCCACTAATGTTATGTAGCTAATGTTATCTGTCTAATGCTGTCTCCTCAATAGCATCCACCTGTGAATCTGTTTTGTGCAAAATGCCAAAGTGTCCCTTTTTGCTTTCAGCGTTCATGTGGCTTCTAATGCAATGACAATTTAAGAGCAGGGAGTCACAATAGTTAATACATTTGAATCAAAGCTGTTGATTTTTATTTTGATTTCTATCAATTTTTGTATATAACAAAAGAAAAAATGAAAGCAACCTTGAGTAAAAGTATTGTAATTGAATTTAAAAAGTAAATTTTATCAGACCTCCAAATTTCATTATAAAGCAAATCCAAATCACAACATGAAATCAAAATGAATCTATTTCTTTGGAAATTTTATACTCATAGGAACATTTTTCAGCTGGAGAAGTGCTTTGCTGGGAAATGTCCGCCTGACTTTAATGCTGGTATATCACAAAACTATTGGGAAATGAGAGCAGGCAATTAATGTTATTCTGATTTCACCATATTAAAACCAGAACAAAGCAATTGCATTTAGTTTTGCTTGTGACATTTGAGCATTCATTTTGTAGAGCTTTAAGCATTTCTAGTTAGGAAATGTTTGTAGTAAGAAGAAGGCAAATATAATTATTTTTTTTTTCCCCTTGGTATTGTAGAGGATCAGCATTCATTTAGAGTTCTGGAAATGTTTCTGTGACTGTAAATGCAGAAAAGAATGACAGTTTATCCCTTTGGAGACCTTCCAGATCACAGTGGCACAACCTGAATTGAGCTGCCTGTAGTGAGCAGCTCTAGTCCAATCTGGAATACATCTGATCTCCCATCCCATAATTTACATTCTGTTGTGTTCATCAAGGCAATGCTTTCAGCAGTAGTATTTGAGATGGGCTCAGACACCAGCCTGCAGGTTGATGTGGAGCAGTATTGAGTTTAGCTTTGTTTTCTTAGTGAACAAACAGGAGGGAAAAACCCTGTAGGTGGATGTGGACTTGAAAAAGAAGAAAAAGTCACTCATCTTCTAACTCTTCCCCCCACTTGTGATGCTTGCAGTTACATCCAAACATGCTGCTCCTGCATGATGCTCCCCACTGTCCTACAGCAAAGATCTAACTTCCATGAGTGAAAGCAAGGCATGTTTGCTGTTTTGCTGGGGGAAAAGGCAGCCAAGCTGCAATACATTTGCTCACCGTAGGTATCCTCTCCAGCACTTTATTTGCATTTGCCTGCTCTAGATAGAATTTGCATCTGTTCCAAAGGCACCATGCTGTGTATAAACTATTCAACAGACAGATGTTTGTAATAATTAGGGGATTTTGACTGCTATCTGTTAGGCTCACAGCAGGCAAGGTATCTAATACTGATGTTCAATAGCCCACTGAGCTTGCTCTAATGGCCCCTGCTGAGGAAACTTATATAGTCTGTTACCAGGTAAAACAGGACACCAGTCCTACAGTCAGTACTTCACTGCCAACAGTTGTATGGAAGACTGTCCCTTGATTCTAAAGAACCAGTCCCTGCCAGTTTCTGAACTGTCTTCTCCCTGATCCCTGAGAACCAGCCTCACTTCTCATTGCTGATAACAGTCCCTGCAAATCCTGTTCCTGAAGATGCATCTGAGTGAGTTTGGGTGGGAAAGCTGATCCTGAGCATGGATTCTGGGAGTCCCTGAGCTCTAGTGAATGCAGTGATGTGCTTGTCCTTCTGGAGAGGAGCAAACCTGGTCATGGATCTGGGTGCTGGGTCCGTAGGTTGTTGGGTATTGCTGTGAAGCTAGGACAAGTGATATGAAGGCCATAGTGACCTGATTGCTAGCACCTTTGTAAGTCATTTGTTGCATTTTGCAGCATGTCTTTTAATACTGTTGTGCTATTCAGGGAGGTGAGAGATGACGCAATCAGGCCTTTAACAGAAGCAGTTAAAAAAATCACAGGTACTGAACCAGTTCTTCCTCTAGCTTGATCTTCTTTTTCACTCTCATATTGTCCTATTGCATAGAAACCAGATTTTTACTTTCAGTGCCTGCCTCTGTCTCTTCCCTCCTGCCGTTATTAATCATCTCCTTGCTGTTTAGTCCCATGTTCCAGGTGAGTATTGCAGATAGAATGACTCCTTACAATCCCAGCCACACGGAATCCCTATTTTTCCCTATGTCTTCTGAAAGAGAAAATTTGCTTCCCTCATTTCAAGGAAAATTCAATGCAGTGTTGCAGTATAAATTGAAGTTATCTCAGTAAATGGAAAAGCCTCAGTTTTGGACTATTTGAAATGCATGTAACTTGGTTCCATTAGTCAAGATACAGGGTTGCACCAAATGAGTCACTGACATATAGATATTCACATACCCAAAATATCAATGTAGTACATTTGCTCACCTTCTCTGAAGGTGAAAAAAAAAGGGCTTCTCCAGTACTGAACAGAAAGCTTCAGCATGCAATTTCAGTGGGCTATCACCTTTGATATGTAACATACATAATATACATGTTCTCATAAAAGGCATGCTGTAATTGTTTATCTGCAGCTTCTGCTCACCCCCTCTTGTGGAAAATCAAGATTAAGGAACAATATATGAATCCATTTTGACTATCCAACTGTAGTTCTTCCAGAGGGAAAATCTTTCAGAATTAGCAGCTTATGCAGTACAATAGTCTTGAAATTTTTGTACAAAGTTGTAGATATTTCTGCAGCTTTCTGTATTTGTAGGTAAAAAAGAGAGCAAATATGATCACCAGGACACTATATGATTACTCTCCTTTTTTTAGCGACTACAAGTTGCATAAATTTATCACCTAATAAATCATATATCGCTAGGTTGAAATATCATTACATAAGGCCAGGGTCTTAACGTTTCAGATGCTCCAAAATACTGCTGTCTATCCTTAGCAAATGCTACTGGCCAGAGGAACATTTGGGTTTCTAATATCCAGAAGTTTTAAGGTTCTATCTATTGTCACCTGCTAATGATTTTCTATTATTTTAAATTCATGGAAACTGTTAGAAAGAGTCACTTTATCGAGAATGCAGATTGGCAAATAAGTGTCTTTTGGTGCAGAAACTCTTGTGAACCCTTTTGTCTTTTGGACCTGAAATTAAATAGAAGTCTGAAAACCTGATGATATTGCTGCATTAGTTTCAATTGTTTATCTGTGAGAGCAGCCTGGAGGAGAGAGGAGGGGGAAATGACCTTGTAAAAAGTTGGACAAAAGAGATTTGAATATGGATTCTTGTTTGATTTGATGGTTGAGGTTTTTTCTGTTGCTTTTAATTACATCTCCATGGGTTGTTTTCCTTGGCAAGCTTTGAAAGAGAAAGACTGAGGAAAGTTTTCATGCCAAGATGGTTTCTCCAAGTTCTTACTAATCCATACTTCATAGTAGCTTTATCAGTAATTGCTTTGGGTATGTTGGCAGTGCTTGATAGCTTTCCGCTGGGTTTGTACAGTCAAACACATTTTCATAATCTACAGAATATTGTTCTCTTAGATCTTGTTTGTTCTTCTTTGCCAAAGTAACTTCCCACACACACACATTGCAATGTCTGATGTTTGCTGTTCATTGTTATAAAACTTATGGTGTAGCTTAGGTAATGTTAAGCAGAGTAAACCCCAAACATGTACTGTGCTTCTTCCTAGTTACAGAAAGGTTGACTCATTACTTCCAGGAAGAATCTAATTAAGAATAGGGAAGTTATCATGAAGATGGTCTGTTCTTATGAATATTAGCCTTATAAACTGATACTTGATGAATATATTTCTGGATCCAAACCCCAGTGTAATGTCAATGAAGCATGTCGTCAGACCTGTTTCATCCTCACTGCTGATAAGGTGCTTAGCCAGCAGGTTTAAAAAGTGCTGTGGCACACAGCAGTAATTGAATTTTTGGGTAATTTCCCATTACCTACATGTGTCAGCCTTTTTCAGTGCTCTTAAAATTCTGCAGCTGAGTGGGAGGAAGTGGCAAAACACCATTTTCCCCTGCTGAACTTGATGATATGGTGGTTTAGGAATGGACATTTCTCTCTATTGCAGATGAGGCTGGGACCATGAAAATTATTTTGGATAGAGCCAACAATACAAAAGATACTCTAAGGTGGTGAGAGGATTTGGGATTTGAAAATCCAGGAAAAGTAAAACTGAAGGAAGTCACTAATCTTCATATAGGCAAAGATTCTGAATACTAAAGATAAATAAGCTGCCCTGCATATTGACTGTGCTAGGGATAAAATGGCATAGGGTTAGAGCATGGCAAAGTTAGGGCAAAGTATTGAGCAGAAGAGTTGTGTGCTGAAATAGATTATGTAGGAAAGTAATGGAGTTGTTGGTCCACTGACGTGAGAAAAGGCTGGACATGAAGTTTTAAATCCTCCTTGCGCATACAGAAGGAGGAGATTACAGGTTCTGGTAGCAGCAACTAAAGTACCAGGCTATGTGCTGATTTTCTAAGGTTTCTTAAGTCCCTTGAGGTCCTTTCTATAAAACCATAATTTCAGACTTCCTGTGGGATTAAAATTTTGCAAAAGGCTTGTTGTGGAGAGGTAGTGGCTCTCTTCCCAAGACTACGAATCTGAATGGGGCAATGTGGCTGCGAGATCCCCATCACTGCCCAGCTCCCTGGAGTGGTGTTCCATGAGGACACTCCTCTGAAACTCTGCCACTCAGCCTGGGGTGGGCTGGGAAGCAGAGTTCACTGTGAAACGGGCTGAGCTTCCTAAAGAACCAGCAGCCACCATTTCTGTTCACCCATATTGTATTACAGAGCCCTTACACCCTCATAAAGATATTCACAAGCTAGAGGTGGCTTAGTGAGAAACTGGGCAATACAGGAGGGCCTGGCTCTGAGCTGCTCCCTGCCGTGAGCTCGGCCATGGGTGTTATCTCAGGCTGGAGCTGTACCCCCAAGCTCTCAATTATATAAGAAGGGAGAAACATTCACACCCTGAAGAAAAACACAACCTACTTTTAGCTGTCTTTGCAGTTACAGAACAAAGCCTATTTTTCCTCCAACTTCTGTCATTCCTCTTTAAATTTGACCATTACTATGAATAATGTAAATGAGCATTTGCCACCTGGGGTAAGGCTAACTAAAATGTTAAATGTGACTTTAAATGGCCTGTCTACCACCACTTCATCATGTTATATATTACAGCCATTGCTTGTTTAACTGAAAGGCAGCTTCCTGCTGCTTCACAGCCGTTGGGGTAGCTCAGACAGAGCTCTGTGTGTTCTGGGGATGAGAGCTGCATGCCACAGTTAGCAGTGATTAATGGATGCACTTATAGTAAGTGTGTACATGCGTATAGTAATCGTTGAAGAATATTGTAAAGTGCAATGTCCAAGTGAAAAATCTAACACTGGGACATCTCTGAAGGGGTAGCAACCCCCTTTCCATCCTTTCACTGTTCTTCCTTCGTATTGGCTTCTGCTGCTTCGTTGCAATCTGTAGCTGCTAATGCATTTATAGAAAAACAATGCACAGTGGGAGAGGCTCTAAAATGGTGCTTAGTGTTTGTGTGGAGAAAAAGATTCATGTCTCTTCAAAGGGAATTTGAAAATGCATTTGTCAATATGCATGCAGTAAATGAAGAAGCAGATATGTTTAATAGGTTGCTTGTAGAATGAGAATGTGGTTCCCCTCTGAGATAGGCTTTATCAAGGCTGTGCCTATGTGTGACTTTTTTCCCTGCCATGAGAGCAGTACAGTGATACTCCTGCAGACTTTGAGAGCATGCACAGGGTGCTGAAGGGGTCTAACTGTGGGGAGGGTTTGCTGTTAAGAAGACTTCGCACAATCCCCAGAATCTTCTGTCCTGTTCCTGCCACCTTCCTCCATTCTACATCTCACTTTGAATGTTACAGCCATGCACACACACAGATCAATTCACAGTTGTGTATGGCAGGCTAGAGACAACAGACATCAAGTGAGATGAGAGATGGTCTAACTAGATAGAAGAAGAAACTTTACAATAAGCTGGAGACTTTTAAGAGAGCCTGAGTGACGTAGATACGTCACATAATTGAACTGATTCCTTTGGGCTTCTTGAAAATGCCCTTTTGCTCAAGTCTACATTTAATACAATTGCTTAGCTAATACATGCTTGAATTCCCCGCTGTGGAGTGGCATGTAGGCAGTAATGCAGTACTCTGGATACATCACCCCCAGGTAACTTTGGCTGCTGAGGCTCCCATCCTTTTTCTGTTTAGGAAGGACTTAATGGGCAAAAGGGAAGGAAGAGCAGTGCTTAATACAGAAATTACCCTCCCTGTTAGTGAATCACCAAGGCCTCAAAAGAAACTGTCATGAATGCTGGTAAATCAGTGTCCTAACAGAGGGAGCAGAAGATGGAGTACTAGTTAACGGCTGCTACAGCCCACCCACTGGTATTAGAAAACAAGTTGTCCGGCTTCTCAAGCAGCCATCTGTCATTTCAGTTGTGAAGAAAACTGTGTACTCCTAGCAGGCTTCAGTCTGAGCGGTGCTCACGGTGCTGGTGGTAAGACACTTTTGCCGCTTCTGGCTGTTCTCACTGACAGAATAAAAATCAGAAAGTCTGGCATCCAGTGGGGAGACAATTGCAAAACCAAGGTGATTTTCTGTGGAGGTAACTGATTGGATCATGCTTCTTATCTCCAAGTCTGAAACCAGAGGATGTTCCCTGGATGGTTTAACATTGCTTGCTCCATGGTACTGTGGATAATTTTGAGGCATAGTGGTAAGGAGCTGGAAGTGAAATTGCTGAACATATAAAGGGGTTTGGAACTGGTTTAGATCCTCTTACAACCTCCCTGAAAGTTCACTGTCACTAAGAAACCAGGAGCCTGATTTAGGAGGAGGGTAAGGCAACTAGAAAGGAAAGGATTTTAAAATGTGTGGAAGCAAGGGGAAGATGGTGGGTTGTAAAGTAGTAACTAGAAATTCAGGGAGAGGAGGAGTAGTGAAAGTGGAAGTCTTAAGTCATCAGCAAGACAGTCAGGAGACCTGGGTGGGAGGAGGGGCTGAAGGTATATTAAAACTCGAGAAATATGTAGCAGGTGCAGCAGCCCATTCCTGGGAAATGGTAAAATGCCAGTGAAAGCATAGAAGAGGCAATTTTCAGTAGGTGTTTCTACCTTCTAGTTGAGGAAAAGCAAGATGATGTATCCTTTTCTTACGAGAATGTGACTGTAATCTCTCACAATGAAGAGTGTGCTAAACCTCAGGTACAGAAGCTAGGAGTTTGGCAAATGCAGAAAACTCACATCCTGTAGTTGTGAAAGAGCTGGCCAAAGACAGATGTTATGGGGGAGTTTGTTCAGTTCTTTATTTGTTGTTGTGGTTTTGCTTTTCGAAACTCCTGAACCCTGTGCGTGTTTTAAGGCACTGAAGGGAAATTAAAGTTTCAGAGTTTGAAAAGCAGGCATAGGTTAATCCAGGTAAATAAAAATCAGGAGAATGTAAGTCAGCTTGGTACCGGACTTGGACAAAACAAGAGGAGGACAAATACATGAAACTTTTAATAAGCTGTTAAAATATGTAATTTCTTACTACATAAGAAATACAGGATGACCTTCATTGGTACTAAGTTTTATTTCTGGCTGCTTGGTGTTGAACTCCAGGAGCAGAAAAGTCAGTTCCATGCTGCTGTGCTCCTACAGGGACTTCTTGCCATAGTTTTTCAGTGACCTGAGAGGCAATCTGAAGTTACTTACCAAAGCTTGTGGGTGTCTGGGCAGCTCTAGGGTTATAGATAATTAAAAGACCACATCACTATTGTAGGTGTAAGAGAGAGAGACATGTTGTAACATGGTAAAATGTAAATTTCTGGGAACAAAGGCAGCATACCAATTTGAATGTGGACAGAGGCTTTCTGTTTGTTTGGGGGAGGCAGCACTGAAATGTCACTGAAAGGACTGGAAATTTTGCCATTATACTGTGACTCTGGAAAGTGGAGCTTTTGAGTGAAATTAAGAAAAGGAGGATGATGTCCCTTTATGAGTGGCTGTGTGAGGGTCCGGCCTTGGTAGCAGACTTCAGTCAGTAAATGTATGAGAAGACCCAAGATTTAATGGATGTAGTTGGACATGTTAAAAATATCTGACAGGTATTCAGCAGTAGGTATAATCAGTACCCAGAAAATTCTGGAAGTGCGCTTTGGCTTTTCACTGCTGGCAGTTTGAAGACTAAAGCTGACTGTTGTAGTCCAAGATACAAACTGCTCCAGAAAAGAATTAAGCAAACACTCAGGCCTTTGTTATGCAGGAGAACATCTCAGTGATTGCAGCAGTTCTTCTGGCTACATGATTGGTGATGTGAAGGGTAGCATAAAGCCAGACAGATGCAGTAGTAAATGAGCTGATCATCTGAATGAATACCCTTTACCCACTTGAATTATGAGGATAGGATGCTTCTCACTGTGATGACACTCAAACTTGGCTCATCCTCATCAGTGTGTCTGATACATTGCGTGCCTATCTGCAGAATCTCAGGGGATGCTAATCAAGTTGTCTTTTCATCTCCTAGTTAGCAGTATTTTTAAGGAGACACTAAAGCAATGCTTCGACATGTCATTTCCCTTCATTTTTTGGGGAGGTGATGTGGGGTACTGTACATCACCAGTTAGTACACAACAATAGATATTGAAGAGAGTTGTCTTCCCTATTCAGTAAAAGTAGTAGTAGAATGCCAACTCCTGTGGGAGCTAAATGAAAGCTAAGTAATAAATTCATCCCTTTTTTTAATTCTCAGAAAATTAACTTAACAAAAACTGGTTCAGGTGTCTCCTGAGCAAAAGACTTAATCACTGCTTACTGCCTAGAGAGCCAAACTAGTGAGGCAGTACCCACCCTGTGCTCTGTATTCCCAGCAGTTAGCAATCTGCTTGTGTTTCTTGGCTCTGTAAGACAAGGTCAATATCTTAACTCCCCATTATAGTGCCAGATGCAATATAATAAGAGCATACACCAGATTAGGCCTGTTTGCAAAGTGGATACAACAGTATTGTAACCCTTTGATTTGCCCTTTCAAGAAAATACAGGTTAAAAAACTGAAACCACAGCTTTCCATTAGACTCCTTTATTCATCAGGAGTGCATAACTGAAGGCAAAACCATCAGTTGTCCATTCAGCAGAGTCAGACAATACAGAAAGAGAAGACAATCCTTTGCTTCCCTGTGACACTCATCGACATGGAGTGCCTTTATCACACTCATACCACCTTACTCGGCTCACACAAGTTAGCTGAATACACAGGGAAGTAACTTCCTATGTGGCAGGCTCCTTCTGGGGCAAGGAGAAACCATGGTGGCTGAGATGCCAGTCCTTCCCAGGCAGGAGTGTGGCAGCATGCTACTTTTTGCTATGGGCCCTGCTGGATTCTTAAGCTTGCGATTAAATCTTAAGACCGTGTTTGCTTTTCCTTTTAATTTTTGTTGTGTGATATTGCTGGGCGTTTCCTCTAATAAGTTTGTGGAACTTCCAGTGGGGCTTTTGGACCACATCCTGCTGCCTCCTGTATTTGGATTAAACTGATTAGTTTCAGTGCAGGTTAACATGTGTAGCATGGAATGCGGGGAGCCTCTAAACCTTCTGAATTGCACCATGTTCCTGAACAGCTTTACGCATTGTAGCCAGCCATTAATCACTCCTAATTCTTAAATTATGAATCGTTAACAAGACTGCAGAAGAAACAATATAAATGAAAAGTAGATTTCATCATTAAAGCAATTTTACCTTCATTTCTGAAGAAAATAAAGGCTGATTTTCTAGAACAGAAAATAATTATGGATCTTAATAATTAACCTGAAATTATAAATTTACATATATTGTTATCACAAAGAACAAAAAACAGTCAAGGTTTGCTCTTCTTCCTCTGTTAAATTTTAAACACAGAAAAAATATGTGATGGGCCTACTGACCTGAAGTAGCAATTTACTCTTTGAGCAGTTCCATGGTATCAGTGGTGGTTCTTTTCCTGGAAGAATACTACTCAATATGTATAAAAGTATCAGACTTCAGCTATAGATGACTTGATACACTTGAAATCATTTACATCATGCTGAATTCCCTTTGGCCATATAAAAGAATAGGTCCCAGCATATTCCTTAGATGCTTTGTATGAATAAGCACGCTACAGAACTAGCAACCTTCTTGCTGAGCATCATGTAACTTCTGTATTTCTTAAAACATTTAAAATTTCCTTCTTAGAGTGATAAAAGATTCCTTAAGATCACAGTGCTAATTTCAGTGTTTGCAACTGGAGGGAAGACATCCCAGCAAATAGATACTGCCATCCTTTTGAATGCACATTCACGTGTGTGGAGGTCACATTCATCACAGTGGGTGTTTCTGCACTTCTGCCATAAACTAGAACCAGTGGAAAAGAGAAGATTCAGATGGTGGGCTAGTAGCAGTATGTGAGCCTGGAGTAGGTCTAGAGTAAAACCATACTTGGCTGCTCTGATAGAAAAAGCTGGAAGAGAAAAATTAAAATTATGGGAAAAGATAAGGGGAGCTTATAATAGACCTGCAGGATGGGAGGTGAGGGCAGAGCACCCAGTGTTTTTGCAGGCTTGTAAAGAGCCTCACACAGTCATCATGGGAGGGTTTTAATGACCCTGCTATTGACTGGAATAAGAATTACAGAATGACTGGGGAAGGATGAATGGTCCTGCTGGTTATTTCAGGACTGTTTTCTCACTGCTTTTTCTAAAGCAGTCAATAAGATCAGAAGCTGTAGTGGCTGGAAGTGAACACTGAGTGACAAAAGATAAAGCCTTCATCTGAAGGAAAATGGTCATTATACTGTTAGATTTGTTTGAGGTACTTACAAGGAAATGTTCAAAGGCAGCAACACAGAAATATTGGATTTTTAAAAGGTAGATGTGAGGGAATGTGAAAAGGCTGGGATGAAAGTGGTTGAAAGAGCTATTGTCCAAAAATTCCACTCAGGAGCAGTCAGATCTAGGGCCTGTGAAGAGGAATCTCTTCATTGCAGAAGTCTTTTTACAGCTAATGGTGGCAAAGGAAGCCACCATTGTTGAGGAAGAAAATTAATGTTTAATCAGGTGCCAGGTTAGAAGGTGAAAATTGAGTGAAGAGGGTGAGGGAGGATAATTCACCACGGAGTATCAGCAGGAACACTGCTAGTGGTCCTTGTCCATTCTCACAGAATAGCAGGGATTTCAGCTGCATGGATCCTCCAGCAAATAAGGAAGCTCTGGAGGATCTGCAAGACACCTGGATCACTAATGCTAACCTGCTGCTCCCTGTGCCTCTACTCACTTTGAGGACTACAACTGCCACCAGCTACCCCCAAAACTCCACTGAATGGAAATCTTGTAGTCTGCAATGCACAGCTTTGGATTTTGCTACCTTTCCAGCACATTCCATCCTTGTCTGCGCCCCTCTGCCTGCCTTTTCCAGCTGTCCCAACATAGACCTCTCTGACCAGCTGTTTTCTCTCCACAAGGAGAGTGGTAAGAAAGAGCACCTCCCTCAGCAAGAGTGATGTCCCTAATGTGCTATGCTGCATCCTGCTTTGCCCTGCTGCACAGGAAAGAAGAAGAATATAGCTGAACATTTCTCCATGTGCAAAAGAAATGAGGCAAAATAGATAATGTGCCTTTTATTAAAATAAGCAGTGATTAAAAAAAGCAAAGTGAAAATCAAGCTTCCAGATCTGAATAAGGACAGAGTTCCTTTTTATGCAAGAATTCCATTTATAGTAAGTTAAATGAGAAAGACATGCCTAATGTTTTTATAACAAGGCTAGCATGTGTTTATAGACCACTATAAGACGATCTGGAAAAACTGTTATAGGTGGTTACCTGCTGAGGTTGCAATCAAGCTGTGTGACTCCCAACAGCTGATAAATCTTTAAACCTCTGTTCCTTTTCTGAATCCTTTACGTGCCCTGTGCAGAATCTTCACATGAAATAATGCTAAATAGTGAGTGAGGTACAGATGTGCCACTGCCTGCTGGTTCTTGGGTGCTGTGGGCTGCTGTGCCCCTGGTTCCTACCAATTGGAGCTGCTGCAGTAGCAGCATGGGGGTTTGGAGTACTGGCAGGGGAAGGGGACAGGAGTAAGCTCTTCTGATTCATTAGCCAAAATGCCATGTTTGCAGCTTACACCTTGAGAGGCTGTCAGCATGCTTGAGGACTGATTGTGTGAATCTGGGCACACTGCAACTTCTACACCACTGTGCCTGCTAGCAGTTTTATGACAAACGGAGAAAATATGCAAAAGGGTTTACATGGATAAAATTCACTTTCTAATTATCTCTCCTCAGAAGTCTATCTCCCAAAGGAGAAGGAAGAGGGAAGGAGATTGCTTCTCTTCCTTTTTTAGTCTCAAAACACTTCATGCTGGTTTCACTGACTTCCAGCACCATGTGTTCTGTTTTGTCTTCCTCAGTGGTGTGTCTACATCAGGTCCCATGTTCTCCTCAGGGCTGTGCCCATATTTTATTAAAGCCACGAACTATTCTCCAATCCTGAGGCTTTGGCTGCCTCTAATCAAGCCCAGCTCTGATACAATGCAGTTGTAACCTGGAATCAGGTTGCTGGGACATGCCTCAGTGAAGGTTCCGGAGCTGCATCTGAGTCGCGTTATTGCCTGTGTTCAGCCTTACATTTTTCTGATCATAACTTTATCTTCCTAAGTTAACTTCCTGGCTTGATCTCAGACCTTCCTGCAGGCTGCTGGGCCTGCTCTACTTCACTCTTCTCTTTTTGGTACTGTGAAACTGTTTCCTGTACTTGCTGTTGTGGATCTTGACTCATCTCTCCTTGCTGAGCAGCACATTTATGATACTCTTGGAGATGATCCAGGTAGGAAAAACTGTCTGAGACTCCATCTTTATTCACCTTAATAATGTTGAGTGTTTTCTTTGGTTTGTGGTAAGATAGTGGGAAATGGTATATTGAGTTTGGCAGATGGGAGGCTACAATGGTGGTTTCTGTAGGAAGCTCCTAAAAGCTTTCCTATGTCCAATAGAATCAACACTAGCCAGCTCCAGGACAGGAAACGGTGAGTGATCTTTCCTTGTCTTTATCTCAATCCATGAGCCTTTTGTTATATTTTTTCTCCCCTGCCCAGCTGAGGAGGGGGAGTGATGGAGCAGCTCTGGGGGGCACCTGGTGTCCAGCCAGAGTCAACCCACAACAAATGGACAGGGCTACCACTGTTTTTTCTTGATTGTATTTTAAAGTGCTTTTGTAGTATGGGATTACTTTTCTTCCTGTTTGTATCTTCAGTGATTCCCTTTTTAAAAGGTATGCTAGTTGCAGTCTTTGTGTCTCTTATTGTTCTGAATTCCTGAAGGAAAAGAACTGAGATATTTTTGGGACAGTTTTGTAGAACACAGCCTGTTGTGCACCAGCAGAGAGTGCCACCAGTTGCCAAGCAATTGGCTGTTCTCTAAGCACCTCTGCTCTGTGCTCTCCAGAAGAAAACCTGGGAGTCTGCTCTTCACTCCTCTTGGACAGGAGATGTTTCTCCCTTGGTCCTACTTTGGTTGATAGCAGCTGTGTACAGCGAGTTGTAAAGAAGGTAACTGGCTGTGTAACATTGCTCCAAATTCCTACTCTTCTGGCTTGATCTTGGTCTGTGTGCATTGGTGTTCCTCAGCTGGTGCTGAATGCCAGTTCAGAGTTCAGTGCAGTGTTTTCCAAGCTCTACCCAAGAGAAAACTATCAGCTGCCCCTGGGAGCTGTTGTAAAGCACAGTGAGCTACAGCAGTGTATCCTGAAGAGGCTCAGCCCCACCTGGAGGCATTTACGATGGTGATAAGAAAGAAGGGAAAGGCAGAGGCAGTTTTGCAGCCTCTTTTTTACAGCAGGCAACATGTATGCAATGAAGAGAGACTACTCGTGGATGGAGCAGCAGTTCTGTCTGTTCTTGGCCTTCATCCTCTGCCCTAGTAAGTCTGCAGTGTGTCTCATGTGTGTTGTAGGTTTCTGCCTGCTGCCTCCCCTCATCTGCCATTCTCTGCAGTCTCGGCAGCTTTCTTTTGGGAAGGTTCAGAGGAGAGGGCTGTATTTTGTGGCTGGTATTACATGGAAACAAGTTAAGCACCATTCTTAATTACAGATGCTGTTTTGGAAAGCGACCTAATTGTTAAGTAGGTTTGCAGGAAAGAGATCTCTCTGAACCAGCTCATGTGATTTAGGCTCAAGAGTGACTGATTGTGGGCAGGTAGCTAATCCTTGGGCTGGGGGAGTTGTGCAGTTTGGTTTTTTGGTTACTGTGGTTTTGTTCTAACATATAGCAGGAACAGTTGTTTTAATGTGTAAAATGAAACTTTAGCAAAGTAAATCTCTGTAAAATGCTGACCTATTTTTATGTAGCCCTTCCTTTGGGTGTTTCTTTGTTCATTATTTTTTATGATATGGAGTGGAAACTGAGTGGTTTCATACAAATAATGGTCTCTTAACCCCCATAATCTCATATAGTAAATTTCTTCTTGTCTCCAAATATTTCCTTGAGACCAATTCTAGGCTTAATATGCCAAAGACTTTAAAAATAATAATAGTTGACAAGTGCATCTTCTGCAAACTCAGGATAGCAGGGAACATTTGTTTGAATGTAGCATTTTCATACCCATACCATAGCAGTTTATAAAACCATGGGTTTTGTTGGGTTTTTGTGTTGTTTTTTTTTTTTTTTTTAATGAAGAACAATGTAAACAAGAAAGGCTGCAAAACTTTAAAGTGGCAGAAGTCAATGTGGCTTCCTGAAAATCAGCTAGCACAATCCAGCTCTCATTTTCCACCTGTCTGGTCTCAGAGATGGACAACAGGGTTTGAAAATCTCTCTTGGAAACCTGTTCTCTGTTTCACTGCTGTGTCATCACAGCATATGAGCCTTTGTCCTAGTGTGGGATGTGAACTGGCTTATGAACAAAAATGCTTCCCAAAAGAATCTGGACAAAATTGTAGGCCATGATTTAATGGAAGAAAGAGGGCAGGCACTGAAAGGTCAATGTGATGACAGATATTTCACTCTGCTTAGAGCTCTGCAGCTCTTTGCGTTGCAGGAGGTGATGGGGGATGGACAAATCCTAGAAGTAGTATATCAAGAGATTATGTCAGTATGTCATGTGGAAGTATTTGCTTGTGGGGGTGTCCACCTGGAACCTAGTGATGCTTGCAGGAATGCTCTGCAACCCTGGGGAATCAATGGCTTTATGCTCTCCTAAGCTGCAGGTACTGTAGTGGGGATTTATGGGGAGGCGGGGAGGCAGGGAAGTCAAAACAGGCTAGAAGCCCTCTTCCTCTCTCCTTGACCATTGTTAAAAACAATTACCATGCCACGTGGTGGAGGAGACACCTTGCAGCCCTTTATTGTGCCTGTAGCTGTATGGTGTAAGAGGTATAAAGCACACAGAGCTGGCTGAGAGCAGGGGTAATAGGGGACTTTCTCCAGGAGCTGACATGAGTGTAGTGCTCCAGGTTTACCTGTAAACAACCAGCGTTCTTATTTCAGGTAGGCAGGAAGCAAGCATCATTTCCTGCGTGCTGTGGTTTTATAAAATGGTCCGAGGTTTAGGAAGGTGTGATAAAGATGTGGCCAGGAAAGAGGGCCTCTTAACACTTTGCAGAAGCCCACAGCTTGCTCTGTGTCTTATCAAAGTCTCTGCAGATTTGTCCCAAATGTGCCTTTAGGGTCAGGGATCCATGCTACCTTATAGACCATGGGTCTGCCCCCAGCACAGTGCGTAGGGGGTTCAGAGGATTGCTCATGGAAGAGGATTGTTAGTGGAAGAAGGTTGTGCTGGACAGTGTCTCTGTTGCAGTTTTAAGTGCCGCTTGCTTGACACGTAATTTCTTAGCATAGAACAGGTAACTGCATTTGGATGAGGCTGCACAAGAGATTCTTTTGGCAATTATCAATGTTTAGCTTAACTTTCAAAATCTGTTGATTGTCATATTCCTCAAAACAAATGGCATCTTCTTTGGACAGATTAATTAAGGGGGAAGGCATAAGTTGGTGTGGTAAATCACTCTTACAAGAATGTGACTTTCCTGGAACTATACCATAGTAAAATAAATATGTGTGTATATATATATATATATATATATATATGTGCTGCTCAGACTTACACAGCTTTTGTCATTATCATAATTGAAAATGCAGAAGACATTAACCCTTGAATACCCTCAGAAGTTATTAGGCAAAGAGAACACAAATTCTGAATTTCCCTGCTTCCTACTATGCACATTTTTGGTCCTTCATCCTTTGAATGAAAACAGAGTGGAAAACACACTACAAGTAACAAACAAAATGTATTGTGAATTACTGGTGGTGGGGAGGTGGAATCCTGTAAGTAGTTGAAGATCTAAATCTGCTCAAGTGTTTTTACTGAGTAACTCTAAAAGCATGTGATTTGTGGAAGGGAAGCTCTGGAGGCTTCTCTTGAGACTCTTGGTTTATTCTTAGTGTTCAGCACGATGCTCACATAAACTTCATAGTTTTCTCAGTGCTTATGGTCTTGTCATATACCACCAACATTTTAGTATAGGGGAAACAAGTATCTCTACATTTAAAGGTGGGTTCCCCTCTTTTATTGGTGTAGTTGTATTTGATTGCTGAGGTACAAGAGCTGGGAAATGCCCCTGACCGGGGGGCAAAATCAAGTTAGCCAACAGAGAGGAGAGTAAAGTGATATGTGAAATACAAATTGCTGAGACTGGCACAAGGAGTACAGGGGTTCAGCTGCTGATATGGTCACCCACCCACCTGCCTAGTAAAGACATCTGCATATCTCATGTTGTCAGGCAGGAATTGAAAGGCACATAGGGCTGTATGGTGTCCCAGGATGGGTTTTTTTCACTTCCTCTTGAAGCTCTTCTTTCTATATGATGCCATTACATATTCTTTGGGCTGTAGGAAAAGCCAAGACAGAAACTGCTACCATACTCCAGCAATAGAATGCTCACCTGAGATTTGGTGTGGAAGTTTCTTCATGTCCTATATCATCTGCATGATGTGGGAAAAGACAGGCTGAACCCTGCTTGCCTGCTGAGGTGTCTGATCCCCTCAGAGGAGCAGGCTTGACATCTCTCCTGGGCAGCTCCCTTCAGGTAACATAGCTCCCTCCACACGAGACTGCAAAACCTCCTCTTTTTCTTGTATTTTGACATGGTTGGTGCAACTGCTTTCTATGTCCCTGTGTGTGAGACTCTCTCCACCAGGGTTGATCTCACAGGAGGTGCCAGCTCTGTGTCTGACAGGTTATAGGGCAAGTGTCAAATCACTTGGGCTTTGTCAAGGCTGAACAGGCAATTGGATGTGACCAGAGTCAAAGTATGTTGGTGTCTGGGGAAAGCCATTGTCTTGCTCAGACCTGGACATAGCCAGGGTGCAGCAAAAGCTCTCAGAATGGCAATTTCGGACTGGAGTTAAATGTAGGTGTTACGTGTGCCTTTCTCCCTTTTTCCTTTCCTGACAGTCGCCAAGTCTTTTTCCTGGATATAGCCTTTGGCCTTTCATGATTATTTTCTCTTGCTCTCTGCTCGGTTGGTGTGTCTGTTTAGGGAAGTGTGCTCCTCTGCACTACCATCTGTGCTGCTCTAAGAAAAATAGTGGATAACAGCTGCATATATTTTACTTGGGTGTACTGTGCATATAGGACCATTCAAAAACTGAAGTTCAAAGTGCTGAGGCTCCCCTTCCTACATATATCAGTGATCCTAAATAAGTAATGAAACAAATGTAGTTAAGATGCAAATGTAAAATGTCTTCTCTTCAGCTTGGCTTGCATGAAGCTGCTAATTTCCATTAGCATTAATGAGAAATTACACCCAAAGGTTTTCCCAGGCAGGAGTTCTGATCCTCCTTAACAATTTCCCTTTTGCAGTATCTTTCAATCCTGGATATTTGTATTTTGCAAACTTAATTAAGAATTAATTAGCAATATCCCTGGTGTGAACAGAAAATGGCACTTTCCCCGTTTGCCGGTGACTGAATGGAGGTTGCCCAGTGGGATGTGGGACTCCTGGCTCTGAAATTGGAGTCACTTGTGCCATTGTCTTCAGCTTACTGGGGACTTTAGCAGAGTTGTGTCCAACTTGAATCCATATTTATAATTTAATCTGCTTTGATACTTGTGTACTAAGTTGGTGTATGAGAAAGCTGTCCTGTGTAGCCAAGCCTTACTTGTGGTTGTAAAAGAATCTCACTTGCATACAACAGTTCTCTTGTTATGATTGATGTTTCTGTTCGAAACGCAACAGATCTGTTAAGACTTTCGTATCTACATTTGTAGAAAAAGCAGACAATTTTAATGCTTATCTGCAGAAACAAATTACATTTTGGCTGTAAACTGTGACTGACACTATGCAGCAGTACACTGGGATGTCTACCCTGTGATTTCCTACTGGATATTCTCTGTCTGTATTCACAGCCTTAGTGTTGTGTGTAGTGGCTAGCTAATTTCTACATGCTCATTTTATGTCATGTATGTTCCTATTGCTGAGTTAGATTTGTAACCCAAATTCACAAATGATGAGGGAGTATGTTCTTCTTTGCAATTGTGATGATTCACCAATGGTGTAATTAATAGGAGAACAGCAAGCTGAGAAATTACACCCTTCTGCTTGTAGCTGGGAGTGGAGCTTGGGAACAGAGATTATAGGAAACAGAAAAACTGAGAAAGAGGGGTAGAGGATCAAAATACTGAAAACAGGCAAGGAGATACAGAGATGAGACACAGTACATTGGAAAAAGAGAAGCGATTGCAGCACATGGGAAAGGCTGGGGAAGCTGCTTTCAATAAAAATAGATAAAATAATGAAGAAATGCATCAGGAAAAGCATTTATTTTTCCACAAAGGGAAAGAAATGATGGACAGGGGCTAGTGGAGTCAAGCACATCTGTATGGCCCACATGGAGGAAGCTGACTGTGCAAGGGTCCTGTTAGTAGGTTCCCTACAGGAAAACCCAAGGTGCTGCAGAAGCCTTCTAAGGCTTTTCCCAGATAGAGAATCTGTATTATCACCACCAAAGGTAACAAGGAGAGCTGGAGTGTTCAGAAGCTATTGTAATACACCTTTCTTGCTATTAAGTCTGGACATAACAGCTGAGGCTTGTTTGTGCAATTTTGGTGTTAATAGCTTACTCCTTTAGTTTCCCAGAAGGTAAAAAAACCCAGCCTGTGGATGTGTCCTGTTTTGAAATGAAACCTCTGTGGAAACCTAACTTTTTTTGAGGAGAAAACAAAAAACAGATGGATTTACAGTTGAACCTGATAATATTATAGCTCTTTTCTAGCCTAGTTGATTCTGTGAATATCCCCAGCTTTGTGTACAGAAGCAGCCACATGTTCAAAGTCAGGGATTTGGTCCACTTACTCTTCTGAGATTTCTTACCTTGACTCCAGTTATATTTGAAAGATGGGTTCTGGAATGTATTCCACAGTGCTGAAAGGTGCTGTTAGATTTTCCTCTTGCTTTCCAGATTCAGTTCAGCATAACCTCTTGGCTGTTCCTGATTATTGCCTGTTAACTCGGGGGAACCAGCACTGGATAAAGGAGCTCCTAGGATAGAAATCTGAGAAGAATTTATTTGGTGAAAGTAGTCCTTGAGATATGTTACAAGCTGTGTTCCTTAAGCAAATAATCAATTTATGTAGTTTGTTTTGATGATGGCAGTGCCGAGTTCAGGGTAAAAAGTCTTTCCTTTATTTTAAATGCAAAAAGAGAAACAAATCCTATTTTTCCTAGCCATGGCAAGTTTTAAAGTGTTCTCCACTTGGTTTTGCTATGTTCTGTCTCTAATAACCTTATAAGTTGCTGCTTGATGGCATGGCCTGTATGTTGGACAGTATCGTAACTTCAGCTGCATTTTGGATCACTTTCCTTGGATTTCGATAGTTCACAGATCTGTATGATCATATAAGAGTTCACTTTCATCTCAGAGTCTAACTGGCATTCCCTGGTTGGAAACTTGAGGAGTGGACTCTTAGGACTCAAACCTAAAAGGAAAAGAAAAAATACTTTAAATTACTTTTACAGTTGTTCAACATAAATAATAGGATCATCTGTTATTAAGACCATGTTGTAACTTCTATGGGATCTTAGCCTTTCTATACCTCCAGATTAGCATTATTAAATTAAATCTCTTTTAATTTGTATCTTTGAATTTTAGAAACAGTAGGAAAAATAAAATCCACCCCTTTTCTACCTGTATCTCTCTCTATTCAACTCACATGAACTTTGAAATCTTATTTGGAGAAGAAATAATTCCAAACTGTAATAAACATATCTCCGTGCTATTTTGTTCTGGTTGTAAGTTACTAATCCTTTTATGTCATCCTTTGTGAGGATGATCCTTGTCTAGTCCCATATATTGATCAAAATCAAGCATTACACAAAACCTTTATAATCTCAAAAGATAATCCTTTTATGATTTTTCTCTCCACCTTCTTTTTTATGTTGACTTCTTGTACCCCAGCTGATCTGCTGTCTTTTTCTTTTCTCCTCTAACAGAAATGTTGTTCAGCAAATTGATTTCTTATTTTGCTAATATGCAGCTTTTGAGACATGCCACTGAACACTGCCACAGCACGGTACTGTGAATAAGTGTGAAAGTGGATATCTCTGGCTATGTCATGTGTATGTCAGGTAGGATGGAGAGCTTACGTCCATTTATGCATATACTGATTAATAGGGATAATAACAAAGTATATTTAAATTGGTTTTGTGCATTACCATTTGTTGTCATGTATTGGTTTATACCTGTGCAGCTTTGCTAGCTTGGGCAATTGTCCTCATACACAGCCATGATGAATAATCTGTGGGTTGGTATGGGGTGGGGGGTGTGTTGGTTTGGTTTTGCATTGTTGAAGGCACAAATTGATTAACTACATCATTTTTTGAAAATTATGCTGAGTAGAGCATGATCTATGTCATTCTTGAATTTGGTTTGTCTGGCCAAAACCATATGTAATTTATATGCTTTCACTTTAGGACTGGAACATTAAATGCCATCTGTAAAACTGCAGCTCTTTAAACAACCAATTACTAGAGGCAGCCCCAGAGCATATAGTTTCTAAAACAAACTCTGATGAACTGTCTGGGCATATTTCTCCCAACTTTCCAGCCTCTGCAACCCTGGGTTTTACTTCTAATTTTAAGAGGGAGCTTATCTGATATCTCCTGACACATAAAAGCTAATATGATGCATTAACAGATTTACACCAAACAGTTCTACTGTCCTGTAGTCCTAGTTCTTGCTGGTGTGTGTTAATCCTAGATTGACCCTGTACCATGTTCACAATTTAGGGAAAGGCAGTCAAGCCCAAAATAAAACCAGCAATCCAGCCCTTGGGATTAACATGTTCTAACCATGTCATGGTGACTGCTTGTAGGCACAGCTGAACCATTGCATGGTTCTGAACCCTACCACCAAGTTTAATCCAAGTTGCAGTGAAAGGTCTGAAGATCCGAGAGCTGATCCCACGAGACCACTAACAAAAGGTGGGGTTTGTAACTTCTGGTCCCAGGTCAGGAAAGGAGCTGCATTTGGCAGGCAGAAGCCAGCACCCATGCTGAAAAGGAGCAGTCACAGTTGAGAGATGCAATTCTGAAAATTCACAGCAACCAAACAAAATGTTTCACAAAGACAAATAAAGAAATGTACACTACAGGGACTATTTGTTATCTCTGTGTGTGTCAGCTGCTGTGTTCTAAACAGAGATTTGTTTATAAGGAAACAATAGCACAAGTGGAAGGCAGGAATCCTCCTGCCTGTCAGTGACTCATCAGTGCAGGGCAGAACGTGATTGGAATAGGCAGGCTGTGTGGTATAGTTGGTAAGATACTTGCTCAAATTGTTCTGTGCGGCCTAGAGAGTCACTTCCTACCCCCTGCTCTGGGGCTATTAGACCAAAGATTTTTTTCAGACCTTTGAATTTGTATAGCATCTTGTCTTGGCTGGAGTCTCAGTGTGTTTCCGTAGCATGAACAATATAACAGTGCATTCACTGCTGTGCATAGCAATTGTGCTGTGCCAATAATCAGCATAAACAAGTTGGCAGTGTCTTGAGTACTAGTTCAAATTACCTCTGAATGCAAGATGAGAAAGTTATGAGAAGGTTAATCACCTGTTTAAACATGCACTTTCTGGTTTGCCTTAGCAGGATGCTGCTAAAAAACTCTCTCCCAGGCTGCCACTTAATTACAATTACTGTAGTTACAAGGTTAAGCAATAAACTCTCATTTGGTCTTTCAGCAGGTCAGATCATTCATTAACAACCTCTGGATGAAGCCTATCTGCTCATGTGCTTAAAACCCTGTTGGACTTATCCCTGGTTTTACTAAGTCTTACCTTAGTCTTGAGGGTTCAGCAGCAAAGTTGGAAGGAGCTAGATCTGCAGTCGTTCAAGGCTACACATTTCCTTTCTTCCTTCTTCAGGGTTAATGCAGGAGTCCTTATGGTATTGTTTCAACTTGTTAAGTTCTTCAGTACAGTTTGTAATTAAGCATCCACTGATAAAACTGGCTTCAAAATAGCTGTTGTTAGCTTTTTAACAGTGCTTTTTCTTCTGGTGTGTTTCCTATGAATTTTTTGTAGGTTATCACTGAAACTCCAAACTTGGAAACTTGAGAAGTTCTTTCTGTCCCTTCCTACCTATTTACTGGTAGTAAAAATGGCAAAAAGTTACATGTTTATGAGCACTATTCTACTTCTTAGTTTTTAAGCCAACTTTCCATCAAACATTTTTATTAGAAAGCCAAAAAACACATCCAGTACTAAAATAACACTGCTGTGCTACCAGGTAGAAGCAGTCTTGAGCTTACCAGGATTGCCTCTTGAAGAGCCTGCAGGTAGCATTGGCATATCCCACGACTCTAGGAATCAAATAGTTTTGTAAGGAAACAAATAGTAATATTGAATTTTGTGGGTTTACAAGCAAACGGACATCTTGAATTTTAACATAATAACGTAATGCAAAGTAGCATCTAATGCCCTAAAACAATGTAGCAACTTCAGATTATACAGGCTGTTCAACTTTAATGTGACAAAAAGTGCTGCTGTAGAAAGGTAGATGGTGACAGATTAGATGAAGGAAGCAGTAGGATATCTAACTTTGATACACTTGCAGCACTCATCAAATAGTTATTTTGCTAAAGGCAGATGTAAAAAATACCTCGCATGGTTATCAAAATGAAATATTGAAGATGGGTACTAGACAGGACAGGTCTCTGTCATCAGCTGCATGTTTTAAGAGGAACCCAAGGAGATTTCTTGGTTGTTTATTGCTAGGACAGTATGTAGGAGGAATTCTGATTCCTTGTTGTTACTGCTGCTGAAAGACCAAATGAGGGTTTATTGCTGCACCTTGTAACCATAGTAATTGTAAGTAAGCATAGCCTGGGAAGAGTTCCATTAGCAGTGTCCTGCTAAGGCAAAGCAGAACATGAATGTTTTCCATGAAGTAAAATTTCTGCCAAAATTCTGTTCACAAACATAGAAAGACTTAACTTGTCTAAACAAAATGTTTACATTTTACTAAAGCAGTTCCCTGGTGAAAAATGACCAGCATTGCTGTATTCTTACAAACCAATTTCCTTCTATCTGAAGGATATTCTGTGATAGGAAAACTTTTCCCTTTGATACACTCTGGCCACTTGTGGCCGTATATCTGACGTGATAGGCCTTAGCTATTACACTGGTGATGATACAGAAGCTCAAGTCAGGCAAGTAAGACTGAGCCAACCCCATTGTCGCTGTGAGGAAGGCTCTACTTACAAGAGCTGTAGCTTGTAGTTAGACAGTCTGCTTTGTCCACAATGCCACTGCTAAATGAAGATCACTTACTGGTTCAACAGTGTGGGACTTATTTTCTTCTGCAGAAAAACACTTTTTGTATTTTACAAATAGAGGTTTAGGCTTTATGAATGGGACTTTGTATAATCATAGAATGGTTTGGGTTGGAAGAGACCTCAAAGCTAAAGCTCATGTAGTTCCAACCTCTTACCACAGACCAGGTTGCTCAGTCTGTCGTGTGTGTGTGTGTGTGTGTGTGTGTGTGTGTGTGTGTGTGTTTGTCCCTGAATAGGAGGAGTCTTCCCACCTGGCCTCTCCCACTCTTTTGAGCCTACTTTTATCTCAGAAACTTCTCAAAGACACAAGTATGACTTGCCTTACACTTAGTTGAAAGAAAACTCATTTAGAAATTAAGTGTTGCTCTTAATGCTTATGATTTTGATCTCTTGGTTTACAGAAGAGAGGCATATATTAAAAATAAGGAAGTGGCACTGGCATTTCAATGCTGCTCAATTACAGCATGTGTCTCTCTTGAGGATGACAGTTACCAGACTGCAGGTGTGCCTAACTGGCGTATCTCTGGAGATGACTTTCTTTTTCATGCTTGAAAAATTGTCATAAACCTTGATGCTTTTGTCTTCCATATTTTAGCTTTTAGCTTCGGGGGGGGGGGGGGGGGGAGGGAGGAGGGCAAAGGCAAAGGTGGGGAAGATGATAACAAAGGCAAGACAATAAATGAGAAGAGTGATGTTTGGCATTGCAGGAAGGTAAATAAGAAAGAAGGCAGATTCTGGCAGTGTCCCAGGAGGTGCACTCAGCTGTGGCTGATTCTTCTGGGGAGAGTTACTTCCCTTCTAAAGCAGTCCCAGAAGACTGCTTTGAGAACTTGCATTCACAAGTTATTTCAAGGATGTTCCTCATTGTAATCAGGGCTGCACATCAGAAACTAGATAAACTAATACTCATTAGAGGCCATAAATATCTACAGTTTGTCTCCTAAGAATCACCTAAAAACCTCCCTAATTAAATGTAAATGCAGTCATCCCACCCAGTTACAAGGATTTTTCCCACAGAAAGAACAGAAAAGAAGGGGTCAACTGAAAGGGAACTCTTTTGCAGACCAGACTTGAAGGACTTGGGTTTCTTTCTCTCCAGGTGAAACTTGTGCACTTGAATGTTCTGTGAGTCAGTAAAACCAAAACCGTGGTGTTTTAACATTCTGATCAAAATTATTCCCCCAGTTCCAGTAAAGTCCTTTCTCAGCAGTGCTCATGGTGCCTGTTTTGATACTGTACTCGCTCTCAATGGAAAACCAGTCCTTGCTTGCCTGCTTACCTGCAAAACAGAGACTTATTTGGATATTGCAGAAGACATGCTAAAACCAGGGCTGGGCAGGACTGTAGAGCAAGGAGGAAGGAACAGGGACGCTCCTATGAAAAAGCTTGTGGAAGGCTGGATGGTAAACCTGCCACCACTACCAGGGCAGCTGCACCACGACAAGGGCCCATGTGCGAGAGCGCAGTTGCATTTTGGAACACATGCTGTGCAAAATTTAATGGGTCACTGTGCTGAAGGCCCTGCTTTGGGCTAAGTTGAAAGGTGCACCACAATTGGTTGTGCTGGTTATCAACTACCAGGCAAGGTAAATGCAACATAAATGTTTTCACAAGCTTCTGCTAGAGACATCCTTTCTAACTTCTTTTTGAGTTTGAAGTACTGACAAATATTTTGAAGCCACTTTTGGCCATAGATATTTGGCTGTTATTTTCCAGAACTTCAGGGTTGTGTTCAACAGTATGCCTGTGGCAGTCAGGTCTCTTCTTCTCTGTCCTTGTCCTTCTTTATGACATTGAGCAACTTTTCTGATATTGAACATTTCTTGCAAGAGCTTGATCCAAAACTTGTTAGTCTCTCCACTGCCTTCAGTGGGGTTTAGTTGCTACACGTCAATTCAGTCTTGAACTCCCTAATTCTCTTAGGAGCTCTA
The DNA here is from genome assembly GCF_037157495.1 of Lathamus discolor. Classification (NCBI taxonomy): domain Eukaryota; kingdom Metazoa; phylum Chordata; class Aves; order Psittaciformes; family Psittacidae; genus Lathamus; species Lathamus discolor. Next base: position 60,083,938 of record NC_088886.1, on the reverse strand, counting down.
AAATGATTTTGAGCCTATTGACAACTGGCACAGCTGTTCTTTGAGTCCATTCAAGATCATTAAAAACGGCCCTCCATGGATCTGAAAATCACAGATTAAGAACCAGTGAACCAAATACAATTTAAATAATTCCTCAAGCACTAATAGATAGTTCTATTTGCTTTTCCCTCTCCCAGCTCTGAAAAAATGCAGCCTTTTCTGTTTAGGGTAGAAGGTGGTTCAAGCAGTGCACTGCGAAATGCCTGAATGTAGGAAAGTGCAATTGCGTCAAGGAAGTTAGCGTTCACGTGAGCCGTTTAAGGGGAAAAGAATAAAATTGCTTCACATAAAATTGTATCAACTCCGTGGTTTATTGCCTAATCTAGTAAAAAATAGTAAATTAATAACAAGTTGTGATTTTTTTCAATTAAGCCAATGCTTATTGTCTTAAAGTTTGTTTACAAATCCTAGCAAAGATTAATGTACAGTAGGAAATCAGACAATTTGTTATTGCAGAGCCTGTTGTCATGTAATTTGTGCAAATGAGTGAAAAAGAAATTATTACATTAAAAGAAACTTAAGTTCTGTAGCTAAGGGACTTCATTTTGGTTGTTTTGATTGTTGGGTTTTGTCTTTTGTTTCATAAAGTAAGAGCAAATAAAGTACTTAAGCTACTCTTGGAATTTCCTTAGAGGAGCGGGATATGTACACAAGCTTCAGACCCTCAGGTCTGCTCTATTGATCAAGGCAGAAGGCTTGGATTTCCTCAAAGCCATAGTTGTATGTTGTCACAGATGTAGAATAAAGTGGATAAATCATTTGTCTGATCTCTAAAACAGCCTGTTATCTTGAGGGAGAGATCCAGCATGAAAAATCATATGAGAACATGCACCTTTATATTGGTTTTGGGTTTTCAAAACCTTATGGAAGAGGGTCAGCTACAGAACTGCTCACAGGCAACGGTATTAAGTGTCAGAAAATTGCAGAATCCTTACTGCCAGCTTCATTTTCTCTAATGAATTAGCTACAACCACCTCATTAAGGAGACTGTTCTTGATCAAACTTTTCTGTCAGTTTTCCTAATGACCAAATTGAACTTAACCTTTCTCAACTTGAGAACTATTATTCTGCACCTTAACGACAGGACTTGATTTAAGCTATTCTTTTTCAACCACTGTGTTATAATAGTAAGTGTTAAATGTTAACAAGAAGCCATCCCAAGAACTTGCCATACTCAAATGGAAACCTTAATTCCACTAAAATTGCATGAGTAAAAATCTCTGAGGATAGGGCTGGCTGAACAACCTCTCGCCTCATCTCAAAGCCCTTTACATGCTTCCTCCAGTCATTTGTTCCTGAACCCATAAGATATTAGTGCAGAAGCCCCTCAGTTGTGGAGAGGGTGTGCAGGCTGGCACTTCACTCTGAGCACCCAAATCATTGCTTTGGCACAGCAGAGGTGGCATTAAGAGGAGGAGTTCAGGGTGGGGAGGAATGGGAGCAGAGCTAAGAACCTCCTACCCTAGTGTTTGCACAGCTGTACATTGCCACGGTGCCTGTTTTCCTTAGTTTTCTTGCTGCAGAAAAGCAAGGAACACAGCTGAACACAATGTGCTAGCTTTCATACAGCTATGAGACCTGGGGTTTTAGGCCATGAACAGAATTTTACCCTTAATCCTTCTACATTACAATTTGATGATAGTAAACGATGACTAACTATTTGGATGTCCTGAGCGAGACATCTGGGGAATGACTTTTACCATTCTCATAAAGTGTTGGGTGCGGCTTTCTTAATTTGGATGTCCCTGTGGAGTAATGAGGCTGACACTGGTTGTGGGATCATTTGAGTTGTAGCATATTTATTTCACTCAATCAGAATTCTTCAGGAAAAATCTGAATCACCCGGAGAGTTTTCCCTTTGAAAAGTACAGGCCACCCTCCTGTTCTTGGGCTGAGTACTGCTATTGAAATGACATTCAGACCTCTCTTCAGAATATTCATTCTGCAAAACCTTGCCTTTACTGGGACACAGTGCAATATCAGCAAGAGGATTTCATGAGGCAGTGAATATAATCTTTTGTTTGTATTATGATTTATTGTTTCTTTCTCTCTTTGTCATAAAGCAGGAGTAATATTCATGGCATTGGAGGACACATGCACAATAAACAGCTCGGTGATTCTCAAACACCTTAACTTTGCTTTCGTATTTAATTACTCAGAGAAAATATTTATTGCCATGCACACTCCTCTGCTGTGAACATTATCCCTTTAATTATAAAACGTTGCACTATACAAGACATACAGCAGAGCCTATAGAATAAAATCTGGTATCTGTTTCTCAGGCAGGAAGAATCTGTGATGGGATCCTTGTTCCTCTGGTCTGCTTATCTTGACTTGATGTAATACGGATCTAGTCCCTGTTCTCTGACTCCAGTGAGCTTTTGGCTGGCAGCCTCTTTGAATTGTGGGATCCTCCTCTGGAGGAGGACCAAATCAGCTCAGCTTCCAACTTTGGGGTCAAGTCCCAAAAGAGCAAGGTCTCCAGGGCGAGATTTTACTGCCTTTATTCGATGAAGAAAAGGGAATGTTTGTAGAGTAAGTGACAGTACAAAGTAAAAATCTGCCAGAATTGGACTTTGTCACTACTGTAGTTTAACCCTTGCTTAACACCTTCCTTTTCTTGGACTTGCTGAATATCACTATCTTATTTAACTGTTGCCTTTAATGCTGGAAAAAAGAAACAAATCAGGAACTTAAAGAGCAAGTTTGACTTAAAAGGAGATTGCGGTAAGAATTTTTATAGGCTCTCTGTACCATGAGGAAGAACTCCTGCTGTGTCCTTTTCCCCCACCCATTGATGCATAGCAGAGGTGTAAGAGGGACACAGTGGGCAGCTCAGGAAGGGGCTGTTCAGCCATCCCAGCCCCCAGTCCTGTTCGTGGGAACAGGTGTCCGAGGCCTGAGTTGTGTACATCCCCCTCTGCAGTAGTTTGGCTCCTTTGTCCCAGACTAAACACAGAAATGCCTGTGGAAGCAGCTCAGCATGCCCCTCGTGCCTCCCTCCCCCAGAGCCTGCTCCCAGGTGTGAAGGCACATCTGTATATCCTGGAATATATATCTTGTACCTATCCAGTCCCACAGATGGCACAGCACAACCCACATCTTTCTGAGCCTTTCACAGCCAAGCCTGGAGCAGAGACAACATTCTCTGTGCAGTTATGGGCATCTGACCAAACAAGACATAACCATAGCCCAGAGAGGCTTTTTCAGCGTGTAAGCATCTACTGTCATTCTGCCCCTGTGCAGATTGCAGAGAAGTATACCAAAACCCTTCATCACAGATTCCTACTTGCTGTGGTTTGAGTACAAACATACCGAGTGCCACATATTTTATTTAACCTCTTCTGTAACACCTTGGATGGTGAGACACAGAGTGTGTCAGGAGGTTGCGCCTGATGTGAGGTCATTTGTTTTTCAGCTCTTAAGACACAGGCTTTCATGTCTCCCCTGGCCGAGCGTGAAGCCCCAGCTGTCACCCAGAACTCATATGCCAGACAGCTCTACTGGGACCTCCTGGGGTCCTTGAGCAGGGCAGTGTAGTGACAATCCAAGAGATACAGGAGTTGACAGGCAACGGTTGTTGCCCCCACTTCCATGCATAACTGGAGAGATCTGACAGCTTTTGAAGGGCCAGAACAGTCTCCAGCTGCTGTCTTCTGAGGCCTCTTTCTGGGTTCCTTCTTCTGTCCTTCCCTCGTGCAGAGGACTGTGAGGAAAAAGGATTTATCCACAGTTGGGTCTCCTTTGCTGGAAGACCTTCCTGCCATTATTTGATGTCCTCAGTCTGACCCAGTGCTGTTTCTCCTTGTGCTCATCCTAAATCCCCTGGGCTTAGGGCACTGTCCTTGAAATGATTAGCTCTCACCCCTACTTTGTCTCTCCAGCTCTTTTTCACAAAGCCTGTGGAGTAATAGGACCTTAGAGATTCCTTTTGAAGTGTTTTCATCTAAAATTCCAGCATCACTGGATTCCTTCCTCCCTCCTTTCAATTGTACCAGAGGATAGATTTTTACATAATGTTGTAGATTCTGAAGCTCAAATAACAGACATTGGTAGGGGATAAGAAACAGTCAGTCCATAGGAGTGGAACAGAACTTCATTGTGCATCCAAAAACATACTAGATGGTACATAAGAAAATAGTAGTGTTTCAAATTATGGTTGTACTTTAGCAACTTGGAGTCATACTGCTGTCATTTTGTGCTAGCCTTTCTGGAAAGCAGCCAGCATGTATTACCCAGTGATGTAACTGTGTCTGATGTGCCTCCGGTTTATGTATAGGTAGTAGAACAGTGACAGACAGCTTTTTTGTATTTAGCAGCAGGTTTATAAGGATGAAGAAAAATGCCTGCACACCTGTATTTTTCCCATGGCACTTGAGCACTTAAATGTCTCTTTCTGTTTGACATCCTTTGTATTTTAATAACACACAGAGGCATCAACAGAGATTGGAACTCTATTATGTGAGGCATTAAATGAATATGGAGAATGGCAGCAGTTGCCCCAAGTAGCTGACTGTCTAAAATAGAAAAAATGGGCACTGAAAGCCCTATTATCTCCATTTATGGGTGAGGCTACAGGATAAATTAAGACTCCTATGGTTATACACAGTCTATAATAGTCATAGTCATTGAACACCTATATCTAAGAGTCCCAGACTAGTATTTTTTTAAGCAGAATAACTGCTATTTTCTTGGAAACAGTTTAACTCCCTTAATAATCAAGATGTATAATGGAATAACGCAGGTATTGAGACAGAAAGCCAATATGTTCCATTTTATTTCCATAGGAGCAAGCCATTAAGAAGCAAATAAAGACTTTTCTTTTCTTTTTTTTTTTGAAACAGGTGAAGTGCAACATTAAAATAGAAAGATCCCCAATTGTCCTTTCACCACTTCCATGCCTCTTATGTTCCCTGGCTTGACTGGAGTTACTTCAGTTTTAAAGTATGCTAAGGAAAAGAAGAATATTGCCCTAACAGGCCATCCCAGAGACTCATTCCTTGAGGAATAAGACCTCAGTGCAGAGTTCACTGCTGGATTGCCTGGTTCTCAGTAGCAGTTTTCACAGCTTTAAAAGATATCCTGCAGTTTTCAAATGTATTCACACCTAGGTGCAGTGGTCAAAGTACATGAGGAGAAAATGGTCTCTCTCATTCATCTTAAAATGCTAAAGCTAATAAAACCCCTGTTTCTTCAGGCAAGTCAGAGTGTCTTTTGAGATTATCAGATCCACTGCCCGCTATTGTTAAGTCTGATCTGCAGCTCTGACCCTTTATTTTCTGCAGTGGATGAGTAAGTGCATGTGGCAGGTTTATAGAAAACGAATTCCTCACCTTCAGTGATACTTAAGGAGAGCATTGGTACCATCTGCACTGATCCCATTATAGCCAGCTTACAGACAGCTGGGATGTCTAGGCATCCACTCTCCTCATTAATCCCCCATTCCACTTCGATAAACTTCTGCAGAGATGGCAACACATTGCAGATGGAATTAATCCACCATGGCAGAAGCTAATTAAGAGAACAAATCTGAAGCAGTGCCTTCTGGCTTTAATTCCCTTTTTATACCTGCAGGGCAAGGACTGTTCAAAATGAAAAGAAGTTCAGCATAAACTGATGCTGGCATGAACCATTTCTGCAATCTCGAACACTGTTGCTCCTGCTCATTTCAGCAAAGCCTTGGATCAGACTCTAAAAAAAATAAATTTAAAAATTAACGAACTATGAAGAGAAAAGGAGAGGAGGGGGGGAAGCAGTGTTCATTTGGTATGTTCAAAACTCAACCTCGCCAGTTGCCTAAGAAGCTGATACAATTAATCTCGGCATCAAAGCCGAGTTTTGCGAGGTGGCACGTGTTTCTGGGAGACGGTATTCAGACACATACAAAAGGTCTTTTCAGGAGCAAGTAAAAGTATAAATTATCTGAGATTGTATCATTTGTAACAAGAAATAAGTCCTCTACAAGCTGTTAATGTGCCAGGGTAAAAGCAACCATCCATGCTTGTGTTTTCCAAAGGGGAACTCTCTTTTCATAGGTTTTGGATCTGAAAATCTTCAACCATTAAAAAAATAATAACCCTGAAGCCTTTCATAATCCACCAGTTCAACTCTCTAATGGGCCGCCCCTCTAAAGCAAAAACCAGGAGATGATGAAAATGACAACCTCTGCACACAATTTTGCAAGATAGGAGTGCCAGCATATAAATGACCAATAGCAGAGGAAATGAATGAAATGTGCAGAAGAGCATATGGGAAATGTTAGAGCTACTGGTGATGTGTGCAGTATTTATGTGCAAAACCTTGAAATATGTTTTCTGGATCAGAGTCTTACAAAATGTGTTATTTGAAACTTAAATAGCTCTATTTGCAGTGCACTAAAGCACGTGCTTGTCTCTCAGCATATGTTTAAGACCCTTCTCTGCTTGTCAAAACACTTGGGGCTAAATATACAAAAGATAAAAGCCTCATGATTAGTATTATATGATCTGTCTTAAGGACCCTTGCTTTCACAGAGGAATTCCTAGTTCTGACTTTACGCTTTAGGCTCTATAGGCAGGTAAGTCACTGGTTCCAGGGAAATAGCTGTGGTTAGGCAGTTGATAAAGGCAGTTGTAGAAAATATGGAGTAATTGCCATATTTTTTTCGAGGAATTCAGGCATGTCCTGCAGAAAAAGTTAGAGACTTGCATCTTTTCTTGGAATTTTTTCTTATGCTCTTATGAGACCAGAGCAGTGACAAAAATAGGTCAGAGCTTGCTTTTGTTTGTGACTAATGATAGCCCTTTAACTTCCACTCTGTCCCAGGTAAGTGGTCTGAACACATCAGGTGAAATAAATGTAGCTCTAAACCTACATGGCACTCTAAATCGTCTTGCAGCATCATCCAAAGACATGTCTGCATGCTGATGTTCAGGAGACAGAGGTTAGACCAAGAGTCAGCTGCAAGTCAGTAGCATTGCTCTAAAGATTGTGGTTCCAGCTTGAACGTTTGCCAATACATGAGTCTTAGTCATCTTTGTCCTTCTGTGGATTTGGGCAGTGGTCCCTGTGAGCCTGGACAGGGTTACAATGGTGGGAAGTGTCACCAAAAAAGCACTGCAGAAATTAGGCTTACAAAGGGAAATGTGAGCCCATAAGTGGACAGCCAGGAGGGGAGTTGGGGAATTGCTGTCTTAAGGGGAGAAGGGCAACTGCAACATCATTGAGCAAAGCACCCTACAAAGGGATCCACACTAGAAGCATTTGAGATAATTATTGCAGATCTTTCCTTCGCTTAGTAGGCTTTGTGGGCACTGGGATACTTTGTGCACTATGGCTTTATCCTGCTACAGCTTTCCTGTCTGTTGAAATCAGGGGGACTTTTGTATGCCCTCCAAGTTCAAGGTTGCTCTTAAGCACAGACATTAACTGGGTTGGCAGCAGGTCCTTTGCTGAGTTAGGGTCAAGCAAATATTCTTATAGCCCATGCACAGAGCATCTCATTAAAAGAATGTGTCTGATACCAGAAAAATAACAGCTTGTGAGCAGAACATAATACATGGTTTTGGTCAGGGTATTTGCCACTTGCTGTATGTCTCTTACTTGCAATAAATTAAAATGATGTATTCTTAAATCCAATTGATATATGGTTCTGGACAATTAAGTTTGATTTTTATGTATGGATCCTTGGAGCCTAAGAACTTCTATAGGAACAGATACCTTAAATAATAAGAGGCCTCATTATTTCCAAACCATGCAAATGGCCTATTTCTTACTGCTGGATTATTAATGTCCAGCTGTTTGCATGTGAAGAGACAGTCTGGATAAATTCTTGAAACTGTGCCTCTGAGCACTGATGCTACAAAACTCAAAGTTACTTCAAAACCTGCAGTCAGGGTTCCTGGAGGTTTGGATTTTCTCAAAGCACGCAATTAAGCTTGAACTGCTAGATTAACTTTTTAGAGGAATTGGTGTGGGGACAGAGGAAGAAATAAGTAGCAGAGCCTTTTGGCCTTTGCTCTTTGGCTGTAGCTCAAGGAAGACTGTATTATTGATTGAGGTTTCCAGTTTCGCATTGCAAAAAAAGATTGAAGACTTCATTTTACCTGTGGCAGGCAAGCAGCAGCCTCTGCATGGGTGTGTGTGCTCAGGCAGATGCTGGCTAGCCATGGCTTCTCTCCCCTCCTTCAGACTCCACAAGAAGAAACTGCAGAATGCTGTCACAGAAGATGGGATTTGAATAAGCACCAGACATTTGAATGCTTACTGCAGTCTTACTGAGGGGAAAAGGTGTGTTGCAGAATGGGGTTCTTTTTCTAAACTGAAAAAGTCACTTTTCTTTGTACACACCAGATTTTTCATGGGATTGTATTTTGAAACCCTGAGCTCCAGAGATTCACGAAGGCAAAATACAGCAGGAGAAGGTGTCCCTGCCATGGTAGGGTGCTGGAACTAGATGATTTTTAAGGTCCCTTCCAACCCAAACCATTTCATGATCTGATTCTATGATAGGGGGGCTATCCAAGCTCTTTCAAATCCCGAAGATTAAAGTTGAACTTAGTTTTGATTTGGGGTGCAGTTTTAATCCTTAGATTAGATGCAGTGTGTTTTTACCTTACTTGTTAATGAAGGTTTGCTCCACAGCTCTGTATGAACATGGACGAATAGCTTCTAAATCAATTGGACATTGGTTAGGAATGATTTAAGCAAGCAATTTACCATTATTTGTGTGAATAGTTGGTCAGTTCATGTGAGTACCTATGAATGAGTAAGAGACTCAAGTCAAGGGACATTTATCCAGACCTTTCCAGATTTTTTTTGAAACAGACCCCTCTGTCACAGAGAATTACCAACTCCCTTTTCACCAATGAACAGCAAGGGGGAACAGCACTTAGAGTGTTGTTCCATTTTGTGGAAATCCAGAATCAACAAGCATCTGCTTAGAGACATCCCTTGTTGTAATAGATCCTCCTAGATTGATTTCTGATTGACAGTGTATGCACAAGACTGATCAATCAGGAGTGTGCCAGTGATTTCCACCAAGAAGTAGAGCTGAGTGGCAACTAATTCCTGCTAATTTCAGAGAAGTTGTTTGATTCGTAGGTAGGAGGAGCTGGACTCTGGATTCTTCTGAGTAGGCAGCTCATGTGTTGAAGAGATAGGAGCCTTGGAACAGACTCTTTAAGCAAAAAATTACCAAATTTATTCATTCTGTAGGTGAAAAAAAGTATTTGTGACATTTGGCAATTCATGCAAAGGCTTTCAACTTAGTTTTTCTCTAGTGCTTTTTTCTCTCACTGGTTCAGATACCAGGTTACTCTTTCATGTTTCCCAAATCAGTATGACTTCAGATCAAACGCTTATAAAAGCATATTTCAGTAAAATAACCCTGGCCTTCTGTAGAGACTCAGGGCAAGCATCAGAACCTCTTTGTTTTAACCAACTTTGGTTTTCAGAGACTGATGTTTATGACTCATTTCATACATAACTGTTACTTCACTTCATGACCTTAGTAGTTTTGCAATTTTATATAATTTAAATGAAAATACATTCTTGTAAGTGAGCAGAGCATGTGTGGACTATTTGTGATGCCATCAGTAAGTAACAAACCTGATTTAAAACAATATGCAATAGAGTTGGGTGAGGGGGGAAGACGGATGGAGAGGTCTCAGGTGCCTCACTCTCAGCTGAAAGAGAAAACTTAGGAAGGCCTGTGTCCATCTTTGGTTTTGCCCTCATGTATTCTGCTAGGTCAAATCCTACACACACACCACCCCCCTCATCAGGAGTGAATATCCCTTGTGAAAGCAAACAACTAACTCGGCCAGTTTCTGTCCTCCTCAGGTGGAGGGAGGGTGGTGGCAGGAGCTGGAGCAGATTTCTGGGAGCAGAGGTGGGGATGTCAGATCTGCTTTGGTGGCTGCTTGCTCTGTCTGCCTGGCCTGGAGACTTGATGTCCTCAGATTCCTGGGGCAGGCATTTGTCCTAGACACTGCCATGCCTGGCTACCACTCTGACAGAGTACACTAGAAACAACAGAGGCTTTGAACAGACAAACAGGAGTTAAGCTATCCATCAAAAACCTCTAAAAAGCACCCTGGGGAGTTGAGGTCATAATAGAATTGGGGGAAGAGGGAAGTTTCTAGTCTTTTTTTTTTTTTTTTCTTTTGATGTACCAAGAATAAGGTTTAAGATGAGTTTAAGCACTTTCTTAAAATAGCATCTTTAGTTGTGTGGGTGGAAGTAACAAATCTTTCACCTGATAAAACTGATGCTTCGTACAGTTTCCTGATGCTCACTTACCTTGGCTATTAATGGAAGCTTGCATTCCAGCATAAACTCCAATCATCCCACTGAAAGCAGCAGGGAAGATTTGTCCCTGGTGACAGCCACAGACCGTTAATGCACTATACACAGTGGATGTACTCTCCCCTTCTGTTCACGCACTTCAAAGCTATCACAGCAGTGAGTGCTAAATGTTCAGAAACGCACAGGAGGACTGGAGCAGTGTGCTCCTACCCATGGAAGGAGGTGAGCCCATCTCTAAAACAGGCAAACTGCCTTGGATGCTATGCCATGCTTACATTTATATTCTAAAACATAAGGAATGAAATGTGCCAGTAGAGTTCAGAACAAAGGTCTGGCCACCATGTAGTACCTTAGCTGCCAAGCTCACTAATTCCAAGGGCTGCCACACATGGGTTTTCCAAGACTTCATAATCCCATGGGAAGAAGGGAGATGCAGTACTTCTGCATGAGTCGACTCTGAGTGGTAGTTTGTGCTGGTACCATGGCTGCTCCACTCCAAAGCCTACTGCCTGGGCTCTGAGCTGATCTTTGGCTAGCATTTCTGGTATGAAAATCAATACCATGGTTGTAGAGCTTATTCTATACTTAACAATTCACTTGTAGAAGAGGTTTGTAGGACCAAGCATTAGCCAGGGTAGTGGAGCTGGCTGGCCCCTTTGAACAGAGGGCGGTGAATTGTTCAGTATAGAATAAGCTTTATAGGAGAGCTGGGCACACACTGAGCAACCAGGCTTGGGTTGAGGGACACGTAAATGATAGTATTGGGAGTTCAGGAGTGTGTGCCAGGAGAAAAGCTGGTCTTAATTTGGCTCTTGGGAAGGTCAAAGGGAAATGTTAAGGCAAGAATCTTGGAATCCCTGACATTCATATGTGCAGGTCAAAATGGAGCCATACTAGTTAGCTGATACAGAGGAACTTGTCAGGATTCCTTTTGCAGCTCTAACATCAGGTGGGAGGTTATGTGTGTATATATATATGGGGGGGAGTGTATATATGCAAATGTGTGTGTGAGCATATGTATATATGCTTAAATTCAATTCAGTTTGTGCACAAAAGGCCAACATTTAATTTTCTGGCATGGTTGCTAATTGTACTATGTTGGCATAAATCCCCATATTCTTAATGTAAACTGCTGCCAGGAATGAAACATTGTTCTTATTTTCTATTTCCTTTCTTGGAGGCAGTAAATTAAAAGGAAGATCAGAGTCACTGAACGCCTAATTTGCAAGAGAAGGCTTAACTGCTTGTTCCCAGGATTTAAAATGTATTTTGCAAACTTTTATCCTGTTCAGATGAATTTAACTGATTGGAAGTGACATGGGCAGCCTTGTGCCTACCACAACAGCGCAGTAAAGCAGATGGCTGGGCAAGGCAATGTTCTATTATTAAACAGATCAGCAAGAAACCTAGAAAGAAGCACACTTACAGCCTTTATGTCTCACAAGGCCATATATTTTCTCTAAGATGAGGGAAAATTAATGTGGCCTCTTTATTGGATGGAAAGGGCTTTTCAGTTTAACCTTGAGCTATTTCCTTTTACAAAGAAATTGCATAAAAGCAACAATGAAAAATTTTAATCTCCTTAGAGGATAATGGGAGAGAGATCATCTGGAGTTTATAAAGCATCTTAGTTAATGGACTCATTCTAATAATGACAGGTTTATCCACCCACATTGGCAAATCTTGATTTATTTTTTTTCTTGAGTTTATGCATTCAAATTACTCGTTTTAAAGCACAGAAAGGAAGTGTCACACTAAGAACAATACCAGCACTCTCCTGTCTCTCCTTTGGCAGTCAAGATGGAAAGTCCCAGTATCCTCCCTGAGACTGGGTCTGTAACTTGGGAACTGTGTCTGACCATCTTTTCTCTACATCCTAATGTCCATGCACAGCTGATTCATACTCCAGCTGGCTCAGATAAGTAATTTCCCTGTGTGTCTTTCTACTGGTTCCTTTATTTTTTTTACCAGCACCAGCATTAACTGCTTTCCTTCTCTTTAAAGGCCCAGTTTGATCTCTTCCTCTCCCCATAATCAGTTCTGTTAATCTGTCAAGACAGTGTCTCCCTTTTCGATGCAGCCAGGGATGCAGCTGTCCTCGCTCAACCTTAAACATGTATCCATGTTGTCTGCAGCTCTCAGGCCCTTCATATCTGGAAGGACCTTCCCACAGGCTGTGCCTTTCTGTTTACTGCTAACACCACTGGTTCTTGGCTAACTTTTTGCCTTCAGGCACTGTTGTCCTGTTGGTCTGTAAGCATGTGGAGGAAGAGATTGTCTCTGCTGTGTCTGAGTAGCACATAGCTCTGTGTGTTCCTGGTCTACACCATAACTCCTGGGCCGTGCAGTAATGCAAGTAATTAATAGCGGTTCTTTTCACCATCATTTGGAAATGCTTGTCAGCTCTGTGGCATTTCTTGCTTAGTGAGCCTGGCAAAGCAAATCTTGCAATGGGGGAAGAAAGCTGAGTTGGTTACCAATCCAAGAGTAATAATACAACACTGATCTATGTTTAGTGTTCATTTTATTTTTCACTCGCTGAATACATTACAATTCCTTAGATAGGGCCTAACTTTGCTTCTGCAGATGCCTCATATGTTGTGAAATTCCTCTCTGAAATGCAGGTGTTTACCAAGGCTGCTGGAGTCTCTGCTGTTCTGCTCCTTACTTTCTCTAATCAACAGGCATCCTAAGATGCTTGCTGGATTAATTTAAAAGTTGCTAGCAGGGAAGCAACTGTGCTTGTGTCTAACAATTTGGTTGGCTCCAACGTGAAAGGGCGGGGGGAGAGAAAAACCCTCTTTCTTCTTTGGGAATACTTCCTGCAGAGGCTTTCTGAAGGCTCAGGATCAGTGAGGCTCGTTTGTTCATCAGCACCTCTGTGGGTATTGGGAGATTTCTAATAAGATCCCAATTCAGGACATTAGGAACCTTTAATACTTCACAGCAGCATACGTCCTAAGCAAAAAACTTCGTACATGTTACGTGTACTGTAAGTGGTGACAAGACTTCTGTGCATTTTATTTTTGTCTGCTTCTTAGCAGTGCCATTACTGGTAAAGGCAAAGCATTTCTGGGGGTTGCCACCAGTACACACCAGGCAAATGGACCTCTACCCAATACCCTGGAGCCTTAACTTGCCCCAGTGGTTTGAGAAGACAGAGGTACTGGACACCACCCCAGGTCTGCCTGATCTGCTCTTCCTGATCCTTCAGATCTGGAGGAAACAGGAGATTGAAAGAGCAGCTGAGTCACTAAATTAGACTTCTTACCATGTTCCCAAACGTCATATAATGCAAATTACTCAGAAGCAAATGCTCACTTTGAAAACAAAACTGCAACCAGTATTTCTAACAGAGTGAAATAAGGATTTTGAAGGCGAATCCCATGCTGAGAATGATGCTCTAAACTAAGAAGCCCCAGAGTAAGGAGCTCAAATCAGCTACTCTCTTATTTTTACTTTTCCTCTGGCTCAGTTTCTCCATTTCCACTGCATTGTCCGAATCAAGGAATTCTTCTTAATAGCCTTGATGTTGTCTCTTTCCAAAACTACTTAGGAAACATAATGTAAGAAAAGTGAAAGCAATCTTTGCAATACCAAAGCCTTGTTTAATTTACTGGTCTATTTATTAGCCTTACATTGATTCATCACTATCAAGCTATATGTTCCAAACCTGCAGAGTATGTTTGGAAGGAGGAAATCTTAACCCTGTTTTCTTCCTCATGGAAGTCCAAATTGGCTGATTTTGAGTGAGCTCTCTTGTCTGATTAGCACATGAATTGCATGTAAAAGTACACAGCTTCACATCCATGTACTAAGAGCTTCTGAGCCCTGGATGTGGAGACCAATGTGACTATTCTCTGCTGACAAATCACTTCCAGTTCTAGAAACAGGAAACTCGCCTTATTGTGGATGAAATGGCACATTCCTCCTTCCCCCATTTCATGAGCCATGCTGTTTCTCATTTGCGTATAAGCTCAAATACGTGTGTACTAATGTACCAAATCCTATAGTGGAGACACCGGTACACTTCCTCACTTCACGTGTACTCTCCTTCCTTGAAGGCAAAACCAGATCTCAAGGAAGAACCTCAGATCAGAAGCATGAAAAATGACAAGCCTCTTTACCCTGTGATTATCTTATTAGCCTCTTCTGGAGGGTTATCTGTAAATGTCAGCTTTTTAATATATGCTAAAGAAAGTTCTTCATTACGAACTAATGTTAGACTTCATTGGATTTCATCTGCTAAAACAATCAGGAACCAAATTTTATTCTCTAGAGGTTGGGGAGACTCATCCCTGCACCCAGAATGCAGCTTATGGTGCCCTGAAACCTGTCAGTACTGACCAAAGAAGTTATATTTGCATCTGTTTTTCAGGGTGAGATATTCAGATCAAAGGTGTCATTCTGCCCTTCTAAGTAACGTAGGAGCTAAAACCCTGCTGTGAGCCAGGGCTTCAGGCTGAAGGAGCTTTCAGGCTGATGGGAAGAAGCTGCTTTACTTCATGTATTGTTATTAAGTATCTGTTCATCTGGAGACTGCAGTACTCATGTCCCAGGTGACTGAACCCAAGGCTCCAACAGAACCATTCTCACTTTTTCTTCTTTTTATATCCAGTGAACTGAGGAAATACCATTAGTAAGAGACACGATGAACTCTGCTATGAATATTCTGTGCCCTAATGACATTCTCAATATGGAGTAAGGTGATGAATTTGAATGTGGGTTCTCCATGTCCCCAAGCAGCGCTCTGACTGCCAGGCTGCTCATTGATAGACAAGGCTCTGCTTCCAGAGCCACTTGTTTCCCTTGCTTTGAGAAAACTGTCCAACACAGGTGGGTGGGAACTGCTATTGGATCAGCAGTACTTTCTTTTTGGTTCCCTTGACACGTTTGCTTGTTTGTGACTTTTTGTGTGCTTCTGCTACGAAACCGATAATTCCTGTATTCAGTTCTTTCCTTCTTCTCTGGCAGTTTTAATTCACATAGAGAAAGGAAGCGAGGGGTGAAAAGATGGGATCTGTGAAGTAAATAGCTTTAATTTTTTTCTCAAATGTATTCATTAGTCAAAATTAGCCACTGAATAATTTACATGGATGATTCTTAGTTCACCAATTGTCTGTTAGCAGTTCATTACCCATACTCAAATTGCAGATGTTTTGATTAGGTACATGAAATGCATCACAGCTGTGATCTTTCTTTCAGGGTAGTTTCTCTGATGTCAGCACTCTTCCCATTTATACTAACAGTAGACCTGAATTTAGCTCAGTGTATATCTCTCTTGATTACAGAACTTAAACAAAGCTTCTGAAGTCAATGTGATTTTAGTCTTCATGACTCTCAGCCTTGGGCCTCAAGTGCTTTTTCAGCCATAATAGGGAAAGTAGGAGGGGTTCACAAACCCAGAGACACAAAATCCTGCACAGCAAGTATGAGGGAACAGGCTTGCATTTCTGCATTACCTTTCCTAGGTTCTTGATCAGTAGCCCATAGAGACTTGGTAGATCCTGGGCTGAAAATCAGGGTAAAAACCTCTGATCAGGTACCAAAGAGCCTGGCCCTGGATATGAAAGCTGACAGCTCTGAATTGGGTTTGCTCAGGGATGTCATTATCATTACGGATGCAGGTTTTTTACAGTTCTTTAGTCTTTCCTCTCTGCAAACAAGCTTTTCTTGCAACCTTTGATTTCCACATTGGCCTCTGGTTCATTTAGAAAGGATTGAAATATGTATAGAATACATATTTCAAGTGTCTAGCCTGCCTGTGTCTTCTCCAGGAGTCACCACCAGGCATCTCTGAGGACAGCTTCAGTGGTTGTTTTCCTTTGACCCTTTTGGGACACAGTTCATCATCACCGTGGACAAATACAGCATTCTTACTGCATTTATGAAGCTGAGAAGGTGAAATCATTATTGTTAGTCTACAAACAAGAGTTAAATACCTATCATCAAATGTAAAAAGAAGTAAATATGGTATAAATTATTCTAATAGGTTTGCACAAAAAAGAGCAATTAAACTAATGCAGTTTGACGACTTTTCAATTAATAATATACCAAATCATTTCTACATTGTTTGGAAAGACTATGTGCAGATAATATTGTCTTATGGCCTAATTTTTTTCACGCAATTAGTTGCATACATTTGCTGACAGGCTAATTTATGAGCAATTGCTTTAAAAGCAGAACTATTTTGCATTTAATTACATTGGGTTGTAATCCATCTGTTGACAAATTTGTGTGTTTTGCTATTTATTTGCTAATGCATTCCACTGCTCCAACATGATCAGTCACACGAGTTGAATGTTTTTTTGATTATATAAATACCATAGGGTAATTAAAGGCCAGATGTATGGCTGGTGGGAATGACTAGTTGCAGTATTTCTCCCCCCTTTTCCCCCCCAGTTGAACCTTTTATTACTGTTCTGTGGAGAGTGAACAAAACTGTGATTAAAACTGGGATTCTGTGGCTGCTGCTTCTCAGCAGCTGCAGCAGGGGAAGGTGGGGAGAAGTTAATCTGATGAGGCCCTCTGATGCTTTTGCCCAGGACTTGCAGTTTGCTTGTGTACAGATGATCTCTAAAACATTGTGTGTTCTTGAGCAATTCCGTCTTCTTGGGAAGCGGAGGGAAATCTGGGGAATCAGGTTTCTGGATTCACTGTTATTACTCTGAGAAGAGGAGGAAAGGTGAGCTGGGTGGATCAGTCACTCAGGTGGGGTGCGTTTGGATGGCCTTTGCTGTAGATTTCTTGCTGTATTGATTGGCAAGGGATGCTTGAACTGTGGGTGCAGCATGCATAATGGTAGTTGTTGAGAGAATGTTGTTTCTCTTGGCAGTTACTTCTTGGACTTAGCGAAGCGTGGCTGTGTTTGGGTGTATACCTTTGAGAGAAAAGAGAGGTATGAAGCTGAGGGGTTTCAAGGCAGGTGTGGTACTTGGACTTTACATCATCCATGGAGGAAGAAACAGGAAAGCTCACAAAAATGTGGACCTGGTAGGGGGTAGGTGGTAGTTGTCTGCGGGTGAAGGAGCTTGGTTCCTTTAGTGGGTAGTTCCTTCAAGGCCAGTTGAGTTTAGGTTGCTCTCACAAAAAGAACAGCAGCAGTGGGTAATAAATCTTAAATTCCTCTAAAAGTCACTTGCAGCTGGACACTCCATATCACTTGGCAAAGCACACTGGGACAATGGACAAAGCCACCTTCTTACAGCACCAGCTGCAGGGTGTTAGATTCCCTCTGTCATTCTTTCCCATGTTGACTAATACATTACCCCCTAAGAAACCCTTTTCATTTCCATGATAATTTGAGGCGAACTGTACTGTCCAAGAAAGCAGAGGGCAACAAAACCTGGCTCTTGATGAAGCTTCTAAGACTATTTAGTTCAGGGCCCATCAAAATAGCTCTGCAGAGTGCCATGCAGAAGT
Organism: Lathamus discolor; assembly: GCF_037157495.1. Classification (NCBI taxonomy): domain Eukaryota; kingdom Metazoa; phylum Chordata; class Aves; order Psittaciformes; family Psittacidae; genus Lathamus; species Lathamus discolor. The sequence continues at coordinate 60,066,190 of NC_088886.1, read as the reverse complement.
GGCAGTAAGAGTGACAGCTTCTTATGTACCAAAAGCAGAGATTACAATGTGCATTGAAGCCTTTTATGGTGGCAGTGCCTGTAGAGATGTGCATGAGTATGCATATGCTCTGGCTGGTTCATTTGCACTATTGTCATAGAAGTACAGGCTATTGATTCTTTTCCCAAAATAAAGGTCATTATAAGACTTGTGAAGGTAGGTGTTTGTACACTGGGTCTGTCTGGACTTACTTCAGATTCAGATACACATCAGCTTTCTCAGCCTCCAAGCAGGACTGAATTGAATACCACATTTTCGGGCAAACACTTTCTGACTTTGGATTAAAGACAGAGGTCAAATTAGAATTCTCTTTGTATGCTTCCTGAGTTGGATTTTTGGTTTTGATTCTTTGTGGTCTTAAATAACTGAATTTCTATTTCTCCTGAGTATTAACAGCTGGCAGCTGTACAGATTATGAGAGTTCAGGCATCTATAAAAATATCAGTTCCTTTTGAAGTGCTTTAAAGCATAAATTATAGTTAGAAAATATCATCAGATGACAATATCAGTCTGTGAAAAAAGATTTTCTTCCCTCACCTCTTTCTGCTTTTAATCTAGAAATTAAAGACAGTAGGGACTGCAATTATCAAAGATGCCAGAAAAAAATACTGCCTGTTGGGGGTTCCACCTAGAAGTTCTAGTTTCTGCTCAATATACTTTGGGAAGCTCAGTTTGTTGTTAATAATCTTTTGTAGAGCTAACATCCCCCATAAAGCATGGTGAAAATAGAGCTTAAAGGAATGGGTAGACACTTTGTGAGAGTCAAACAAATAAATAGCATGCTTTTTATTCTCTGAATCACAGATTACTACAATTGTAACTGACTGAATAATTCACAGTGATTAATTTGAAGAGTTTTTCCAGGTTTTCTCTGTTCTTTGTACATTTAAGCAGATGTATAGTTTATTTAAACATATTTCAGGGTAATTGTTTGGTCCTGAGACTGCTAGAAGGCAACTGCCATTTGAAATATTCACTGTGTAGACAAATTTCACAACTTCTGTGATATTTTTTGCCTTACATCATAGGCAGTTTATGTGAAGAAGGGTTTATTGCTTAAAATGCAAGTCACATTTAATATTGCCACTCTCACCATTTTGGCTAACCTTGTCAGATGGTTAGGGAGTGGAGATGATATCATAGGATTCGTATAAGTAGCAGGCTGAAACGTGAATTTTGCAATTGGATTTATTATTGCTCTTTTTATGGTAGTAGTTCCTAGTTACTGTTATGAGCAAGGCAGATGACTGTGTGGGTGTTCCAGGCAACTGCCTCCTAGAAGCCTTCTCTGCACTTCCTCAAATCATACTTTTCCTGGCATTATCATTGCTCTTTAGGAGCAATTTTCCCAGTGCACTTAATTGATTTGAATATTGGTTCGTCCTTGTAAGCTGAAATAGTTACAGAGAAGAACAAGGCAGAGATCGTAAGAGAACGTGAACCCCACCCTGTGCTTCTGAGAAAAGTCACTGAGCAGAAGCCATTGGGGAGGAAACAAAACAACCTCCTTGTGTCCCTGTGCTCTTTAGGTTTTTCTGGGATCAAGAGCTGAACTAATATACTGTGAAGGGCAGGGGGAATGGGAAAGCAGTAAAGAGGGAGCAGCTCTGAGGTACAGCACATCAGCCTGTGTCCATACTTCTGCTATGCCTGCTAAGAGTGTAGGACTTTTTAAGTATTTAGAACATTGCAATTTGATGTTGCATGTTCAGTTTCAGAACTGAAGAAATCCTGAGGTCTCTCTGCTGGTTTCCCAGCTGAAGAAAGAGGTTCAGAGAGAGTTTGCAGAAGTGGAAGTAAGGGAATTCTGAAGCATGATGAGGCTCATCTGAAACTTAATCACGATTGGCCCTGATTTTACATTCAAAATCCAAAGAGCTGCAAATATGAGTGCGGGAAACAGCAGTGATTCTGTCCCATGTCTTTCATCATGAGATCCTAGTGCCCCCCAGAGTCTGACTAATAAAAATCACGGAGACAAAGATCCAATGAATGGGCTATCCTCCCTGAAACAGATGGAAATATTTCACAGCGTGGTGCTTGGACTTTCCCAGTTGTCCTATTAGCTGTCCAAAGTAATTGAGTTCAGTTGACTAAGACATAGATGTTGCATATTCTTCCCGAGTTGAAAAATAGAACTCATTTGCTGAAAGAAGGCAGGAATTATTTAATGAGGAGAAAGACATAGATCTGCGGAATTGTGAGGAGAGAGGAAGTGATGCACTGTGACTGACCTCTTGGTTATTACAGCAGCATGATTTAGGCCACTTGGGGTAGGAGTGAGATGAAGATGGTGTTTATATCATTAACTTTACACATGTAAACTGAAGTACAGTTTGGTGCAGTCGCAACTAGCAGCGGATGTTCCTTCTGGAGTTGATGGGAGGGATGGGCACTACCTGAGAGCCATTCAGGTGACAGAAGTTTAGGTGTCACAAACACCTTCTTCATTCCTTTTCATGGCTGTTCATTCACCCGGTTCCCATCTACTCCGTTCTTCAGACTTGCACTGCAGTTGCATCTCATGTGCCTAAGACAGCTTCACTAAGAGCAGCCTGTATTCCTGTGCACTTGCTTCCCCACAGTTGCTGTGACACCTAACTGCCCAGCAGCTCTTTAACGAGGAAGGTAGGCTGCTGTTCAGAACATTTTTTAGTGAGTATGAGGACGGTTCTATTACATCAAGCTCACTTTCTCATTACACTTTAAAAGAAACATTAATGTCTATGAAAAAAACAAAAAAGGTAGATTTTATCTGTTCCCAAGATAGAACATAAAAATAAATATCAAGGCTTTGTAAGGCCAAGACATTTTAGGATGTTTTCAGAACATGTACTTGACTTCAGTCATTCCAAATCTATCTTGTAATTGTAAAGCCATTTTATGGTCCTTTGAAACCAATTCTAAAGCTATTCCACAACCATTCTGAAAATATCTTAGGTATGGAATTTACACAAATATTTTTCTTTTGTGTCTTTTTTCTTTTTGTGTTGAAAATTTTGACTGTAGAAAGAAGTGTCTCTGCAGAGCCTGTACTCTTAAACCGTGGTCATCTCTCTATGGTCTCTCTAACGGGGTGCTTGAAGGACTTGCATTCATCTGGGCAGTGTTAGTCCAAGAAAAGGAGAAGGAAACCCACTCAATACAAAGTTTTAGGGCAAGATGGGGAAATTATCATTTAGTTTCAACTTCCCCTATGGCACAGGCCACACTGCTTCACCAAGGGCTCCTTTGTCAAGGTGAGCAGCAGAGTTTTACCAGACCACAAAGTTTATTACTGGCTGTAAGGTTTCATCCCCTGGCTGGAGGGCATGGCAGGCTGGTTTGCTTGCTGAATAGGGGAAAGGTCTAGTCTGTCTTGTCAGATGGTGATAATAGTAAAGACAATATTGAAAACCACTAAATAGGCCACCTGCTTTAGCAGTATCAGTGAGGTTTGGATCAACACACTGCCTATTAATTGTATTATTTTCTCCTTGCCAGTGCTTTGTGAGGAACTTGACCAGATTTATAAACCATTCACTTTGCAGCTATATGTGGCCCTGATGCTAAGTAAGTTTTCTTTGAATACAGAATAGCATTGTCAAAGCACTGATCATTTACCTAATAAACACAGCCTATCTCAGACAAACTAAAGCTTTATTTAGAAGCAGCCGTGTTAAAGCCCAGTTCCATCATTAGTGTGTAAGGACCAGGAACTGAATGATGTGTGTTTAGAGAACAACCTGGCCACAACTTATATGAAAAGCACAAAGCAGAGGGGAAGGTAGAGATCTGCTTCTGCAACAATGTGCTATATTCACAATGGGGAGCATGTGCACTGAGTCAAAAAAAATGTGTAATGAAGTATCAAGTGTTATTATACAAAGTAGTTGGAAATAAAACTAACATTACATAGTAGAGATATGATACTGCTACAGTAATCACTCTGAAAGCAGAGGAAGGGTAAACCAATATAATCTGGTTGTGATTTGAAATTGGTGGAATTTACATCCCCTGAGCATCTTTTTTGGCTCAGAAGGAAATGAGAAGGCTTCCCGCTCCCTGTGTTTACGGGAAAGGCAGCTGCATAGCTATTCTCTCACCCCAGTCTCATCAATACTGGCTTTCATGTTATTAGTTCTCGAGATTGCTCTCGCAATGATTCAGCCTTTAAGATGTGGTTATTGTGCTTTTTATAAGTGAATTGAAAAAACCACAAAGGTTAGCTATATTTCTTCTTGGTGAATTCCTTAGCAGAAGGAAACATTCAGTGATGCCCCTTTCTGTGAATGTGGTCTGACAGATCAATGCATTTTCTGGGTTCTGTTACCCTGCTGAGAATTTATAACAGATTTGGAGGCCAGACCACATCTTCCCTTCTGGCAAGGGTAAGTTAATTGAGTAAACACAACCACACAGCCTCACAGAGTTTCCAGATTGCCACTCTCTGCAGGGAGAGGGGGCGTATAGTCCCCTGTCCCACAGGAGAATCAGTGCAAGTTGGAGCATGTGTCTGCATGGAGGTGCCATCTGCTTATGGACCATTTTTCCACTTTGACAATACTTTATGTGCGGGGGGGGGGGGGGGGGGGGCGCTGTAAGCTATTTATACCCTGCGCAAGAGGGATACAAAGTTCTAAGGTGAATTATTGATGAATGATAGATATTTTTATTTGAACTGCAAGTCTGTTCTCTGGGGGTTTTATGTTTCTTTTCTGCTAAAGCAAGGTATGATTTTGCTGATTTCTGCCTGCTGACATAACTAATTACTTAATGAAGGGCTTCTGCCTTCTGTTTAGAGATAGCTGAGATATTAAGAGAGCGCATTAATGCCCTTAGAAACACAGCGAGACTTGAGAAATCCATAAAGATATATTTAGTGGTAAAAATTATTCCACATGATAATTTGTCAATTACAGTGTTCTATCAGATATCAGATGCTCAAGATGAAATCTGCTCCAGCTGGAGGAAGGATCCGTTTTCTGTGCTTTCAGACGTGTCTGGAAAGAAAATGCCTTAACTTCCCGCCCCCCCCCCCCCCCCCCCCCCCCATGGTTGCTGTGTTTGTAGGGCTTGAGTTACATTTAACATCACGGTGGGTTTGTTTAGGGCTAGCGAATGGTTGATGAATGTTCCCATCATGGTATAGGCATAAATTGATGTTTTCTGCATTGGTAAAGGGTGCCATAGGAAATGCTTGTAAGTAAACTTCCAATATTGGCTCAGAGAGGGATGGAATAACTTAAGTAGCCTGGTTCACCTGTCCCCCAAAAGGAAGACTAAATTGTATTAAAACTATGAACAGCCATAATAGAAAGTAACTTATAAGACCAAGGGGTATTTGCCTGTGTTCACAGCACACAGGCTTAATAGCATTTTGCTCCTTCCTGCAGCTGAGTATTGGATTGTTTCTTGTGTAACTGCTCCTCTGACACATGGACATCACTCACATCCACAGAAAGAAGAGTTTAGCTCCCTCTGTAATGAATCTGTGCCAGGCAGGCCACCCTTGCAGGTGGGAACCAACGCTGCTGTCCTGAAGACTGTAGGGGGGGGCTTGTCCTTTTAAGACCTCCACAGAAAGCAGCTGGTAGAATAGTCTGTGATATCATCAGGAGCATTTGCTAGAAATAGAACTGTTCCCCTGCTGTATATAATATGTGGGTAATACATTGATTTGCTTTGTTATAATTTCTGTCATTTTCTTACCAGTTAGCAATAAAAAGCCATAGTTTCAGTGACAGAGAGCCTCATGCTCTGCCTTGATTCTAGGAAAGCTTACTCAAGGAGGACTAATGAAAATTATAGCTATTTATCCACCAAAGCTATGAAATGATACATTAAGATTCCCAAAGTGATGGGTTACTGTACTGTGACAAATAGAATAGTTTCTGAAGTACCCTTGAGTGAGAACAAGTGTGCAAAAAGGAAACTAATAATGGAGTTGGAGGGGTTTTTTTCAACCACTTAGCTGGCAATAGAAGAAGTTATAAATAAAGTTTACATTTCTTAAATATCTTGGGGGATGGGAAGAGAGTGATGGTTAAAAGCTGGTAAAGGAGGGGGTGCTTAAAGCCTGTTGTGTTTTAACTGGGAGGAGGAATAAATGCAATTTCTACACATTTAATGTTTTTTAAGTGTTGTTTCTTCTGCTTTTCTGGGCTCTGTACAGCCACTGAGCCCTGGAGAAGAACAGCGCTGCGCCCTATAGCCAAAGGCCTCAGGCATTGTGCTGTGGTGTAGGTAGGACTTGTTTATGTGCTTGTGTAGTTCACGTTGTTCTTTTCAGCCTGTACTTTGTTGCAAAGATGAGCATCAGAATGAGAAAAGAGACAATCTGTGGACAAACATGCTAATAACACCCTGAACTTGTGTTTGTATTTGTTACACTTCTCAAATCTTCCCTCTCTTACTATGCCTACAAAGTGTGCAGTCAGAGCAGCTGATGAGCTGTGACTCCTGCTCATCTTTCATTTTCTGGTCTGATTGTTTCTTGCTGCCACCACTGTTTCCCCCTGTATAAGTGGATTGAAAGCCTGCTGAGGTACAGATCTTTTTCTTAGTATATTTGGTGCTCACCCTGGGTGAGTCACACTAAAAGCAATATGAAAAAACAGTGATTGTGGGATTAGAGTGCTTTAAGAAACATTAAGCAGTACCCTCTGCTCTCCTCTGCAGAGGACTTTCAAACAAACTTTTCAGTGAGACATTAAAGTACATTAATCTCGATATTTGCTGAGGTAGGCTTAGAGGCAGGAAGTTTGCAAGTACCTATGTGTTAGGAGATTTCTGACCAAGGGCTCTTTGTTCCTCCAAGTCCAGTAGCTGGAAATGAAGTGAAAGTACTTGCATCACTTGCAGAATGAGAGAAATTAGTGATTTATTTAGGGGTGAAATAAGTACTTCAGTCACTTCAGATCGGGATGAGCTGAACAACATGTTCTAAGTCAGTCACAAATGGATAGGTCTGATATAGATAGGATGTGGTGAGGTTCTTCATCTTGTATATAGTATGTCAGAGGAGTGCCCCTTCTGGCCTTAACATATAAAGAAATATCTTTTCTCCTTTAGCCTGCGGGTCTGTGAAGTATTGAACCAAATGAGGAGAGACAGAAAACCTGGGAACAAGGTCTTTGATAAGTGAGGTTTCCTTTCCCTGCCTTTTCCCAGCACATAACTTTGTCGATTAGTGACTTTGACATGTGGCTTGGTTTGTTGGGGGTTTTTCTTAGTAATGAAGGGCACAAATTAGGCATCAGTTCATGACTATCACTGTTTTGCAGAGGTTTGAAATAAAATCAATGTTATATGGCTGCACCTGCCTGAGAAGTCCTTTTAAAAAAAAGTAATAATGTCTTCATCGCAGCAGTAAGGAGATAAATTTGATGTTAAATGGCAAAGCATGGCACTGCATATTTCACACTCTGTAATGACTTACGAGTTAATCACAATAAATGTGATTAAAATAAGCATCAGAGGAATGAAATGTGATGCTCTGCTACCTGAGCTGAGATCTTTTCAACTCAATTCTTGCTGCATTGTCTTTTGCATAGCCACTATTCAGTATGACTTTTAAAGAATGTGAAAAGGCAGCGAAGTAAATCCTTTATTGTGAAAGGTTGCACAATTAAAGAGAAAAGGGGAGTTGCCTTGAAGCTTTCCCACTGCCTGTGAAAAATAAGCTTTAGGTTTTACAGAGGTGGCATTATTTTTAAATGTCAGATCTGGGCCTTGCTCTCCCCTTTAATATAAGTGTCAGTGGCATTTTGCTGGGAAATCTTTTTTGTTTCACCTTCTACTTTGATAAATTCTGACTGGCTTTCAATCTTGCCATCTACCTTTGTGTATTAATAACTCTGTTGACCAAAGTTCTGCATCAGGATTTTTCCAGAGCCATGAATACAACACAAGTGATAGACCAGGCATATTCCAGGATATCAGCAACAAGGTTTAGCATGAAGTAAGTTCTGTAGTATCAGTTGGGGATGGGGAGTTATAATACCATAAACCCCCACAGTCATAACCAGTGCAGAGAACTTCATGAGGTGTCCCTCCCCATGGCAGGGGGAGGTTGGAACTAGGGGATCTTAAAGGTTCTTTCCAACCCTAACTATTTTATGATTCTGTGGCTAGTGTTTGGGCTACCAGTTGAGTATATGAAGAAAGAGTGTATTCCTTACTGGGGAGGGAAAATAAAACCCATAGCATTTCTGTGCTTTAAGTGAGTTAGTTCTTAGAAAGCTATATAAGTGTTGAAGAAAAATACGATGGTGTCAGAAGACTGCTGTTTGGCACCCAAAATTATCTGTGCTTCCAGATCAGTTGGCAGCTGCTGCTGAAATACCACTGGCAGGTGGGGGAGGAATCACTTCATCATGAGTGCATTAATCTTGTCCTTGCTCTCTAAAAAGATTCAATGCCTAGGACCTTCAGATGCTTTTACAGCTCCCATTCATACAGAATAACACACCAGTGGGAAGGCAGGAGTGGCCTGTTGGCAATGTTATTGCTCACTTGGACTGGAAGGGTGGAGGCAATGCCGGGCAAAGCATCCCCATCTGCTGTCACTCGCCTTAGCATTTGCCCAGGGTACTGGGCTAGGAGGACCTTCGGTCTCATTCGGTAATGCCATCTTTAGTCTATGGGCCCTTAAGAGCTAGGATTACACCTTTCATTTGTATTATTTAGGTACTTTAAAAAACAGTATCCCAGTTTTCTGTGTGGGTTTTTCCCACCCAAAAATAGAGTTTGTTGCGTTTAATGCAAATAGCTTTATCTATCTAAAATAGCAACAACTGCCTTTCTGTATGAAATAAAGTAAGCCATGGCAAAACCTGTACTTAACATAGCAGATTTCTGCCCTACCTTGCTAATGCCAGTTATTTAATCTCCAAAAGCCTCTAAGGCTCACAGTGTCATTTATGTCATACCTAAATGATACTAAAGCGTCTAAGAGGTCTCCTATCTCATCATTCTTTCAATAGTTGTCTACTAGCATCTAAAGACTGAAACATATATTTCTGGAAAGCCATTTTAAGTTGACTGTAATGATGCATAAACTAAGAAGTAACGTTCTAAGGATTTGGATGAAACCCCACTGTGTTCATGGTACATTGTCTCCGAGTTACAAGGTTTTATAGCAGATTTTTAGTGTGTTCCGATACTTAAAGGTGTTCAACTATATTATGTCAGAGCTGTTGAACACATTAAGTCTTTACTTTTCATACCTTAGAAACTCCTGTGGATCTGTCCCTCCTGAGAAGCTAGCTTGAAACCAGTCCTTTAAAGAAGCTGCAGAGCCTGTGCAGCTGCTCATGCTGCTTTGCATACCCTGACACACCTTCATCCTATTCCACAGATGTATGTGCATGTGGTACTCTCAGTACTGTGGTATCAAGTACCTCTCTGGTACATAAATCCCTACTAATGAGGACTGGGTCATCAAACCAGAGACAATTAAATACTTATTTTATTCCCTTCCCCCCCCCTCCCCGGCTCCATTAATGTTCTTTTATAAACATCTAAAGCACCTAGTTTTTCAGCATCCAACTTCAGCCCAAAAGGCTCTGTTGGCATGTCCCTCATCTTCATGTTCTATTTATTGGAATTTCACCTCCTTGAATGTAAAACAAAGACTTTATGCTCCTTTTGGGAAATGGGAGCTGAAGGCAGACTGCCAATGCTTGCAGAACAGAAGGGTGCCCGAGGTGGCAGCTTTGGCTCTGAGGCTACAGCTGCTCTGCCTTCCAGGCAAGCTGAAGTGCATGAGCGAACTAAAATTCATCCAAAGTCCTCACTGAGCAAAAATACACATGTACTATTGCCAGTGAAAGGAGACTCAGGTTCATTACTCACTGTGATGCAGATTAAGAAGACTAACAGCTCATTCTGTTTATGTCATCCATGCACAGCCTTTCTGTGTTAGTGGCAGCATAATATTAAGCAAACAAAGTTAACCATACTTTTTTTTTCTGGAAGGTTTCCTAGTTATCAAGACAACTAGGATTTGTAGTTAGCAAAGCTCAGTCTTTCCTTTTGCACCTTGGATTCCCAGAACTGAGTCAAGGCATGCACCAGGCTTGGTTTTCAGCCTGCCCTTTGGCTTACTCTGTTAAAGAAAGGAGGCATGTATGGCACTGTGATTTGAATCAGAATAGGGTTAGCAACAACATTGTGTTTGAAGTGGACATCAGGAGCTTAATGAGCTTTACAAACAAGCCTAAAGTTTAGAGACTTGACCATGAAAGATACATCCCACAAAGCAGATTGACACACTTGGTCATTTTGAGGCTGTGTGGGTACACAAGGCTAAGAATGGAGCAAAGGAGTACAGATCTAACGCTGTAAGTGTAAGACCTCTAATTTTCAATAGAGCCATGGAGATAGGAGAATAGCTCGTGACATCTGGGGTTTAAAACCCAATTTAAGAAAATAAATGAAGGCAGTTGACTGAGCAGTGACAGTTACAATTTGTATTATATGGTATGCTGTTGCTTCATTTAGGACCAAATGCTGACACATTAAGTAAAAGAACTTGGGGGGATGTCCAATGTGGGATTCAGTGGGATACTTTTGTATTAAGGTACCAACAAACAAGAGTGACAAATTACATTGGTTAAGGTACAATTCTTGATGAGAAAGGCTGGTGGTTGCTGATAATGGTGGGTTAAACTCATAAGCTTTTGTAGTGGTGATGAAAGCTAAAATGTAAGAGTATACAAGGAGTGATTTTTGTTCTCAGATTCCTGTAATATGGCTAGCTGCCAGACTCCTTGCAAAAGTGAGGCTGGCAAAGGGTGTTCTCTTTTGCAAAGCAAAGCCCAGGTCTGAGCTGACAAATGCCTGATTCACATACCATCTTTGAATGTGTTGAACAAAAGTCAGCTGTAAGAAACTGCTTGCTGTAATCCAGACTCGGCTGAAAGGCTGCTTGGATTCAAATTTGACTACTTCCAGAGCCAGTTTCTGAAAATGTCTTTAATTTGTTGTCAATAAATGTTTATTTAATGACTTTCTTCATTGCCTTCGAAAAAATCTTATCTCATGAGTTGAAAATATAACTGACTATAAAAATAGAAAAGCTGATGATGTTTGTATTAATATAAGTTTGAAGGCTGCTCTTCCAGTCTGGGAAGGAAATACAATGCCAGTGCAGCATCTTCTTTTTCTGCTTTGGTGCCTTTTCTTCTTCTATAGCAGTTCCTAAAAGCTAGAGTTCCCGCTTGCCCCAATTCCCTCTCCTCTTCTTGCATCTCTCCCAGCAGCTACCAAACATACCACATCATACTACCACCTCCTTTCTCTTATATCACCCCCTTTCTAATGACATCAATTGGGCAAAGAAGAGATTCAGAGCAGCCCTGCAGAGAAGGACTTGGGGATGCTGGTCGATGAGAAAATGAACATGAGCCGGCAGTGTGCGCTCACAGCCCAGAAAGCCAACCGTATCCTGGGCCGCATCAAAAGGAGCATGACCAACAGGTCGAAGGAGGTGATCCTGCCCCTCTACTCTGCTCTTGTGAGACCTCACCTGGAGTACTGTGTGCAGTTCTGGTGTCCTCAACATAAAAAGGACATGGAACTGTTGGAACAAGTCCAGAGGAGGACCACGAGGATGATCAGGGGACTGGAGCACCTCCCGTAGGAAGACAGGCTGAGGAAGTTGGGGCTGTTAAGCCTGGAGAAGAGAAGGCTGCATGGAGACCTCATAGCAGCCTTCCAGTGTCCGAAGGGGGCCTATAGGGATGCTGGGGAGGGACTCTTCATCAGGGACTGTGGTAACAGGACAAGGGGTAATGGGTTCAAAGTTAAACAGGGGAAATTTAGATTGGATATAAGGAGAAAATTTTTTCCTGTTATGGTGGTGAGACACTGGAATGGGTTGCCCAGGGAGGTTGTGAGTGCTCCATCCCTGGCGGTGTTCAAGGCCAGGTTGGATGAAGCCTTGGGTGGCATGGTTTAGTGTGAGGTGTCCCTGCCCATGGCAGGGGGGTTGCAACTAGATGATCTTGAGGTCCTTTCCAACCCTAACTATTCTATGATTCTATGAGATGTCTCATCTGCATTATCTTACCATGTTCTTTTTTTGTTGTTACTCTGTTGCATTCCCTCCAATCTGCCGATGGTGGCAGCCTCAGTGCCCTCTTCTGCTGATTTCTTCCTTTTTACACCAGATGCTACCCAGAAGCACCCCTCTTTCTCATGTTCTATATGGTGATATAAAAAACTTGACTAGCAAATGGAAATTCCTCCTCAAAAAATCGATAAGGAAAAAGTGGGCATTTTTTGACTGGCCTCTAAGCTTTGTGAGCTCAAATTGTGGTTTTGACTTAGAAGCCACCTTCTTCTCCAAAACCCCTTTGATGTTGCCAGTATTGCCATTGCATTTAGCTGTGACAACAGGAACAGAGGGATGAAGGGAGACAGCCTTGCCAAGCAGATATGCTACATGAATTGCCAGTGGCTCCATGTCTGCTTGCCTGTTTTTAGGAAGCCTGAAGTGTTTTGGCACCAAGTCCTTTCTAAATCCCCGAAGTACGGAGACCTAACTCTTCTGGTAATTAGGATTACCCATTGTGGTTGTTAATGTCTGTAGAAGACGGAATAAATTTGCAGTGTCCTCAGAGCATTTGACTCTTACAGCTCAGAGCTGTTTCTTAATTCAGGATGAGGGCTCCTGCTATAGCTGGTCTGATGAGTGCCAGGGGAATTCATTAGATAAGATGTGTGAAGTTTTCATGTTGTATGAACATTGGCAACTTCTGATAAAGGTTAAAAGAGAGAGAGAGGGAGTCATAGGGGTAAGAGGAGGGAGGGTGTTGAACCAGTTATTAGTGAACTTGAGCCCAGGATATATGCTGGGAAGTCCAAACAGTGAGTTGGAAATGAATCTTAGACACTGCCAAAACCTTACTCCCCTCCAGCACAGCAGTGATGGGGATATGAGAATGTCCATCAGAAGTGGTCCATGCCCCTCCTGTTGCTCCAGCAAGACCTCAGGTAGCCTAAAAGGTCCTTAACTTTGGTGGGAAATTAGTCCATCTGTCGGCTCTGAGATTTGCAGTAGAGGACAAAGGAGGTGGAGAAACGCCTATTCCCTTTCACCCCAGTGTTTCCTAAACACAGGTCCTCTCCCCTCAGGACAAGGTGGGAAGGGAGGTCTGTGACCTGAGGGTGAAACTCGTGTCTCAGCCCTTCTTCTCATGGAGGGGGAGGGGGGAAGCAACCAAAAAAAAACAGGAAAGGTGCTGTTACAGGGAGGAAACTGTTCTAATAAAAGGAAGCCTTGAGCAGGGAAATGCTCATGCATTCTGGGGTTGCAGGTCACCCAGTTTATGTGGAATAAAACAGTAAATTCTGCTCACAGGGTCTGGGCTGAGGAGCCAGCAGGGTTGGAAACATCAGAAACAGGTTATAAAGATATAAATTGAAAGAGTCCTGAGAAAAGAAGCTTCTTTCCATTCACCACCCTTCCAGAGACAGGAGCCACACAGACACTGTCCTGGAACAGGGATGGAGACTAAGGACGTGCAGGATGCAGGCAAAACATTGCACGACAGACTGCAAACTCCCCAGTGATGCCTCCTGCAGCTGCACATTGCTGCCTGCTTTGCTCCAAGAGTTAATTTACCCATATTTAGATCTGGGTGTCCTAAAGTACAATTACCCTTCTGCTTCTCTGTGGTTTTCTTTTTGAAAAGAGGAAGGAGAGGGGCAGAAAAGGAAGAACTTTACCCCAGAGGCCCTTCCATGCTAAGGCCGAATATTTAACAAAATCTAACTTTCTGGCCAGTTTTGCTGGAGCCAGTGAATGAATCGCAGTTTAGCTCTGCCACAGGCTAAGGGAGCGCAGAGCCTGAGTCATGACAGACCAAAGGGAGTGATACATCAGAAGCAAGATCGATGCTGGTCAGCCTTGAGTGCTACAGCAGAGGAGCACCATTAAACAGCTGCCAAGGACCATTCACTCTCTATGACGTTCTTCCATTTTGCTGCATTAGTTATGGTTTCCAAAAATGACCTCTCTTGACTCAAGGGATTTTTTGAGAGAAATTTCTCTGTTTAAATTTAATGCATTGTGAATCCACTCAGATTCTGTGAGAGGTGCATTTGACACTTGACTGACTTGCTTGACACAAAAATAGTTCTGGAAAATTAACCCTTCTTTGCTAAGCCTCTGTCTCGTGAGTAAATGGTAGCTAATGCTAGGAAAGGAATGGAATTTTTCATGGGAGTCATGATGCCTGAAGAAAGCAGGACTTGCATCTCAGGGCTCACACAAGTGGTGCAAAAAAAGTAGTGATGGCTTTAAATAAATGGTTAACTAATTGTTGGGAAAGCTGAGGAGTTTCATTTACTATGTTTAGTTTGCTTAAACCATCTTCAGACACAGTAGCCAAGACTGGTGGAGTATCTGGGGGAGAGGCATTTACCAAACTAGAGACTGGAACAGGTCAGAAATGTGTTAAAAATGAAGTAGCAATTGGTGCTGGTGGATCTGGCAGAGATGCACGTGAATTTGCATCCATGCTAACTTCTGGTATATGCTTTCCTGTTCCTGGAGTTAGAGATTTCTGTAGGGTGTTGCTTTTGTGGAGCCCAGTTAATGGTGCCCATTAACTTCAACAAACTGCAGTTTTCCGAAGAATCTTGCACATGTTTCTCCTGTCCCACAAACAGGAGAACAAGAGCTCTGATTTCCTTCCATTTTACTTTAATATCTTGACAAGAAGTGATTTTATATGGACATCTGACAGTTTTGGATCACTTGAGGACACACACAAGAGGCAAAATATCAGTGGTGATGTTCACAATCCATTCCTCTATTGGTTCAGTGAACAGTTTGGTTTTGTTTGCTCCTGCATTTGACAGACTGTGAAATTACTGTCTCACTATTAACAGGGCAAATGAAGATCTTAGTACTGTTTGGGTGCATTGAAATACCTGCACTACAAAAGAAGATTGGGTTTTGAAGAGCTTCCCATGGAAATCTTGAGTAGTTAATACATCTTTCATTACTGCATATTTTACTTTCCTTTGATACATGTGAACAAGAGCTTGTTTCTTGTGTCTCTGCTTCCTGTAAATGCCAGAGCCTGTAAATGTAGCATCCTAATTGGAAAAAATATGCTTTAAATTTACTTGTCTTTTTAAAAAGAAACCATATTTAAAAAGCAAACGGAACCATTTCGTACAATTGATGGGGAGGTTTTTTTGTTCGCTTTTCTGTTTTTCCAGAACACTCAAGCCTTTCTGCAGCAGTTCAGTTGATTTCCACCATAGATGCTACCAGAAACCTGAAATACAGAAAGCACTGATATACTCACTATCCTGAGAAAAATCATTTGAAGGCCTTTACTGCCCTGCTGTCGTGTTGCAGATACACACCGAGTGCACCAGCTTCTGCATCCTCTTCCCCTACCCTGAGTTTCGGCTGCTTCTGCAGGATCACCTCTGATGTGGTGCAGGTGACTCTGGGCCTACCTTACTGCTATGGACTTCTCTGATGCTCATGGGACTCTTGGCTGACCCTTCTTCGCAGCACCAAACCCACTCTGCCCTTCTTGCTGGGGTACAACAGGACTGCAGCTGGTTGGGGAGGGCACTGCCTGTGGCTTCCGAATCATCTTTGCAGATCAGCCCACTAACACTGGTAAGATGTGTACTTAGACTAATATTTTTCTCAAGAAATTCTCTAATCTTTAAAATATTTTGCTTTGTGCATTAAATCCATATCTGAAAATAGTGGCAGATCAAGTATTTCAGCTTACAAAGGAGCTTTTTTCCTGCAGTGGACGTGCTAGTGCTTTTAAGGGTTGCCACCTGCAGACTGCGCTGCTTACTGTTTTCTGCCTGTAAACTTGGCTCATGTGGCACCAAAGCCAAATGTGCAGGCTGCTATCTTCAGGTGCTACAGTGAATCCTACCTGACTTAAGTCTGGCTTCAGAGTCCACTTAAATAATTATAAATGTCTTGTGGATTGCCTGAGAGCATTCACTGCGGTAAACTATGTACTCTATTGTGCTCTTGAATCAAGACACTATTTCAGTGCCTACTGCTCTAAGAGAGTCATTTGGTTGACTGAAGTTCCTCTCTCAAGCCCTTACCAAACATGTTAGTGTAGACATACTAGGGAGGCTTTTGACCAAATGTGGCAAGAAATCTATTGTGCTTATTATCTGTATTTGCTTATTGTTTGTTTTTTTTGTGGATTACCTAAGGTACTTAGCTTTAGCTCTTTGTATTAGTGAATAGCAAAAAATATCTACAACAAGGTAAGTGACATTCAGAGTTAGGCTCTGTCTGAACAGCTTTTCAAAGTAAGTGTTCCTATCTTGTAATCCAAATAAATATTCAAAGTAAAAATCATCTTTCTGTAACTGCTAGCCTAAAATACTCAGCCAAAACCCTCTTCTATTAACTTCCGCAAGGAGGGAGATGGTCTTCAAGGGAGTTTCAGTTTTTTAGATCAAGGTATTTGGTTTTGCTTTTGGGTTGTGATGTTACTTGGTTTCATTTTATAATATTTAAGTCAGATCTTTGTATGAGGCAGGCTTGCATCTACTTACTAGAAAGTCAAAGACTGTTAGAGAAGGAAATAGTCCTTTCAGTTCCACATTCAAAGGCACCTTGTAACGTGGCTGCTGAATTGGATTCATCAGAAGTAAAGGCTTATCTTCTTCTTGACATTTGTGGAGCTGGTTGATTCTTTTTATTCTGAACTATACATTCTTTCTTGGAAATGATCTGTATTAAGAGGTTTTCCCAATTCCTAATATAAGTTCTGCATATTCATAATTGAAAGCTTACAAGGAAAAGCATTAAAGAAAAAAGCTGGCTCAAACCTGGCAGAGCACACTGGGAATGAAAAAGATCGCTGGGACAAAACCAGCGTAACTGCAGTAGCCAGAATTCTCCTGACCATCATAAAACCACTTCCTGACATTAGCTGAAGGCTAATGTGGCAGGAGGGTGAGGTGGTGGCCTGTGCCAGCAGCTGGTGTTCATGCAGGGCTATGTACTGACATTACAATACTTACACTACACACAGAGGTAGAACTGAACAAGGGGACCCACCATGTATTCTCTGCTTAAGAAATGCCTTTTTATTTCTTCTATTGTGTAAATCACACAGCTTATTTCAATTTAGTTTTTACTGGTTTGAAAATATGCTGTCCCTATAAGAAGACTACCTATGAAAGGGAAATAGTTGTTAGTATATGTAATTAAATGCACATACATATATATTTATGTTTTATATTAGAATAACAATGATAACTGAGGAACCCATGAGAGGTCTTACTATGGAGCCTTATTGCAGGAGGCACAAATTGCTTCCTTGATGACAAACTAGAGATATTGTTCACTTTGATCAGGGAGAAGGCCAGAAAATTTTGAAACAGTATTCCTCTTTTTCCTTAGCTTTTGGTAAGTAATACATTCCCCTACAAAGTTAGCACCACAGAATTAATAGCACAAGGTCAGAGTTAAACTTGTTATATGAAAATTACACTTAGTAATGATCCGAGCTTTAAAAACTATCTGATACCCATTTCAGAAATGAGACAGCTCAATTCCTTCCTACATTTCATTTGTTTTAAGGCAGAGAATGGAAATGGTATTAGTTTTTCTGCCAGCATATTAAAACATGTTTTTATTAACAGGTAATTGCTTTGGGTCTTGGAAAGCATTAGCAGCAGCAGCAAATACTTCTGGAAAGCTGAAAAATGTGTTTCAGGTTCCTTTGAATGAAAATGTAAAGCCGATCCAACAGGGTATTTCCCTTCCCTGAACATAAGTTGGGAGAATTTTACATAGGTTCTACAGCCAAGAGCTACTTTAAATCTCATTTTGAACTCAAGTAATCTGTTAAATAAACACTCATTTGGGTGAGAAGACACCCTGTGCTTTCCTTTTTAGACAAAACAGGTACAAAATACCTAAATGCTTAACAATTTCAACTGAAATTCAAAGACAAGTCCATATTTGAGTACTATATGGAATTGTTTTACTTTCAGGTTTGGACTAGTAGGGATAAGCAGGGAAGGGGGGATGTTGATATCCCCTATGGTGGTTTTTCCAGGATAGTTTCCTAGGTGGATATAGTTATAACCATGTAAAGGTGTCAGTGGATTAGAAGAAAGTCATTGGTACATGAGACTTAAATGTGATGTGATTAAATGAAGCTATCATCTAGCTCATCAAAAAGAAAACTGAGAAGCGGCTTTATTACACCACGTGAATGTGGTGAAATGAAGGAGAATCATAGAATCATGGAATAGTTAGTGTTGGAAAGGATCTTAAGATCAAGTTCCAGCCCCCCAAATGCCGATAAACTTTTTGGTCTTGCAAGGGAGGACAAATCAAAAATAAAAGTTGAAAGTTAAATTCAGATAAAAATCCATTAGAAGTGATTTTTAGAGTGAGAATGACTGGGACAGTCTACTGAGGGATGCAGTGGATTCTGCATCTCTGATGGAGGCTGCATCTCTGAGTGGTGGTTGCCTTTGGGAAAGACATGAGGTCCTGAGCTCAAAAGAGGGTGAGTGTAATAGTCTGAAAATAATCAGTATACGGACTGGATATAAAGACAGTCCCTCTAGGATGTAAACACTCTAAGGGTTACATCATAAGTTTCATCAAGCACGTAGCTGCCATTCCTGCAGCTATGAGATCAATAAGCTGTGTGGCAAATGTGTTATTAAAACTCAGTGACAGGATTATGGTTGTAAGCAGCTGGAAGTTGGTTCTTTGGAGAAGGTGTTAAAAATAATAGCTGGGATTTACAGGAGGCCAGCTTGGATCATGTGGCAGAATATCAAGCAATATTCAGAAGAATTTTCCAGATTGCCTCAAGGAGCCAGAAAAAAGGAGGTCCACTTACAGTAATGGTGTGAGCATAGAGATATTAACAATAGTCATTTTAATAGAAATTTATAAATGTGTGAGTCAGCAGAATTCGATGGCAAGGTCCATTCTGTTACATACAAAAAGAGATTGTGTCAAATTGTGGTGATTTGTACAGAATTGGATTAAAGGGATTAACACACAATTGAATTGAAATAAGGTGTATGGAAACCGAAAACACAAAGTCATAAGGGAGACCGTCCCTCTGAGTCACCAGGTTCAGAATATACCCCCTTACTTCCTCAATTCCTGATGGAGCCTAGGCGCAGCTGGACATAGGCCTTGTCTCATACTTGGATACCAGTTTATGTCTAATGGAATTTAAAAGGAAATGGAGGCTGGGGGATTAAAGGTGAAAGGAACAAGGGAAACCTTCCTATTGTGTCACAAGGGTCAGACTAGAGCCCCTTGCTTTCTAAACTGTCTCTTGGAGAGGAGCCTGGGTGTGGCTGGATCTGATCTTAGTCTCAGACCTGGTCCAACAGTTCATGGCTGAAGGATTACAAATATAATTTAGCAGTAGTTTGTATTGTTGAAATTAATAGCAACACTTGATTATTGCAGCTAATATACATGCACTTACAAGTAAGTATCTAAACTAACACAACACACTAAGATGGAGATATATGGATATATATATGTATATACGTATATCCATGTGCATATGTTAAATTTTAACCTCATGTTCAATGAAAAGGAATATACTAATAATACACTTAAATCAGCTTTCTTCAACAGGCGAAAGGTTGAGTGTCAGTGAACAACAGTAATGGCCCAAGCAGGTGATACCCCTATTTCATAAACTTGAGAGTTTATGGGCTCTGAAAGGCATCCCACTCAGAGGGAGATACCTGGTTGCAGCGTTCCAAGAGAGCTCAAAGGGACTCTTTCTTGGGATCTTTGTTTATAGGGATGAAAGATGGTTGGCTTTAGTTAGTGTAAATTTTCATACTGGCCTCAAATCTTTGTCAGGGAATGATTAACCATCTCCAAAGAACTGATATGATAAGGGAGTAACCAGGCATTCCTGTGATCTGTGTGGTCCTGCCTGCCTTTTTTAGATCAGGGGCCCCACCCATCCAACTCCTTGCATTTATTCAAAGGTTAACAGGAATTCTTGGGAAAGCAGATGAGTCCAGGAGAAAAGGGGAGGGATAAACCACCACAACCACCTATCCTTTCATTTTGTTTCTTTCAATCAAACTTCATGTAGCAATCTGTTTGAAAAGATCCAGTGACTGGCTGAGTCCAACCCCTCTGAATCCTAATGATGAGTGACTCACTGACCTTGGCATCCTTGCTTTTTAAAAGAAAAGAAAGGTGTCCCAGCATAACCAAAACACAGAGTAAGCTTTTAAGGCCAAGCTATCTCATGGGAACAGTTTCCTCCTTTATCTCCTCCTTCATCCAAAGGTACAATTTTCTTTTAAAAGCCTCTGCAGACTGCTGCAACAATTTTGTAATTTGAGGCTAGAAGGAAGCTGGAGTTTTCTAAGGTAATAAAGAAGCAGTTTGATTAGAACATGGCAAACCTCCCAATAGCTCCTAAAATAGGTCTTTTGGGAAGTGTTTATATCACTGAATGGCACAGCTAGGACCTTGTGCATCTGGATGACCATCCATTCATCCTCAGGTTTCTTTATATTATCCTGACAACAGTGAAATAGTTGGAAGCCGGGGCTCAAACCTTTCAGACTCCAAGTCCTTTTTTTACCTGTTCTTGCAGTGAAGCACATTCACATTAAGGCTCATATAGGAAAATAAGGTGATGAAAATGTGCCATAGCCCTGGATTTTATGGTGGAATTTAATGAACTTTACTCCACTATGTAGCTGCATGTGTGGTTCAGCGTGTGGGTCCTTCAGTCTGGTGGCTCAGTTGGAGCGCCTGGATTTGGCAAGTGGGCAGAATGAATTGTGAACAGACCGTGTTGTTTAGGGAATAAGCTGGACTTTATGTCCTTCCCGTTCACTGATGCAGCACATGTTGCTTGGCCGCCAAATGCTGGCAAGAAGTTTGTGAAGGATACAAAATGAGGAGGGTGGAAGAAAAAAAGAGATGCCCCTTTAAACAGACAGATGGAAAATCTCATATATTGAAAAAAGATGTTTGGTAGAAAACAGGCTCTTAAGTCTGTTTGCTATTTTTAGCCAATAATGCACTTGATGAAAGAGTGTTCTTGATAAGGAGTAGCCTCTGATGGGAGGGAGGGAGACAGGACCATGGGCAGGTGGTTATTAAGGCCAGTTTGGTTGGCAGCTGTAAAAGTAAATAGTAGTGCTGCTGTTGGTTAATGAGCAGCAAATGGAGGGATTGAACAAACTTTCAGATCATTAAACAAATGTAAAATTCAGTCAACATCAAAGTAGGGATGGGGTTTAATTTGGACTTAAAAAGAAAGGCAAAAAAAAAAAAAACAACCCAAACCTGGGACTAAATATTTCTGCAGTTCTTGTGTGCTCTCCATCAGACCTGCCTGGGAGCAAGACTGGTACCATAGAGGGGAAGGTTCTGTGTAACTCCTCATTTCTGTGGGTAGGTCTGCAGTGATATCTGTCTCCTTGGACATAATTTCTCCACCAAGGTTCCACCTTCTCTGCAAAATCCTGTCACTCAGATAGTTGGGGACGCGAATCTATTGCTCAGGCAAAGGGCTGCAGCCACTGGGTTACCCTGAAAGCATGCCTCAATCAGGTACCGTGCCGCCATATCCAGCCTACTTCCATTGGAAGGCAGTGAAAGGATCACAGTCAGTAACATTGCTTAAGAAGTTTATTATTGGAAACAGGATGATGCTGATAGAAAATAAATGAAAACTTTAAAAATCAAAGTTTGAATGAAATTGTAACTCAGATACAGCTGTTAGGGGCTTTTGTGTGATTCGAGTGTTACCCATACTCCTAAACTTAGTCTCATGTGGGCACAGACTGTGCTTGCCTCCTCTGCCCAGGGATGAATTTGAGTCCTTAGTCTTCACATTTACCCATTCTAACTGTGAACAGAAGTTCTGTAACATTTTCTTCATTGCAGTCTAGAATAGAGGAAAGCTCATTATTTACATCCAGCATCAGACTCCCCGTTGATGTTACATGGGCACTTTGTGCTCTTTCACTTATACTAAAGTCTATCTAAGACCCAGAAACTAACAGGGAGAAAACAGTAAAGCTGTTGTGTAACTTACTGCTGAAAAGTTTGTTATTAAGATGCTTTAGTACTTTTTTTAATAGCTTTTTTGTAATGCAGATGTTCTGCAGCAAAGCCTGTGGAACCTTGTGTTATTATTCACCCTGAGTATCCTAACTTTCATTTATATTTAAATACTGCGTCTTTTAGCCATTTGGAAAACCCCATAAATATGTGGATTAAGGGGTGGAGGGAACCAATTCTCAACAAAGGAAAAAAGCCCTACAATGTAAAAAGAGAAAGAAAGGTAAAGACATGATTTCCCCTCACACCTGCACAGAAGGATGGCCAGCTGATTACTTAGTGCTTTCAGATGGCTAGATCAGCCTGTGCTTGGGGTTTTTATCATCTCTTTTCTCTCTTCTCTCCCCTGCCTCTTGCCCATTACAGAGATGAGGGAAATCATTTGAATAGCAGTCCTAGCACTAGTAGTAATCAAAGAACTATTCTGTTCTTATTTCAGAATCAAGTAAAAATCATTGTTCTTCCCCCACCACCACCCGTTCTTTCCTCTTGATGTAATACATTATGGCCACTTCTTAGGTTCTTGTTCATTTTGGGGTAGATCATGATTTAGGTGACTGATTGCAGGGAGGAGCCAGGAGTTCCCCTTTCTGCACTGAGTGGATGCATGCCGAGGACAGGAGTCTCACAGCCAGTTTAAGCCAGCAGCAGTGTTTTATCTTCTTCTCACAGCAACAAAGAATCACTGTGGGGATATCACAAGGTTGCTTTGAGGGGCTTGGCCTGGGCTGTTGCCACCCAGCCTACGCAGGCTGCTGTTTTATTGTGACTCATGTTGCTCAGCCCACTGTTTTTTGCCTGTCTTCAGTCTCACTTCTTACACCCAAAATCACACTGGTTAGTGATTATGGTTTTCTTTGCAAGTTAATCTAAAATGTTCATTACTATTTTGTCTATTCAATTACCAGTTAAAAGCCAAAAGGAGCACTGTCGCATCTGAGGGCCCAGAATTAATAGGTGCAAAAGCAGCAGGTCCAGGAGGTATAATTATGCCCCAGCGTTTCCTACAGGATAGACTTGAGGAAGATGGTGGCAGCTACTATGGTTTGCAGGGAAGTTGAAAAGCTATTTGTGCAAATTCTTGAGGCTAAATTTAGTCTGTTAGGACTGGGTTTGAGGCCACTCCTCCCCAATTTCTAGTTCAGGGCTGTGTTTATTATCTTTCAGCAGCTGCACAGCAGTCAGCCCTGGAGACTGAAGAGAATAATCATTGTGTTTTGATCCAAAGCTCCTTTTCAGAGCTAATAAATAAGTTAGTTTTTATTTGTGGGTTATGTGACAGTTTGGAAGCCCACACCATTCAAAGGTGTATTTCATTGGCACAGGTAATTAGTAAACATTACCCCAGCACTGTAATTTGCTGTTTGTTTTCCCTCTGAAGCAGATAGATATAAATTACTTTAAAGGGCAGACCTGTGCAAGAGAAAGCGTTCAGGCACCCAAACACTAGCTTCTAGCAATTAAAGAGATATTACTGGCATCAACAAGATTATTGTAATTTTTAAACTATACAGCTGCTTATGACTACAGTGCTCTCCTGGAAAGGCAGCTGATGACGAGCATGCCTGGCTAGCAAGCTCTGGGGTGGGCTGGGAATTACCCACTGCTGTGCTAAGACTGGTTATCTTGGAGGCCTTTGCCTGGCTTTCTCTCTCAGTGCATCATTATTGCTGCTGGTATTTTCAAGTCAGCTTCTATGCCTTGAGCTGAACTTGCGGCCTACCTTGCCTGCATATTGCAGTGAGGACAGCCAGATGGGAATTGTTCAGTGAAACAGCTTTGTCAAAACTGAAGTTGTTCTGTAGGAATGTGGTGAATTCGGTGGATTTCTAGGAGGCTGTGCAGCTTGTGGCAGGTTCTTGCTGGTCCCCAAATGCCAACCTAGCCCTCGGCACTGGGAACTGGTGCTTGTGAGGCTGCAGCACTCCTGACCTCAGAGCAGGATTGCCCTGGCCCCCCAGTCTGAACTCAGAGTGTCACTCCACAATGGCTGGGCACAGTGCGGCATTGTGAAGACAGGGCTAAACCTCGGAAGTCCTAAATCCAGCCTTGGATTACCTAACCTCCATTAAGCATAGGAGCCCATGTTTTACTGGGCTTGTCTCAGATTTTGACATCCAGAGACCGGGTCTCAGATAAGTCTTGGGATGTGCTTTAATTAAAAAACTAATAAAAAGTGTTTTGTAGGTGAAATTTATTGGGTTTTCTCTGCTGTGGGAGACATCAAAGCTTCTCTTTTGTTCTGAAAGAAAATTGTTTCTCTACTTTTAAAGCAGTTTCGGACTTCACACTGAACAAACTTCTTGCTTTCCTGTTACTATGAATCTGTAGTGGGGTCACTGGCCCCAGCTCTAGTGCTGCCCCGCAGCTCTGCTGCCCAGTATAGAGCAGCAGAGCACCTCTGCTGCTGCAACACTGCTGCCCGTGAGAGACTCTCACCACTGTTCACACAGTTTTAGCTGAACTGAGAGAGACAATAAAACAGCTTGGAGGCCCATTTATAATTACACAGAGGGAGGGAAATTAAAATGACAGTATTTAAGGTTTTGCTCTCTCCTGGTGACATCGAGACATGGGGTTCACGCTTGGCAAAGGCAAAGTAAGAAGCCAAGGACGAAACCTCAGACAACCCCATTCTTGTTGCAGAGGATAGTCAGTGGGCCATTCACTCCCTCTTCTCCCTTGTACAGGTATGTCATTCATTTTATTAGTCCCTTGTAAATTCTGTGGCAGATAATGACATAATTGAACTTAAACAAACTAGACTAGACTCTGCTATGGTTTAGTGAACATTTATGTCACTCAAGGACCAGGAGACCTCTGGAGAGGTTTGGGGTTTTGTTTTTCTTTAGGTTTTTTTCTTTCCTTAAAAACTTCCAAAAAATCAAATGTCCGTGGCGTTTTCTGGAGCAGGTAGTTCTAATAGAGCTGCGCAGAGATTTGGGTGGCCATCTGCTTCTTGTGTGCGAGAAAGAGACAGGATTACTTCTACCCGAAAGGTAGAGTCACAAAGGTGTCCCCCCAGGCATCTCAGGAAACACTAATTCTTCCTGAGTCAGGTGGATAAAAGATTATGACACAAATGGTTACATTCAAAGGAAATTATCTCCTCCCCAAAGAGTAATTCTTTTTTCTGATATATAATGCTAATAGATTAACAATCTATTACTTAGATTGGGAGAGCTGTATGTATAGCATGTTATATGTTGCTCAGATAATTGAAAGGAGAGCATCTGTTGTATGGAAAATTGCCTAAGCTGCTAGTGAAGTATGGCCACATTCTTGACTCCATAAATGTGTGTGGTTACAATTTAGAGCAGGAGAAATACAGCTGTGTTTAGTTGGCATTGAGTTGAGCTTTGCTCTGAACAGGCATTTTATGGAAAAGAGTATAAATGGTGGGGAGCTCGTTCTGAAGGGGCTTCTCATTCATAGGCAGTTCTTACTGGAATCTGCAGTACCCAGAGGGCTTCTTTCTTGTCCACAGTAGCACGAACACTAAAATGAGTCCGCGCAATGGCTGAGGTTGACCCTGAACATGGAGAATCAGTCCTAGACTGACTTCAGCTTAGGGCTGAAGCATCCTGGAGATATAAACAACCTGTATTCCCTGTGACCTCTTGGTAACTGTGGGATTCTTTCTAGAGAGTGTTTAAGCTTTGCCAAAACCCCACTGCAGGCAGGCACTAAACTAGAGTAGGCTCTAAGGAGATGTTACAGCTAATCTTATATCTAGATTGTTAAAAATAGTAGCATTTAAGAAGGCCTTGTGCCTTCTTTCTTTTCTTGCTTTCTTTTTAATTTCACTGCAATAACCATGGTTAGGTGGCTAAGACCAGGCAGTGAGAATCATCTCCCTGCATGATTCTGTTAGCTGAGGCCTTCTCCCTCTGCATTAAACATTCATGGTGTTTAGAATAAATGTTGCATGCATTCTTCTGTTGGAATAAGAAGCAAACTTCCTCAGTGAAGTAATTAGGATGTGGGTCACAGGGTTTTATATAGCAAGTCAGGCTTCATTTTAGTGTGCAGAATTTCTGCGCTAGGCCTTTTATTAAGAAAGTCCGTTTGTTTTGAAAAACCTTTAATCAATACATCCTAATGAAAATCATGTCAGATAACTGGTAGTCCTTAAGATTTTGGTTTTATACCCAAGAGGCTTCTAGCTTACTGATGACATAAGTGTATTTATTTACTGACTAGATCAATAGCCTGCTCAATAATGTTTTTTTTGCCAAGGTTACAGGCATTTGGCTGGAAATAATTAGAACTGTTTGTGATGATGGATTTTTCTGAAACTCGCTGTAATACCTGAAGAAACTCCTGTCTGGGTGCCTTGGGGCTCAGACAGAGCTGTATTTAGTTTCATGTGCAGCACAGTCCTCCAAGCCCGGTCTAATACGTAGAGTCTGTTTAATTTTCTATGACCTGACTTCCAAATATTGCCATCCACAAGGCCACAGTTTGTGCCCTAAAGCCCATGTGTAGAATTATATCACATTTGTAGCATTTATATGTGAGGGTATTTGTCTGCAGCGGTTGATGGGAAGCATTGAGGTTTGGTAGTGGGCTTTGATCCCAGAAACTTCGGAGCGTCTGGCTTATGGGTGAGCTCTGGATGGGGTTATATGACATTGCAAGGACCTTAGCGGGGATAAAGATCATCTTCTTTCATTTATAATGTTTCTTAGCTGTCCTGTGTGGGCCTTAATAAGGGGTGATTGCACTGTTGCCTGGAGTCAACTTATAGAAGATGGCAAAAGTGATTAAAAAGCAAGTACTGCTGTGAAGAAGCATATACTTTTGCCGGCAAGTATCAGTGTGAATAGTGAAGATGGCTGGTAAATCCCTGCAGTGCTGTCAGAATGATGCCATCAGCAGCAGAGATGTGAGCTCTCCAAGGCTGCTGTGAAGAGTGACAGTCTGCCTATGAGAAGCAAAGAATCTGGAGAAAATGAAAAAATTAAATAGCAGTTCTTCTTTATTTTATGACAAAGAGGCTCTAAGAGGCTCTAATAAAGATTAGATGCTTCTCCAAACTGTAGTTCCAAAAACCTCTTAAAACCAGCAAAGTGACCAAGAATACATTTGGTTTAACCTTAAACACATGGGTACTTTCATTTTTCTTTTTTTTTTTTTTTTTTAGGGCTGACTAACCTGCACTGGATTGTAGTTTCTTTTCCTGCATGAGGCTCCTTTGTTGTTAATTCCACAGTACTTTGTCACTCAGTGAGGCTCACACTTGAGACCTCCTTCTATTGTCCTTGCATTATACTGGGTCAATGAGGTCCCTTTTCAGTGGTGTCTGAGCAATGAATCTCCACTAGTCAGAGGGTGTTATGCTAGCACATGCCTTAGCTGTGTTGCACAGCTCAGTAATAAATACATCTGACTACTGCATCCCATCCTTTTCCCAGGGCGTCTGTTTGCCTTTGTGCACAGAAGCCAGACATA
Organism: Lathamus discolor; assembly: GCF_037157495.1. Classification (NCBI taxonomy): domain Eukaryota; kingdom Metazoa; phylum Chordata; class Aves; order Psittaciformes; family Psittacidae; genus Lathamus; species Lathamus discolor. The sequence goes on along the minus strand of NC_088886.1, from coordinate 60,038,601 downwards.
CATATTTATTACTGGATGGAACAATAATTAGGAAATCTTTCATTTGAGTTATGCTTTTTACGCTGTTGCTTGCTGTTGTGCACAGATATATTGGGGACTAAACACAATTTGATTACAATGACAAAAAGCAGGAGAAGAAGCATCTGTTTTCAGTGAGGATATAGTCTCAAAACTGATTATAGTGATAGCTTTTATCATACTCTTTCTTCATCCCTTTTCCCGTAGGTTAAGTCTCAAGTCATTGATGCAGTATCCCAGAAATAACATTTCAGTTTATTCCCAGATGGCCTCCTCAGCTGTGTATTTGGAGCCACTTGCACATAAATTACAGGGAAAGCTTATAGGAGCATAAAGTATTTTCAGTAAAACCTAAAACCTTTGACTTTTAAGCTTGCTCATGACGAACATCCCAACTATGTGAAAACTAGAGCACATCCTTAGAGAACAGAATCAGTGTTTATAATAATTTAAAAAGAGAATGATACCACAGATGGGATGGTTAGAAATGAGATCCTCCTGAATGGGAGTGTAAAATGGCATCCAAGTGAGTAGTTGACTTTCACAGATTTAGCCCTGCCTTTTAGTGTGTCCTTAATTAAAACTGAAGAGTAAAGCATAGATTTTATGCTTAAAGCATGTAAGTATATATACACGCATGTATTCACACACTTATCTAAAGTAATTTACATTAAAATATGTTCTTCAAAAGATCTCTGATATCTTCAACAGGAAAAGCCATCAGGTTCTTGACTCATCTTTCCCTGATAATATCGTAAACCTAAAGAACTACTTAGACTAAGTGCTTGCTTTTACTTGGCTAAATTTAGGTAGGATGATCCACTCTTAAATTAAGAGCTAGATTTGCATAGCAAGACAATGGCAGTTAAGCATCTAAATGCCTAGAGCAGATCTTCCAACTTCCTTACATCACAAAGCTGTCATCAATCTCACTGCTAGATGAATTCTAGGAAATCAGACTCGCTTTGTGGGTACAAAGCATGTTGCGAAGACATGGCCCTGAAGTTTAGTTTAAATCATAAGAACAACCATGTGGCATCCAACTGGTATTCTAAGTCTGAAAATGGACAATAGCATTTACTTAAGGGAAAGAGTGTCAGCAGCAAGGGAAGATGGTATCCTTCCCTTGGCATGGCCTCCTAGCTCACCAAGGTCAGTTCTTTAGGGATTTCTTTGTGCTCAAGGCTGCCCCTAGACCACTTTATGCTTAGCAGCTGCTGATGAGTCTGCGTTCTGTGAATTTTTGGAGCCCATTTGTGAGCCTTTCTCATTTTGAACCCATTTGCACTTTGGCTCTCTAAGATACTGTGGTAATGATTTCCATAGTATAGTTAATTGCCTTCCTCAATGTAAGAGCCTGACAGAGGTCTGCTCAGTGGAAGAGAGAGGGAACATAGTTAACCTTGCTGGAAGTAGATTGCCACGGAAGTGTACAAAGGAAACTTTAGTTAGGGTCATCTTACAACATATAGGCCAAAAGCAATGCAATCATTTTTCTTGAAGAAAAGTAGAAATAGAACTTTAAACACTTTGAATGTATGGCTTGTGTAGGGAGACACAGTCTGTCTTTCACCACGTAAATTGAGTTGAAAATAAGTATTTTGTAGAATCATAGAGTAGTTAGGGTTGGAAAGGACTTTAAAATCATCTTAAAATCATTTATATGCATGAATCCTTGTCTCTGTTTCCTCCTTGTTGACATGTATCAGGAGTTGATCCTCACACTCTAAGCAGACCAGGACATGTACTCTCTGCTCTCATCTCTTTCTGTGAAACTCTGGGCTTGGGTGTAGGTTTCCATAACCAACCATGCCAACCTCATGAAGTTCAACCATGACAAGGGCAAGGTCCTGCACCTGGGTTGGAGCAATCCCAGGCACAGCTACAGGTTGGGCAGAGAAGAGATTCAGAGCAGCCCTGCAGAGAAGGACTTGGGGTGTTGGTCGATGAGAAAATGAACATGAGCCGGCAGTGTGTGCTCGCAGCCCAGAAAGCCAACCGTATCCTGGGCTGCATCAAAAGGAGCGTGACCAGCAGGTTGAAGGAGGTGATCCTGCCCCTCTACTCTGCTCTTGTGAGACCTCACCTGGAGTACTGTGTGCAGTTCTGGTGTCCTCAACATAAAAAGGACATGGAACTGTTGGAACAAGTCCAGAGGAGGGCCACGAGGATGATCAGGGGACTGGAGCACCTCCTGTATGAAGACAGGCTGAGAAAGTTGGGGCTGTTCAGCCTGGAGAAGGCCATATGGAGACCTCATAGCAGCCTTCCAGTGTCCGAAGGGGGCCTATAGGGATGCTGGGGAGGGACTCTTTGTCAGGGACTGTAGTGACAGGACAAGGGGTAACGGGCTAAAACTTAAACGGGGAAGTTTAGATTGGATATAAGGAGGAAATTTTTTCCTGTTATGGTGGTGAGACACTGGAATGGGTTGCCCAGGGAGGTTGTGAATGCTCCATCCCTGGGGGTGTTCAAGGCCAGGTTGGACGAAGCCTTGGGTGGCATGGTTTAGTGTGAGGTGTCCCTGTCCATGGCAGGGGTGTTGGAACTGGATGATCTTCAGGTGTTTTCCAGCCCTAACTTTTCTATGATTCTATAATAGCAGTAGATCCCTTTGTAAAGACAGTTGGTCTGCTCTGTTAAAAGACTTTGCTCTTACTTTTTTATTTCAGGCTAGCAATTAAGTGTTCTGTCAGAAGATGAGTTGCTCACTTGCCCACCTGAGATTTGCTCTGGGCAGAAGCCAGTTCTTTGAACAAAAACATTTCTTTTTTGTCTATAAGCTTATCAAGGCTTTACAGCCCTGCACTGTGAGCTTTGTGCAGAGGAGGGGTGTCTTTCCTGGCACTGCCAGGGGTCTCTGGCCAAACTGGCTTCCAGAGGTACTGATGGAAGGGTAGATTTTTGCACTGAAGGATGGCTGGGCACAGGGTAAAGTGCAGAACAGAGAAGTGTAGTAGGAGAACAATGCATACATATGCAGAAATGTACAGTCACTGTACTTCCAGTAGCAGTCATTTCTTAAAAATGATCATATGTTTCATAGCATCAATTTTCTGTGGTAACATTGCTGAGCATTTTTGTGCTAACTCATTCTTCAAAACTTTGCCCTGCGCCATCCCATTAGATGGACTGGGACGGTTCCTGTGAGCTCACACAACACTAACGTCAGCTGGGCTAGGGTGAAGGTGTGGGTGTGGAGGGGAATAGCAAAAGAGAGCACACAGTATATATGACAGCAAATAGAATGTAGATGACAGCACTAAAAGTATGGATTTGTGTCTGTCACAGAATAGGTGTCATCCCAGTGGATTATCATTTATGGATACTGGAAAGATCTGAATAAACCTGAAGTCATCTCAGAAATAAGAAGGGATATGCAGCCTGTGTCCTTTGTAACCTGCTGTAGTGAGCTCAGCTACTGCTTCTTAATACTGAATATTCATGAAGTCATTAAATGAATAATTGGGATACATTTACACTTTATTACTGTTATGGGATAGCCTGGGCACTTTAATAAGATGCTGATGATTCATTTTGGCATGACAGGAAGAGGGTGCAGAGGGAATTTGTCAGTATGACTTGCTAATGCAAAAATAATTGTTCCATTTTCCAACTTTAATGTCAAGAAAGACACTGATGTTTAAGAGTGAATCTGCCTAATAGTCCCTTTTGATATGTATTAGAGATCTGTACAGACCTAGTGCTCTGCAGCTTGCTGTTTCTATTTCTGCAATGAATGAGCTGAGGAACAGGAGGTAGAAATATCCCCCACTTCCCCCAAAGCTCAGAAATTACCAAGAGCTCCTGTTCATTGCAGATCAATTCTGATGTGCTTGATAAATGAGGAGGATTAGATAAGTAATATGATTACAGTGTAGTAGCAATGGAAAGAGCTTTCCATTACACTTGAGACCTTGACTCTTGAAATATAATGAAGCTTTTATGGGTCAATTTAATTATATTTGAGCTATGCAAATATTTACCTTGGCTACATATTGAAAAGTTACATCCTGTAAGTCAGCTCCATGAATATATCTGCTATAAAGATATAAAACCATTTATAAAGGTAGTAGAAATTCAAATTTAAATGAAAACTAGGCTTAAAACCTTCCTTGACTCAATCCAGTGTTCTTATTTCTGTAATTGTTAATCATGGTCATCTCCCACATGGTGACTTTCCTTTTACTAACATTGATGTCCTTGTTGCCATGAGATGTGCTAGCTGACATCACAGTGCTTGTACTGGGCAATGTGTTGAACCTGAGGCTGATCTGTCCTCCTGCACAGGACTTGTGTTTGCCTCCAGAAGCTCATGGTGGGTCTGTGTCTCATCCTGTGGGTTAGATTGTCTTGATTGTAGACGGGAAGAAAGCTGCCACTGAAAGGAAGTGGCCTTGGCAGTGTGTGTATGTCTGTAGGGAGCTTCCCCAAGATCTCAGAGTTGTCAGAAAAAGGTGAACATAGCAGACATAACACATATAAAGGCAGATGCAAGCCTTCAGGCAGCTCATCTACAAGAATTTCCAGACTATGTACTCTACATCTGCCAGACCGTTCCCATTACATGTCTTTGATAAATAGTGCTTATTAAAGAGTAAGAAATTTCTCTTTCCCCAGAGAAGCTGTTTCATACATTTTTCAATCTTTAAACGAAATGAAAAAGTGTAATGAAAAAGCCCCCATTCAACCTCCCCCGGTGAGCCTCCAGTCAAGATTTTCCTGAGTATATAAATTCTTAATTTGCTGCAGATAATGTCTATCAGATGATAGTACCAGGAGCACAAGTGGAAATTAAAGAACAGGACATTTGGAACAGACGTTATTAAGCACTTTTTCATAAGGAGAAACATTAGTGTGTTGAGTTAAGGCATGGCTGTCAAGGCAAGAGAAGCCAGCTGAGGTCATACAGAAAGACTTTAGAAGGCTGCCTTCTGCAGCAGGTCAGCCATGCAGGTGTGTCTGGCATAGGGTGTGATGCTCCATTTTGCTGGGTCATGTTGAGAAGTGTAGTAAAATACCCTCATGAGAACAAAAGCACATGTTGCATTGTATCACATCTATAAAGCATTGTTGCACCTCAGAAAGGGGCAGGTACCCCATGTGTGACAGGAGTATCTGGTTCACCTGAAGCACTGTCTGAGATTCGTAAGTCTCTTCTCTTATGTCTCTTCTCAGAGACTTTGAGGAATACAAAATGGGATGTTACATTTCATTTGTTTAGTTAGCAATGTTGAGAGCCTAAAACAGAGGGGTTTTCCATCTTCCCTTCTCCACTGTTGATGGCACTTATGTGTGAAACGGCAATGGTGGTATATCATATAAATGCAAGATTTCTGAAGGGATTTTTAATCTCTCTAGTTTTGAAGAGGGAATCTGCTCATTTTTTCTAGAACATGAAAAAAAAAGGCCTAGAATGTGACGTGTTTTGGTGAATACCTAAAAATCACAGAAGAATATAAGAAAATAATACTAAAATCCTTCCTGTAATATAGTGAGGTTCATCAACAGCACTCCTACAGTTTTGCACAAGGCTTTATCTCTCTTTCATAGATGAGGAAATGAAGGCTAGCAAGAAGAAAGCAACTTGCCATGTTCAAATAATGAATCAGTAGATGAACAGGGGATAGAGTGTATGTCTTGATTCAGCATTCCATCCTGGAGGCCTCAGGCCAGAACAAGAGAGTTTACAATTAGCATTTTAGTGATTAGAACATGCCATTTTTTTTCCTTGTATATTTCGGGAAAGGGATAATTATTTTCAGATTATTTTTTCATTATTCTGTTTTTCTATGACATGAATATTTCTATGGGGGATCAAGCAAAGAATTATGAAGTATTTGATCTGAAGCAAAACATGTTTACTTTGAGTGACCACTTACTGTAACAGCATATTGAAATGCAAACTGGAACTTCTAACTTGCTTTGAAAAGAAGTGGTTTTGAGTCTGGCTTCCTAAGCAAGAAGATCTGTTGCTATATCCTGAAAAATGGCTGATTATGTGTGTGCCCACCTGTACATGAGCATGTCTGTGCTCAAACAGTTTTGAACCGTGCATCTTCTGGTTGAGAAAATTTGACTGATCTACCCACAATATATCAGTCAAGTGGGGAAATACGGTCCTTGTTTTGACGTTTGGCAAAATAATGGACAGCACTGACTCCTGTGCCTGCATGTTCCAACGTCTTCTTTATACTGCAGCTGAAATTAACCTAAAGGGAATCTCTCCTATTTCCAAATGAAAAGAAAATCTTCATATTCTGCAAAATGCAGCTATTGTTCTGGCTCTAACCGGAGAAATCCTTTTGAAATGAATTCCCAATAAAGCAATAAACTTCCTGCTTAACAAGTTTACAGTGCAAAACTTATTTGACAATGCAATAAAATAGTATCTCAATCACAGTACAGATTCAAGGCTACTTGTTAAATGAGGCAGTGTTTCCTCTTTCCAGAAACTCCAGTTCTAATTTAGATGCAAGCTTGTTCAAAAAATATGGTTTTGGTGCAAGGTTATCCTTGTGAGAAGCTCCCAGAAGGGACTGTAGAAGAGGTTATTCTTTCTGGGCTATCAGTAATTTCGAGTGTAACTTCTCACGATGGAAGAAAGCTTCAGCACTGGAAATGTTAATGGATTGAATTTAAAGTGTCTGTTAGTAACTTTGAAGTGCATTTTCTGGTGGAAAATCAGGTTTGTCAACAATGTTCTTACATGTTAAAGACTAAACGTCCTAGAAGTAGAAAACTTATTACCCTCATCTGGATTTTTTTAAATCAAATATTCATAAAGCCATATCTGAATTTCAAGAAGAAAAATAGCCTTTAAATTCTGAAGTAATATATTCTCCCATCTCATTAAAAAGCAGAAATCTATCTTGCATCTTATGTGCTCTTCCTCATTACAAGACTATTTATATAACAGTCTGATATACATCAGCTCTTCTTAGGCTTACAGCCTTTGAAAATCATATAAAATACTTTCCTGGTTGTTTTAGCCTATGTATCTAATTTTTCATTATTTATGACATACACCAGCTTGACTCTCAAGGTCATACTCCAGAGAAGTCAAAGCACATTTCTTTTTAGGTTTTGTTATATCTCAGAATTCCAATCAGCTGAAAGAAAAAACACCACAGAAAATACAGTGAATGCAATCAAGAACATAATATGGCTTAGGTAAATGCTTTTCAAGGGTGGAGAGTTACTGGGGAGCTTTTTAGCTAGCGCTTTACTTTAATGGTACATTTAACTAATGCCAAATTGCATTGGGGCTCAAGTAAAAGTCTGTGTGACATATATGTAACTACTCAAGAAATCCAGACAGCTCTTTCTGCAAAAATATTCTTAAGACAAAAGGAGACCTGGGAGCTACCCCTGCTTTGTATTCTGAATCTTGCTTTCCCAAGTAGCATGCCCAGGCATTAATCCCAGGAAAGGTTTCATATTGGTGCATTATTCCAAGAGAGCAGAGCAAAGCTCATGGTGGGCAAGGCAGGCAAAACTTACACTGCAGTCACTGTCAGTTGTCAAAGTTTGTCCCAGTGCACCAACTTTTAACCCTTCGTGGTTTGAACCTGCAGGCAGTCGCATGTGTTTCTGTGACAGAGGACATGATATCCAGTGTATGGCTTCTTAGGAACAGCTCTACCCTTTCAACCCACACTCTATATTCTCTTAAAGGCAGAATTAAATAGAGAAAGAACTGTGTAACATTCTGTTGAGTTTGGGAAATTTGCGTCAGAGATATTCAAGATACCTGCATCAGAAATACGAAGGCCAGGTATACCTAGTAATGGTGATAATGCGCCAGAAGAAAAGTCATCCTAATTCCTAGTCATTAGAGATTGGTTTAAACCATAGGCATGGCCCATGGTATAATTTCTAAAGCAAATAATTAGGTAAATTAATAAATGAAATTGGATGTTGTTCTCATCACTATAGGTACCCAGTTCCTCTAATTCTGTTGAAATTTTATGCTAACATAAGGATATGGTGTGGGCTGCTGGCAAAAATGCTAAATATTGAAAATTGCCTGATTGTATATTTATGTCTTAGAACACTGTGAGATTCATTCCTTCTTTTATCTAGAACATCTATTATCCAGACTTCATTGTTTATTTGTTTGTCTGATTTACTTTCTAATCTGAGAAAGGCACAGTAATAGTGCCATGTAAAGAGGGGTGCTCATCTTTTCATTTTAGAGGATTTGCTGGCCTGAGCTGCGTCAGCAGAGCTGAGCCAGGTTCTTCTGTGGCTGAATGTAGGCCTGCAGCTCTTCTAATGACTTGCATCATGAGTACCCAGTGGAAATTAGATGAGAATTTGGCCATTGCATCTGAGTGCTTCACAGCTGTCTTTTCTGATAATGCTACTCTAATGCAAGGGGTCTATCACAGATCAACACCATATCTTCAGAAAACGTCCCACAACATTTCACAACATAGTTATACTCTACTGCTGCCTATAATTCACCAGTGTCTTACTAAGTACTTGCTAATGGGGTTGCTTTGGATTTAAATTCAAAACAGGTCCTTCTGTAACTCATCAGTAATAACCTATATGGCGCTAGGACAACTTTATAGAATCATTAAGCTTAGTTAGCGACTTTTCAACATTTCATAGGCCAAATCTTGACATCTTTGGGCATCCTTTATGTTTGCAACAGCCAAGTCTTACATGTCTTTCTTTAAAAAAAAAAAACCATTACTTGTCCTTCAGTTTCATCCTTGCTGAGTGTACAAGTCCTGCTGACCAGGTAGTTACTTATTTCACCATGAGAACAGTTTCTTGGTAGTCTTCAATTTCCTTTTCCTGTAACATACCATGGCGCAGTGTCCTGAGTTTACAAAGCCAGCTGCTGCCAGCTTTGCATTATATGCACGTTATATTATATACACATATATATACACGTAATGTGCAACCCCAGGCAAAAAAACTTTTTATTTATGAGGCTGCTGTGGGATCAACAACTGGGGAAGAGACACCCTTATGAAGGGTAGGGGCAGAAATCCCTCCCAGTAACGGTGTGTGGGCAGAGTGCACATTTTGGACTAGGGGAGCAGGATAGGATGTCAGGACATGTTGTGACAGGTCCTTGGTTGGCAGTACATACTTTATACTATCTGCACACACAAAGTCACCTTCAGAGCATGGAGCAGTCTGTGGAAAGCCATCCACATGGCAGAGAGAAGCTCTGCAGACAAAACCAGAATAGTTGGTTTTGACAACAGAATTACTGTGGTGGGGATTGTTCACAACCTGTTTATGCAACACATCTTCCCCAAAATCAATCCAACTCTGGGCACTTATGGGCCGTGTGAACATCTACCCTATGGCTGGGGTCAGTGCAGATCCCCAACCCTGAAAGCAGAACAGACTCAGTTTCTCACTGGAAACCACTCTTCCCATTACCTGGATAGCTCCCACATATAAGAGTCTGAAGGACTTCTCAGCCCAAGTGTGGTGCTACAAGGCTGACATTTTAAGCATATTGCAGAGATCTGTTTGTCTTTATTAGTAGATCTTAATTCTAAGCACAAATAGAAGTACTTTGTACTGTGTGGCATCTCTCACCTGGAAATTTCAAGGCAACTTAGAAACATCGGTTAACTGGGACAAGGTAACCAAGGAAACTGGGGCTTTTGTCATTCAGTCATATTGCCCAAGTCAAATGGGAAAGAATTAAAGCAGAATCGAGTGCTAGCTGCTAGCCCTGCCAGCAGTCACAATTCCCAGTTAAATACCTGCTAACTGCATTAAAAGCACAAGCTGGATGGGTGATCTCTGCAGTAGAATTGTTAGCTTTCCTTTCCTAACTATCAAAGATAGTTTCATTAACTAACTATCAAAGATACTGTGTTCTGACAAGTCAGATGCAATATGTGTCCAACTGTGATTTTAACTAGCAGCCTTTGCAAACAAGGGAGTAGTGAGACACAGTCCATCACCATGCATATGCAGTATCTCTGGTGATGCACTTATCACAAGGAGACGAGCCTTCTGCCTTCTTCTCTTTACAAGTGAAGTTTCTGTTGATCAGACGTTGCCCATCCACTTTGAGCTGACAGTGGTTGAGGCTTAGTGTAACTTGGAGGGGAAAATACATGGAGAGATGAGACCTTTAGTTAAAATAACATTTTAAAAAGGAAGAGAGAGTTTCAGTGATTTGTAATGAGAATTGTGACAGGGAAGAAGAGAGGTCGCCCTGAAAAATTTAAGGACTTTTAAGCAGGGTTTAATTTGTACAAAAGGATTTGCAGTACACCTTGAGGCAACGGAGCCATAAATCATGCCTTTCCAGGGCTCATTTATCACCATGATTCGCCCCAGGATTTGGAAAAGGAGGTAGAAGCATTCCAGCTGTTTTGTGCAGCAAAGTGTCATTGATAAATGCAAGTCTCCAAAGTAAACAATAAAATATCAATTATAAGTAAGACATTTGCAAGGAGGCTGCATAGAATTAGGTTTCCTGTGCATTGCAGAGTTGTCTAGATAGTGTCTCCTTCCTCACTGGTGGCATTGATTCCTCCCTACTGGAGCATTTCTTGTCCCTTAAAGCAGGCAACCCAGGCTTCACACGCACTTTCTTATCACTGGCAGGAGGGCAAGGAGTCAGCAAGGCTTTAGCAAGGAACTGGCCACACTCTCCTCCTGTCTTTGCCATGTGCCTGGCAGTGCAGCTGAAGCCAACATTAGCACTCACAGTCACTTGTCCTTGCAGAATTCTCTCTGTTGAAGGCTAACATTTACTCAACAACTCTGCACCCCCTTCCCAGGGAGGGGATGATAATGAAATGAATTCAAAATACACACACCCAGATAAAGGCATTGATAAGCAGAGTACCTTGTGGTCACTTGGGTTAGGCACTGCTCATGCTGCGGCTTCTGCACTGGCTGTGTGGCATGCTGATGGCAAGCTGTGACCCACCTCATTGCAGCAGCAGTGGGCATGGGGAGCTCCCCAGGGCTGGACAAGCTGGGGGTGATGGTGCTACCAGATGTGTCCATGAACCTCCTGCTCCCTGCTGACCGTGTGTGCAACGGTCAGCCATTCATCATCTGCAGAGCTGCTGCTGACTGTGGTTGTGGGGAGAGCAAAAGGGCATTTTGAATTCACTTTGTGGCATACACTAGTTAACATAGGGGAGGGGGGCACCTCACTATTCTAATGTACAGAGAATGTACAGGAATTTAGCTGCATGATGAATATAAAAGATTTTAATAACATCTTTGCAATTAAATCACAGCATAATAACCTCAAAGTTCCACATGTGCATACATTTGTAGAGCACCCAGCACAGTGAACTCCCACTTCTTATAGATCAACAAGAATAATTACCTGAGAGCTAGAATAGTTTGTGATGTTTTCTTCAGCAAAGGCTTTTTATGTCTATCCAAGGTGTTAGTTGCCACTGCATGCTAAAAACTCTTGTAACTTCCCAGCAATTAGTTTAATTTCTAACACTATATAAACACACAGGATAAGAGAAAATGCATGGTGAGAAGGATTTAATGGGTGTAAGATTGCTGTGCTGCCTGTAGGAAATTAAGGTGTTTCCAGTGTTTGGTGACTGGAGGTGTGTGTTAAGCAGAGTTCTGCTGTAGAGCAGTACTCTCCATACTCCCTGTGCAATAGCACTGTGGGGGAAACAGCTTGCCCTTCATGGTTCTGGCTGCACTGGGCACAAAAGCACACTGCTGGGCCTGCAGCACTCCTGCAGTGAGTGCCAGCTTAAGGTTCACTGTGTGGTACTGCCTGAAACCTAAGTGTCTAATGGCTATAGACATATGCCTATTGGTTACGTGTGCCTCAGCCTGTGCATACAAACCTGGATGAGGGCTCTTCCTGGGCTGCTCTTGCTGCAGGGGGCTTGACTGCAAACTCCATGGGCGCTGAGATGTATTAAGGCTTCCTGCATGTTTTGATGAGGGGGTGACGGATGGTGTCTAAACTCAATCCCTCCCCAGACTCGTGCTTGCATGCAGAAACACTGTTCTAGACATATGTGCTTGAAGAAGAAGCAGGGGGCATGCCAGGCTTTGCTTGGTCTTGGTTTCCTGCTGGAAGCTGTTAAGAGTAAGCAGCCCTCCTGGGCCACCTTTCCTCCCTGGAGCTTTTCCTAAAACCAACCTGTTTGACACCATCCTGTCCTGGAGGGTTTGAAAAAATCTATAAATAAGATTCAGGGCAGAAAATCAGCAGTGACCCATTCCCAGAGGGCCTCACTAATGTCCCTAGCCAAGAGAACAAATCTTCTTAAGCATCCCTCTTAAAGAGGTTTGCCTTATGCTGCTCTCCTGCTACAGGTGATATAAACCCAGGGTAATACCACAGCAATTCTCTGAATTGATGCTGGTGCAACAGAGCAGAATGGAAACCCAAGGAAATATCCAAAGTCACAGTCAGTTTAGTAGAAAAAGATCAAGTTCTTTATCATCAATAGGTAATAAGAATCCTATAGACTTGCCATAGCATCTGTTTGCTCTGGGGGAATTTGAGCCACAAATTATGGATGATTTCTTAATTGGAAAGATTTATGATAAAAAAAACAACAGTAGTTTAATAGCTTGCAAAAATTCATTAATATTGTTAAGCAGCAGAATTTTTCAAAGCCCTTTTGGACACTATTTTTATGAGGTATTATTGTATTGTAGGACTATTTATGTTTTACCAACAATCTAGTCACTGCATTATTAGTTGTTCATTACCGTGCATGACTGAAGGCAGGTTTGTGTGCTACAGAAAGCTCCTCTGTCTCTGCAGCTTATTGCAGTCCAGCTTGTCTTGGGTGCCTTCTGCTGGCCAAACACATCCAGCCCATTTTCAGGACGCCATTGTTTCATGGTGGTACTGAAAACGATAGGAAAATAGCAAGAATTAATGGTGGGTTTTAAAGTTTCGCTGTTAGAAGGATAGTGAAGTTGTGTTTGAGTCTGTATTTCTACCATCGTGGCTCCAGCTGAGTTCAAATGAAGTCAGGCCTGCTTTGTGCTAGGAAATCACTTCCATGGCCAGAGACTGTGCTGTTTAAATAAACACCTTGGAGAAGGTTTAAATTCCCTTTAGGTACAGGAAAGGGAGAAGCTGCAAGGTAATCACTTGGGCAGGAGGCTGATGAAGTGTTCTATTCATTTATCAGCATCTTGTGAAAATTCCTTGTTTTCTATAGCAACCATCAGTCCTTCTAGAAATCACAAGATGTGTAACCGCACTGTGTAGTTAACCTGAGTAAATAATAAATAATCGTAGTAAAAGTCAATGATTTAAAATGCTCAGAAAGGATTGGGTAATTTGAGGGAAATCAGCCTGGTTAAACATGGCTAATGCACAAGAGCTAAGCGCCTTGGTGACCTCTCTGTTTCAGCAAGACTGAAAGTTATCCGGGCTCAGAGCTACTCATAGGCAGGCTCAGATTGACCAGGGACAGGAGCTTGGGGCTCCATTAGCTTCCTCCAAACACCAGCTGGGCTCATGGCTACTCACAACTGTGCATCTTCACTCTTCCCTGTGTAGGTCAGGATTGCTGATCATTGTCTTGTTTCGTCTTGAATAGTTTGCATTTGTGTTTTTGTTTTTTTTTTTTTTTACCTTAGTCCCCTATTAAATTAGGGGCATTTTCTGGTTTGCCCCTATTTTTTTTTCCTCTTTTAAGGAGAATTGATTCTAACCATTATTTCTAGGAATCCGTTCTTTGGTGTATCAACTAGTTGGCTTTTTCCTTAATGTTCCTCAGGCCCTCGTTTGATTTACAGTTGGACAATCCCAGTCAATAGGCCAGGTTCAGTCCTGCTGTGGTCCTTAAGGCAAGATAATATCAGCTCTTCAGTGTCTGTGTCACAAAATCACTTCTGGTTGAGTTGTATGGGCTCATTATCTCACAGAATTTGGCTGGGATGTTATAGGGCTGTTAGTGTGATAGTACCCTTCTTCGCTTGCTTATTAAGGAGAGCTGTACTAATTTATTCACCCAGGTGGAAGCCCAGGTAGCCCCAGCTGAGCCAAGGTGAATTTGGGACCCTTGCAGCAGATGACATGGCTGCCTAAATTTTCCTTTGTTTTCCCATCTGGATCCTCCTGTGTTGCGGCTTCCCAGTCTACAGTTCTCATCTGGGGTGTAATTTATCCTTTACAAAGTGCTCACACTACCTTAACTCCTGCACAGGATTGGATTTGAGCCTGAGTGAACCCTAATCACTAGTTAATGCTCCAGATCTGGGCTTGGACTGAAGGTATGCTGAGCTGTGCACTAGTGATTTTCCCTGGCTCAGGAAACTCCCCCCAAAATCTTTCCTACCTTGCCAATGAGCCCTAATTTTCTGAAGGCAAAAAGCCAGAAGATCCTTGTCCAGGAATTTTGCTGGCAGTCCCGATGCTCTGCTCCAGTCTGTTAACTTCACTGTTTCCCCCTTCCCATCACTCTCAAGGTGCAAGTTATTGATTATTCTGCCAGGCGTTGCTATACCAGAAAATTTTGATATCTCAAATGGAAGTGCATATCACAACTTATTTATTGAACTGCAGACAGATTATGCAGGACATTTTTCTGTTATATGTGAGCAAGAATGACTGACAAGTTGTGAAAAATAACTGTAGCATGCTTCTTTATTTCATTTTAGAGGCTATGGCCAAATGAAACCTGACCTTCATTACTAATGATGGCTTGGAGCAGTCTGTTCCAGTACTGTCGTCTGTGGCTCCATCATTTTTCAGTTCTGGTTAATAGCCACATTACAACAAGGTAGTTGTTACACTGAAATAGTAGCACCCATTCACACAGAGATACCCAGCTGTATTCCTCCTATCACGTTTACTGCTTTGTGCAATGTAAAGCACAAAAAGCGGATGCTCCAGAGCCCCGGCACGTTTGCACAATGCCAAGGAGACCTGGGGAATGGTGTGCGGAACATCTTCTGAATACCAGGCTGCGGGCATGGCAAGTCAAAGTTTGGTGCTTCTGATGCAGCCCAAAAGTGGCTTTTGAGAAGTTTCTCCCAACAGGATCAACTTTTGTGCTCTTCATTGGCTTCCCCTGACTTTCTTGACTGTCAGTGCTGACCTGGCCTTGGCTCTTGGTTTGAAGCAGCGACTATGATTTATGGACTTGTCCAAAGGTGTATTAACTCTCTTTTCTAGTTTCCCAGATGTATTCCCTACAATCAGCAACATACAATAAGTGCAATTTCAAAGCAAAAAGAGCACTGTATTAAAAGTAACAGTGTTCAGTTTGGGGGCAAAGAAGCTGCTTGTGCATTTGCTTTAAAAACATAAAAATAATTTGAGAAGTCTTGACTTACTTTAAGTGGTGACCTTCAGAATATACTCCACAGATCAGAGCACAGATCCTGGGTGTTTGACAAATAATTCCAAGATTAATACAGAGATATATCCCTGAGTGCAAGGACTTTAATCAGTCGCTAATCTCCCAGAGAAACAGTTTGACTTTACCTGACAGCACTGTGAAAGATTATCTGCTTGTGTGTGACTAGTATAGAAATAGCAAAAGCCATTTCTTTTATTTTTATTCAGTTTTTAGTACAGATAGCCCACAGTTGCTCAGAGCCTTCTGGTGATGTCATGGTTTAAACCAATCCACACAGGTCGTCCACTCACGCCCCCCCCCCCCCCGACCCTCCCCACTCCCGGAGGGATGGGGAGGAGAATCAGGAGAATGTTACTCCCACAGGTTGAGATAAGAACAACCCAGTAACTAAGGTATAACACAAATCACTGCTGCTACCGCCAATGATAATATTGATAAGAGAAAATAACAAGAGAATACGATACCACCGCCGAACGAGCTCGACCCCCCCGAAGAGAGAGAGTGTGCCGTTCCGGGTAACTCCCAGTTACCTCCCTGGGCATGACGTGCTGTGGTATGGAACACCTCTTTGGCTAGCTTGGGGCAGGTGTCCTGTCTCTGCTTCCTCCCAGCCTCCCCTCATCCCCAGCAGAGCATGAGACTCACAGAGTCCTTGGCCAGAATAACCATTACTTAGCAACAATTAAAAACAATCAGTGTTACCAGCTCTCTGCCCAGGCTGGAAGTCAAAACACAGAGCCTGCACCACCTACTAAGAAGGAGCAAACCAGCTCCTGGTAAACCCAGGACAGGTGAATACAAGAGGCTTTGGATCAGGCTCTTGGATACATTCTCATTAATAAATTAGACCTAATGAAGTGGACGACAGCCCTCCAAGTCTATAGGTCTTTGGAACTTCTAAAGTCCCAGCAGTTAAGCATAAGACTGAAAACACTCCTGAAAATGAGTGAGAGCAGGTGGAGAGCAAGAAGCTGGGAACTGGGGCCATCTAATATCTCCACTTTCAAATACTTTCCTTTTTTCTCTCTCTGCAGAGGACAGCTGCCCTTTTCTTCCATTCTTCCCAAATCCTTTACAGCCTATTATATTGCCTGCCAGTGGCTCTTTCTTTTCTGCATGCAGACTAAACCAAGACAAATTGGTTTTATGCAGCCTGTTTTATGCATTGTTCGATAGAGATTTACAGCAGAGCAAACCCAAATCTTACTGGACCACATGAGAGAACATTCTACAGGCTGAGACCAGGAGGCTCAGGGTTGGGCGCCCTTGCTGAGGGTGCTAGGGTTTGTTCTGCCCATAGTGGGGACCAGGGCATGCCCCAGGTGCTCTGTGTTTTTTATGAGGCAGCACAGCAGAGGGTGATGGACTGCCTGTGAGTTTTCTTTGCAGCATTGTTTTGCCAGTGGGCTAACCCAAGGGAAACTGCTTGCTTTATTAGCTGTCTAGTTAAAATGAGAGACCATGACATATCATTTGTACAAGAACAACCCCAACCAAGGAACAAAAACGTAACAGCTTAGGCAGCTCTGTGAGCAGAGGTTGTTTAAAACCCCAGCACATTCTGCCTGATGAGCTTCATTAGTAACACACCAAGAGACCTAACATATCCTCTGATGACACACACAATGGTGACTAAAACTTTAACAATATATTGATAGAAGGTTTATGCACTGGCTCATGGATATATTAATATATAATGGTATATGTTATTTATTATCTATTTTATTAATAGCTTTTAAAAGCTTTTTGCAGTAGCACTATAAAGGGTCTGAGAAAATAGCTGCTCATGAATATTTGCACTCTGGTTCTCTTTGGTTTGGGTTGTGCAACTTAATATACATCCACAGCAAGACAGACCGTACTAATGGATCTGTGTGCTTACGTTCTGATCATGTAGCATCCAGAGTATGCAAAGTATCATGCAGTATCCACATGTTTAACTTTACCTGCTATGCATACTTCCCTTGAAACGAATGGGATTATTCAGTGTCTATAATAATTAGTCCTACAGTGATGTAACAGCATTGTGAATCCTTACTCTTACATTTGTTATGGTCATGGCTACATGCTAGCTGAGAGCATGGTGCCATTGTGTTTAGCATTTTACATGACTGAAAGATTCCTGAAAGTTCTTTATCATTTAAATAAAGAAGGTAAGGGTGACCAGGCTTAAAGTAGGGGGAAAAAAAAGACAAAGCAAAACTGGGAGAAAGGGAAAGAACCCACTGTGTCAGTTGTTCTGGAGGGACAGTTCCTTTGCATGAGGGCATGTGGCATTTGATTGCATTACCAGATGCTGCAAAAGAGGTATGGAAGGAAAAAAAGATGCTATACACTGAGAAGGAGCCTGGCCTTTTATTTGAAGACCATGAGCCATTTCTGTGAGTTTACCCACATAAACCTAAGTCTGAAATTCAAAATCACATTTTGCTGAAGTGGTACTTCCAAATTTAAAAGCTAGCATATGACAGTTGAAAGAACATGAATAGATCCATTTTAGCATCCTGATTTGTATGGAAATGAGTATACAATATTATAGAACAGTTAGATTAGCAGATACAGTTTCTTTACATTTAAATGTCCACCTTCTGGTCTGAGAGCAAGCGAGGGAAACTTATTGTCATGAGACACCTGTAAGTGACTAAACACAGGGTTTTCCAATAGACGTGTCAGGATCTCCAGTGTAATTACAGACTTGCCACCGCACCAGGGGAACACTGTGTGGCAGTCGTGAGATTATACACGCAGATTTCCAACAGATTAGGAATTGGCATAACCCATCCATAAACCACCAAAAATCTAATAGGGAATCAAACCCTATGTTGGCAATGGCTACTACATCACTGTATCTGAAAGTACATCTCTGTTGTTCCTTGGCCTTTTCTGTTTGGAATTCAGATTTTCCAGCCCCTCTTCCATCTGTTTACAGAACCTGCCCCTCTAGGAAACATTAATAAATAAATTTCCTCCCCTGTGCATGCTCATGACATCAAATGATGTAATAAAATGAAATTGCTCTCTTTCTTTCTCCCCTTTCAATATTTATTCTGGGGATTTATTGTTTTCCCTCCTTTCCAGGCTTCAAGGTTTCCCCCTGACAGATCACCTCACTGTGGAGCATTTCTCATACTCTCATGCAGTATCGTTCGTGCTATTATTTTAAAATATAGTTGGAGCTGCTTTAAGCTGAAGACTGTGCTGGGTTGTTCCTCTGTCTTTCTAGCTATGATGGACCTACTCCATGAAACTTTCAACTCCATTTTTAATTGAAATACTGTTAGCACTTACTAGTGATTTAAGTAAATACCTGAAGACAAAAAAACTTCTGTGTATTTACATGCGGGCTGTTCCCACAGGATTCTGTTATTGTCATAAGCAGTTATGCCTCCCTGAACTGAATTCTTAGCTGGCATGAGTGGGAATTTGCTTTCAGACAGAGATGGGCTGGTTTAGACCCGATGAGTATCTAGTATTGTGATGAAAAATCATGAAGTTGAGTGCACAGTCATTCAAGAGAAAGAGTTTTAGTTTTCTTTGCTGTGCTGTGAAGAGTTCTACAAAGTCAGTAAAAGCTGTTGCACAGTTCAAGGCATGCATGTGTCAATACAAGGTCATGTGTCAATACTAAGGCCAAAAATCAATGAAGACTAAAAATCCAAAGTCCACTACCAGAAAACATCTCAAGATTCTCTCACAGAGAATCACAAAGAGAATCTGCTTATAAATGTACTTATAAACTTGGCCTAGAGTTTCCTGAAATTAAAATACAGCATTTTCCCAGTCAGGATATTTTCCCAGCGATGTCCAGTAACTATGCCACTGGCTGGCAGGGGTTGGGAGCAGCGCAGGTTGATGGGATTACTGCACAGGAGCAATGGGATAGAGGCTTGTACCAGAGAAAGCTGCTTCAGAGAGCATGGCACCTAAAAGGACATATCACTGAAAGGTCATTTAATGATGCACTTTGTTCACCTTTGACCTGTCAAGGCTCAAATTGAGGAAGGAAGCAGTGTTGCAGGCTGGCTTCTGCTTTCCATCTCCTCAAAGGTTGGCTCTTCCTGGATGGGACAGTGACATTTTAGAAGCCCGAGTAAGCCACAGACAATTAGATTTCTCATCTGCATCACAAATACAGCAGCAGTTCAAGTTATCCTGGCTCCGTTCAGCACCCCCATCTCATAGGGAGGAGGAGTGCAGGGGTCTGTGCTTCCTGGGACTGGCAGGGGTGATTTGTGCAGACCAAGGAGTAATCACACATTGCCAGTCTCCGGAGTTCGTGTGCTTTGCAGGAATGCTTACACGGGATTATTGCTGGTGTAATACTCAAGCGTGTGTATACATGCTTGCTTTCAAGTGTATTTCACTGATGCTTAATCTTGAGGGGAAAATTAATCAGCAAGAGTATAAAGTGTCTTATATCTAGATTAGATCTGCACAGGGGTTTAATATGCTGAATCCAAAGCACAGGAGCAAAGGGGCTATCTAAAGCAGGATTTCTGTGGTGTTTAAGCAGCAGCATTGCTATCTAGAAATACCCTTGAGCATTGGTTGCCTAATTCATGAGGGCATCTCGTTTCTATCGTCCACACCATGTACACCTGAGTCTGATTGGCAGTGCCCAAGGTAGCTAGAGCTGCTGTTGGGTAGATGCTGCAGGTGGGTTTGCCTGGGCAGTTAACCTCTGCTCGTGCCTCACTTCACTGCAGCTGGGGAGCCTTGCAGGGTCTGGAGATGCTTTCTGCTGCTAGGGGGCCAGGCTGGGCTCTGAGCACACCAAGGGCACATTGCTGTGGCCATTCACTGGAACCAGACATTGGAGCTTCCTCATACAGCACAGGGAGGAAAGGTGCTAACTGTATTTATTGCAGAGATTTTGGGTCTTCTTTTTCCTTTTCCCTCTTATGTACTAGCCAAATTCGCCAGTGGAAGAGCCTATTCTTAGGTGTTGCTGTGACTTTTAAGGCTTTTTCATAGTGCACTCTATATAGTGCACTCTATATAGTGCACCTAGACAGAAGTGTGTCTAGGAAAGAGGAGAGAAGCCTGATATCCTGTCTCTGCCTGAGAGGTCTCCTATAAAATAACTCTTGCAGTTCTCTTTTTAAATGCAGTCAGGGAAGTTTTAGGGTGCCATGAGCCCTTTTGCACTTACCAGGGGTTTTTTTTCCATGAGAAATCTGGAAAATCCTTTTATCCCATGAATTAATTATTCAGCCATATCAAAGTTTGAAGCTTTCAGCAACAGGCCCAGTGTTGAGTTTTTCTGAAGAAAAGCTACTGTCTTACCCTGAGAGCTCCAAAGCAATGCAACAGTTGCTTGACCAAAAAATAATTCAGTACTATGTAATGAGCACCTCATACAAAAGATAATCTTATTGAAATAAGCATATACTGTAGGTGATAATAAGAATGTACAGCAGTGACATATAGAAAGAACTCATTCAGAAATTGAAGCATATTGCCTTTTGTTTGTAGAACAGCTTATGAAAGCATTAGGTGTGTTACAGCTGCAGTATTACCATGAGTATATTGCAGATGAGCTGTGCAAGTACACGAGAGTTTACAGTAGCTTTGCTTACACCGTTTTTACACAAACTTTGTAATCACTCAGAGGGTGTCTTTGGGTTCTGCTGAAGAATATTAAATATGAAATGCTGCAATTCCACATGTTTAAGTAGAAACTTGATTCTGAGAATCTTTTTAGACAGCTAAGATGCAAACAAGTACTGAGACCTGTCTGTTCTTTCAGAACTGCTCACATCCTGGGATATGCGAAAGCAGCAGATGGAAAACCAGTTTGCTCAATAAGCTATAATGAGAAGTTAAAGACAGTCAGACGCCCTTTGCAGATGAGCCATTAGAAATTAACTAAGATGTTTTTCAGGTGCACAGAATTGTTAGGCTGCTGCAGCTGGTGTCATCTTCCCATTCAAAGCTGATACTGGCTGAACTGTGTATGACTGAACATGTTTGCTGTAAGATGCCTGGACGATGACTACATGTGTTTTTCTAAAATAAATAGATTCTATATTATCACCTCTTCAACTATCCATGTATTGAAAAGAGCAACTAAGAACCTTGGAAACCTGTCATTTCTGACTTGCAAACTGAGGTGGCCATCAGCATGTGGCCAAAGCTTCTATTTCTGGCTTGCCAAGAAAGCACAAATCCACATACTGCTGCTCATGGGGGCAAGCCTCCCTCCAACCCATATTTCAGCAAAAATCACCAGTGCATGGCTATCTAGATAGCTCCTGACATTTCATAGTGTCTCTGATCTATAATCCTTGCCTGCAGAGGCTGGCTAACAAATACGACTGTAAGCTCCGAGCCCACTGTCACAGTAGTTGCTCATTCTATAGTATCACCTTCTCCTGAGAGTGCATAGCTCTACTAGTTTAATTCACACATGCACTTAGATAACACTATGACATGTGAGACAAAATACAGAGACAGGAATGATTTGTTTCAACTGTATTTCTAGGTCTAGTGGTTTTCATTGATGTTAAGCAATCTTCTGTCATCATTTTTTTCCCCTGACTTTCTTGGTGCTCTCAGGAAAGCTCGCTCAGCCACTTGCAGTCTAGCTCAGACATATAATAAAGGACCAGGTTCTTCTCTGTAATAAATTGTATTAAACTGTCTGGAATCAATAGAGCTGTATTGATACACTCCCAACCGCACACTGCCCCGCTGGTGCAAAGTTCAGTGTAGACCAAGGAACAAGTTTTAAAACTGAGCAGAGGAGTTTTAAAACTCATTTTTCTGCTCCAAACCCTAATCCTTCAGAAGAAGCATACCCACACAAGCCAGAATGAGAAATGTTTATAAGGAAATGTGGCAAGAGCAGGGAAGTATGTGTCTGATAATTAAGGTCAGTTTCTGTGCCAGGGCACTCCTATTTTAATTGAAAACCTGCAAAATATCCAGGTCCTGGTGCCGTGTTCTCTGCCAAGGCATTCATACATATGCTGGACTTGCATAGTTCTGTTGTTTTCTCACAGATTTCTTCCCTGTTTGCTCTGAGTGTTTGTGTTTCAGTATGTTCAGTATATTTTAAACCCTTTTAATGAATGTGAGGGCAGCCAGTGACACACTGGACAGCAGCTGTGGATGTTGAAGATCATTCAGAAGTGAACAGTTATTTGTAATATCAGATAGCTTTGATCTCTGACCTCGATTTCTGTACTTCTGCCATTGATGCTGAATACATCATTTCTGTGATGGGATTCATAAGCAACCTCATCATTGTTGTGTGCCAGGAAAACTGGAATGTGATGAGGTGAAAGTATGGTTGCTAAATACACAGCATTTTATCATTTAGCAAAATGGAGAAGGATGAGGGCAAGATCAGGAGCAAGAACATGTTAACTGGAGCCATAGAGGTTGACCCCAGTGTCTCTAAAGGTTAATAGGAGGTTTTCAAATGGTTTCAGACAACCTTGTGGGGAAATCCCACGCATAACTCAATTGGGATTTCCTGAGGTAATCCCAAGCACAGACGCAGGCAGGGCAGAGACTGGACTGAGAGCCGCCCTGAGAAGGACTTGGGGGTGTCGGTTGATGGAAGCTCCCCATGACCTGGCAGTGTGCACTTGAGCCCAGAAACCTCCTGTGTCCTGGGCTCCATTCCCAGAGTGTGACCAGCATGTCCAGGAGGACATGTACCTCTAGTCATAGTTTCTAACCTTGTAGGTTATTTCACAGGGCATCAGATGAACATGATGAAAAATGAGAAATGCAGTTCTAAAATGTAGCATGAGTTTTAGGAATGCAGTGAGCATGACTCCTTGCATGGGAAGTACAATGGGAACAGAATCAGGCCACGTCCGAGACCTCCTAAAAATCTCATTGCGGATGTCCTTTTGATTATTTATATCTTTTACTTATATTATGTGATGCTAGTCTAACAGCAGTAGATAAGAATTACTTCTTTTTTTAATACAAATCTTTTAATGTAGAGGCACGCAGCAGTATTCTAGTGTTCAGATTCTTTTCTCCACAATTTGTAAATCTAAGTCTTAAGCTGTAGTGCTTTATTGAATACAGTGACAAATAGGGATGAGCTACATTCTCCCCTATAGTCATAAAATTGATTTAATATTTCAATTAATCTTTGCTACACCTTCTCCAAAAATTTATGTGAATACATTCTGAGTAAGTCATCTTCAGGACTTAAGTAAATACTAACATAAATATCACTTAATTTATTTGTTCTCTGTAAAATTCCTTTATATCACTCTTGCAGTCAAATGCAAGTATTGCTTCCACCAAGCAGAACATGAGAGTATCAAAAAGATTGCCTTAACAAAGGGATTTTCATGTGTTCATTAAGTACTTCTGCATTTATAGTCTGGT
Organism: Lathamus discolor; assembly: GCF_037157495.1. Lineage (NCBI taxonomy): Eukaryota > Metazoa > Chordata > Aves > Psittaciformes > Psittacidae > Lathamus > Lathamus discolor. The sequence goes on along the minus strand of NC_088886.1, from coordinate 60,014,908 downwards.
TTCCAAATCCAGTGTAATGGTTCTTCACAGCTTTACAGAGAAGAGAAATTATATTGGAATCTATGCTTTTATATCAAATCAAAATAAAAGATTTTTAAGTGAATTTTTCTTTCTGGAAAGGAGAAATAGCATCAACTAGGTTGGAAAAGATGGACAGGCTGTCATCCTTAGGGCTTTTCTTATTTTCCCTTGGATGCAAGATCACAGCTGGGCTAACAAGATTTCATGAAGCATTTTTGCGTATGTGCATTTTTGATGTGAAGTGCTATAGTTCATGTTTTGTCCTGATGATTCTTCATGGTCATAATTTGATGAAGAGGAGACACACAACTCCTGCTAGACAATGCTAAGGTAGTCCAGAAGTGGCCAGGTGAATGGTATGTGGATGGATGTGTTGTTTGTATAAGATTTCTGAAGTCTAATGCTTTTTGCATAAGTACTTTTAATGCAGAATCTTGAATTCACTAAATGTAGCGAGCAATTAACTGTGCATTAGCAACCTATTCATGGAAGCACATGGTATGACTCCTCCCTCCTCCCGAGCTCACCCTGCTCACCCTGCAGTCATTGCAGTCCTTGGCAAAGAATGTACTGACTTTAGCAGATTTCATATCATTCCCCAGTAGTCTCCTCCTATGAGCAGTAAAGATTTGGAGTAAAAATTAGGTTTGGGTGTTCTGTGAAATAGAACCGAATGTCCTAAAAAGTAGTCTATAATGAAAATACATAAACAAAATAGTGTATGGGGAAAAGGGCATCTTTTTCTCTTCCTGGGTCTGCCCTTCTGGTTATTCTTTCAGTACCAGTTTGTGACCTAGTGATGACTTTGAACTTTAATGCTATTTGAGATCCAAAGGAAGGCCTCCTTTGGGTAATGATGGTCACAAGCAGCAAATCCCTTGCTCTGGGCCTCCACTCTGAGTTGCAGGCACAGTGCAGGATTTATTCCTTCACGTTTTTTCAAGAGGAGTCCATTAGAAAGCAGTTTGGGTTTTGTTTTGTTTTGTTTTTTTGTTTCTAAACCCACAAATGATGCTATTTGTAAGAGTCCTAGGGACATATGCTGGTCATACAGGTTATAGTAACAAAAAAGAGAATGAGCTCTCTGATTGCAAGCCATGCACTGAGAAGTGGTCAGACTGCCCAAATAAAGATGATGGTGCTTCCCTGTACTTTGAGCAGCAGTTACTGGTTTTTCTTACTGCATTGTGTACAGCTTGTAAATGGAAATGACAGCAGCAGAGAGTTAGACATATTTAAAACAGTGGAATGAAAATGTGTCCAGCATCCAGGGTTGAAAGAATAGTTGAAATAGAGATATATTTTTTCCTCCTGTGTTTTGTCACTATCTCCCCATTTTGCTAACTTTACAGTTTAAGAAATTCAGTTAAGGGCCTTAGACTACCTCTCAGTTCAGCTTTTTGAGCTCAGCCGTAAGTGCAAATGCTGACTGCTCACTTGGACTTATGGGGAAGGAGAAGATTCTCTTTGAAGTGGGCCTGGAGGGGAGGGGAGACAGTAATCTGGAAGAACCTGCTGGGAGAAGTGGCGGAGATTACGTCTGTCTTCTTGGTAAGAGCAAGCACACTTAGTGCTTATTATTCCACTTTACAGTGTAGAGACATTAGGCTCTCAAATGTTTCTGGAAACAGTGGCTACAGCTAAGGTAGTGCTTTCATCTGTCTAATGGAAAATGTACAAAAACATTCAGGGGCAGCGCTGTTATCCATGAATTTGAGGCTTTTAGTGTCAGTAGACAATTATATGGCACCTAACTTGGGACCACCATCTGTAAACTTCAGTTAATGCGCAGTGTATCTGTCCATTTATTAAGTGGTGCTTTTACACTTGGGCTCCCTGGTCTCTGCCTTCCTGCTGTTGGTTGCCAGATGGAACTTAAGTCTTGCTTCATTAAGCCCTAAATGGCTTGGGCCATGTTTGGCTTGCTTGCCTTGTGGTACATTCGAGCATGCAGCAGAGGCTCATGAGACATCAGTGCCATGCTCCAGAGCTACTGACACCTTTGTGGCCAATCTGCTATGAGGAGTAATAGTTTCTCTGCCCCTCTCAAGCCAGAGCCTCAGTGTCTTGGTGCTCCTGGCACAAGATAACACTCACCCCTTCTTGCACGCATCTAAAGATGGGATGGGGTGAAATAGCTCAAGGCTGCATGGAGATGAATCTTACCTTAGGGGGGCAGCTGACCAAAGCAGATGGGGAGTCTAGTCTGGTGGAGAGCTGTGAGATGGGCAGGGAGAACCTGCAGTAAGTTGTATGTGGTACGTCTGAAGTGGAAGGAAATGTGAAAGGATATGAAAAAATAAACTCCCTTGAGAGGTAAATGCTGATATTCTGGTACTCGGTTAAACATTCTACTGTGTTGCAAACATGGGTCAAAGATAATATTGTCATAACATCTCTGTGAAGCTGATGATAGTTCTATCCTACTGCTGCTACCAAGTTCTGTGCACAATTACAGAGGTCCAGTACAATCAGCATCATCTAAATTCGGTTAAAAGTAATCAGTAGAAGATTGTCATTTTGTTTGTCAGTTTAGATCACACAGGGGCTTTTTATAAATCTCAGTGGGAAGAAAAATACTTGGTTCTTTTCCATTTTGGTTCACACAGTGAGGGCACAGATGTCTGGCATATTTTCAGCTGGGTTTTTGCAAGTGGCACCATGTTGCCACAGGGTGCAGTGCCAAGCTGGCATCCTCACACTCCTCTCTCTCAGCTCAGGGCTGTAGCAGTAGATGGAGTCCTCACTTATTCCTCCTCTCACCTGCCAGCATGGGCTGGCAGTGGGCAAACATGGCACAGACCTATGTAAAAACAGAACTTTGCTCTTTTCTTTCCTTCTTCTATGAAGCATTTTGCAATATGCTGTGACTGTTTTTTAAACACAGCAGGAACATTTTGACTTGCATTCCAAAGAGACCCAGTGGCTTCAGGAGGCTGAAAACCTGGTCTCCTGCAGTCATATAACCTGGCCTGATGTCTGACCTCTCAATAGAGGCTCTTGCAGCTTCCTTCAGGAGTGTTTGGTGCAGCAAACAGGACCGGATCCATGCTGGAGCTCTGCCTAAACTGAAATGGAAGTACCAGCATGGCATGCAGAGTACAGGCATGGGCCTAACATGCATGGGATGCTCTGCAAGCAAGAGAATTATCTCTGTTTCTCACTTCAGGCTAACTAGTACTCAGGGCTGAGGCAAGGGGTGCCATGTACATGCTCTGGACAGCTGAGACCATTCAGCTTCTCCCTGTACTCCCCTGCAATCTGCTTTCAGCTTCCTGCTTCACTCTGGCTGGGCCTGACACCTCCTTTCTGCTTGGCTCCCTGAGTAGAGGCACAATGGGGCTTTAAATTTTGGAAACACAGGAGGGAAGTCCCAGAAGGAAGACAGCCAAAGAGAGGAAAAGCTAAGTGCCAAATGTGAGGGGAGTGTTACCCAAGGCTGTAGCTCTTGTCCTAGTCTCAAGCTTTGCCCACTTTACCAAGTGCTTTGTGTCTTCTCCCATTCAGTCTGCTCTCCATCTGCATGGGATGAAGCAGTCAGACTCCTTGCTGCCAATGCCAGCAGCTTTTCTCATTCTGCATTAGTTTTGCTTTCCAGCATTTTTTTTTCCGTGTTACCTCACATTAGCAAAGATCTCCTTGGACACATGCTGCCTGCCTTCTTCTGCCACAGAAATATCACTCTGGAGGGGCAGGAACTTTGCTGCTGACAGAGTAGAGCAGGGACCCAGTCTTTCAGCAGCTCTCCAGCTCTGCACTCTGGAAAAGCCAGAAAGTCACTGGCTACACACACTGCTGGTGAGCACCACGGGAGGCCTGTCCTCTGTGACCACCAGCTTACCCCTGAGCAGATCCTGAGTATCTGTCACAAGGCAAAATCATTGCAGATTATGAGAAAGCATCATGGATGCTTTTTGTGTGTGCCTTCCTTTCTACAGCCCTCTGCCAGCAAAACCACTCTGAATTCGTGGTAGTGCAGTCACACTGCAGAAGGACAGAAGAGTATGTTAATGGATTAGCTTTTCAGTCATTTACATGTTAAGGGTTAAATATGTCTCAAAAAGCCTGATTAAATGTCCTTTAAGCATCCCTTAAGCTTCCTGCTTTCCTCTCTTCTCATGGATGCATAGCCAGGGCTTTGCCCTGCTGTGAGGACAGAAACCCATGTGTAGCTGCCAGCTCTGTACAGCACAGGGCAGAGCAGGAGGGACAGAGCCTGTGGCTGCCTGCTGGCCTGACACTGGCACACTGCCCACAACAAGCACAGCAGCCAGGCTGGGGCTCGGTCACCCTGTTTTGACTTGCCTTTACAGCTCTCTGCAGTTCAGCAAGAGCAGTGAGGATCCCGTGGATCCCCACTGGATCATAGCAGGGATGGGGATGTTGTATTGTGAGCTTCTGGGTGATCAGTGAAATGGGTTTCTGGAGAACAGACTTTGTGATCTCATGGCTCACACTGAAACAAAGCAAACCACTGCTGTGCACACAGCGCCCTGAGTGAGCAGTGCTAGGGATCAGTATGCTCCAGTGTGTAGGTAAAGTGTATACAGTGGCCTGGTGTTTTCAGAGATTTCTCCACATCTGGAAGGGCCTGTGGCAGTGTAAGTCCTCACCTGGCCATGATAGTGCTTTACATGGGATCAGTGCTAATCCAGCTCTTGGAAAGGAGGATCCACAGGGAAGACAGCAGCAGCTGCAGCTGTAGCCTAAGCTCAGTGTCAGTCTGCAGGCTACTGGAGGCACCTGCTGGGTTGTGGTCTTTTTTTTAGCTAGCTATTACAAGAGCTGAGCGTCTGGGATTCCCTTTGAATCTGGAATGCTTCAGAGAGAGGCCACCTCTTGCCAGCACATGGGTGTAAATCAAAGCATTGTTTTGGTCATGCTTGTACACCAGCAAACAGACAGAGCCACCTTTCAGAAAGAAAAACAGCCTTGAATTTCCTGTATTGAGGTGTCCAGCCTTCCATATTGATTCTGGTGGCTCTCCCAAGCACCTGGAGTAGTGGAAACAGTTTCTTGTTTACTGACATAGGAGAAAAATCAGTATCTCCATGAGGACTGGATCTTTTTTTCCTTTTGATTAAACTATATTGCATCCATAGAAGTCATTAGAGTTCCAAATACTTTGCAATTAATCATGAAGAGAGTAAATGAATTATTGATTTAACATTAGGGGAGCTTTTTTTTTTTTTTGACAGTGCATTCTTCTGCCAACTTACATTACCAGTAACTATTCAATAAAGAATAAAATCATGCATTTGATCTGGTTTAGCTTGTGCCTCAAACTTTATAAATATCAATACAGATACAGCTGAGTGAATCTTCATGCCGATTGTGAGCTGTAGCTGATGATATATCTAGCAATAAAGGTTTTCAGCAGAAAGCAGTGATGGATATAGCTTTCTGTTGATACAGTTGGTGCAGTTGGGTATATATTTGCATGGTTTAGGGATAGCTGTTTGGGTGAGCAGGGTATGCATTTAGGTGGCAGGAGGATATTATCTGACCTACACCAAAAGATGTATCGACCATTTTATTAGTAGTGTGTGTTTGCATGTGTGTGAAAAACTGCTTAAGAGCATATGCCCAAAAATGCACATAGGTTTGGTGCTGCAGGCTGAGTATATATTTGTGTCCATATGGAAACTACCTTCATTGGAAAGAAAATCCAAAGAACTTTGCAAATACTGCATATGTACATAAAAGGTGAAGTTTATGCACTTATGCACTCAAAACTTAGGATATGTGCTCAGTGCTCTATAAAATACCTATAGATCTGACTGTAGTGTATCAAAGAATCATAAAAACACAGGATGGTTTGGGTTAGAAGGGATCTTAAAACTCATCCAGTTTCAACCCCCTGCCATGGGTAGGGACACCTTCCACTAGAGCAGGTTGCCCCAAGCCCCTCTGTCCAACCTGGCCTTGAGCACTGCCAGGGATGGGATAGCCACAGCTTCTCTGAACACCCTGTGCCAGTGCCTCAGCACCCTCACAGGGAAGGATTTCTTCCTAATGACTCAGAGAGTGCAACTTCTGGACAAAGGTCTCCCTGCTGTTGGGACATTTGGCATTTGTATGTTGAACCCCATACAAGTGCAGAAGGCTCCATTAGGTGAGTGAGGGTGGGAGGTCTGAGCCTCCCACTCCATGCTCTGCATCTGCTATGTCCAGTAGCTATGTGGCCACATGCAGTTGGTCCAGCTTGCCGATCTGGAAGAAAATCTTGGTTTTGTTCTGGTGCATTACTTTTCTACGAGCTCAGTGAGCTGGAGCCATGCACTACACAGTTGCACAACCTGAGGCAAGGGAGGTTGCCAACGTATGTGGCAGGAACAGGAGAGAAGGAACAACAGGACCACTTCTTTCAACAGAGCCTGCAGCCAAACTGGATGTAATGAAATCCAGAGCCGTTGCCTTCAGAGGGAATATTGCTCATGTGCCTAATGGAGCATGAAATCCTATGGCAGCCTTTCCTTCACTAACATGGTCTCTCCATGCCAGATAATTCCCCATCCTCAGTTTACAGAAACAACATTGTACTGAGATTTTTACTTATCTATGAATTACAATCTTTGACCACTGGGTCACAGTGGGTTAGTTCGTGTGCAGGTGCATGAAGAACTGTGCAGTGGGAGCTAGGACTGGTTCCTTTCCTTCTTTTTCTTTGCAAAAAAGAGATTGCATGTAATCACTGAATAAAATAAAGAAGCAGGTCAGAGAAAATACTAGAAATGGCAGACAAGGTGCCCTCAGTTTAGGACAGAAGAATGAATATTTGGACATCTGATGAGCATTTTGTATCAGGGAAAAACTGTTAAAAGGCCAGAGATTTATCCAGCATAAGAAAAACTGCATTAATCTATAATGCAGTCTAGTAAGATCCTGTAACTTTATGCACATGAATATTCACCGCTGATGTTAATGATACAACTTTTGAGGTTAGGTACTTGATTTTAGATACCTTGCTCATTCAGAACCCATTGTATCAACTTCCCTTAATGGCTGTTGCTCAGATTTAGAAAGTTTTTACAGGGCCCCAAGGTTAATCTATTGGTATTCTCCTTTTCTTCCATCCCTAAAGTGCTGTAATAACTTCAAGCTTCCTTTGTACCTGATTTTATGTTTTTGTCAGCTCTGTTGGTCCTTGAGCTTAAAATTACTTTCTGTGCCTATAATACGTGAGGGCAGGAGGGAGGGCAATTGGGGCAAGGGTATAATTATCCTTTTCTGTGCATTTCAAGTAACACTATCACTTACAGGTGAACTAAAATGTCAGGCTTATAAAAATATAAGGAATAGTAAAATATGTATATATCCATAAATCTCTTTAAGCAGAATCGGTGATGGATGAGTGCATTTAAATTTTAGAATCGTATTTCTGCTAACATACTGGAAGAGGAGTCCCATAATTCACTGGAGAGTCTCATTCTCCTGAATTATCGTCCTCATCATTTAAGGAATATTTCATCTCCTGAAGATGATCTCCAGCCACTGTAACCTGTATTTGGCTTTCAGCTATATTTCTTTATCTTCCTTAATATATATGATCTTGTGCAGTTCAGTCCGGAAAATTGGAGTCCCTGCTTTCTAGTTTCAGAAACTTGTTTGTTCAAGAGTACTACTTAAGTGAACACAGTACAGCAGTATGGCCACCTTCTGTTTCCTCACTCCTTCTTTGTGATCATCACTTGTTTACTCCACATCACCATTACCTGCAGCTCGTGAGCTGCAGTGTATGTTTCTTACTGCTAAAGGAGGTGACCTGGCAGTGCCTTAAGCACACATAACATGCTAACAAGAAAGTTGTTCTGTATGCCCGAATGTCCAGTCATTAAACTAGTGACAAATAGTTTGGTCTTGCAGGTAAAAGACTGGACCTGGTGACAGGATGATAAAGGAATTCCTTGGGCATGTTACCAGTTCTGTGACCTTGCATCACAAAGTGGAGGATAATGTTTTCTATCCTTTGCCTGTTTGCCTTAGCAATTTAGGCTGTGTCATTACATCTTCTGTGCCTACCACAGGGACCCTAACCTTAGCTGGGCTTCAGAATGCTGCGTAAAGCTCATCCTGGATGGACTAGTTCAGAGAGCAGCCACAGTCTGTGATGCAGACATTTAGTATTTGTTCTTTATTTATAAATACAGTAGCACTGGCAAATGCTACAGTTGACAGGGAAGTGCTTTAAGCAGCAGTGTGGTAGAGGTAAGGAGGGGAGCGCTGAGCCAGGCACAGCACTGGGCTCTAACCATAGCATTCAGTGCAGGACACCGGGAAGGAGGGAGTCCCTGAGCTAGCCTGAACTATGTGATTCCCAACATAAATCCTCCTGGGAAGAATCCCTGTGCTCTCAAGTCATGTCTTCTCATCCTTGTTCTGGAAAATGAGGATAGTAATACTCAAGCCATCTTCTTTGAGTTTTGCTTAGTGTTTGAATAGTGCCTTGATCCCATGGAGTGCTGAAGATAATCCCTATAATTCTATTATTCCGTGAGTGAAGTGGTTCAAATAAAATTGGAATCATCTTTTATGCAGACCCAGAGCCAAAATAGAACTAAAATTTTGTATCTGTAGTTAGGGTAAGAAGTTAAGCTCAGCCACAGAAAACTGCTTTTTCTGTGGGGGTCTTTCCTTATGCCAGTGGGCTTTCAATGGGAGCAGCAGAGACAGGTAAACCAGACAAAATGAAGAAAGAATCACTACGGTACGACTTACAGTTCTCTTCCATGGTGTTCGCTGTGGCACAGATCTCTTGAAAGCTCCTTGCGATTTTTTGTGTTTGACAAACTCCATGGACAGAAGAAAGGAATAAAGTAATTTCCACAAAATTGCTGATGCTATCCTCTGAGCGAGGCATCAGATCTCAGGTCTGAGTCAGGCCAGATTCCACTTCATATGTCCCAGACCCATCACTAAACACCTGCCTGGGAAGTTTTCATTTTAGTTCTTCCCCTGCACTACATTTTTTTCCCAAAGTGCCTTTCTGAAACTTCTCAGCAATGTCTGTGTCTGATGAGTGGAGCCATTGGAGATGGGTCAGCGGGCAGAGTAAGGGTGTTTAAAATGGATGATAAATGAACGCCATTACAAAGCTATTACTGTCACGCAATGCATAGCTTAAATACCTTGAGGATATGCATGATTTTGCTAGTAAAGAAATTACTCTGTGAGTAGAAGACATTAGTACAGGAATGATTATGCTAATGGGACTGTGCCAGGTTTGTGAGCAAGCAGAGGTCCCAGGAAACCTCAGCACCCTGATACTCAGCCTCCCCATTTGCAGTGGTTATAAACAGTTTTGTACCTTCTTTCAGGCCTGATTTCTAATTGCTAATCAAATACTGTGGCTGAGATTTTATTATTGCTTAAGAGACAGCCACAGGGTCATGTAAAAATCCAATCATGCAGTTCATACCCCTGTGTGATAGTGTATGTTCTTGGGATTTCCTGGGTGCTCAGGTTAGTGAACTGGTTGTGACTGGTACAAAGGTTGGTGTGAGGCAGCAAACAAGGTGTGTTTGTTCCTTCTTCGCTCATGCTTGACTGAAATCTGTGAAGTGCTTTCTAGAAAGGATGAGCACCTTCTTGAGTAGCCATGGGAAGCTTCAAGGGCCAACAAGCACTGTACCTGCAGAGCCGCCTCTGAATAGCAAATAAGTGATACCCAGTTTAGCTGGCTTCTTGCTCCACCACCTGACAACGTTGCCTACCATCCCGCAGCCCTCACTGCCACTAAGTAATAACACAATGTTTTGCTTCTTAGTAAATATCTTTTTAACTGATGGATTCAAAAAGCACTTTAGAAGACATTTAGAATTTAGAACCAAATGACTGAGCTGTAAATAACGATTCTTGCTGGTAGATGGATGGTATGTTACCATGCAGTTCTCTCCCTCTCAGTCATTGTCAGCTGAAGCATTTTTCTCTTCCACTTGGTTTCCCACCACTCTTCCCTCCCTCACCCCCAGTATACATAAGGCCTATTCAGAAATGCTTTATTTTGAAGAGCATGTGCAGAGGGAAACTTTCAAACAAATCAGACCTGATCACAGATCCATTTTTCTCCTTCTCTTTGATCCTTACTTGAGGGCTGGTTATTTATGGTGCCCAACTTTAAATTGGGGCTTTCTCTGCACACTGGCCCATCCTCACTCTCACATTTGCCAGCAGCGTCTGCTAGGTGCACAGCTGGGCACAATTGTCTGTGCCCCTGGCACCCCGCTGGACACAATGCCTTGGTCACACAGTGGAAGACAGGGAACAGGCAGCCACGCATTACCCCACAGCCATAAGACTAAATTAGAGGTGCCACTGTCAATGCTCAGCAGCAGCCAATGTTTTGGGGCAGCGCAAGATCGCTGTACAGGTGATGGTTACCATATGCCTGTCCCAGCCTTCCGCTTTGGGGATGGTGCTCCTTGGCTATGGCAGCTCATGCCATGCTGTCCCCTGGCCTCAGATGTGTCACCTCCTGCCCATCACTCTGCCAGACCCACAGCTTCTGACTGACACTGCAAGGAGGACAGCTGGCCCCTGCTCCTGCTCAGCTCCCTCCACCTTTTACCTAGCTTAACCATGCCCTTGCCACAGATCTTTAACCCCCTGCAGCAGGGGAGGCACTAGTCACAGCATCCCGTCATCTCCCTACTGTGCCCAGGCCTTTGTAGACAACATTCAGCTGCACCCCCAGATCAGGCTGTAAAACCATCAGCTCCTGCATCTTCTCCCTAGCACCCAGGAGTTCCTTTGTCATCTACAGGACAGAGAGCAGACCAAGAAGGGGGTGATTAGCAGAGGGGTGCTCAGTATGCAGCAAGCAGGCAAATAACAGCATTCCCTGCATAGGCTCTGAATTCTGTAATCTCAAATTGAGCTGGGCCACAGGCATCTCAGCACTAGGGAAAACGGAAACAGATCCGTGCCCTTTGTGTTGCCAGGCCCCACAAATTAGGAAAAGGGGGATAATGAACTAAGCAGGGTTCTCCATCAGATGGAAGCAGATGATGAGGCTTGAGTTTTTGAGTTGCCTACAGCTGGCCATCAGTTCTGTACGGGCTGTATTTCTACTCTAGAAAGTCTAGGGTCTGTCAGCTTTGTTGCTGTGGGCTCTGCTTAGAGTGGGGGAAAAAAGCTCCACTGTTTAGATAGCATGGAGGAAGTCCGTGCAGCATATAAGAAGTCTTGCCAAAGAAGGTGAAAATCTCTCTGTATTTATTATGGTATCAGTTCCCTTTTGCATTCTCCATTTTCATTGATTGAATGTTTCTGTTCAGACAAATTGTCAACCTCCTATTGCATATTATGTCCCAGCACTATTATCTTGTTCCAGAAGGAAGCTGTGGAAAGTGCTCATTTTGGTAATTACTCTCAGATTTTTGAGGTGGAAATTATTTCTAGTGGAGGATGATCAGGCTGCGTGGGCTACTGTGAAGTTCAGCTGCTGGCCTGACCAGTCAGGCTGGAACAAACCCCCAAAGCTGAATGTAAGCCTTTGGACCTTGCTACTGTATTGCTTTTAGGTGCCTAGTTGTTCCCTTGCCTCCCCCTGGCAGTTTTAATGCTGCTAGTAGTGTTTGAATACTAACTGCAGTAGCTTCTACCCAAGGACAGAAGTAGGAGCACGGTCAAGCTGGCTCACACATGACTCAAAGCAGGAAAGGTTGTGTTTGTTTCTGTTCTTCTAATTGCTCTGCTGAAAGTAATTTCTCAAAGGTAAAAAGCCCTTTCATCAATGCCTACTCAAGCCTACTGTTTTGCTTGTGCTCCTTGAGACTTTTTATGAGTCAGGAAACACGAGTCAGGAAATAACAAGTTTTAAGACTAGCATTCAGATTGACTCCTCTGGTTGCTGTATGGGTTCTTGAAGCATTTTTTTTTTTTCTCTCTTTTCAGGGTTTCCCATTGTGTCAACACCCACATTAGAGCCTCTTTCATGTGGGAAATGCTATTCTTCTATGAAGAGTTGCAGACTATTTGCCTGTAGCGGACATGAAGGAAATGCCCTTCAGTGGTACCCTCTCAGAGCCTAGTGCTCTGGTAGGATGAACTTCTAACTCTGTATGGCATCAAGTAGCAATCAGTGGCTATGTTGCTCTGTATTTATGAGGAAGGTAAATGAAAGCTGCAAGCTGTTGTTTACAAACCCTTCTTTCACGTCAAGAAGCAAGGTAAAAGGGGATTTTTTTTAGTATTTCTTTTTAGTGTATGTTAACTAAGTGTCAAAGCTGCCTCTCCCTAACTCCTTTGAATGCAAAATAACAATGCAGAGCCAGACTTGGACATGGAAAATTGTCTTTTGAGGCAGTTATTTGAAGCCAAGTAGCACTGACCACACCTGAACCTCAACCCATTCACACCCTGCAAACCTTAGCGAATACTTAGTCTCTGCAAAGTTACATGAAGAGCAGTAAGTTATTTTTGTGAGCAAGGAGGGAAGAAAATTGGTGAGCTAGACCCTGCTTTCAATGTCAAGGTATTCCAGGGTAGTTATGTCTTCCAGCCAGACTTGGAGATGGTCAGAGGAGAGGGAAATTTCCCCTGAGTATGATACAGCTGAACTGACATGGGCAAGGCTGACTGGAACAGGGCCTGTGACTGTTTGGAAGTGTCTCAATAAACAGGAGGGAGAGGCAGCACTGCAAATCCTGGGATTGTTCCAAATAAAATTAGTATTTTAAATGAAATCTGGGAAAACTTTGATGAGGATTTTAAGTCAGGACATGAGTTAGTGGTAGGTGTTGGATTGCTTTTGAGCTCTGAACTTGACTGAACCTTATATATTGATTAAGGTAATATTTTTCTAATCTTGTTGTTAACACGTATTTACCCTTTATTAAACTCAAGAAGTACTGCTGGAGATATGCATTTAGGACTCAAGGTAGCTACAACTTTCTACAGGTTGACTCACTTGGCATTTGAACTCAGTAAAAATATGTAACATGGTGCAGTTAGGTACATAAGGCAAGCTGGTATCATGATGTGGGAAGAGACTCATGTTTTTAACTATACACTGGGGTTATGTTCAAATAAATTAGTATTCTGTGCACATATCTCATAGCATTGCATCCTGTTCCTGAAATTAAGTTTATTGCCATGGCAAGTAGACTAGGTAATCACTTTTATGTCCTAAACACTGCAGGCTGCAATAGGAAGTATAAATGGGGTGACTGTAGTTACAGTGCCTGTAATAGTGTCAGAGCATGATGTGGGACTTGCATTGTATTCAACAATTTGCTAAGGCCTCAGAAATATAAATAAATAAATGGTTTCAAATGCTAAATAGGCTGTTCTGCTGAACTGATTTTAACCAGAACCATCAACAGAGCACACAGGCCCACGTGCTAGTCCTTGAATCACTGTTAAAGAAACAGGACATCTTTCTGTAGGTCTTTTTTATTCCATTTGTGCTGGAAATGCTTGGAGTAGCAGTCTGCTAGTGTTAACAAAGTATTTTTACTTATAATCCTGTCTAAAATACAGAAAAACAAAGGATGAAAGACAGTCATGTTAACCAAAGATCATTTCTGAGGTACTGATCAAGCTCTTCAGACTACTTTTAAATTCCTTCTTGCAGCTCTTTTGGGTTTTTTTCTTCCCTCCCCTCAAGGATGTTTCTTTCCTGGCTGTAAACCCTTGCCTAGCTCCTTACCTCACAGCTCAAAGGAGAAAAAAGGAGCGGGGGGAATAATCAGTGTCTGTATATGCTTAGAATGCATGATCTCTTGTAAAAGACATTGTACATTGTTGGAATAGATGCCAAGAATGTGACCTTTTTGTTTGAGAGAGTGATTAGAGAGTGTGAGCATTGGTTCAGCACACCACTGAAGAGTGTACTTAATTTAAGTAATCACAATAATAACTTTGGTGGTTTACTTGCAGTCTGTGCTATGTCAGGGCCTAACACCTACAACTGAAAAAGGTGTTTTGAAATAAAAGTTGATTTATTTTAAAGAATTTGTATTAATTTCACTTGGAAAGTGTTCACAACAAAATGTTTTATTGCCACATCAAATATTCTGGGAACATGATTAACAAAGAGCTTGCAGGAACTGAATTAGCAGGCAAGAAATTGCTTTTATTGATTTACTCCATGTATATGCAAAAGATTGTATTGTGACATGAGCTGCTTCTTCTCTCCCCCCAATTCCTGGCAGGAAGTAGAAAGCAAATTCCCACCAGATGGTATGAGGGCAGTTCAAACTTTGTGTTATCTATGTGGTGGCACAGGTGGGGCTGTAAGAAGACAGAAGGGCTCACTGATAAAAGCCAGCATATTGCAAACTATGGCCAGGAACCAAGAACTGCCTCTTCCTTGGGCTGTTACTGACACTGGAATTACTAAAACCAGATTTGGGGCATATTCTGTTGCTGGCAGCTGTCTAACAGCATCTAATCCATGTGAATAATGGATACTGAGATCTTTCCTGAAATCCTTTAAGAGTAAAACTGTGACTATAAGAGAAGGTTTTGTGTTATGAATTTCCCTTCCCCAGGAGCGCATGTGGGTTTCTAGATATGCTGTAAGCCGTTGAAAAGCTACTGAGCAGCACAGCTCTGTAGCTTGCCCAACTTGGGTTGGATCAACTCAAACTTCCACATTCAGAGAATGCTGCTGACGCGGATGAACTTGGCCTTGCAGTGCAAACTGCTGCAAGCTAAGGAGAATGCTTGCTGTGCATTTTTGCACAAGCAGTCCTGTCAATGATTTTTCTACTTCATTTATTTCATAGAAGAGCTTGCAGTGTCTGAGCTTGGACTAAATATACAGGACTGTTTTGGACATGCCTGAATTTCCACTGAGTACTTGTCTGCGTGCAGTCCTGGGTGCTGATTTGATGTGGCAAATGTAATGGAGGGTATAAATCTTCATCTTGCTTCTCATCCAAACCATAAAAATTAGATAATCCAGTTCATTCTATAGCTCATGCTAAAATGAGTCGTGTGTGTATAGTTATATAGGGGTCATTACTGAAACTCCTGCTGCTAATAGGTTCCTAAAAAATCCCTTCCAAGGGAAGTAAGCCAAATAGCTTTGCTCTCTCATTGTTCCTACAGAGGCAACCACTGGGTCCCAGCAGGGATGTTAGCATCAACCAATCTGTGTTTTGAGTGAGACACCAGGAAGCATAGTTTTCTGGGCCAGTATTTCGAGAAAACATATGGCAGCATCTGCTGCTCATGAAAGGCAATGGTGTAGTCAAATACTGAAGCAGGACTTTCCCACTGCACGGACTTAGAACAATACAGCTTTCCCCACACCACTGAATTCTAGTGCAAAGTTATTTTGCATTTTCTACTGGAGTCCTAATAGGAACTTTTTTGCAGCTCCCCCATGTGGGATTTGAACACCCCATCATCAGCTTTGAAGCTAACAACGCTCAAGTCCATTAGCTTAGCCTCAGGAATAGACAAGTGAGCTTCTTACACAAGGAAACCACTAAAAACTGTCTTGTATTTTAATTTCAGTGTTTTAGCAGACATCATGTTAGATGGAGTTGCTACAGGGCAAAAACTTTCTGATATGCTGTTAGGATGATGAATGGCCTAACACTGAAGAGCAAGTCTGGGGGGAAAGGGCACTTATCACCTCTCTATCATTACTGTTCAAACTTGCATTGAAGCTCATTTTGGTCTGCCACCCTAACTTTTGATGTTTCTGCCTTATTGCTGTGGTGCTGTCCACATTGAGCTTGTTTGTAGTTGAGTGTTGAGATAAAGTTGTTGCAAGTGGACCTCTAGACTTGAGGAATAAGTTTATATTACTTGACTTATTCTGTAATACAGTCATGTTCTGACAGCTGCTTTTAACAACAGAAATAACTTTGTTTTGTGAGACTTTCAATTGTATTCTTTTGCTAAAGAATGCTTTCACAGCTGGCATTAATGACTTGGTTTCTAACAACAGAGTATTCCAACTTCTGTCAGATCACTAGCATTTGGGGCATCAGGTGACTGCAGGACAGCAGGAACTTTACTTTTTAAGCACCTACTGTAGTCTTATCTGGCCTAGCAGTTTTTCTACCAGTCAGGAACCAGGAGTAAAGCAGATTTCCCTTCAGTGTAGATTGACTTTGTTAAGCAAGGTAATTGTTTTCTTCCTTCAATTTCAAATGATATCTAGGTTTTATCCAGTCTGTAAGTGAAGTATCAGCACGGTGTCAGCCGTAGGTGATATTATAAGCACGAATTGCCAAAGCATATAAATATTAAGTATGAATATTCGCACAGTCAGATGTTGCATGGGGGTTGTCTTCATTAAAGTACTGTATTAGTAGCTTCCATTATGTTGCTCTCCTGCGGTGCAAGCATTCTGGATCAGAAGAGACCTGCCATTTCACATGTGCTCCAGCTGTTCCCTTCACCCACCACAGTCAAGCCTAGTATTTTCTTACGTTTAATGAGTAACGTGTGTGGAAAGCCAGAAAAAAAAAAAAAGGCAGAAGGAGATTGTTAGATTGTTTCCAGCATGGAGAAGCTGGAGGAGATCATAGAAGAGGCCAAAAAGTTTTTCCCAGCGGCATGAAATGCAGAGCTGCAGGGCTGACTCATTTCCTTGGCCACTCAGTGTGATGGACCCACAACAGGGTGGTTGCCTCTGTCCTCGATGTTTTTGCTTCTGAGAGCACTGATGACTTCTGCACTGTTTTGTAGTCTCCTTTTCTTCTTGCTCTTCTGTTTTCTGAGCTCTTTATTATTCTGTTTTGATTTTGGTTTTACTGTCCTTCAGGGATGTTTCCCATCTCTTTATGTCTCTTCTTAAAACTACACGTGGTTTGGGATTCCAGCAGATGGCCCCAGGATGCCTGGTCATGTCTTTGATGCATGTCATAGTCAAGCAAGCTGAAATCCCAAACGCAGATCAGTGCACAGTCTGAGACAACACTAATGTTTGTCATGCAGTGAAGAAAAGCTATGCCTGATGAAGCCAAAGCAATGATGAAAATAGCATTCCTTCAAAAGGACTGGTCCAAGGCCCCCATCATGACAGGACATGTACAGTCCCTGCCTGCCTCCTGCAGCTCTGTCTATCTGTGCTCAGTGGCATGCTTACACTGGAGCACTGTGCTTTTGTACCTTTTCTTCTAGTATCTTGCCTCTTTCGCCCAGCAGAGCCCTCCCAGAAGAGGTGTAGATCAATCCTGCAGAATGTGCGGACAGTCGGGGTGATCTGTTGATATCACACTGATGTCCATTTCTTACCTGGTGGTGTTTGGATCCCTTCAGCCCATGCTGTATTTAATGTAGGGGCTTGCAGAGCAGGACTCCTGCTCTGGTTTGAAAGCCTGCTCCATCTTACAAAGAACCAGCATAATCATGACTGCAAACCTGAATGCCAAGCTGTTCCTTGTGCTTCACATCCTTTGTGACTTTGACTAGTTGCACGGCAATTTGCAGAAAGCTTGCTGACAGTGACACAAACACTTGCTGGCCTGTGTACAGGAATATCCCAACTCTGGGCATGCAACCAACAGAGCATCTAAGCTTCTGTTTCTCTTTTTCTTTGAACCATATTTCTGCTTCAAATAATCTTCAGAGAAAAGGATTCAAAACCTCCATATCAAACTCATATACCCAGTGGTCATGAAGAACTGCAGAATAAACAAGATTTGTCTTGTAGGAGGGCTATGGGGAGGGGATGCTGTTACTTTTACATTGCTTGTTACACTCTTAGAATGGAGTAGGGCCTGGGAAAGTGGCACTGAGCTGACACAGGTTAAGCAGAGTGGCATTTTAAAGTCCCTACCCTCTAGCTATGCCCAGTCAGCCTTTACAACACCAGTTGTTTCTGTACTGCTTCAAACCCTGCTGTGAGGGAGTAATCCAGCCCCTGCAGTATCATTTGGAAAGAAGGATGAGTTAAAGCTCTGGAGGTTTGATAGCAGACCACCAGTACTTAAAATCTGAGAACTCTGTATAGTCTGGAGGCCTTTATAGCTGTGCTGAATTATTGCTGGCCTAAAATATTGCCAGAATGCATTACTTGTCTCTGGAAGCCATTTGTTTTCATTTACTGCACGAAGTAAAACAGGGCCAGGGTTACAAACAGCTCAGTCTGCACTGGGGCTGTAATTCTGTTGAACTGGTAAATGCCATTGTCACATCTAAGTGCCATTGTTACTGATGTAACATGAACACCTCAGCTTCTCCAGATTGGTGGTAGAACATAAGGACTTGGACCTTATGGAAATGGATGTTTAGACCTGACTTGGCAGAGGGTTTAAGGAAGAGATGCACAGGGAGGGTTCTTGTGACAGGCCTTGGAGGGAGGAGGTAGGTAAGAGGTAGCAGAGGGAGGCTTCCCATGCCTTTAAGCCTGCTTTTGGGGGCACTGCCTGTCTCTTGTGTTTGAGTAGTCTGTCCAGAGACTAAACCTATAATTGGAAGGAAGAGACTTAGATTGTGTGGTGAGTAAATGAGCACTTAACACAACGAAGAAGTGTGTATCCACAGCAGACCGCTTCTCCTTAGCAGCCCAGTGCTGCCCTTGTGTAAGGTTTGGGTTTACAGCTAGCAATTTGCTGTGGTGCTCAGCATCACTAGTACCACTAGCTGAGAAGCTCGGAGTGTTTCATTTTAAATTGCACTGTTAAGCTGAAATAAAGGGATAATAACACTGTTTTATAGAAGGGGAGACTTAAACAAAGAGCTTATGTAATTGTCCTCATGGAAACCCCACCTGAATATATCATTCAGCAGAATGTAAGCAAGTCAGTGGTTAAACAGTCCATATGCACTGAATGAATACAGTTATTTAATGGGTAGGATCTTTTCCTAAATTCTGTTTCTTATGGGGAATTTAATTCCTAACAACCAGAGTAGTACCTAATGTTCTGAAGAGAGCTTCTAGAGCGAGGAAGATCTATCCTTGGTAGAGGAGGATGAAGCTAGAATGCATTTAAATGAGCTGGACGGATACAGGTCCTTGGAACCTGATGGGATGCACCCAAAAAAAAACAAACAGGGCAATCATGCCTGGCCAACTTGATAGCCTGACTATGGTGGACAAGGGGAGAGCTGTCACTTCACAGGGACTTTGATGGCTTGGAGCAATAGGGACTTCATGGTATTAAGCAAAGGGAAAAGCTAAGTCCTGCCCCTGAGGAGGAATAACCTTACCTAACAGTACACTCTGGAGGCTGGGAAGCAGCTCTGCAGAAAAGGACACCAAGTTGAGCAGGAGCCACCAGTGTATGAAGGTAAGGGTGGCCAACAGCATCAGGGGCTGCATTAGGAGGAGTCCTGCCAGCAGGCTGGGGGAAGGGATCCTTCCCCTCTACTCAACACTGGTGAGGCCACTCCCCACATCTGGAGTGCTGGGTCCAGTGCTGGGCTTCCCAGTACAAGAAAGGCATGGACTTACAGGAACAAGTTCAGCTAAGGGCTTGGAGCATCTCTCAGAAGAGGCTGAGAGAGCTCAGATTGTTCAGCTTGTGAAAAAGAAGGCTCAGGAATGGTCTTATCAATGTGTTCAAACCCCTAATGGGATGAGTAAAGACTACTGAGCCAGATGTTTCTCAGTTGTTATCAGTGAAAGGACAGGAGGCAATGGACACAAACTGAAATTGCAAAAATTCTATTTAAATGTAAGAGAACTTTTTTACTGTGAGGGGGGTCAAATCCTGGAACAGGTTGCCAGGGTAAGTTGTGGAGTCTCCATCCATAAAGAGATTCAAAACCTGACTGGCTACAGTCCTGAAGAGCCTGCTGTAGGTGACCGTGCTTTGAGCAGGACACTGTACTAGATGATCTCCAGAGGTGCCTTGTGTGACTCACTGAAAAGGCAGTGGTTCAGTGCAGGCACAGCAATTGGAGCATTATCTTTAACATAACTTAGTGCTCTGCTCTTATTCAAAGAGTCTTGTCAGCAATCTAACTTTGAAATCTGCATTTCCTGGCTTACGAGATCACCCATGGAGGTAAACTCTCATTTCCTGGAATGGTAAGAGCCCAACAGATAAGCACAGGGCAAGAGCTTGCTCAATCTGTTAGCTATATGAATACATAAATATAACAGTCACTTTTCCTAGCATCAGGTACTTACTGTGTAATTGGTATCACTTAATGTAAAGCATTGTTCTCAATTTCCCTTCTCGGTTTTAATGGTTGATGTAATTGCACTTTTGCAAACCGTGGTAGCATACCAATGCAGTTGCTTCTGTATAGAGTGAAGAACTTGGAGTTGTTCACAGTGCAGTAGTGTAAGGCTTGGATGGTCACAGAAATAGGACCAAATCGTGGAAGCAGGGAACAAATACTAAGACAATCCTTGAGCAAGAAACCCAAAGTACTTTAAAAAATAAGAATATATATAATAAATGTTAATATTATTACAAATGAAATAATTTTATTAAATAATTACTTAATTTACAGAAATTGCTGTATTAACTACCTGAATTTTCACATGGGGATAGCTAGAAAATTCCACTATAAAGAGAAACTCTGTCGATAGCAGGATGCAAAAGAGTTACAAAATGTGTTAAATAGTTGGAAAATAATTCACAATTGCTATAAGGTGCATGGGTCAGGGGTTTGAGCCAGCACTTCAGCTACAGCTGCAGAACTTGCTCACCTGCATAGAGACTGACTCAGATATGAGCCCCACCAAGCTTTGGGGCTGCTACTGTCTCTGTTTTCTTCAGGGTGGAAAATGAGCCTCTTTATACAAATAGCAGTCTGATTAATACTGACCCTGATGGAGAACTAAAATTGCTCCCTCTTCCATAGTCCTGGTGGTAGTGCCTAGCTGGTTGCAGTGCCATTTGCTGTCTTTCACATATGTGCCCACCACACTGTAATACAGTTAGCCTTGGCAGGTCACTCAGTAAGTGGCTTTTGGATATAAATGAGATGATCATAAACTCAGTCTGAAGCTCTGTTCAAATGGCTTGCACCTGATGCACTGGGGACAACTTCTTAATTAGAGGAATATGATAGAAAAGGAGATGAGATGTAGGATGGAAATGAAGGTTTTCATTCAACCTTGCCTCAGGAGTTGATCAAACATGAATGTTCCTGTGAGAGCCCCTGCTGCCGCCTGGCCTCCCACTGCATGGAGAGGAGCGGAACTGGAGATGTGGCGGGGGCATCAGTGAACTGAAGCCTTTGTATTTGCCAGTTGGTGTTACAGTTATCCCCTTAGGCTGAAAGGCAAAAGGCTTGCTGGATAATGAGAAGGTAGGCTTAGCTGGGGGAGTGAGGACCAGCTCTGTGTGAAACACCTGCCTTCTGGATAATGCTTTCAGAGGAGTTGGTCAAAATAGGAGTTTTCCAGCAAGAAATACTCATAAAATCTCAACTTTGCCTACTTTGTACTGGACACTGATGTTTCCAGTTTTGGGGTGGGGGAAGAGGAAGGGAATTGCTGTACTTCATTGTAAATGAGATCCTGCTTGGACATACAGGCAAGGTCCTTACGAGAGCTGTGCTTTGAAACCTTCCCACAGAGAAGAGCAGGCGTTAGCTCTGGTCTGAATATTAAGTCCATCAGGTTTTTCACTGAAAGGATGCTTTCATCAGCAGTGAGGTCCGCTTGCAACTGCTCATACCAGCAATATTCAGGACCTCACCATCAGTCCAGCGCAGGACAGGAAACTTCCCTTCTCTGGAATTGCCTCACCATGTCTCATTAACTCAGGTTTACTAGGATTTGACCAAAACTCTGATCTTGCCTCCCTGCCCACAGTGTCTTACTGTCTTTGAGAGAAACAATCAAACGCAGCTCTGAGCTCATTTTCCCCATCTGCCACTACAATATAGTGCAGTGTGCTGCAACATCTGTAGGTGATTCCATGCATGAAGGAGTATATACACATCTCTGCAAAATGCTAGTTTGGGGTCACTTCTGAAGCATTTGGTAATACTTCTGTGAAGGGAGGAGCAGACTGTTTTGTTTACAGCACAGACGTTTACTTTACTTAAAATGGATCTTTGAGAGCCTTCCTTAGCTGTAAAACCAGGGTGCAAGCTGGCATGTAGATTCATTAGTGTACTGCTCATTTACATTGGTGCAGATTTTGGCCTGTTTTCTTGCACCATGTTGCAGACAAGTCCTGGGAGTTTGAAGGGTTCCCGCACTTCCCCACACCCCAAATGACTAATTTGTTCTTGGGAGCTTTGCCTTTTACAAAACTGTTGGCTTACTCAACAACACAAGCACTTGAAGAGGCAGGGAGCAGGCCATTCATGGCAGGGCATGTTATTTCCATGCCTAAAGTTTAAGCACACTGGCTATTAGGCCAGTGCACTGACAGAGCTGGAATAATAGAAATATTTCTGGTTTTCTTTTATGTGTGAGGGCAAATGAAGCACCAAAAAATGTTTGTTCCACTCAGTTCACATATGCTCATATCTGAAAGCAGTTATGTTTTGCAGGGGTTGAATTTATGTGAGGTTTTCCATTGGAATTACATAAGGAAAACACATCCTAACCTGGCTGATCATAGGTGCATAGCTTTAACAGCTATTAGTTCCACTGATTGGTTATCTGAACTGAGCAGTGGAAATTATCAGTTTAGATAGGAGCTGCCAGAGATATTGATCAGGAAAAAAACTGTTTGAATAGTGACATCTGAAACAATTGTTTTAAGCCAGTCAGAAATATAGCTATTGATTGACTGAAGAGGATTCTTCTGGCCTGTAAGTGTACAGTTTTGCTTTCTTAATTCAGCAGGATGCTGTGGTGTGAACTTTAAGAATAATCTCTTTAAAGAAAGTTGTAAGGAAGAACAGTGCAGCAGGGGTTGATTGAACATCTTTCAGAGAAAACTATGGAGGAGCAGAAGAAGCCAGTTTTCCTGATTATTTCTCAGCTATCCAAATCTGAGATGGGAAACATTACCTAGATTTAATTAGGAAGATGTACAAAGGGCCATTGTTCAGAATCTGACTGGAAAGTCCATGTGCACATCACTTCCCTGGACTGGGAGATTTGTAAATGGAGGAACATGGAAATAGGAAGCGTTTTGTGGTGTTGAGCAGCCAATTGAGAAACGGGTACTAGAATTTGTTCTAGAGGGATTTTACCTGGATGTGTGTTCTTCAGGCTTCTGATTAACTGCCTTAATTCATACCTATGCAAAGGGGTGGCACGTGGCGTTGTATTGAACCTCCACATCAGGAGAAATTTCAGGTAGTGAAATGGCTGCCTTCAGTATCTTTCAGGGTAGCTCAAGAACAAATATCCATGTTTCCCCTTCTTTGTCAGCCAGTCATTGCAAAAGCAAATGAATTTAAAGTGCAGTCTGAAAAGACTCATGATCCAGACATCCAATTAATGTATTTAGAGTCTCTTTGTTATCATGCATGGCCTTTCCTTGGATTCCTTTCCTTCCCTTAAAATACCCCAGCTCTTGCCCTCTGTATTCTAGGCTGTTTCTTCTTTAAACACTGTTAGATGTTGTTGTTTATGATATCAAAGGTGTCTAAACTATCAACCAAGACTGATATCCCTGTATCCTGAGTGCATGCACCGAATGGAACAGCTTACAGCTTTTCATGAAGTTGTTTGCTTCTTTTGTGTTACTGTCCGTCTTTTGGGAACGGGAGAAGTGAGATGTGACCTTGTAAAGTGGCTTTTTCCAACAGCATGCAAACTGCCTGTGGCACAGCTGGGAAAACTGAGCCAGAACATCCTAGTCTCATGCCGGGGCTCTCAGCCCATTCTCCTGTGTTAAAGCACAGGCTGGGGAAAGCCGGATTCCAAAGCCCTGCTATGTTTATCGCCAGCTTTTATTCAGCTCATCTGCTTGGCCAGCCCCTGTGTAAGACTGATGCCAGTCTGTTCCCAGCACGGTATCAACACCCCAATTTGGGGGGCTGAAGTTTCCTAAGTGTGGTAGCTGCCCAAGGATTAGACTTTGGTTATTGCAAAGCCAGTTCATCTGCTAGCTTGGCAGAACAAGGAGGAGAACCAAAATACCCCTTCATTTCCAGTAACAGAAAAATCCTGTGACTCTGTCATCAACAGCTCTTCAGCTGAAGCACCTAGGGATTTGAGCATGGAAATCTGGCATGGAAATAGCCTTTCATTACAATCATGTCTCTGAGCATTCCCATGAAAAACTGCTTTTGATCAGCAGCAGGCTTGGCAAGTATTACCTTGCAGAGATTGCAACCCTGCAAACTGCAGACCTGCAAGGTTTTTTTTATGCCGATGAATAGGATCATTATCCCAGACTGTTATTTGCAGGGCAGGAGTGCTTCAGAGCTCCTGTGAGGGCTGAGACAACACTGATACACACTCATTTATAAATGGGGAAGGGGAATGCTGCTGTTTTCCTGCAGGATTGTGCTTACACAGGGGGGATGGCTTTAAACTGACAGAGCTATGGTAGATTTAGATGAGCTCTTAGGCAGAAGCTCTTCCCTGTGAGGGTGCTGAGGCGCTGGCACAGGGTGCCCAGAGAAGCTGTGGCTGCCCCATCCCTGGCAGTGTTGAAGGCCAGGTTGGACACAGGGGCTTGGAGCAACCTGCTCTAGTGAAAGGTGTCCCTGCCTGTGGCAGGGGTTGGAACTGGATGAGCTTTGAGGTCCCTTCCAGCCCAAACCAGTCTGTGACTCGTTCCGCGCTGCTGAGGCGCAGCAAGGGCAGGTTCCAGCGGCGGAGGGCGCTGTGCTGGTGGGCCCCGTTCGGGACGGCTCCCGAGCAGAGGCCGCCTCGGGGGCCGCAGGGGGTGCCTGGGCTGAGGCTCGCCTGGCCTCAACCCGCTATCGCCGGTGTCACGGCGCCATCTAGCGGCAGCGGCGGGGCTGTGCCGGTCGGGCGCGCACGACGGCAGCCATTAAGCCGTGCGGCAGGGGCGTGAAGGAAGGAGAGCCGGGCCGGGACATGGGGCAGCCGCTGTAGGCACTGAAATCTCGGCCGCCCTGGGTAACCTAGAGATGGTCTCGGCCTTCCCGGCCGGGAGCGCCCGCGGTGCGGGCCGGTTTGCTGCTGGGGCAAGGCGGGGTGCAGCTCTGCTGGCAGTGCAGACAGGGTGAGCTCCTCTTTGTCCCTGAAGGCTTTGGGTGCTTGTCGGTCATCGTTTTGAGTCACTCTCACCCTTCCCTGTGAGGGTGCTGAGGCGCTGGCACAGGGTGCCCAGAGAAGCTGTGGCTGCCCCATCCCTGGCAGTGTTCAAGGCCAGGTTGGACACGGCTTGGAGCAACCTGCTCTGGTGGAAGGTGTCCCTGCCTGTGGCAGGGTTTGGAACTGGATGAGCTTTAAGGTCCCTTCCAACCCAAACCATTCTGTGATTCCATGACTCTTCTTGATATTACCTGTCATATGTAAAGACTCAGCACTTGGCAAAACACATAGTTAACTGTGGTACGTAAACTATGTAGAGTATCAGTATCAGTATTGCATCCGTGATACTCAATCGGGTTAAGCCCAGTATTGTCAGTCTGAAAGTTTTACAGCCATAAAAACCATGATCAAATGGATCTTAAGCTTAAAGTGATTAATGCAGATACAGTTTGATTTTTTTAATTTGTCCTGTTGAGTCTTTTAGAGATACTTCAAAAGCTTTGAAATCTAATTGAGGTAACCCTACTAACCTTTTGATACCTAATGAGATAAAGTGGTAATCACAGGACTCCCAAACGAGTGCACTAGTGTCAGTCTGTTATTAAAAGATCTCATTTGTAGTTAGTAAGTGCTTACAACATACAGGGGGAGTATGGTAGGGTATGGGACCTTCAGCTGCACTTAAATGGAGGGGAACAGGAAATGCTCCACCTCCACTTCAACACATTGTAGTGGAACTGCAACAACAGAGAAGGACAAATAAAAGTACTTTTAGGAATACAACCCAAATTAATTACTGTGGTTGCATTTGGTGACCAGAAATAGGACAGGGAATGAAGTAGTGGAAGTGAAAGCAGTTACAGATGCAAAGCTTATTCTCTGAGCTATTGCCAGTTCAGGAGCATGGCAGTTCAGGAAGGTATGGAACTGCTAAGCCTTGCACAGCAAATTTAGTTCCCTGAATTGTGGTGCAGAAATTTCAGTGAAGGTGAGCTCTCTGGTGGGCAGGCTTAAGAGTACATAACAGTCTGCTTAGCCTAGTAAACCCATCATATGGAACAGATGACTGATAAAACAAGCATCACAAACATAGCATGCTGGGGAGAAGAGCAACATGTACTCCCACATTAACTGATAGGTTGAAATAGCAGTTTTGTTTTCATCCCTTCCCCAGATTAGTGGCTAAAAAAACCCACCACCCCTCAACAGTAAAACAAAATGTGCATAAAGCAAGGATAATGGTTTACAAAATGTCCTGTGGTCCTTCTGGCAAACAGCTTGATTCCCAGCAAATGTACAAGGTAGTCCACCTTTAGGTGGCGGAGCTAGTTGTGGTCATTTAGTGTCTTTGTCTAAGCAAACTTATTGATTGTACCCAACTCCACTGAAGCAATTCATAAATGGGAAATACCATACAGCAACCAGTAGTATTTTTCCCAGAGCAACATCTGTGCTCCAAGCTGCTTACTGTAATACTGAGCAGTACAAGTCTGTTGATTTGATAACACAGTGTCTAATGGTAAATCTGGATCAGCGTTGCATATATCCAAGATAAAGGATCTGAATCAAAGCCTTCAACTCCGTTAAAAAAGAAATAGGCCTTAATTCTTATCTTGCTGTAGTGGTGTTAGTGCAGAGTTATTACTTTGCTGATTTCACAGACGTAACGTCATCTTTAATAAATGGTAACTGAGATAACTGAGGGATGTCAGCCTGAGCTGTAACTCCCAGCAGTGGCAGTTGTCTTAGTTCATTTTTCTACCAACTGAAGTCACCCTTGTAGTTGCTTAGGAAGGACTGGAGGTGCACAGAATTCACCATGGCACTGTTTCCTTGCAAAGGAATCCTCCTGTAAGCTGACCACATGTTTGAAAACATACACCCATCTACAGATTAACTAAGTGAGAAATGCTGAACAAAGGCTGGTAAACATGTCAAAACATAACAATTACACTTAAATTTCAGAATTTTATTGCTAAGGGTATTTTGCTATAAATTAATAATGGGAATAAGGACGTAGTAAAAACAGCAGTTAAGATAGAGTGCACAACTTAAAGGATTGGGGCAGGGACAACATTTGCTGTATGCTATTCTCCATGACTTACACAGATTTTAGTCATAACATGAGGAAAAGCCACAAATGCATCTGAGGAAGATGGGTGTGAATCTTCTCTGTTACTCAGCTTAGGTTGTTCCATCACCTGTTGAATCTCCACTGAAGAACAAACAAAATGAAGCCAGCGTTGTGTGATATTTAGGGCAGTTCCATCTAGACGCAGCTCAGAATGTGCTTCAGCATTAGAAAAGATGTGTCTTGTCCAAAAGTCACTGCAGTTGCTCTGTACATAAATACTTCCCACCACCTCCTCTCTAGTGTCTAAGCCTTTATCCACTCACTAGAAAAAGCTGGCTCCCTAGTTCCCCATGTTCAAGCAAAAATAGCCAATAGCCATGTTTTTACATGTAACTAAGAATTTCGGAGGGGGGCTGGTTCACCTGTTTAATGTAGTTGGACTTACTAGAAGGCTGAGCATTTGTATTCCACTCTCTGGAAGCCTGGCTCTGCTCATGACTGAGAATCCAAAAGTATGTAGTCACAGTGAACACAGACTCGTGATCTCTGTAATTCTGAATGGACTGTAACTGCTATACAGCAGTATTAGTCATCTTTAACTGACAGTGTGCACTGCAAGAAACAGTGGCACTGTAGTGGCTGTAGACCTCCCATAGCTTTAGGGAGGTCAAGTATTGGGCCCCAGGCAGGAAAACGTACTTGGGTGCTATGCAGGTATTTACTGGAATCACGGCATCATGAATAGCACCATTCAGAAACAAAGACCTATTTAGGACTATCATTTGATTTTCTTTGAAAATGATCTTGCAGCACTGCCTCTTCCTATCACTATGGTATCATCTGCAGAAGCTGGCACAGCCATCCCTCCAAGCCCCAGAATCCACTGTGGCCCTGCTCCTTCAGCTCACACCAGCATCTACACAAACTGCAGATACATAAAGTTCTGGACTAGGCAGAAAAAGGCTACGGAGTAATGACTGTGTGTCTAGCTAGATGTTATCCTACATATGTCCAAACCTCTCTGTTCCTGAGCAACAGAAAGTATGGCCGTGTTTCAGGAAACAAGTCCATGAGTTTTAGCAACCAGTGAATTCAAGTGGCCATCCTCGTGCTTGTTTTGTGCATCAAGATATTTCCACTTCTGTTTCTGGAGTGAGATCAGAAAGGCTACAGGCACCTACAGTAAGACTGCTCTCTTGATTATATGCTCTAGCAGAGTTTTGTAGACTTGCTTTCTAGCTTCTAAATGCCAGTGCTAGCAGCATAGAACAGTAGCTCATAATTTTTGTAGAAAAGCAGCCTATTGTTACTAAGATGGAACTAGGATCTTCAGCTTCAATTTGTTACCTTTTTCCCCTGGAGAAGGGGTAAGGTTATATTTTTAATGGAGATTTACTTCAATTTGAATTTTTAAAAAGATCAATTCTTGCTTTGAATTCAACACAGGAATGTTTTGCAATCAACAGTCTTATATACTTCACTGGAAGAAACTAGGGATCTAGATGCAGTTATCTCATGAGAGACCAAGAGACTCAATGTTCCCTGCTGTGATCAACAGCTGTTCAAGAAACAAAAAAGCAAAACCAAACCCCATAAACCCCCACAATAAAACTTTGAGCTTAAAATAAATGACCAGCCGATTCACTTTGATCTATTCTTTCACAATTACTATGAAACTCAAATCACAATGTTGTTCAATTGTTTTATTCTCTCTCCCCCCCTTACAAGCTAAGTATCACAGAGGAACAAGAGGACATGAAGGCATTCTGCAGAACTAGTTACATTGCAAAGCGTAAACTAAACAGCAGTGTAGACCTGTAATCAGC
Source organism: Lathamus discolor (assembly GCF_037157495.1). NCBI lineage: Eukaryota > Metazoa > Chordata > Aves > Psittaciformes > Psittacidae > Lathamus > Lathamus discolor. Next base: position 59,985,978 of record NC_088886.1, on the reverse strand, counting down.
TTCAAGGTTATCTCAAGGTTTAAAAAGGGTTGAAATGTTTGTTCACTTAAGTTCCAAACAGTCACAATCTCTTTCTGACCTCCAGGGTACCAGACCTCTCAGAGAACTTCCGCAGTGTACTCCAATTTCTTGTGGTTTGGACTAGCAATAGGAAACTTTCACTTTAGTCCTCTTTTGAACCTCCAAGTGCTTTCAGTACATACCAGTGGCAGAACATATGCAGCTTGTATTAATCAGTGAAAGGACATGCATGCATATTAGTGTACAGCTCTGAGCCAGTTTCTTGTAAGACATTTACATTCCTTGGATTAGGCCCACTCTTAGTAATGCAGCCAAGATTACATCTGTCCGTTTACTTCCAATGATTTCAGTTTGTTGAGTTTGTCCTAAGAGTCATGAAAGCTTAGTGCTTCCCCTGGCTGCTACCCAAACTCTTGTCCAAGACCTCTATTGCTTTAATAGGTAGGATAGACCCAAGACAGCTTTTGGATGAAATGGAAAAGCTTGGGGCTTGATCTAAATTTATATGGGTGAAAGTTCTCATCTATTTTCAGCTTTCCTGACATACCTGAAACTCCATGAACCTTAAGGAAATTAACCAACTTCTGAAAGCATAAGAAAGACTTAACATATTAAACAAGTATTAATACAGGAAGCTGAAAGTGGAAGTATAAAAATAAGTCCTCTTACTATAAACAACACATTTAGGCACCCTGCCTCTTTTACCTGAATAAGAAAGCACGTGCATTTCTTTAGAGTTTTATTTTCCCTGCCAAGCACAGCTCAGCATGGATTATAACAGGATCAGGTAATAGGCCACATAACATACATAACAATTGCACTCCAGGTTACACTCCATACCACAGCAGCTTGCAGGAGCACATTGTGTAAGGAACCAGTCAAACAAGCAAAGCCAGACAGGTTCCTTGGAGTGTTTTCCTTAACAAGTTATGGAGGGAAGACAAGACCTGCTGAATATGAGGGGAGAGTGTGCATAGAACAAACCCAGGCTCATCTGTGCTCAAAACTAGCTGCAGATAATGAACCTGGTCTGGTAAACCTTGGAGGCTAAGAGGCAGACGTATTCTAGCCTCAACAAGGCAGCTGATATCAAAGTGCCTGTGTGCAAGGTCTGCTTGTGCTGTTTGTCTCTCCCCTCTTGACTATTACTGCCTGCAAAGGGGTTCCAATTGATAGGCCCAAGAGGGCAAGGGCTGTTCAAGATAGTTCTCCTGCATACTGCAGAATAATAGCAATATTATTATCAAGATAGTTCTCCTGCATACTGCAGAATAATAGCAGTACACTGGACAGTGATCTCTTTCTTAGCAGTGCAGTTGGTACAGTGCCTGAGGTGACTGTTCTACAGACAAGGAAGACCACTTTCAAAACCAGAGATCCATTACTTCCATCTGACCGGAGAAGAGTGATTCAGGATAAAGAGGGAGGTGAAAGAACATTGGTCTTCCTTGCTACTGGGCATTCACATTTCTGGGAGAATAAAAGAACTGAGGAGTGCTGCCACTTCTTAGTGGTTTACTTATACGTTCACAAAAACAACCTCACCTGGATGGGGTGAGAGACAAGTACATGACTCCAGCTAAGAAAATACACTACCATCTGCAGGCAAGTTTGATAACAAAATTCCTCAAGCATGGTAGGCTACCTAATGCCAAGGAGTTTCTGCTGAGCTGTTGTTTGGCCAGGGAATGTTTAGAGACAGTAGTACATATATGGTAGTACAGGGTTCCTTTAAACCTCTTATTTGGACCAGATTTTAGAACACTCCCCCAATCACTTTTTTTTCCACCGTGCTTACAGTAACAGTCTGTTCATAAACCTAGTGACTGCTACCGTGTTACATTGGTGCTCATATTGATCCTCATCAGTACAAATCCTTGTAACTCCAACCATCAGAACAGAATTCAAGAGCAGCACATGCCATCTCCAACCACTTACCTAAATGGTGCCTTTAGACTCTCCTTAAGACAGTTAAGAATCAGTTACTAAGATGTCACTACTGAAAAATAACTATTGCATTTCTTAAAGTTTAACAGTAAACAACATTGCCAATATATTATTGCACACAATAAAGGGTTTTGGAACTACAAAGATAAGGAATGGGTAATCTAGAAGACCCAGAATAATGATCCCAGGGCCATTCCAGTTGCTGCTCCAGCAAGCATGCCCAGTGCAAGATCTCCATCGCTGTCACGGTAACGCTCTCGAATGATGACATGGTTTGCAGGGGGCTGCCCATAAGGTCCTAGGTGATACAAGATTGTTAGGAGGAGGGCAAGAGAAATGTCTGTCTTAATACCATGTGCTGCAATTTCAAAACAGGCCCTCTATTTCACCTTCTTCCTTCCACTGATGATGCCAGCATGTGGGGAAGGAACCAGTTACAACCATGCTTTGGAAGTGAATTTACCTTTGAAACTTGTGCTTAATTCTGAGGCCATAGCTGAACATTAGTGTTGAAATAATTAAGCTAGGTATAAGAGGACAGATGAATAAAAATCTTCACCAATGCCCAATATGGAGTAATGAATCAATCTTGTTCTGGCTCTTCTATCTTAGAAAACATGCTGCCTACTGTAGTTGAGAGTTCTTTGTGCTTCTAAGAGTGTATGAAGTAACTTAAGTTGGGATCACACTGGGATGGTAACTTATGTTAGGATCACACTGGGATGTTAAATCACTTGTACTAAGTTAAATTACTTAATACAAATTTCACTGCACTTGCTTTGTTGTGAAAGGGTAAGGGGTATTGGTTCTAGCTACATGTCAGGTTTCTTTCCATCACTGTTGTGCAGGAGTGGTGGGTGGTAAAGGATGGTGATTAATAGAATTCAAGACAGAAATAGTAACTCAAATAACTTCTATAGAAAGGTAAAAGATATGGTTGATATTGATTACCTTGGTATGGATACTGGTAGGGAACAGCATAAGCTTGTCCATTGGAGGCATAGAAGACTTGAGGACCAGGAGGTGGATACGCACCATTGTACTGATCGTAGCCATAGCCATAAACCTGGTGAAATTAAAAATGTCCATTACAACAGTATTCTTTGCTTTGTACCCAATTACACACTTTGTTCAATTCTCCCTCATTTTTAATGCAGTCAAACTTAAAATAAAATACCCAGTGTATACTGATATAATCTATCTACTCCCTGGGAAGGATTCAGAACAGCTGCTTGAAAAAATAAGTGCTCCTTAGCAGCATTCACTCTCTTCCCTTCCTGGATGCTGAATGCCAGAGGCAGGTTCTGGATCATCAGGCAGAGCCACAGCAGCCTTACCAGCTTCTCCTCCCTGCCCTCATGCCAGTAAGAGCTCTCTGGAGGGCTGTGAGGTAGGCAGGATCCCAAGAAACTCCAACCAACTTGTCCCTATCACAATGCAAGTGAATGTCAGATTTGGAACAAATACTCTGTAGCTATGTATTTTGGAAGCAATGTTGTTCTCCAAAAGAGGAGGCCCACTACTAGCCTTTATACAGCTCCCAGCACCACATCTAGTTCTTAACAACAGTTTCTAACAGCGAGGGGCTGGAGCAGTACAACTGTAATGCAACAAGTAGTATTACCCCAACTATCCCTTTGTGTTTCACTGCACATTGGTCAGAACATCCAGAAATGCACAATGTATACAGGTTCAGCTCCAATGCTGCTCCTTCTCCACTGCAAAAGTATGGTGCATCCAGGAGCTAGTTATTATGTTGCTATGACATCTTAGATACAACAAAATCCTTATGTGTTAAATGTGACAGCTCCAGTCATTAAATCCTATTTTTAAAACTCCTCATTTTGTATCCTTCTAGTTCTTACACAATGTGAAAGCGTAGTCCCACCTCCTTATGTTAAAAGCTGCATAGCCAGTATCTTTCAAGATCAGCTAAATAATTTATGCCCTGTCTCTAAGAAGCTATATTTTCAAAGTTCTCTGAGCAGCCATCCTTTATATACCTCCCAAGCAAATCTGCCTCATCCCCTTCAAAGGAAATCCATCTCAAACAGGAGTGACAATAGATCGTTAGTGCTTTACTCTCTCTCCTTTTGTACAAACCTCAAAGCTGGATATAACTGTGGAACTCACAGTTACATCCAGGAGTGCAGTTTGAGTGCTTGAAGGACTAAATGCTTAATGCTTCCTGACTGAAATTCTTACCTCAGGTGATGGTGTGGCATAAGCTGTGTAGGGAGGAGGGGCTGAGGAAATGGCTGTCTCATCATACATCACATCAGATCCCACGTAGCCCTAAACACCATGGAAAGGTAGCAGTTACCACTTTTTCCTACAGACACCCAGTTAGAGCAGTGCAAGGATTAAAACTGAATGACCCCAAAGAAAGAGTAACCTTCAGACATACTATGAATATCTTACAAAGCACTTCAAAAAGAAACTATTTGGAGAGCAGACCTGGGAGAATACAAATGCCACATCAATTGCAGGAAGGAGCCATAAAATCTCTTACCTATGTGCACACACATGCACACATGTACATGCAAGCACACTGACTCCTTCCATCTTGTCATAGCCTCAGTTTTAGAAATTACCCTCTTGTTCATCCTCTGTTTTCAGATAAACAAGTTTTCACAAGTAAGCTAGCTGCTTCCCAGTGCTCTAGAGTGGTATCACCAAGTTCTGCAAGAGCAGATAAGAATACAAATACAGTACCCAGAAGTGGCACCTGAACATTTTAGCAGAACACAGTCACAGTTCTTGGCCACCTCTCATACTGGCTGTGAGAAGGCTAAAAAAAAAATACAGTAAGAGAGATTTAACTGTAAGGACTGGGGGGCTTGACTGTTTTTAGGTAACTACATTGCAAATGCCACCTATAATTCTGGTCCTTTTGGAAGGAAGCTATCATGCAAAGGTGATAACTTACTCTCAAAGACAGTTAAGGTTGGTTACAGTAGCCTTGTATTCTTGCATATAGTATCAGAAATACACAGTGATGCTCTTAGTGCCCTATTCCAAGAAAAAAAAAAAAAAAAACAGGTCTCTTTTTTTCATTTACAAGTGAATGTTCCTATTGTCTCTTGTACCTGGACTTTAGAAAGACTTTTGAGGGCATAGTATGTCTATATCCCAGGTCAATCTTACACTGGAGATTCTAAGGATTGCTTGAAACACACTTGAAATTACTATTTGAAGAGGCAGGTATTTCCACGACCTGAGAAAGTGTCCAGCAGTACATCTGTATTCTGTTCTGCTACAGGGAACTCTGTACAGGCATGTCACACCAGCCTGCAAACATCTGTAAATGACATAGTTCTCAAAGCTGGGGTGCTCAAACTCCTGTCCCAGTAAAGGCACTGTTGGATGCTCGGTATTTTTGAAAGCTGTGTCACACACCTACGGATGGACTCAAACCCAGGTACCCAGTTATTTCAAGTCCTTCTTGGAAATCTGTAATTGCTTTGGAAAGTGCCAATCTATGCTACTACTTGTGCAGAGAGCTACCTGCTCTACTTTCAATAGCAGGGATCTGCCTTGGCTGACAAAGGTGATGCACTGGCAAGTTTTGAATGCCATCCTATCAGGGCTAGCAGCCAAGTGTCAAAAGACATGAAAACCAGCAGTTCCTATCTCCTAAAACCAGGAGTCATCATCTCTCACATATGCAAGATAAAGCCCCCAGAGCTATAGCAGACAGACCATGAGTGTTGTGTTCCCTGCATGAAGACAATTCCTTCACTTCTCATTTAACACCACGAAGCAGCATGGCACAGCTGCAGTCAGAGGCACTTCTGTCCAGGGCAGTCAAAACTATGACAAGCATTTGTTTTGTATATCTACAGATCTTAGTATAAGACAGATGCCTCAGTACAGTGCCAATGTGAATGTGACCCATCAAAAACTGATACAAACTTCTTTAAAAGGTAGCATTTCCCCATGAAACAGGAATATCTCAGGTTGGTTTAGCCCAGCCGTATAGGGAAAGCTAGTCCTGAAGAGTACTTGAGGAGGCAGTCTGGAGGAAAAAAACAATACCCAGAAGCGGATGGATGTGGTTCCCCAAAGACAGAGTTCTCTAGAAAACTCCAGGACTCACAGAGAGAATTTTATGATAACTGACCTCTTCACTCTCTGCAGCTAGCATGCCAGTGCAGAGGTAATGTACTCCTTCTCAGCGTGCCTGCACTCCCCTCCAAGCATCTCATGCTCCCCTACTCTCCACCAAGAAGCATCCCACAATGTAATGGATCTACATTAACAAACAGCTTCTTTGCAGTAAGCTTCCTTTAGCACTGAACATGTAGGCAGAAAACGCTAAGAGTGGAAAGTGAATTTTTAGTGGCTGCAGATTTACTTCTTGCTCACAGCTTCAGTGCTGCTTCCCTTACAGGCCAGCTTCCCAAACATTCACTTCCACACACAGATCATTCTCAGAAGTCATTCACTTCCACCCAGCATGTATGTGCCTAGGCTTGGCTGCAAGGATGACATGTGCTAGTGACCCAGATCATTTGTCTCCCTACCCGCAAGCCATCATGCTCATGACCCTGTTTTTCTGTAGCAGAGAGGGATGAAACATGATTTTAGAAGTAAACTGCTGAACCACACATAACACTGATGTGCTGCTTCTCTGTCAGTATAAAGGCTAGCCAGTGCACTTACTGGGTTTGTCCTGGCATCCTGGAGAGCAATTTTCCATGCCCTGCAAAAACAAGCCCATTGTTTAGTGGAACACTGATAATAATTAATACCACTTCTTATTTTTAGGACTATTTTAAAAAAACAAGGGTTAGCAACTAGTGGTGCTGCAGGAACAGTTTAAGCTATTGCACAGGTCAAAGCCCAGTGATACTAAAATGAATGCAGAAAGATGCTACATCAAGACTGACAAAGAATTACTGTCTTTGCAGAGCTGAGAAGACATGAAGAGGGACATGAGAAGGAAGAGATGCAGTTTTGAAGGTCTTCACTGCAAGCACAGCAGGTAGGTAATGTGCAGTCACGCTCAGGATAAACTAATAGGATGAGAACAGGGGAACTTGTTTCTCCTGCCTGTACAGTTGCATCTGCACTGACTAGAGAGTGTGGGTCTTGACGCTATTACAGTTTGAACAGAAGGTACATACACTTCACACAGACACTCCTATGCCATATGGCTGGGAGCATGGTCGAAGCACCACGCGTACTTGGCAAACACTGACAGTGGAAGTTATCAAACTATATAGAGCCAAGCTCAGCTGAAAGTTCACAATAATGGAGTATTCTTCCTTTCACCACTGACTGGGATGTCCTCGAGCTATGCAGGGTCATGTAGTGCTTGAAGAATGGGAAAAGTGAAAAAAACCCACAATCTGTTCAGCAAGTCTTGCATTAACCGTATTAGTAAGATTCTTTTACTACTCAGCCTTCAGTGTTTTCAGTGAGTTAACTTGCAGTTAGTTTGCATGAGCTAGATAACTTCTAAGAGAGCTGTGGTTTTGTCACTGAAAGACTGCTTTTATTTGCTTGAAAACTTTCTTAAAATGCATCTCTGAAAATCTGAAGGCACAACAATTATTAGGAAGAGAGAGAAAAAGATAAACGAGGAGAGGTAGCAAAACCAGTATTCTCTTGCAGACTTACAGGCAGTCATCTGCACTCTCTGCGCAGAGGTTGACTGTCTTCCCATCACGGCAAACAATCTGCAGTAAACAATCTCTCTGCTTCCCCTCTGGAGGCTGGAAATCTGGGACAGAAAAAGAGATGAGTTATGAAATATCGATAACCAGAATTTCATGATCACATTTACAATAAGGGAGACAGTTTATGCAAAAGGCTGGACAAAATAAACTAGGGCCAGTTGTAGCTGCCTTCCATGTCATCAGAGCAAATTACAGAAGGAAATAACTGTTCTTACTCTTTAGACAGTCCTGAAAGTAGCTTCCTAAGAAATTCAAGTGTCTTATGGCAGAACCAATTCATACTTAGCAATAAGTACTCTCCAACACTTGTGTCAGTTTCAAGTGGAGTACTAGCAAATGCTAGAAGTGAAATCAGTAATACTTGAAGAAAATCTGCTGAGGTTTCCATTTCTTGTCCTGCCTCTCACTCCAGACAGCACTATAATTACTCCAGTAACGTTATAATCAGACACACAAGTCTACTGTGAATATCCCATTCTCATGTGCATGCCTGCCACCTGCATACATGGTACCCTGTCCTCACCGAGTTTTAAAAGGAAGTATCAATCTCTAACCTAATCTGTCATGTGATGCTACCATGCCCTGGGTGTCTGTAAGGGAATTTATTAGTTGGTTGGGTTGGGGTTTTTTGTGGGTGGGTGTTTGCTGGGTTTCTTTAACAACAAGAAAGTTGCACAGTTCTTGGACAAGTTTAATTCTGCAGTAGTGTCGTAAATGGTATGCTGGGAAGGCACTGGAGTTGTGAAGAATCTCTAAATACACAAATCCTGAAGGGTTCATTATTACCTCGACATTCATTCCCCACTCTGAGGTTGATGCAGTGGATTCGCATGTGGATTTTATCTTCTATATCATGGCGATTTTGATCATCATAGAATATTAAGCGGCCATCAGACCACAGATCAAACCAGTTCTTCTTCCAGCGCCGCAAAATAGTACCTTAAAAATCAGACAGTCACTTTTGAAAGCACATATTGGGAAGTATTTGTGTCCTAGAGCTAACAAAACCAATAGATCCTTTACAGCTGCCCCAGATATTCTGAGGTGCCAAGCAAAATCCTGTACTAAAACATCCCTGCTTCAGAACACTACAGAATTGGGTTCCATATTTTATCTAGTATTCAGAGTCACAACTGAGTTTATTTTAAGTGCATAACCTAGTGCTTTAGTTCTGACTTGCTGCAAGAACAAGGAGAGGGCATAACTAATTGAAGACATTAAGGTGTCAGGTGAAGTTTCCAAGTTCCCACTTATATAGCACTAATTACAGAGCAGCATCTGAAGCTGAATGCCAGTCAGACACCTCAGATATGGTATATCCTGTTTCCCAGTGGTATACCTCAAAGGTCACATGGAAATGCTGTCATGACAGGTCTTTTTGTGAAGTGTCCTAAAGGTCAAAAACCAAACCCAACAAAAAGAACAAAAAACAACCCATAGAGCTAGAGACTTTGTTTAAGAAAGACCTGGGAATTACTAAGTTGCTGTGATGGTAGACACACTGGGGAGAAAAAGAGGCAAACGGCCCACCGTGACTTACTTTGCCGCAGCAGCCATCCACTCTTCACAAATGCCATTGTTGCTGAATCTAGTGGACAGAAGAGGAAGATGAGGGGGGGAAAAGCAGTTGTCAGTATTTCACAATCATACATTAGAAAGAGGCACTTCAAGGTATAGTATCGTATATTACAGCTGTGTGTAGCTGGCTAGTATTGAAGACAGACACAGCAGATCTCAGCTGAAGATACTCAGTAAGGCACAATGAGTATGCTAGGACTTAACACATGTAATTGTAGCAATTGAACATGACTAGCAGAGACCATTTTTAAGTTTAACTGGAAAACGCACAAACTTACAGGTACCACTCTTGAAACATGGCAAAAAGACAGGCTGCAGTGACTGCTTCCTGACTCACCACCAGCTCCTTGCAAAACTGTTCTCTGGACATACGTGTGCTTCCTGTATTCCGCAGTCTCAAGTTACTAAGCACCCTCATTTCTTCCCTACCTCCCTTCTTCTGTACTTCCTCTTCAGTTTTATTTTTAATTCACGGGCTCAAAGTCCAGCCAAAACAAAAGCTGAAATAGTTTATCTTAAAGAGGAAGGAGAAAGCCAGTTTTATGACCTGTATTTCTTCCAAATCATCACTAGCTTCCTCCAAGATGAATTGGATGTTTTTATTTTATAGCATAATGATGTAGAGACTTTTGTTCTAAAATGGATTAATAAAACCACAACTATCTGGATGTAAATGAACAAGAAAAGCAAGAAGAGAAGCATTACAAGCCTCCCTTGAGAAGGCTGGTTTTTTTAGGTATTATATGTGGGGCTTGTAAGCCAATATGAGAGACGGATACTTAAACCTACCAGATAATTCTACTTGTAGCAGCGTAAGGCGGAGGGAGGTGGGGAAGGTGGCATAGTAGATTTGATAAACAAAGAAACTTATCCCAGACAAGGAATGTCTCTAAAGCTGGGGAGGGGACGGAGAAGAGTTTCACTGTCTTCTAGTAAAATATAAAGTTAGCAACATCCCTTTATTTTCTGATAGATACATATATAAGCCATCTACTGGATATTACTTTTAGCTGTGTGCTTTTCACAGTACTGCGCAAATACCATCACACACAAGATTACAGCAGTAGGATTTCATATTGAAGGAATGCCACATCCAGAACAGGGCTGGGTATGATTGTGAGAACCATCTGCAGTTGAAGTGTAAACTCCAAGGTAAACCTCTTACTCTTGGCTTTTGTACCAGCTTGCTGGGAAAACAAACATTTAGCTGACAGCCCGCTGAAAGGGAGTGTCAAACTCCTACCCTGCTTTAATCCTGTCACCCAGTCCTGCTCTGAGGTCTAAGCATGCTGTTGTCACCCTCCTACAGAGAGACAGCTTCAGAAATGGAGGCCGGTTTATTCTTCCAAAGTAACAAAGCACTACAAAGGGCCTGAGTATCATCCTCCCACCACCCCAGTATATTTTTTTTTCCCCCTGGATAATCCTTTACAAGGAAATAGCCTTCTTACTCCTCGTTTTCACAGGAATGGGTCTCTCCAATAGTGTTTCTATGTCTTCTAGTTTGTCCACTAAGGTGAAATCACTGTATATTTCCAGAACAGTCTAAGAGCCAATAAAGAACTTGCACGAACTTCAGTTCTGCTGCAAGTGCTAGATTAGGCCATTGAATGCTTGTTGCTGCATTTACCCTACTCTCATACAACAGCATCATTAGATTTAGCTCAAACACATAAAGAGGAGGAAATGAAGAAGAAAACATTACTCTTGACAAGTTTTGCCTGTGATTACAGAATAATTCAGTCTCACATTACAGAATGGCTCACAGCTATCTAGGGCTACAACAGCAAGAGGCTTCAGCTGCTGTACAGCACCTCACATGTAATCCCAGATGCAACAACATCTTCCAGCACAGAGTTTAGTACCCCAAACTTCAGCTGTGCATAGAGAGCAAGGAATCGCACAGAACAATCTGTTGGCACTGAAGTAGGAGGTGCAAAGACTATCAGATATTCTTCTCTGGTCCTTTTTAAGCACAAGACTCACTTGAAGTCCTGTTGATTCACAGTCAACCCACATTATGTTTAAAAGAATATTTGCAGAGATAGGAGATACTTGGCAAGATCAGATGCAACTGAGTATTATTTGTTAAACTAGCTCAGTGCAACCAACATGGGAAATGGGATTTAAACAAAGATAAATCAGTTTATCACCAACCTCAACAGAAGTTCCTTGGTGACTGAAATCTAAAAGTAGTAGCACCCTAAACTGAACACAGGTTAAGAGTAAATGCAGCAAAGTAGGTGGGGCTATTCCTTCCTGCTTCCGGGAATAGCAGTTTTCCTTTGTCACACAAAGTGGAATATCCAGCAATCTATTCCAGTTCACTTCTTGTTCTCAAACGTGGCTGGCTGCTAGTAAGAGCAAACCTCAAAACAAATCAAGTGTTTCTACCTGCAGCTTGCAATTACCACAGCCATTTTGATTAATGCAGTCAAACTAGCAATGGACCCGACTCCGTGGTCCAGGCAGGTGGAAGGGGTTTAACCACGGAGCCGAGTTCCAAGTGACCGGCTGTGCCTTCTGACACCTCGCTGTTACTTCATTCCCGAGATTTCGGGCTCGGAGGAGTGTTCAGATGTAACCCTATTTGCCCTTTCCCCCCACTTCAAAACAAACCAAGTTTTCTATTTTCGGAACTTTCTGGCTCTGCAGCTAGCTCCATGCAGGCCTTTTTTCCATGACGCTGCCTTTACTTGTAACTAGCCAATGGCTAGTTCTACCGAAAGATGCGGCTCAGTGCAGAACCTGTCCACCCGTGAGCGAGTCGGTGTTCGGAACAGCCGGTCTGGAGAAGCACCGTCCCCGTCCTCCCTGTCCCGCCGGGGACAGCTCCACCGGAATTACCGGGTGCTGTGCATGCCCCGGACCCGTTCCCTCCCCCTCTGCCCCGCCGGGTCTGCCTGGCCCAGGCAAACGGCACTGTCGCTGCCCCCGCCTTCCTCCGGAGCGCTCGGACGCTCCCTGCCCGTCACCCGCCGCCGGGCCGCGGCCTGGGCGCTGCCGCCTCCCCACGAGAGTCCGCCGAGCCCTGCCCGAAACCTCCGTCCCCGGCTCCTCGCTCCCGGCAGCCGGGCCGACAGCGGACAGCCCGACAGCGCTCCCGGGGGAGCCCCCTCCCGCCCCGGCTGCTGCGGGCCCGCCGACCGCGCCGACCCGGCCTGCTCCGCGGGCCCACTGACCTCCGCGTCAGGCCAAGCCAGGCCAGGCCAGGCCAGGCCAGGCCAGGCCAGGCCGGGCCTCCTCTCAGCCCGGTGTGACCCACCGCCGCCCTCCGCCGCACCCACCTGCCGCTGCCGCTGCCGCTGCCACTACCGGCCCCGCGCCCGCCGCCCGATCGGTGCGCCAGCGGGCAGCGCCAGCCCCGCCTGACGTCACACCGCAGCGCTGCGCCGCCACGGGTTCCGGGTGCCGCGGCACCGCGGGGGGAACGTGGCCGGCCGTGTCTGCCCCCCCACGGCGCGCCGTGTCTCAGTATTTCAGAGGCATGTCCTGCACAGGCCCGCGGGCGGGCCAGCGGCACCCGCATCGCGCTAGGATACCTGGACTTTTTCCTTTCCGTCTTGTTTATGAGTACGAAAAGGATGTTTGCTGATGTCATGTCATGGGACTGTATCAGAGAATGGCAGGGTCACTTTGCTGAAGCAGTCACACAAGTATTCAAGGGTGGAAAAAAACAGCTAGTCTGCAAGCACATCTATACAGACAGAAACTGCACCTTAGCGATTCCTGCATGACAGCACTAAGCTGTCCTTGGGTCAGTGCTGCCCACACACTGAAAAATATATCTGATGGATAGATCTGATCTGATCTGACCTGATCTGTCACTACTTAATCACCTTCACAATTCAGATTGTAGTTTTCAGCCAGGATAGTGGCAACCCCATCGTGCTAAGGCACTTGGACTTTTTTCTTCTATAGTGTTGTTCATGGCTATAGTGTAGTCCATGCTTCGATACATTTTTGAAGTGCCATAAAAGTGGTGAAGGCAGAACAGAAGCAATACCAGGAGATCCTCTATGTGTGAATAGAACTGCAGGTTTCAGAAACAACCAGTAAATGAGATTTGTGTAGATCAAATTCTATTTATGTAGGTGTCCTTTCTCCGAAGATAAAACTGTTCACCTTTCATTGCTGAAAACGTATTTTCAGAAACTTGTAGGTATTGGTTTAGAAATAGAAGGCAAGACAATCTTTAGATGGGGGAGGGAGCAGTTTTCTTCTGGAACAAAAAAATACTCCATGTGAGGATTTGGGATCTTCAGTGGATCCTGCCTTTGTGTGTGTGTGTGTGTGTGTGTGTGTATGTATGTGTGTGCAGAGTGTTGGCACTGTTCAGGGTTCACAAAAAAATGTTAGTTTTCAATGAGGTTTAAAAGCATTTTAAAATTCATTGAGAAACTTTCATGTTCTTTAATGGGTGAATGACCTCCATGGGCTCAGAACATCAAGATTTTGTTTAGTAGCTTTCTGGGACCATTTCCTCTACTGTGCTAACCTTGGAAACTCAGTTAAGAACCCAGAGCCAAGGCCATTGTCATGGAAGTTTTGTGCCACTCAAGTCTTGTCTGAGTGTTCACAACAGAGGCACAATCCAGAAGACACCAGATCTTCAGTCTGCCAGAAACTCAGGTACTGCTGGAAACCCAGGCAATGTATGAGGGTTATCATCTCATTCAATTCTGAAACGTTTGAATGCAATACATTGGCTCTGCATTTGCTGATGAAACCTTCATCAGGAAGTTTTTAACTAGCTGTGCTGCAGAGCTGAAGGCCTGAGCCATAATACCCTGAGCAAAAGAACTAGAATATTTAGATGAATACTGTTACAAATGTGGATTGTTTTCAGACTGTTTGCCAGTGATGTGCGGAAGTGAAGGCTTCTGTTGAAGGACCACCTTCCCTCTGAAGAACTACAGTCCAGGCAGGTCTCCTAACAGTATTGTCTTACATGTGAGGAGCTGAAGTGAGGGGCCTGGATTTTTAAATCTCTTTGGGGGCTTTTTTCCACTCACATTTTCAAAACATAAATATAGCATAAACATAAATATAGCAAAACATAACATGTAATTGCAAAGCATAACATATCTGTATACCATATCTGGAAGACAAAGTTCTCTTGCAGACTGCACAAACATTCTGCTCCAGCTGGATGTAGCTACTAATAGACCCCAGCACTGCACACTGTGCCTTGTGCTCGAAGTCAAGGTTCCGTGGAGTGTGGAGGCATATTGTGATTGCAGACACACTGGAAGGGCTCTGCCACTTGTCTTCCTAGCTCTTGTTAAGGTTGAGAACTGGATTTTCCGAGAGGTGACGTGAGCAACAGCCAACTGGTTTGACAGAACAGATAAGCGTTTTCAAAGTAATTCAAGAGTTTAGACACCTCTGTCTTGGGAAAGTCTGTGGGCTGAGGCTTCAGAGTTGAGAAGAGCCTAAGTTGCTTTTGAAAATGTGACACGCCTTTAAGGAGAACAATGTCTGATTAGCTTTAGCATACTGACAGCAAGACAGAGACTTGCCCAAGTGCTGTGGTGGAGGTAGAGGGTGCTCCTTCTTGACCTGTAACTGAAACCATGCTTCCTGCCATTTGCCTCCTGGCCTCTGCTTTGTGGAGCACTCCAGACACCTCAGTATGCTTCTGCAGTGAAGTGATCTCTTCAGACATTTATTCCAGAGGAAACAGTGTGGAGAGTTATATGCAAATAACATGCTGTCTGCAGTTTCCTGGTGCAAGGCCAGTGTAGATCTCCACACAGCAGATTGCAGAGTACACCAAGAACAACAGACAAACAAAGCATTCAGCCAAAAGCCGAGGAACTTTCTGGGTGAGGCTCTGGGACTTCATTGTCAGCCTCTATCGTTCAGATCTGACTAAAACCAAACTGGCAGGAGTGAGACTACATGCTTATCAGACATCCCTGCAGGTCACGCCACTGGAAAACCATTTCACTGTTAGCCATGTGGCCTTTTTGGCAGGAACAGAGTTTTGGATTTCACTTGTATTTGTAGGCAGTTTTTAAAAGCACAGGATTATCAGGGATGGGCTAGGTCTTTTGCAACTTGCAGAGAAGTTTCTGTCTCATCACAGCCATTCTGAAGAGGAAAAAACCCTTGTACAACACATTTTTGTTTTCCACTAATAACCGACAGACAGGCAGCATCAGTGGGAGTGTTTCCTCTGAATTATCTGGGCTCTGACTCTCAACTTTACTTTACATTGGCTGTACTATTCCATCAGCATTTAAAGACAGTGCTGCATACCCAAGGAGAGGATTTGTACTCATAGCCAAAGACATTGCAAGGGAAGAGGGAGAAATCAAAAGCAGTTGCAATTGATTTTCATCGAAGGGACTAAAGCCCAGGGACAGTAAGAATTAGACACAGTCACTTAGGAAATCTATGCCAATGTGATGAAATTGATCTATACCTTCCATTGCAAAGCCACCATATATTTGCAGTCTGTCTAAACAAAACTGTAGACTGCATATCAAGCTGGAATGGTCTATCTCTGAATCTAACAGGCATTCAGTGTAATTCCCTTACACTCTGTACCTAGGTTTCCCTCTTCTAAAGAGGCTGCAAAGAGTGAAGTATATGCCTAGGCTGAACTAAGAATCATTCCTTCTCTCCCTCACCCCTTATGTGACAGCACAACAGTGATACAGGGTCTGGCAACCTCAGCTTTGCTAAGATCAACACACTGGATTTGAGCCAGAGGGAGATGTTACCTCCTTTTGATTCTTTACTGTGTCAGGTATAGAAGTGTTTACACGTTGCTGTAAAACACCATCAAAGTTAAAATTGTGAAGATTTGCATTTGAAACACTGAAAGTACTTCCCCCTGTTAATGTGTTGGGCCAGCACTGGAAGAGGCAGCCCTTAATTAGAATGTAGTGAAAAATACTACTGACCATGCCTATTTGTGCAGTAACTGGTAAATCTAGAGAGGATAATGTTCTCCATAGTGTACATTCCTTGCATATACAAAAGCTTAAGAGACAATTACTCAACAATTTCTATGTACCTTACAGAAAGCATTCACCAGAAAACAGTGATGGGAACAATCAACCTCCAGGCATGGAGCCAGTATGCAACCGATTTTTAGAGTGTGGATCAATTGCTGAAAACCCCATCTGTAGAAAAAAAAAAAGGCTTCTGAGCACATACTAAAAGCTCTTTACATTACTTGACCCATGATCTAACAAAAAGCAGAAATGGACAGTTCTATTGTTTGTATCACAGTAACTACAGAGGCTTGGGCATCTCTGTGCTCTGTATGCAGACACAAAGCCCTTCCCCCAGTAACTTAGCATTTAACTGACATGGTACAAAACAGGAGTAATACAACACATCTCTGAAATCAACTCACTGGATAAGGTGCTGTTTACTTATTTTGAACAGGTTGATAAGTTGGCTCCAAAGCAGAAAGCTGTTTTCTAAAACCATTCAGGCAAGAAAAACAGAGTGATTTCAGGGATTGTGGTTTCGCTGTGATTTTATTGCCAGCTCTGTCTGTATTTCAGGGTGCACTGCCTGATTTCCAACTCTGCGTTAACATTCAGCCAACATCCATATCTTCAAAGAAAGTATTTCAGCCAAAACCATAAGAGTTAAGGCAATATTTCAAACATTCTTTGCTCAAGTGTCAATTTACTCTAAAACAGCTACAAACCGTCCAAAAAAATGTAAGATCTGTGGGATGTGGATTCTTCCCGCTACGTTTTGTGTAGTACCCTACACAATGGGCTTTGGACTCAGCCAGGCCTTACTGTAACATAATTATGAGAAAAATTTATTGCAGAACAGGCACTTACAAAGTTTAAGGCGTAATAAGAGAGTTTATCTTCCCTCAACATCAACATGGTTTGACATCTAGTAGTAGTCCTAATTCTGTGTCTAAAAGGTGTCTGCTTCAGGCATTGATTTCGCTGAGACTGTTCATATTCACGGCATCTGTGTTGAATTTAAGCATTAGGACAGTGCACTAAAAATAAATACATAAGCAAAATCCCCATCCCTCATGTACAGAAGGATTGGCTCCTGTTGACTGGCATTTGACAACACCTCAGAGACTTGGAGCTGACATGGGATCTCCATACAAAAGATCCAAGCAGCCATTTAGTCATGTTCCTTCCACAGCATTTGCAACAAACACATCAGCATATCTATATGTCTTCCCTAACTTTTTTGGAGCTCTGAGGTGTTTGTATCTAACCGGATCAAGCTTTAAAATGAGAATGTTCTACCCCTAAATTAAATTCCTGGCATGACAGAACCTGAAAGTCCTTAAGTTGGTGTTGAGAGTCTTGAATTGCAGAGAGAGTATTTTAACAGGAGCTTTTGATGCAGTGGCATAGTGAGTAGTTCTTGAAATTAACTTCTTATGCTCACTGGTCATTCTTTAAAGTTTTATATTCAAAGTGAGACAGCTTTCTGTAAAGGAGAAGGAAAACATGCTGCATACATGGGTGAACATGTAGTGTAGAAATTCAGATTAACCTAATGTGCTTTTGGCTTCAAACTCTATGAGTCAATGAAAGTAATTGCTAATCTGGAGACATTTCATTTTTGAGTCACTTCATGGTGCCCTTTTCTTTGCCAGCCATTGAGCCACTGTAATGTGATAATTCCACTGAGCCTAAATGAAGCCAGCCAAGTTATAATGTAAAGTATTATTTCCTGGAAGCTTCCTTATGCTGTCCCCATTTGCATAGCTAGAAGTCCAGACCTGACAACTTATGAGGTGCCTACAGAAGCAGTTAGGAATCAGTTTTATAAATAATCTAAGGAGGTGCATCATCTTGTTTCTTTACTATCTGAGGCACTTTTCAAGTATGTCTACGGTACCAATTCATCCCATCAAACTTCAGACACTTCATTGACACTTCAGACACTGGGACAGTGCTTTAGATTCTCTCTGTAACCTCCAGAAAACAGAAAGGCCTCTCCAGGGAGTGCATCCACCCATCTTATTTTCAGTCACTCCTTAAGGGTGCCTTTACCTCTCTTTGAATAAACAGCCTAGTGTGAGAGTGCTCCTTCTCCTAATTTAGGTCTACAAAGGGGCCTACAGCTAAGTAGAAAAACCCTGGATCTAGGGCTTCTCATTTCATCTTGAAATATTTTCAAAATGGGGTCCAAGTTGACTTCTTCCTTGGGGAGCATAGAGCAGGGGGGGTCATGCATTCACTTTTACCCAAAGAGAACATTGCACTCACTATTGCTGACTTGAGGTGGTTGCACTGCATGAGAGTAGTCATTTCTCCCAGTCTTGCATAAAGATCTTCCCTCTTCCCCTGGTGAAGAGGGAAGGGCTTAGAACTATATATAGTAGTCTCATTAATATTGCATTACCTTACAATAGCACAGAGTCGTCCGTCCCCCCATACCTAAATAACACTTGTCCCTATAAAAAGCATAGGTACATTTAAAAACTGCTGGAAGGCATTAATATTTATATTACCCTTAAAGTGCACAGAAGCAGGTGATGACAGCACATTCTTTATCTGAGTCTAGTATGCTTTCCTTTTGCTGAGCTGAATTCCCTAGCTCTTGTGCACTGTAATAATCATTCCTGGAAACTTGTGTCTCTGAAGGCTGGCTGGTGTCATTGCTGAGGCATTCTGCTAATTGACTTGTATGCTATCCTTTTGTTTTTATCCACTGAATCTCTGTATGTCATTAATGCTTTCACCCCTAGCCTCTGTGCTTTGAATTCAGGAGCAGATGATGACAGGAAGAGCTGTAAATTAGATGACCTACAGCATTGCCCTTTCCTCGTGAGGCAGTAAAAAGCATCCCCAACAATTTACTTAGGAGCTTGCTGGTTTTCTTTTATCTTCATTCATGGAACACACGTGGGAATAAAACACATCATCCCCACATCTAATACATAACAGAAATACAACACAGACATCAGGTTTTGCAGATGGATTTTTTCCTATTTACCTCCATGCGCTTGCCCTCATCATAACTTTCCTTGACCTCCTGGGAACACTTTGCTTTCACACAAAATGCAGACAAAAATGATGCCAAGTTGAAACAGGACTGCCATTCTATACTTGGGTCAAAAGACTGCCAGCCAGGAAAGAGGAGGGTATCTGGTTCCTGCTGTCACTATACCATGATGAAAAAATCACCACTGCTGGAGTCATCTCTGCCAGCCTCAGCTGAGAGGACTGGCGAGAAGTAAGGTACAGACTGAAGAGATGGGGACAGTAGCCTAATTATTTTCATTGTCAGTGATACACTGAATGCACCCAGTTTACCACAGAATAAACAGCTTTCAAGGGCATGGGGACAGCTGAGGAGAATACTTTTTTGATTTACATCCTCCAGCACTCTTGTCACATGCTTAAGTGCTATGAAAGCAGCATGCATATGGAAGATGCTTACTGCAGCTGAAAAGGCATTACTGATTTCTATAAAAACTCAGTTTCACAGGAAGAATAGATCCAGTGTAACAAAGCCCATCATGACTCACTTGTGCAGAGAAGGGTTCTCACTCTAGGAGCTGTTATTACAGTGAGATACAGTTGGTAGGGGTCAGCAGTATCTTAAAAATGCCTGACTGCCTGTCTAAATAGAAAACTTGCGGAAATACAACCCTCAGAGGATATGCAGTCTACCAATATGTACTTAGCAGGAGCATGTCTATGGTTGCTTTGGACTTGCTTGGAAACAGTAGTTTAGGGGATAACTGATTATATTGTTTATGTATTTGGCTTCACATTAAAACCTATATCCGCTTTAGGCTGTTTCAGCAAAGCCCAGCAAGGTGCCCTGTGTCTGTAACATCAGGGCAGTTTGCATTCTCTCTTCGTCCTACAGCTCTGCGTGTCTGCAGCAGTTTATGCCCTGGCTGTAGCCTGGAGAGAGGGGATGGCTCTGGGGGCACACAGATGTGGGCAGAGGCAGTGGGAGGGCAGATGACCGCTGTCATGTGGCTTCAGGAACAGGAGATGAGTTAAGAATGAACCAAGAACAGTGCCGCTGTAGCCACCATGTGTGTCATGAGCATCTCACTTTTGAGGGCTTTGTTTTATTCTTAATATTTGCTGCTGAATGCTTCTGCATTGGCAGAGAAAAAACTGACACTCAGGTCAGCCAGCTGGACTGGGAGGGAAGTGCAGGGGAAATTCCATAGGACTGATCAGACTTGTATCACAAGGTCATGTACCAGGAGGTTGTTTAGATAGGGTGTATCTGGCATTTTCTGGATACTTGCAGAAATGCAGCAGGGGAAGGAAAAGGGAAAGAGAAAGGGAAAGGAAAAGGAAAATGAAAGAATCACAGGATTACATATTCACGATGTTTAAAAAAGCATAAAACTGGTTGATACACAAGCTTCTTGTTGCTGGTCGCAGACTTGACACATTAGTTACTGCTCTGAAAAAGCAGTAATGTTCTGTTCTTGTCTTGAAAACGTTACCTATTTTACTTGGTAGAATCAATTGTATTTTAGGCACTTCTTAGGTTAATAAATGTAGGAAGAGTTTCTGTTTGAGGTTTTTAAAATATCTGATAGCAAATTCAGAAATGGAAGTGTACAATCCAAGGCACCATGAAGATCTGAAGTCTTAATTTTATGTGGTAGTTTAACATCAAGTATCAGAGATCGCAGTTGAAAACATTATTTATATCAAGATAAGCAGTACAGTGGTTTTATTTATTTAATGTCTTATGGACTGGGCTCAGTGAAGTGTCACTCTTTGCTTATTCACTAAACAGAGCCACATGCAAAATAGCAGATGGTAAATGAAGGTTTCAACTAAGAACTGTATTTTCCTGTGGTAGAGGGCTATGAAACATGAGCTATTTCATTAAAGGTAGCCTAACCTCATCATTAAAATGTTGGTTTGGACCTGTTTTTAATGAGGGAGTTAGCCAAAACAGGATTTCATAATTCACAGCAT
Organism: Lathamus discolor; assembly: GCF_037157495.1. Lineage (NCBI taxonomy): Eukaryota > Metazoa > Chordata > Aves > Psittaciformes > Psittacidae > Lathamus > Lathamus discolor. The sequence goes on along the minus strand of NC_088886.1, from coordinate 59,964,830 downwards.
CAGAATCATGAAAAATATCCCTATTGAATGGAGTTTCAACATATAGTACTTGCCTATGTATTACTCAGAAGTAAGAAACAAGCGATGCAGAAAGTGATATGGGGTGAATACACTTACCTGATAAAGGTTTATTTGTAGAACAGATAGCATGAGACTGGTAATTACAAATGAGAGGGAGGCACCAACTTGACAGGTCAGGCTTTGCACTGGAAAGTGAAACGTATTCAGTGTTGTCCAAATCAGACACAGCAAAACTCCATTTCCGTGTGCTTACTCACATCTTCACAGCTGTGGTCAGCCTTGTGGCTAATGTCTAATTAACAATTAAATAATTGACTCTCTTACTTGGGATTGGTGTTACAAGATCAGAGGCTTGTCCCTGCAAGCCACAAGGCTTGGCAGTATAGAGGACTAAGGAAAGTTTTAGGTATAGGTGTGAAACAGGTATCTATCAGAGCAGAATGTGGAATCATTGCCATCTGAAAGTGTTTCAGTGCGGTGTCTCACTACCAGTAATTTCAGTAGTTTGGAATAACTTTAAAAACCTTGTGAAAAGTGACAAAGCTGAAGGGCACTCAGCTATCAAATAGCACAGCTTTTGGAAACGAGTTTGTACCCCAGAAGAATTAAAACTAGCAAGTTCAGGAGTTTTGAAAATGTTATTTCTTTCCATAGAACAATAACAACACTTCTTCCCAATGAAATAGGTAAATTGCACCTGATATAAATCGGGCTCTGTGTGGTGGTGTAAAATGAACTATTGGCTTGTAAGCTGGTGTATATAACAGAAAGGAGCAAACTTACTGTATAAAAGATAAAGAAGTAATATCAAAGAAATGTAAATACTTGTCATAAAGTTTCAGTGTACATCCACATGCCTGCAGCTCTTGGTCTGCTGCCCTCTTTTGAACACAAGGCTTGATGGAACAAGTGAAACTGGTCATCAGTTTTCACTCCCTGAGATGGGGACAGTGATAGAGGTCAAAGAGCTGCAATATTTACTGTGGAAACAGGATTTTAACCACATCTTTAATGACATTTCCATTCTATAGTAACCAGACCTTTCATTCACTGATTGTCCAGCCTTAGAGCACTGAATGTGTCAGGCCTGTTTGTGTACAGATAACCTGGTGAACCCAGGGGATCCAACACAGCATTGCCAGGTGTAGCATGTGTGTCTGTTAGCAAACACTTCTGTGGCTCTGAGCATCTGTCTCTGAAGGGGTTTTGCAGCACCAGAATGATTCCCTGAAGACAGACAGATGGTACCATCTGTGTAGTCTTCTGATTTCCAGCCTCTGTGCTTGCTTCAATCTCACTGAGTAGATGTTTTATTTAGGAATAACTTGTTTTCAGTTCATGCTGCCAACTGATTCCCATTTAGAATTTTCCTAAAAGTTTCTGGGGCGAGTGGTCATCTCCCTGCCTCTTTTGTGGTTCTCAGGAAGCTTGTTCTGATGGAAATAAGTCACTTCCTTAGAGCATGCTTCTCTCATTATATTGTCAAAGCAGAAACACAGATAAGGAAAAAATGTACTTGAGGAGAATTACCAGGTCATATATTTAGATGTGACACAAAATCACTTGAAGTGGATGTATAAGAGAAAATGTTCAACAGTTACAATTTCAGTAAATAGCGTAGGAAAACTAATAAATCATATCGTGTTGTGGTTCTTAACAACACAGTAATTATTATCCTGGCCTTATCTTCACTTGGTTGCAGTTCAAACACTTTGCACAGTAGCTAAAAATACAGGGAACGTACTGTGCATTCGTTAAGAGAAGCAATTAGTCTCCTACTGAAGGAATGTCAGATACTGCCTTCCTCCCAGTCAGGGCAGTTTCAAGATGAAGCTAAACTGGCTTTTTATTTTCCATCCCAAGTTTCCATGGTAACATCATGTAATCATATTTGTAAACAGCAACTACCCATTTAACTTCAGACCCACTTTGAACATCCTTGAAATGTCTGACTCTGTCTTCTTACAGTCTTATTGCCAGTATATATAATTATTTGGGAATAATTCTATGTATGAACTCCTCAGGGGTGTAGTAGCACTGTAACATGTATGTGAATAAGTGTGTGTGGTGTGTGTATGTGCATACGGGCATACATGCACAGACACATTTATGATGAACATTGTCTGGCAATGGCACATCCCATTATAAATCTTTATTTTTCAGATTCTTATAATTTTGCCAAGTTGAAGCCACTCAGGTTGAATGCCATTCAGCCCAATTTACATACCAGAGATTTCTTTTGTGCTGATAATTTGAGGTTTCAGCTAACTTTTCTCAGTCGTAGCCAAGAATGTGACTGGAACATTTTACCTTCATGGAGGGGATTCTTACAACTTTTTGCGAAAGCCCTGGAACGGGGCTGTAGAGCACATGGATGCTGCCTTGCTGTCACAGCCACAGCTTTTTCCTGTCCTACTAAGAATTAACCCGAATTTGACCAAGTTTTAGTTGTTTGAAAAATTTAATCTCAGCTATATACAATCTTGCCTCCCTAGATTTCACAACTTACATTTGCTGATGTTTCTATCTGCCCAAAGCACAGTTTAGTCACTGGGAACCCCTGTATCCTGACTGCCTGCATGTGTGCCATCCCCAGTTGACTGAGTGTGGAACTGAGTGTGCAGTTCAGCTCCAGGGCTGAATGACACTTGACCTCTAACTGCCCTTGCTTGGGTTCAGTGTAGAATAAAAACAGAAGCAGAAAAGCAAAAGGGAGGTCTCTTGTGAGACCTGCGCATATGGTTATAATTATACAGGTATTTAAAGGCTTTGCAGAGTAAGGATGCTGTGCATGTTTCTAACAAAGCCATTTCCCTGAATCTCTTGAATTACATCCCTTGCAAACTTTCCCTTTCTCATTTCCACCCCATCTACCTTACATCCCCGGAACACTACTTTATGTGGAATTACAAATCAAGAATTGGTTTTGACCTGAGTAAGTAGTCTGTCCAGGAATCTTGCCGGTTGCTTTCCATTAGGACAAACTGAGAATGAATTTGGGTATTACTCTGATGTAGCCCTTTTCCAAAGAATATACACAGGTCCATTTCATTGGGCACAGGAAGAACTAAGCAAAGATGGTTCTTTACTCATAGTATCTAGTCTGCTCCAGTTAGCAGTTGGCCAGAGAAGTTCCTCCTGGCCATGATCCTAAAGTTAGTCCTTACGACCGTTTTAGCTTACTCTGGCTTCTCTGTCAAATCCTCTGGTGGAATACTGGAACCTTAGGAATACCAGAAAAATATTCACCTATTCTCTTCCTTTCAGATTCTAGGAAATAATCCTAATTTTGCAGACAGAAGTTTGAACTGAAGCAAATACTTTTGGGTGATTTCTGCACTAGTACTGTTGCATGGTTTCCAGTAGGCTGCAACATAGGCAAGGTAGTATCTGTCTGCAAAAGATTCTGTAAAGCTGCTAATTTCTTGCTGCTCGATTCAAGTAATTCTTTGTTGTGGTGTCTGGAGAAATAAATAGAATTAGGGATTGATGACCTTAATAATAAATAAGATCAAATTATACTCTTTCACTTTACTAAAGAACAAATGAAAATGAGTGCATAAATTAATATTTTTAATTTAATACAGAAAAATGCTGGCATTATTTTTCTTTCCTTCTTCGCAACACTGAATTAAAGCTGCTTCCCTGCCTTTGGCAAAACACTGGCATCAAGTAAAAAGCAACAGGTTAGTGACAGGGAATGCAAATTAGCTTCCTTTTGTAAGAGCTATTATTCTTACTCTTGATTCTGGCACATACAGGACAAAATTGAATGTAGTATTCCATAACTCTCTGGGAATTGTAAAATATTCTACTGATAGCAGTCTGAATGATGTTAAATATTTATGTGTAACAGTTCACGTATCTTGAAGTTGGGGGGACAGGAATCTAAGTAGTTCTATATAGAATTTTTATTGCTAAATTCTAACAAAAGAATTTGGCAGTTTTCTTTGTAGAGGCTCACAGTGACTTAACAGCACTTTAGAAACAGAGCAGGTGCTCACTGCCAGAACAACTGCTGATGGCCTGTCCATCTGGGAAGTCTCTCCTCTGCTTTTGAGAGTAAAGGAGACTATCCTTCAGCAGTATTCAGCAAACCTGTAGCTGATCATTTGCATCATTAGAATATGTCACAACAGTAAGGGAATATTTGTAAAGCCACAATGCAGTGGTCCTTGTTCTTAGAAATATAGGAAATATGTGTTTCCTTATTTGTGCCACGTCTGAGTAACTATATACCCTAGTCTACAAAACTAACTCATGTTTATCAATAAGACCCAGAGGCTTAAAATTTTCCTCCATTTAGTGGAAAAGAAATCTAACCAGTAGATTGTGGCGGGGGGGGGGGGGTGGCACTGGATAATCTTAAGGTCCTTTCCAACCCTAACTATTCTGTGATTCTATGATTCTATGATTTTACTTCACAGTTTTTACTACACAGTCTGTATAATAACAGAGCAGGATTGAGCTGATTTATGAGACCTTGATATTTACATACATTCCAAATTCTGTTTAATTTCATGTCTGTCTTTAATTTTGTAATTCCTGGCTTTCAGATGTTTGTTGGGGATCACTACAAAGTTCCTATCATGTTACCTGTCACAACTTCTCAGTTCCCACTATGATGGAAATAGTATTTTGTCTGGTTATTTAACTATATAGAGTAATTTTATCATACTGTGCTTTGGAATTAAGAGCCAAGTTGACTGCCTGAAAAAAAAAACATGCATATCATGGAGAAGGAAATGCTGTGGCATAGTATACCTTCCTTATGTTAACTATGCATAAAGTAGGTATGCACTGAGTTGTAATACTTCTGATGCCCATAAAACAGAATCAAAAGCAGTGGTTCTGCTGAATAACTAATCTGTCATGTCTGAATTTGAGTTAGATCTGTGCTACAGCTGGCACCCACATGGATTATTTTTCTCGGTAGTTTTTGTGTACCTGATGAAGATACCTGTGATGGACTTGTCATTATAGAAAAGCATGTGTCACATACAGAAACCCTCAAGGAATTAAACTCAACTTGAAAGGGAGTGTGACCACTATTGAGAAAGGGGAGGAGTCAGGGCTAATAGCATTCTGAGACATTTTCATCTGGTTGATGTTCTTGCAGGGTTCTGGCATATGTCTTCAGAAAATGAGAACGCATCTGCACACTTCATCTGCATTCCACGCTCTGGATTGTGTTTGTCACCCAAAGTGTTTCATCAAAAAATACACTTTTGAGGACTTTTAATGATGGAGAGAGTGATAAGGCCTATAGAGATGGCATTCTGATCTTGTGGGGAAAAATAAGAAGGAGAAGCATGAGAAGAGCTCCTGAATGGTGACAAAAGGGGTAGGAATGGAAGAAGCCCAAAATGATAAATGCTTGTGAATACTTTTACAGCATTTACCAGTCTTATTGAGGGCAAACAAAACTGCCTGAAATCTACTTTTCAATCAAGATACCAACTCCTAGGGGTATTGGTTACTTACAGGCTCATTTGAGACTGCTGAACAATATAGACAAGCTATTAAAATGTGGCCTTAATTAACATGACCCTCCATACCTCTCCATTGTATGCTCTTACTTGCATGCAAGTAAGTTCTGCTTTCTTTAGAATTTCATCATGGGTTTAAAAGACACAGACAACAAAATTCAAAACCACCAAACAAAGTATTAAGACGACAATAAATAACTTTCAGTCTGTTAACGTCCAACACTGGAAAAGTGACCCAAACTAGTCACAGTATTGCAATAGCTTCTAATTGCCACTGGGTGGTGGCTGTCAAGTCAGTTATCCGCCCCTTCGGGGACCCGATAGGTCTCTCTCCTCTCACCCAAACAAGCCACACTCAGTATTGCGTTGTAGTGCTGGAGACAGTATTTCTGAGTCGCCATTATACTCATTCCTGTCTAGATATTAATGGTACCATTCTTCTTGTGATGTAGCTAGTGTCAATGCAACAGCTGCCTGTTTATTGTACTACTCCTCTGTGACTGACCAGCATGATTGATGAATGTCAGTTCACATTTCTGGGAAGCGTATTACAATAATAAGAGGGAGAAATCTGAGGATAATGAGAAGAGAGCAAGCTGTCCTAGTTGTCAGAAATGTCAGCAAGCTGCGAATCAATTTGCAATTCTGTTACAGAGAACATTATCATTTCTACATTTTACTCTGAAACTATCACATTGTACAAGAGAAATATCAGAAAGTCTTCGGTTTTATTGGGTTTATTTTAAATAACTTCCATCTTTTTGTGATTTTTTTTTTCTGACCACAATTACATGGTTATATTGTACTTGTTGACAAAGGTTGTGCACCATATAGCTGATCTATACTTAATATACGAGACTAAGAATTGCACAAACCAGACAGCAGTTGTCTTATGTATGCGCTGCCAATGTGTGAGTTCAGATTGCTGCTTTGTCATCTCTTAGTTATCAGGATTTTGTTCTGGCTGGAGTATTTCCCACCATGGTATAGGGTATGACACCATGAGACAAGTTTCAGCTTAGAATTTAGGCACAGTTTGCAGAATGCTCTCTAGGAGTACCCTGTGGTCTTTAATACTAATGCATGTGGGATAATGGACCAGAGTGTTAAAGCTGTTGCATATCCCTAAGCAAGGGAAATTTTAGTGAAACTAGTTACATGAGTTTCTGAGGTGCCCTGTAATACCAGGACACCAGGCCCATTTGTGCAGGCTGTGTTGGCCAGGGCTCAACGTGTTGTCCTGAAGACCTTATTAAAGGAACAGCTGATGTGGCATCTTTTATTGTCAGCCCTTTGGGATCTAAGGGGTTATTGGTCCCATTGACATTTGTGTCTCCAGACTGGCATTTGTTAGAGCAGCAGGGCTGCTGCTCAGGATACCCCTGCAGTGCACGATCACCAGTTCTCACCAGGGACACGGTGCTTGGCTGTTTGCCTCCTGCCTGTTGGACTTTGCTTGGTTCTGATGTCAGTATCACTGTCTCCAGGAGCATGCTGGCTTGTGTGTTCACATGCAACCTGGGACCAGTTAATAATGTATTTGCTGTCATACTGGCTGTCCACTCTGTGGTAGCATTAGTCAGGGTGCCTGTCAGGAACACCTCTGAGCCAACAGCAGTGTTTGTACAGAGTTTTCTGGACAAATCCTCTCTGTTCAGGGTGCCTCAGGATGCTTGCAGTTATGTTTCCTGAACAGCTGTTGGACAGTGCTAAGCACTGCCTTTATCACAAGCACATGCAGCTTTATGTGTCATTAAGGACCAGCAATATGAATTTTGCATGGCTGTCACTCTGGTCTCCTTTGCTGTTCAGTGTTGTCCACAGCCTCCAAGCAGAATTCACGTGTCATACAATGCTACAATGTCCAATCTTTGGCAAATACTTGGTGCTTTATCATAAGGTTAATTCTAGATCTTTAGGGATGCGAAGTCGAAGTGTTTGTCTGAGGATCAAATTGTGACCTTGATGGGTCTGGTTAGGCCAAAGAGTTGCAGGGTTGGCTTCCACCCATCGTTTGGAGGATGGAGAGTTACTTACAAAGCCCCTGACCTAAAATCATAAAATGTTTTGAAGCTTGCACTCATCTGTTCCAGTTCTGCACTGAGTTCAGCACACTTCAGATTTACAGACGTTTAGTGGGTTTGCCTGCTCTGAGCAAAGAAAAACTAATGAAAAACTAAATACTTATTCTGTTGCCTTCACGGAGGTGCCTCACTACTACTGGCACTGCTGGAGGTGCTGTTTGAACCGTCTATCCCTCCCCTCCCTAGTTTCAGTTTAGACAGATCTTCAGCTTCTCCGTTCTGCCGCTCGCTCGTTTTCCTGGAGCATTTCGGTTCGGTTTGGGTCGGTGTGCCCGGCAGCACGATACACTGCACCGTGCGAGCCCAGCCTCCCTGCCGGGACCTTCTCGCTGCGCACCCCCGGCTCGCTGCGGGCTGGGCACGGCAGCGGCGGGCGGTCAGCGCACGCTGAGGGAACAGCGGTCAAACCCGAGGAGGGGGGGGGATGACATAGGCCGGAATGGCGGCGGCGGGGAGGCGGGGTCACGCACTGCGGGGGGGGGGGGGAGGGTGGCACGGACGACGGCCCCGGGGGCTTCCGTGCACGTAACGGCGGCTTCCTCCGCCGGATAAGTGCGCGCGCCCCCTCCCCCGCGGAAGTGACGTCGGCCGTGGGGTCGGTGCGCAGTTGTTGGGTGCGGCCGGGCGCGGAGCAGCCGGAGTCGCGCGGTGGCCGCTGCTACCCGCCCTGCCCCAGCACGGCTCCGCCCCGCGCCGCCTCCCGCACCCGCGCACGTACGCACGCACGTACGTACGGACGCACAGACGCACGCAGCGAGATTGCCAGCGACGGCCGGGCCGCCACCACGAAGCGCCGCAGCCCGGTGAGTGTGAAGCGTTGAGGCGCGCCGCGGGTGGTGCCGGCGGCTGTGGCCGCTCCTGGCTGTCCCGCTGCGCCGTTATGTAATAGAGCCCCGCGCCCGCCGCCTTCTCCGCGGCCTGCGCCGCCCGCCTCTGGGGCGGGCCGCGCCGATCCGCAGCTCTCCCTCCGCCATCCGGGCGACCTCTTCTCTGGCGGCTACGGCGCCATCGCTGCCCCGGTGCGGGCCGCAGTCTCGGCTCTGTGGCGCGGGCAGCGCTACGTATGATGCCGGGCAGAGCTCTGCCGCCCGGCCGGCACTGCGCGGCGCTCCCCGCCAGGTGGGGCAGCCGTAACCTTCAGCGCCGGCCGGGGCTCCAGGGCTCTCCGTAACAGGTGTCGGTAATAGCCTTTTAGTGGCGGCAGGTGACGGGCTCATCGCGCAGGGAGTCGGCTTCCCGCGGCACCGGTGTAGGCAGGGCTCGCCGGCCCCCTGCGTCTGTCCTTTTCTGCTTTCTGTTGTTGCTGGGAGGTCGGGTTACCGCTGTTGAGTAGGTTAGTTTTGGATGCAGGGCACGTCTTTGATGCTGCTTTATTGATGAAGGTTGGAGGTTGGCCAGTTGATAACTTAGTAAAAATCCAGTGTAGCGTCTTGAGGGGCCGGTCGGTTGGATTTTCAAATAAATAGCATCACTAAGCTTCGGTTGCATGCAAAAGGCTTAATGTGGCTTGCACGTTGTATCTTTACCTTTAGATCTGTGAGCTAGAGGAAGGCATGAAACTTTAGCTGTCTGTGGTTTCTAAGAGTTGTGAGACAAAAAGAAAAGGCTTGGTGCAAACCGTGCTTTCAGCACTTTTCTGGAAGGTTTGGAGCCAAACGGTAAACACCAGCCAAATGATGAAATCTGTGTTCTGAAAAACACGGAAAGTTGTTTTTTAAGTAAGGGGAGGTGTACAGCTCTCAGCACAAGAAGAGCCTGGGCTTAATTTGTCCTTAAATGTCCAGTAATAGTGTGCATGTTACCTGATTTGCCTAGACTTTTTCTGCTGTAATGTAATTTTATTGTAAGGCGTCCAGTTGTTAGTGTCACAAAACTTCTGTCCTTGTATAATGCATGCTTCCCAACTTGTATGTTTGGGGCATACCTTCAAATTAGAAAGCAGGAGAAGTTAAGAGGCTTTTGGAGATTTTATCTTAATTTGGGATGTGTGACAGCTCCACTTTATTTCAAAGACGTTTGTGGGATAAACTGAAAAAACATAATGAAAAGATGCTTTGTAGGATAAAAATTTGCTAGGAGCTTCAGGATTTGACTAAAAAGTTGTGAATATGATTCCTTCATGTAGAAGTTCCAATTTGATTTACGCACACACACACACCCACCCCCTCCCCCCCCCCCCCCCCCCCCGTTTTTCATATCTCATTAACTTCCCCAAAATTTGGCTTCTAAAATTCTTACTGTGAGGAACTTGCAGTTCTGCTGCACTACTTCACTTCTCTGAAATAAAAAAGTACACGATATGCAAGCAATGCAGGAGATGCAAGGACTGGAGCAGGCAACTTTTATCCCTTTGTGCGGTAACAACCAGAGAATTGTAGGTTTTGAGAAATGCTAGGCTGTTTGTTTAGTCTTTCCATAGGTAGTGGGTTTCTTGAAGAAAAAAGGTGTGGTGATTGTGTTTTGGAAGAGCAGAGCAGTGCCACTGATGTACAAATGAAGTTGGTTCATGAGTGGGTTTTAAGTTGTTGGCATAGATTTTTCATTCACTAAGTTTGAGTTTTTAATGTATAATCATATTGTGTGTGTCCTCACTGATACGAAGTAATATTGGTGTTACCATATATACATATTTCAACACAAAACCTGCTAGTAACAAACCACTGGTAGGATAGCCTTACGGATGGGAATTGTATTAACTGGAAAGGATTAAGAAGTCTAAACTGCATTTTTTTTTTTTTGTAGTCTAAAAAAATACAATTGCATGTGTACAAAATACAGCAGGTGATTGCTGGTGCCTCATTATTTTTTCTGTAACAAGAACACCTTGCACCTGGAGCAGGGAAGGAAGATTTGCATGTGAATGATGTTTCCAGCTTAGTATTTTACTTTTGGGTTAACTTAGGGCAGAGTTGTTAATAGTCCTTTTTCAGGTTGTGGTACTGCCACTACCCAGTCCTGCTCCTTTTCTTCCGTTGAAGCTGGTGCTGTCTTAGACACTCTGTGATGTTTCTAAGCTCTCTTAAGCTGGTAGGTAGAAAGCATGGCACCTCCACCCAAAAAACTCCAGCAAAACCCAGAATTCTGCCAACTGACTTAGCTGATCTAACTTCCTGAGGGGTTGGAGTGCCAGTGCTGTCCCAGCCCAGGGAGCAGGATTGCTTGCCGGAAGCACGGCAGTTGTGAGTAAGCATTGATTCCAGCTGGCTTCAATCGGGGACTGCCATAAACCCATGCCCTGTTTTGAACAAGGGTAGTGCTTGCTTCCTTGCTTCCTGGTAAAGCTCTGTGACCTTTTTGAGGATAAATGGAAGAAATGAAATACATGCAACCTGCAAATACCAGTGCCGAATGGGATGTGTTCTCTTAGACTTCATGAAGTCTTGAATGCCTGTTGATATAAGCCCCCCCCCCCCCGCCCCGGCTTTTTTTAATAAAAGTAATCGGGACAAAAATGCCTGTTATTTGACCTGGGATTTGCATCCAATGGCCTATTTTGGTGGTTGATGCTTTAGCAGAATATAATGGAACGGAGACTTTAGTCATTGTCTGTATTTGAAGAGCTAGAGTGTCCTGAACTATTTTCTTTGTTACTTAGCGGTGGAAATTACTCTTTTTTTTTATTTTTTTTTAATATTACGAACTACCAGGTATTTAGGAAATCTATTTTACTTCTACTAAGCTTTGACTTAATAAAATTACTAAGATGGTAATTAACTTTTTTTAAGAAGCTGTATGTAAGTGGAAACTGGGTTGTTTGCATGGTAGCATATGGCATTCGAAAAGTATTCCAGGGTGGAAAGATCTTAAATACTATAATGACTTAGTATGAGTCTGCTTAAGTTCCAAGAACAAAAACATTAGTGGACCACAACAGTGGGGTTTAGTCAAGGTACTTAGTGATTCTTCCCTGGCTGTTGTAATGGAACTAACATGAAATGAGCACAAAGTAGTTTAGTAGACCTTGTTCTGATAGTGTTTCTGTACAACTTTGAAAATAAATAGTAAGAAAATATGTTACAAAGGAATGTGGATTTTGTTGTGCAGTTTTTGCATTGAACTATGGGGTTTTTTCATGTTTCTCTGCAAAATAATTTCTAAAAGCAGGTTTTTGCAGAAATGTGCTCATTCTGAGTGTAGCGAGAAAAGCTGTATGCAAGAGTATGAGTTGTAGAGTTTCAGCATGAGCAGTGGTTGGCCTTTGTGCTCAGCTTCCTGAAGCATGGATATAAGAGGAGGGTGATTGTCCTCATATCTGTACCAAGATGAGATTTAACAGACTTGATCAAAACTGAGTTTGATTGTTTGGCCTTTGCAAGAATGAAGGTGAAGCATTTGTGCTTCTCAAGCATGCTTTAATCACATCATCTTTAATAAGCATGATTACCTTCGTTTCAGCTGAAAGGATTACTTGACTGTAATTTATATACAGTTGACTCTGTGAATTTATATACACATAATGCACAGTAGACACTTATTTACATATACATTAACATGAGAATGCTTTGGAGGGGATGCCAACAGAAAGGTTGAAAGCCATGATTCTTTGGGTTCGCTTTATACTTGTTTCCTTTGTGTTTGAAGTGGACTTTAAGCGCTACAGGGAAGTGGACTGCCAGGTTCCATATTTAATTATCAAGGATGCCCTGCCAAGTAAAGTTATCGTAAGAGTGGGATGGTTGTAACCACTGGGTAATACTGTATAATTATAGTTATGCATGTTGGGTCCTTCAGAGAAGGCCTGAAAATAATTATTTTTAATTAGAAATTATCTGAAGCTTTGTCTACATTACAAAAGCTTTAAGCACTTTTTATAGGCTGGTGGATCTCTACTAGAGTGTGAAGCAGAAGTGATTGAAGTACATTACTGTTCAGCCAAAGTTGAATTAGTGGGGATGTGTGTGTGCACACAAATTTCAAAGTACGGATACAATTGAAGTACAAGTTGACACTCTTTCCAATAAGAGGCAGCTTGGAGGCTCACAGTGTCACAGTGTTTTTTCCCCTTACTTAAGTGAAACTCCTTTCGCTTAATCTGTGCTTCCTATCAAGTATGATGAGTTGTCTGACCTTTCCTATTAATTTTCTGTACCTTTTCAGCTTCGTATGGCTTCTGTTTAAGTCATCCCCAGAATGTATGTGCTTGTGTTCTTCTGCAGTCATTGATTAATACTTATAATAGTTTGCTGTTTTAATATATTTTACCCAAATATTCACAGAATGCTCTTGCTGGATTTTCAGTCCTCTTTCTTTCTTATCATTGCCATTCAGAATGGTTAGAGGGTTACAGGATTTTCTTTCCTCCTAATTGCTGTAGAGACTGCAAAGAGGAGCAGCATATTTGTAGGGATATGGGAATGTGGGAGAGTGCTGTTTATGTCTTGAGTGGAAGGTTTCATTGACCTCCCTTAAGACATACATACGCCATACCTTCATACCACACAGTTCAGAAATGCTGAGACTGAAGTGAAGCTTGCACCTCTTAAGGGTTTTGTAAGTTTGGAGGCAAAATAGACATTGAAAGAGAAGAAGAGTTGTAAATGAGAAGGAAATATAGGAAAGATAGTAAGGGAACAGACTGGATTTCAAGTAAATGAGAGTCCTTATTTTGAAAGGAGGATGCACAGGAAAAAGTATGGGAATAAAGAACAGTTGTCTTACAGTGAACTGCCAGATGAGCAAAACATGCCTGTTGCTTATGGCAGGGCACAATTAATGCTACTAAAACTCCACAGGGCTTCAGTTGAAAGTAATAATTTATGCTTGCAGACAAATAGTTTTCTGCAGAACATTTCCAAATAGATTCATGTCAAACTGCTTTTTTTTTTTTTTTTTTTAATGCTGGTGAGGTGCTTAAAAGATGCTGAACTTCATACTAAGCAATGAATATGGCAGGGTTTTTTTTAACTTGTTCTTACTAGAGTCTGATATGTAAGCAAGTATGAAGCTGGAAAAAGGAAAAGTAGTTTTATGAAGTTTAATATTATTGCTAAGTCTGTATGGGGGAAAAAGAAAACTTGGTGAATCCTGTAGTTCTCTTGCATTGAGTTAGGGTGTTTTGTGAAAGGCGATGATAAACTTTCTGACAGCACTTATTTCTGATTTCCTGATTTTGCACAAATTGTTCCTTTGCTTCTGGAGTGTACTAGGTGCTGCTAAAACTCTTGGTACAGAGCTGTTTTTAGTATTACTTTAAAAAGCAAACCACTTAGGCTTTATACAGTCATTTAACACAGGTTTATCATTGCTGCTATACTGAGAAACTTAACTCAGATTCCTGCCGTAATGTATTCTGTAACTAAAGTAGTGCATGCTTAATTATTACTCTATTTTGCTTCATAAACTTTATCTCCAAAACACTTAAACTGTGTTAAATTGTTTAACACACTGTTCATCTAAGCAAGAAAGCATCTTGAGATATGTAGAAGAGGAAGTGACTCAAGTATCAGGTATTAACAGTTAATAAGAAAGTCTGGTTTTGTAGTGTGCTCTGATGTTGTGCTGTCAGAGGCTATTTGTAGTGAAAAATGGGCCCTTGCAGGAAAAGAAGTGGTAAATCTGTCAATATATGTAGAAAATGAGATTACTAAAGATCTTTGGGTTAAAATACGGGTATTTTTTATCAAAAATATTAGAAAAGTAGTTGCGAACAGTACTCAAGAGGCACATGGCAGGCTTCCTCGTGAGCTGTGATGCAGTGATGTATATTCCTAGAAGAACATAGAGAAGTATCTTCAATACCATTTTATTATCCTTGGCATTTACATACCAGATCCTTTTTAAAACCAAAGGTTTGATTTTGTTCCTGCCAGTGATGCTTCTTGGTGTGTGAACGTGTAATTCAGAAATGACTGGATGCAACTGTCAGCTTGTCATAGGCTCTGAAGAACATAGCAGCAATTAAAAAAACATGTAGCTGTGAGCTAGTTGGCTAATACTGAACGTCTTCTGCCTCTTTCTTCTGTAATACTTGGGCTGTGGATGGTTGATTTATGTAGAGCTGGTAAAGGACTGGAATTCCAGGCTTTGAAATGCCAGTAAGTATTTGAATCTCTTGGATAGACGCTTCAAGAAAGAAATGGGAAGAAGATCATTCAAGACTGATGGATGGTAGGTAGACGAGTGATTGATAGATGACATGGGAGAGAAGTCTACTATATAGGAACTCCTGCAGTGGATTATGGATTTGCGTACCATGGGGAGCACTTAGGGGTGAGAATGCTTCGGAAGCATGATCTGCAACAGGGAATGTTTCATTCCTGAGATATTCTCTAGCAGATTGAGGGTTGTAGTGCTTTGAAGCTTATTTCTCCAGCGACTCTCCCTTTCTCATAGCTACAGTTTTAATGTTGATGAGTGGTGGAATTGCTTTTTCCTCTTACTTTTTCCTCTAATATGCTTTTCCCCATTTTCAGTTCCATTTTAGTAGCTGAGATTTCAGGTTTTCTCTATACTTAAATAAACCCTTCTTTCTTTCTTTCCTCCCCGCCCCCCGATTCAGTTACTGAAATCATGAATCCTGTGTATAGCCCTGGATCTTCTGGGGTTCCCTATGCAAATGCCAAAGGAATTGGTTATCCAGGTAAGTAACTTTGTTTTTTAATGAGCTTCAGTTATACTGATCTTTGTAATCAAGAAAAATACTCAGTTATGAATGACTTCATGTATGGTAATCAGTTTTTGGATGGGGGGAGATTTTAAAATCTAAAAAGTGACATTTCAAGAGTGATGTTACTTGTTCTTTTATATTTCTAACTTCAATATCTCTTCCAAAGCAGCTTATTTTGGGAGCTCTAATAATTACGCCCTGCAAGAAGAGGAGTCAGTCTATTTTTGCTGCTAGTTGGCTGGTGCTGTTAACCTTTCTATCCTCTAATTCTTGTTCATGCTATCGGTTTTTTGACTGCCTACAGCATAACATCAAAGGTGGGATCAAGAAAAGGGCCCAAAAACATTTTTAAAACAGAAATTAAATATTTCTTGCTTTCTTTGCTTCATACTTGGATTCAAGTTTCTTATCAAGGTTGTTTTGCCTCACCTCCTGATGTGTGTGTGAGCAGGCTTCGCTTTTGATGTCCCCATAGTTCAGAAGTTCGTAACTTTCCAGGAAGGCTGAAAAGAAGGGCTGTGCACCTCTGTGAGGTGTTTCAAGCAGTATGTCTTGAATGCAGTCCTTTTTTTTTTTTTAACCTGATGCCTGTGGGGTAGGGGAATTACTCTATCCTGGGAGAGGCTGGAGAGTCTTTTGGCTGAGATTTTGTATCATAACCAAGTAACCTTTTGCAGCTTTTATAGGAAGGCTGTTTTGTGATTTAGTTGGTATCTTTGTTGGGAGCTAGAAGTCACTCTGTACCGTTTCTTTTTATATTCTTTGTAGCTGTACTATATTTTCCTACTGGTATTTACAGATTTTAAATTTGGTTTTCAACTTAGGTCCTGGAGTTCCTATTTTCCTGTTCCACTTTTCTTCCTGCTTCAGAATACTGGTGCATAAATACTGTTTACTTGGTTGTCTCAAACCTTTTAACTTCCACTTTTGCTTTTCAGATACCTTCATTTTTTTTCCTCAGATGAGTGTACTTTTCCTTGATTTCTACAGCATTTATAAGGGGAAAACAAACTGTTGCAATGCTTTTAAGGCTCGTGAGTGGCTGACATGGTGCAGAAATAAATTGTAAAGCTGATGCTGTGTAACAATAAGACCCACAGGATGGTTTTATTCTCTGTAATTGTCGTAGTTATATGGATTACAGTAACTTTAAAATAGACAAGCAGCAGTGTTTTGGTAATTAATACCAGTTACAGTACAATTATGTCTATATTAATAATTGCCTTTTCAAAGCTTTCTTTTGCTTTATAAGAAATTGCTGTGAATTATTAAAAACCTATTTTTTATTATCTCTTCTATTTTCTAAACACATTTATATTAGCCAGGGTTTCATTTGTGCTTAGTATCACACATTGCATTGAAGCTCTCGTTTATACTAAACTAAGCGGAGCCTTAATTTACTTAAGTTAAACTCACATAGATTCATAAATAGCAGTTTAAATAACATTACAGTTCCTAGTCTTTTACTCTGTTACATGTATTAGACTATGTACTGAATTATTAAAGTACTGCATATTTGCCAGTCTTCACTTGGTTGTAAATTAGCATAAGTGAAAAACATGGAATTGAAGCAGAATTGTCATACAAGTGCCTTAAATGTCATACTACAAGTTGATCGCTTGAAATTCTTCCTTTCATCCGTCAGTCAGTTTACACAAATGTGACCCTTAAAGTCAGCTTAGTCATAGAATCATGGAATGGTTTGTGTTGGAAGGGACCTTAAATCTCATCCAGTTCCAACCCCCTGCTACGGGCAGGGACACCTTCCACTAGAGCAGGTTGCTTCAAGCCCCATCCAACCCAGCCTTGAACACTGCCAGGGATGGGGCAGACACAGCTTCTCTGGGCACCCTGTGCCAGCACCTCAGCACCCTCACAGGGAAGAACTTCTGCCTGATGTATAATCTGAATCTCCCCTCTGTCAGTTTAAAGCCATTTCCCCTTGTCCTGTCACTAAAGGCCCTTGTCAAAAGCTCTTCTTGAGCTTTCTTGTTGGCCCCCTTAAGCACTGGAAGCTGCTCTAAGGTCTCCTGGACATTTTCTTCAGGCTGAATAAGCCCAGCTCTCTCAGCCTGCGTTCATAGGAGAGGTGCTCCAGCTCTCTGACAGATAGTTGGCTGAGCTGCCTGGTTCAGGCTTAAAGATTGTAAAATAAAAAGTAGACCTGCATTTTAAGATTGGAAGAAAAACCAAACCAAATGTGTTGCATGACTGAGTCTCCTTTCTTTGCTTCTCCTAATTAAAAAGTTTCAGATTTTCTGTTCAGAATCGTCAAATTTACACAATTTGTGTGGTAATAGAAAGTAATGAACATATCACTGGGTGGAATGTATTATTTAAAGGCAGTGTGTTTCTAAAGCTGTTGCATATTTAATAGCTGTTTATATTATACTACACCTATTTGAGGCTGTTGGGTGGGTTTACAGTAGCAAGGAATCAATACCAAAATGTTCATCCATATGGGTGCAAGTTCTGAGAAGACGTTAAAGCTGCTGCATGTCACAGTTCTATTTTTCACAAAGGACTTGTTTCTTGAGCAGCTCTGTCGTGGAGCTGAACCTGTGAAGAAAGAATAGAGGACTGAAAATGTATATCATGTTCCAGATGTGTAGTCAGTCTGACTAAGGTATAAAGCTGTTTACTAGCAGCTTGTCAATTTGAAAACTTAAGAGCTATTTAAACTCTATGTAAAGTTGTTATGAATTGAATATGTTATTTTTACCTTTGATTTGGAAGATTAATGCTTTTGTTAGCCTTATCTGTGCTGACCACCTAGTCAGCATGTTGGCCTAGAAGTGCCAAGTGTATGTCACTTCATATATTTAGAGTGCTTTACAAAACTAGGTTAGCACGTGTAGTCCCGAGTTAAGCATTTTTATCATTAGGAGTAATTGCTGAGGACTCTGGTATTTATAATGAAATAAAAACCCTGCAAATTTGAATAGCAGTTTAAAACCAGCAGCTTTAAGCTTGTCAGTAAATGTGCAATTAGTAACTGCCTTTTATTTGGGGAAGTTGAAATCACTTGTTGATAACAATGTTGATAACAAAATGTAGTAGTAGCTCTGTCTTTCTAAATACAGACATTATTCAGTTTTATAATTTGGAATAATGTAAAGAAGTTCCTGGGAAAATTAATAGCTATGATTAATTCACAAGTGTCACTTTCTACAGTCTGAATAAACTTTGTCTCTTCCAAGTAACTGTGGTTTTTGCTAATGCTGGTTTTTGCCTTAATATAGAGCCCATAGTTGTCATTGTATTCTGGTGTAGAAGTGTTCCTGTTATTTTACCAATACCTTGTTTGGTACCTGGGTGTAATGACAAATCCGTATTAAATACAGCAAGCATTTTGGACCACTCATGGTTGCTTTGTACTCTCTACTTGGTGTATCTCTGATCTAGAGAGTTAGATTCACTCTGACCTTTAGGGATTTATTTCTGTGGGTAAGTCCATTCACATGAATATTTCATGTATGTTAGGTCTTAAAACTTGAGGGAAGAACAGTTGGATAGTTACACAAGATTTTAAGATTTTCTTGTTTGAGATTTACTGAAACAGGAATGTAGAGGGAATGGTATTTGTGACTCCTCAGCTATTCACTTCATCTGGCATTCCACTTCAGGTGGCTTGGGAGGAGCCCAGTGTTTTAGTTGAGGAGGTGAGACTGAAAGCCATCTGTTAGCTTATGTCAGTTAAAAGATGTAAAGCGAGAATCTTTGAGAGTAAAGTCTGAGACTCTGCAGTCAGCCTAGAAAATAACTGTGTTCTTTCTTCTAGCTGGCTTCCCCATGGGCTATGCAGCGGCTGCGCCTGCCTATTCCCCTAATATGTATCCTGGAGGAAATCCTACCTTCCAAACAGGTAAGTGTAATAGGTATGTCAAACCAGTAACATGAAGTTTAGAAGTTGTTAGAACCAAGAATGAGGAAGAGCTGTAGGGACTTAACAATAACATTTATGCTGTGTGATAAGTTTTACATTCCTTTGAATATGACTCATAAAGGATCATCTGATAAATTGAGTATAATCTTGTCTTAAGTCATACTGCTTTCACCTTCAGAGGAGGGAAAAGCTGAGGTTATAGCTGTTGATTTTGTATTTCAGGCTGACACTTGACAATTGTGTTCCCATTCACTGCTTCCTTTGTCATTCTGCTTGCTCTGTGTTCTGCTGGTTGTTTCCAGATATGTTTTTCCTTCTGTTTATTGTCTTCGCAATTGTTCTTTCACCCTATTCTTAAATCATACCTTTCCAAGTTCAGCTTGCTGCCTTCTTTCTGCCCCTGAAATTGTCTTGCATAAACCAGTTGTCTGGAAAGGCTGGTTGCTGGATTAAAATGGTTTTGTCTGTAGTGGATACTGGGGGAGGATTTAAGGAACTGCACTTGCATGCTTTTGATTTGAGAGAAAAGCAATGTCAAGAGCCTAGGAAAAGAGAGATGGAAAAAGAGGCACACGAGAAACCAAACAATGACAATGGAAGCATCATAAAAATCATGTCAGTTGATTCCTGGCTCCAGGACTGGCATCAACATCAGAATTTTGGGGTTGCTGACCATAGGTCCGTTTACACAGCACCAGGCCTGCTGGTTGCCAGTGGGGTATGACTATCCCAAAGTGGGAAAAAGGATTCTAGCCCAGAAGCTAGCAGGAATCAGAGAGAGGACTTTAAACTAGGTTTGAAGGGGAAGGGGATAACATCAGGCTCACTAGGAATGAGCCAGGGGATAGCATGCTGCTGTGTAAGGCCAGATCCTCAGGGCAACTTAAATGCATCAGTGCCAACAAACAGGAGGAGCTGGAAGCCAGTATGCAGCAGGGGAATTACAACATAGTCGTCATCAGAGAAATGTGGTGGCACAGTTCGTGTGATTGGAGTGCTGCAATGGATGACTACAGGTTCTTCAGGAGGGACAGGCAGGGAAAGAGAGGTGATAGGGTTGTGTTATATTGTCAGGGAGGGCATCAACTGCCTTGAAGTCAGTGTTGAGAGCACGAAGGTTAAATGTTTATAGGTGGACATCAGGGGGAAGGCCAACCAAGCAGGTATTCTGGTAGGAGTCTGTTATAGACCACTGAGCCAAGAGGAAGCTACAGATAAAGTGTTTTTCAAACAACTGGGAGAAGTTCCACAATTGCTTGCCCTTGTTCCCTTATGGGGGACTTCAGCCTACCAGATACCTGCTGGAAGTGCAACACAGCAAAGAAACAATCCAGGAGGTTCTTTGAGGGTGTGGAAGATAACTTCCTGTGTAGACAAGGCCCTTAGTGACATGGTTTAGTGGTGGACTTGACAGTGCTGGGATAGCAGTTGGACTTGATCTTGAAGGTCTTTTCTACCCTGGTTGATTCTGTGATTGCACTCACTGAAGTCTTTGATTCTCCTTTTGCTATTGGAAGATAATTTTGATGTGCTGATGCTTGAAACAAAAGAGAAACTGGCAGCATTTAATTTTCACTTCAACCATGAACATCCATCTGGTAGAACAGTTTTCTCCTTACAGTTAGTTTATGTACTAAGGAATTC
This sequence comes from Lathamus discolor, assembly GCF_037157495.1. Classification (NCBI taxonomy): domain Eukaryota; kingdom Metazoa; phylum Chordata; class Aves; order Psittaciformes; family Psittacidae; genus Lathamus; species Lathamus discolor. The sequence goes on along the minus strand of NC_088886.1, from coordinate 59,944,100 downwards.
CTTACACTGCTTTCTTAGTGTAGATTTTGGCCATTTGCAGGAACTCTTTCCCTTAGGTGTATTATGCCAGTTTTTCAGAGGTACACATTGCACATAACAAAGCTTGTTCCTGACTGTCCATGTGTAACTTACGGGGGTAGGAAGGGATGCTGCTTGAAACTGTGAAGCTTATGTTGTGGAAGCCTGCTTTCCATATTGGATTTCTATGTTTGTACCATATGGCATTTCACAAACTACCAGCAGACTTTTCAAAGGGTATGGCAGCAAATACTGAGGCAAGAGAGAGTAAATTGTCTAAAATGCTTGCCTGCAAGAACCTGTTGAAAGGTTGTAGCTGTGTGGCTTTTCTTGGAACTCTGAAGTATTCTGCTTGGTACACCCTTTGTCTCTGCAATTCACTAATGAGAGGCATAGCAAGTGCAGAGCTGATTTGGGCTTGTCTTTGTTCTTGAATTTAAGGGAGGGTAATTAATGGATATTTTAAGTTCCAGTAATTAAAAAAGGTAAATCCTTTGTCTAGGGTACTGCCTCTGTGTAAGTACCATATCTGGGGGTATCAGCTTGCATTTGCACTGGGTTGCTTCAGAGCTTTCTTGAGAGCGATGCTCAAGGGAGAGCAGTTCTATCAAGGGTGTAACTCTTAGCATGGGAATCAAAACTGCACATGGGCTTTTATCACCAGCTTGGTTTTGTCCAGTTAATTGGGGTTTTCCTCTGTGTCAGTCGTGTTGTAGTAGAAGGTTATGGTTTCTGGGAAAGATTCTTTGACTTGTTAGACTCAGTTGTTTACGATTAGTTTGCATTGATTAATCTTGGAATATATATCATGCTACATAGCAAGGTAAGAAATCTTTACATTTGTGTGAAAAAGGACTAAACATGTAAAGAAGTCATACATCATCTTCAAATGTCTTTATTTTTTTAAAGGTAGTACTATGAGAGCCTGTTGCTACTGAATAGAAAATAAGCTTTAATTTCAGAACTAACAGTAACTTTGTTAGCTACTCTTTAAGCTGTGAACTAAAGTGTGAAATGTCCAGATCTTCTAATTCAGGCAGGTAACAACTTTAGGTACTTTGTAAATCCACGTCACTAAGGAGTACTTGAATGTGCTGTGATACTGCTGTTCAGAAAGGGCACCTTTTTACAGGTATCTTCCTTAAATTCCTGTGGTTTTGAATAACCATGTGGTTTATTTTTAAGGTCTTTGTGCTTTACAAGGGAGACAAAACTTAAATGGGAAGGCACATCTGTATAAGATCTATTCTGCCACTTTGTAAGAATGAAGGGTTAATTGCTTGTACAACTGTATAATTTTTGGAATGAGAGGGGGCTTAAATGAGGACATAATTGTAGTACTGTTGTGATGCTTTGTGTTCAGCATTTTGTAGCTGAGTTTTTCAAGACTAATAGCGCTCCATACTAGAAATAGAAGTTACTTCCTCAGCATGCTCTATTTGTGAAGTACTTAAGATCTGTAAAAGGGAGAGTTCAGAGTAAGTGCTGTGGTAGCTTTCTTTATTGTCTCAAAGGTGATACATTCCATTAAAAAACCCCAAACCCCCTAGTAAACTTAGTTCTTTGTGAATGTAACCATTTTCTGTGTGAAGGGTGGAATGAAATTGGAAAGAATCTCAGACTTCTGCAAAAAGCATGAAGGTCATTTCTCATCATGCTGTCTGCACAGACTGATCTTTCACAACACAAATGCCAGTGTTCTTTCTGCTCTGTGGCTTCAGATCTGTTCTCTGAAGTCAGCACATTGTAGACAGTTTTCGAAGTCAAACTTTTCTCAATTCTGACAGTTTCATTTTTTTCTATAATTACCAAGTATTTTTAGTTCCTTTTGTTGCCCTAGTACTAGTTTGTACGATTCCAGCTCAATAGAAATCGTACGTGTGGATGTTGTCTCCTAGAGTGTCACACCTGTGTGAGACCCACGATCTTTTCAGGATAGCAGAGGCTAGGGCCTTAATGCTTTCCCCAGAATAGGTCATCCCTGTTATTAAGTACCCTAAGTGCAATTACTGGTGGATGCTGCTTGCAAAGGAATTTGGATTGCCACTCTGACTTTAAGCCATAGTATAATCTTGGGAGTGTAGTGTGCAGCAGCAGTGGTGCTTCTAGTAGATCTCCTTCATGCCTTGTCAAGCCCTTGTTCTGTTATCCTGAGACTGCCTGATGAGGGCTGGAGAAATTGGGGAAGAAGTGTCTTTAGGCAGGGTGACCCAGCAGTTGCTATTTATCCTTGTAAAAGTCGGAATAGTTCTAAGCTCTTAGACAGCAGGCTGATTCTGGGCACCTTGTAATAGGAATGCAGAATTCTTTCTGATGGCTTCTGAAGTATTACTGTAATGTATAAAGTAATTCCCAAGTGATGATTAAGGGTATGTGTACATAAGTAATAAACAAAGATTTAAAGATATTTAAGTACCTTCAAAGTCTAATTTGCAGTTGTGATGAACTCTGCGGTGCTCATGTTTTAAAGGTGTGACTGCTCATATTCATTTTAGCCAGAAAACAAATACGAATAAATAAATGTAAGTTAGTGATTGCAGACTGTGTTTCTCTGAAATTGATCTTGAGCTTTCTACATGATTTGTAACACTTAAAATTGTTCTGTGCTGTATCTTCTACAGAATGTAACTGCAGGTTAGTTGACCATTACTGTGTTTTGCCAGGACATTTTCATGGTGCACTGAGAACTGGGCAGGTATTAAGCTGTGCCAGATCCTTCTGTGTAGGAATGTCGCTTACTATGCCAAATACAAATATTTAATGATATTGCTACAAAAATCCAAATCGACTTCTTTAATCCCATATCCAGAGATCTGAAAAACAAATAGTGCCAGAATGTGGTTAGCTGTCAGTAACTTAATTGACACAGTCAAGTGTATTACGTAAATAATAGAATTTGTGCTCGGATATTGAGACTAGTGTACTGAGTACTTGCGTGAAGATTAAGGCATTTGGAAATTAAGACAGTTGTTATCCCTGACTTTAGAAAGCAGTGTACTGGCACTTAGTTTTCATGTTTCTAATGCAGATATACCTTTGTTTCAGGTTATACACCAGGAACCCCATATAAAGTATCTTGTTCGCCCACTAGTGGAGCAGTGCCACCGTATTCGTCATCACCAAATCCCTATCAGACTGCTGTGTACCCAGTTCGAAGTGCCTATCCACAGCAGAATCCATATGCACAGGTAATGAACAAAACTAAAAATCTGTCTGGATGGTATTTTGTTTATTACATGAATATCCACTTGAACTCTAAATTTTACATTACATTTATTTCTTCATGTATGGTAAAAGCTTTAACTACTTACACATACTGTGTAAATCACAACTAAGAATTCTTACTGTATGCAGTATTACACTCTTGCATGACAGTTGGCTCTGCACTTACTGATCATGTGTTCAGCCTGTGAAATGACAGTAGATTAAGTAGCTTTAAAAATATGTGCTGGATGCTCTAACTACCACATTCTGATTTTGTTTTGTCAAAAACTGTCATAAGCTCGCATTGATGTGGTTGGTTTTTTTTGGGGGGTTTTTTTTTTTTGGTTTTTTTTTTTTTTTTTTTTTTTTAGAAAACCTCTGTTGTGAATCAGGGAATTAAAAAGTCTCATCCTAGGCACGCTGTTGAAAACTAGTAGGATAGAATTAAGACATTTAAGTGAGCTTGATATTTTGGAAAAGCTGGCCCTCTGTTTGCATAGAAGAATCTTGCCTGGCATGTGTGTGGTAGCTGAAGGGAATTAATAAGCACTTATCAAGGTTTATCCAATCTCTTCAGTGTGCTTGGATTTGTCTAAAACATTAGGTTCTTAAACTAAAAGCTGGTGAATAAAAAGTTGTGAAAGTAAGAGAAGTTTAGTCATGGATTAATATATAGAAAGGTAGGAAACAAAGAGAAAGACAAATGAGTCCATGTTGTTGATGGTACAGTCAGCACCGGAGTTTTATGAAGGTCCCAGCTTTGAATATTATCCTAAATGCCTTAAAAAACAGGCTAAATGTTTAAAAAGTTTGTCAGTGAAACAGAGTAGTTGAAATGAGTGGTTTGGTTTCTGCTCTGTAAATACATTGCATCTTTAGGATAATGCTTTTATGACACAACCACAGAATCAACAAGGTGGGAAAAGATGTACAAGATCATCAAGTCCAACTGTTCCCCCAGCACTACTAAATCCACCACTAAACCGTCTCACTAAGGGCCTTGTCTACATGGGTTTTGAACACTTCCAGGGACAGTGGTTCCACTGCTGCCCTGGGCAGCCTGTTCCAGTGCCTGATTATGAAAGAAGACACCATATATCTTCCCCATTGTAATTACTTAATTTGCTTTCTTTTTTCTCCTGCAGCAAGGCACTTACTACACACAGCCTTTATATGCAGCACCACCCCACGTAATTCACCACACCACAGTTGTGCAGCCTAATGGCATGCCAGCAACTATGTATCCTGCTCCAATTCCACCACCAAGAGGAAATGGTGTGACTATGGGTATGGTGGCTGGGACTACTATGGCAATGTCAGCAGGTAGGTGAACCTTATGCCTTCTTGATTCAGACTGTTTCAGTTCAAGATGGAACACAGCTGCACCTAAGTGTGATGCCAGAGGTGTACTAGGCAGAATTGTAAGATCATTTAGTTTAGAAGGGACTTCTGGAGGTCATCTAGTCCAGGGTCTTCAAATTGAGTCTGGCTGTGTCAGGTTGTGTACTTGTTCAGTGGTACTTGGATCATCTCTAAGGATGGAGACACCACATCGTTTTTCAGGTATTAGTGTTACAGTAAAATAGATTTTTATGTCTTTATGGAATTTCACTTCTCTTGCATCCTTTGCTTCTCATCTTACCACTGTCAAGAGTCTGACTTCCTCTTCTCAGTACATTTCTCTGTGCCTAATTGAAAACAGCCATCTCTTAAGACTGAGGAAAATGCAGTGTGTTCAGTCCATCCCTCATATCACTGACATTCTTTGTGTGTTGAGATATAATATTTTGTGTTTGCACTCCCCTCAGGTCTTCCATGTCATTCACAATGGTTACAGATGCCTACTTCCTAATGCCACACTCTTTTAGTGGTAGTGGTTTTTGAGAGAAAGTGTTTAACCAATACCCTAGGCTCATCTATAAGTGCTTACTGGGGGGTGTTATGCTTTGTTACTCAGTGGGTGGTAACTCCCTAGGAGGGATCTCAAAAGTAGACAACCTGTGTGTCACAAACAGAGCTAACATTGGAGTTTTGTATGCTGGCAAGCTTATCCCAGGAGTTTGTTACTATTTCTGCAAAGTGCTATGGAGTAAGGCTGTTTCAAGATCCTGCTATCTCAGCCTGTTTGTTTCTGAAGCCCCTTAGTCTGTAAAAACCTATCTGTAGTAAAGCGAACAAGAATAAATTTATTCTGATTTATTAGTCAGGTTACTTCTACCATCGAATATTTTTTTGGCATGTAAAGCCTGCTGTGGGGATAAATTTTGCAGTGAATAATGCTTATGTTGCAGGGTTTCTGCTAGAGCTATTTTTGAGTAACGAATATCTTTGTGTGCATTGGACTAAACATCAGAATGATCCACTTGCATAAATGTTTGCAGGAAGGTAGAGGCTGGAGTGCAAAATGATACTGGTAATTCTGCATTGGAAGATGAGCAAGCTGTAATTGTTTTGACAGTTAATTGTAATTGTTTTGTAATTAACTCTTCCTCCCCCTGTATTTTTTATTTTGTACTAGAATTTATGCTTACTGAAAAAAAAAAATGTTCTCTTCATCCTAGGTACTTTGTTGACAACTCATTCCCCAACTCCAGTAGCCCCTCATCCAGTTACTATGCCCACGTACCGGGCTCCGGGAACACCAACCTATAGTTATGTGCCCCCACAGTGGTGATCATCTGGCAGTCAGTGTAAGTTACTGATTTAGATTGAAAGCAGTTAATCGTTGCTATAAATGCCAGCACTGCAGGTTCTTTCAGGGAGATATTTTCAGAAGGTAAGCAGTCTGGGGTACTTGTGCACTATTCTAATTGAGTAAGAACACACAGAAAGTATTGCTTATGTAACAGCTGTTCCCTGCAAGGGAGAGAAGCCTACTGGGACTTCTTCAGTGGTCTGTATCTTTGGAAATCATGAATCGTTTTCATGGTTAAGTCTTGAATGTGAAAAGAATGAGCCTCAAGTTTTTGGTATTAAAATAAATCTGGGACTAAATGTATTCAGTATTTTGGATTCATTGGTTATTGTTAAATTTGGAAGTACTGTGATTCCTGGATGAAGCAGTGCATGTAGATTTGGAGTCTTATCTTTGATAGGCTAAATATGTAGGCAGGGTAAGTGTTTTGCCTTGCTCTGAGGCTGAATCTTTCTCACAAACTGCTAAAACAAATACACAACCTTAAGTTAATTTTACATATTCACTCTGTTTCCGGTAAGCATTGGTTCACACTTCTTGCAGGCATGGAAAAATTTCCTAGTGTGGATTAACACACTAGGGGTTTCATGAAAAGGAGTTAATTTTGAAATCTTCTGTAATGTGGGATAGATTTTGGGGGTGTAATGTGTCAAACTGACTAAGTCTGATACTTTAGGGATCCTCACTTCTGTTTCTGGTTTGGTTTTGGTTTTTTTGTTGTGTTTTGTGTTGAGGTGTTTTTTAGCATAAATTGTGTATGGTTTCCTTTGAAATAAGGACTTGTCAATGAACTTGCAATTGCAATGAACCAAATGAACTTTCAATCTTCACTGATTCCATTTAGCTTATGTCAAAGTTAACTTTAACTCTGGGTTTCTGTTTCAGTAGTTAGGAGCCCAGAGTTGTAGACTGCAGGTGACTGTAATTCCTTTGAGTTAGTAAATGCAACAACCATTTCTTTTTTTGCTGTGATGTTCCTTATCAGTTGCAAACCTGAAATGTTCCACTTGTATAATATGACACTCTTGGATGAAATAATGCGAGTATTAAAGTGAGAGTTTTGCTGTGACTAAAATCATGACTGCTGACAATTAAACTTGGTGTAAAATGCGTTTCTAATATGGCAACTTCAACTTAAGACTGCACTGATGACAGCTGAAATGGAGATGATGGGAGAAAATCAGTGTAGTGAATTCTTAAACTAGAAACTTCTAGGTTTCAGTTGATTGGATAAGTGCTAGGGTAGCATTATTACCATCTGTTGTATGTGCATTATCAATACAGTGCATGCAATATTTGAATGTTGTTCCACACTCAAAATAGTATTTTACATAATTGAGAATGTTTCCTACTTTCCCCTCCCTCCTCCCTCTTAACATAGGTTTGAAGATGGGAGATATGCAATCAAGAAATTGAGGTTTAAAAGTTGGTGCTGAAGCCCTCATGCCTCCAACCAGGACTTTCCTTCTGAATGCTTTCAACACTTGGCTAAACACTACTAATTCCTGATCACTGAAGATTTTCCAGTGCTGCATATCTTACATCTTGGAACTCCAGCAGTTAGTCTTAAAGCAAATCCTGTTTTGTGGACTGTCTTGCAATTTTTTAGCTAATTATAAAGATAAAAAGGGAGTATAAATTTATTCTGATCCATATCTAGTTGAATGCATGTTAAAACACAAAAACAAAGCTTGCTCAATCTACCTGCAGTGACTGATGCAAAAACCATCATATGCAAATCCAAAGGAACCGAAAAGTATTTTACGACTTGTATCACTAATGCACTGTTGTAATGTATGCAGGGTCTTAAGAGACAGAATCATGAGTTTCTTTATAGAATACCATAATATGCATTAGATAAGTGCATCAGCCTTTTTCAGGTTGATGGAGTTGCCAGTTTAAAAGGGGCATATTTTCATTTGTGATGTATTCTTTTCAAATTCAACTACTAAATTGGAGTGACTGGAAAATGAGTCAGACAAGCTGTATAAATCCCGCACACAGTTAGTTTACTTCATACCTTTTCATTTTCATTGTAAGGATTCAGTGTTACACAGATGTTCTTAAGGATCAGAGTGAAATGACAAAGGTAATGCTGTGTGTGCCAGTAAATAACGCAGACTTCCTTGAGGCAAAACTGGTTCTTAGGAATAGTAGGGGGTGATGTCACCTGCATAATGAATTGCATGTCCTGGGGAGATATATATCCAGTACTATCTTTTATATGATGCGAGATGTGTCAAAGTGAGATTGCCACACAGACTGATAGAAAAACACTTTCTTTTAGTTCTCAGTTCAGGAAATCCATGCTGTTTTTCCTAAAGGATGTTGTAGTCAGTTGCAAATATATGTGCAGTTGATCCAGCTTGCTTTCCTGGAACTTAAGAAATGTTAGGGCTTTCTACAACCAAGAGGAGTTCAGCTGCATGTTTTTCTGAGGAAAGCTTGTGTGCCTGATGAGTATGTTAAAGGGGAACAAACCATTTTAACACAACTTCCTTGTTAGCTACTTGCAGTAAGGACTATGGCTATGCTGTAGTAGGGCTGCCAGAATATAGAAGTCTGAAATAGTTGTTCTTTTATCTTTTTTATTTTTTATTTTATTTTTTTTATTTTTCCTGAGAATATTTGTAATGGAAGTAGGAGTCACTTGTTGGTTACAGCATTTTGATGTGTTTTCTTAAGTGTTTTCTTTTTTTACTTCCTAAATTGCACTTGGAAGCATGTGAAATAAGACTTGACTGCAGATTAGCATTTCATTGCAATGAGTCATTTGTGATATTCTTTCTTGCAACTTCGATTTTTCAGAGTACCTCAAAGCAAGTGCTGTGGGATAAAGGGCTAGCCTTAGAACCCATTTGTATACCAAAATTGCTGCGGGGAAGATTTTAAATTTTTGAAATTGAGTATTGCACATTTAAAATCAAGGGTTTCTTAAACCTCCTTGACTTTACGATTCCACAAAGATGCGATTTTTCTTTTTTTTGGATACATTCTGCCTGCAATAAATGATGCAGTAAATGGTTATAAAATGTTGTTCCCTTTTAATCGTTTACACAGAGGTGTGTCAGGCTGTGTTGTTCTTGTAGGTTAACTTCCATTCAGATGTCAGGTTTTTTTAAAGTTGTATGTGTAGTTACGCTTTGTTTTGGGGTGTTCTGCTCCTATACAGATTTGGCAGCTACTTCAGGGTAGCATCAGTGCTGATTTAATGCTGCCATTCCAGTACTCTGCCCTGTGGGAGGCTTATGTACCTTCATGACCTGTTGGTGGTTAAAACCTTCAGTAATTTTATTTTATAGTAAGCACTCTCCATATTTTGTACTTCCTATTTTTTTTTTTGTTGTTGTTTAATAAAGTTTAGGTTTATTTTGCATGAATCACTGTCAGTGGACGGCCCCCTTATTTCTAATGCCTTGAACGTAACTATGTTGTTGGAATAAGTACTTTAAACCTTACTCATGAGCACTTACTGCAGCTTAGGGATTTCCATATGTTTTTATATGGAGCAGAAAATTACCCCAGGCAAACTTAATTGAATCTCTACTGCTTCATTCAAGTCTGTTTAACACTTCCATTTGTGAAGTAGATTTGCAGCTTTGACTAGTCAGGTGTGCCAGAGAGTACAGTAAACATTAATACAGGCCATTTGTCCATTTCAGCTAGTAGAGAGTGACATTTTGTTGTCTTAGCATGACTTGTAAAAAGAGCTGAGGTATGAAACAGTGCTATATTGGGGAGCAGCTATAAAGAACAAGCTCAGAGCTTTGCTGTCTCCTGTCTTATCACCCATTAAACCTAAAGCTTTGAAAATAGGAGAGAACTTTCATGAATGCTGCAATAGATAAATAGTTAAGGAATGAACATAACTTCCTATGTATTGGCTCTAACTTCAGATTCCTAAATGTCATCTTGGAAATGGTCTCTGTGTAATATTCCGTAACATGCAGGCAGTCTCACTTGAGCACTTTTATTTCTGAAGTTGCATAATGGGATTCATCCACGAGGGGGAAACTGTACCTTTCTTAAAAGGTCCCACACCTCCCAGTTTTGATTATGATCTACTGGGAGGGTTGATATGGAAAGTAACCAAAAGCACAGTGCAGGGGGACGGGGGGAATACGTGTGTATATATAACTATCTTAATGGTATTTTGTTGCAAATAGTAGAAAGCATGGATATAAAACTGCAGCAGAGGAAACTGTACATCATTAAATAGGCGTTTACACAGCGAGGGTCTTACGGAACATTCTCTCCTGCTTTTTATATAACATTCCCTGTTTAGAATTCCTTTATAAATAAATACACAGTATGTGTTTGCACTAGAGCTCCTCAGCAAAAGGCAAGAGCTGGTGCAGTAGAGACATTTCAGATCAAGCTTCTCTTTAAAAAAAAAAAAAAAAACTACAAAAAAAACCTTTTATGGCAGCTTTATATGATTAAACCAATAAAAGTACTACTTTAAACCTGGAACTGAAACTAACTACTGCAGCAATAACAAAGAGAAGTCTGAGGAAGTTTTGGGTTGGTTGGTTTTGGTTGGTGTTTTTTTTTTTTTTTTAATTCAAATTTTAGGTGTCGAATTTAGATCGAGTATTTTTTACAAACTGAGGTATTCCCCAGGTCAGTTCGAACCCATTAAAATGTCTTGTAAGTGTAGCAGCAGCAAAAAATAATGGCTGATAATTGGCACCAAAACGATGTAGCCCTAGTCAGTGGTGTGGTGGTGAATAATGAAACACTAGGAAGGAGAACAGAACCTACTACTAGATCTTGTTTATGCTTGTTGTAACCATCTCCTGTTTGAAGTTTTTAGGAGACACACAAGGAATGCTGTTCAAGAAAGCTTCGTTTTGAGTTTACTATGCAAGTTAAATGCTTAGATGCAGTGGTAGATGAAGAAAATCCTTTCTTTTAGCTGAAGTCCTTCCTTGTATTGTTTCATCCACTGAAAAACAAAAAAAAAACTCAATCCAACACCTGTAAGTACCACCATGTCTTAGTGTTGTCTGAGAATAGTTCATGGTACAGTTGTATACCAGGGTACTCAACACTGACTACTCTTTACAGAGCATTCTGGCTTCACTGCTACTTGGGTAGTGAGGCCACTTAAGATAAGTGAGCAAGAGATGGTCAGAATTGACTTGGAATCATCCCCCAGTGCTTAAGCACAGTGTTATACACCATTCACCTGGGTTTAGAACATAACTTTGGTTGAAAAGGTAAGCACAGTAATCTGATACCACCACTTTACTCTAGGCTTAAGCTCCTACCAGAGTGTAGTAAATGCCATGTATGTGAAATCTCTCATCTTAGGAACATGAACAATAGTGATGCTTCAGCTGGAACTTGCGGGAAAGAGGACAGATGCTGTGGTTGTTGAATGGGTGGTTGCAGTTGCCCAGGATGTGGCTTGTGCAGTAGAAATAGGCTTGGTCCATATCCTGCCTTCTCCAGCAGGTGTCACTGGCCGACCTTAGCATGTACAGAGGGTCAAATGCAGTTCATTAATCCTCCTGCCGAAGTTTTTGTGAATACCTCTCATTATTAAGTATCAGCTTTCTAATCCATATTTTATCTGCTCAGAGCTTCCTGCAGACCCTCAGATTCGAGGAGGCAGAATGCCAGTTAACAGGAACAGCTGCAGCAAAGCTAGGATAGTTTTGTGGATCAAGCTTTGCCAAGAATCCAGTTCATTCTGAGATCTCTGAAGTAGTGAGGACTCTTACCAGGGCATGTACACCTCTGGGGAGGTGTTAAGAGAAAATGAGCTGTGGTGGTGTAGACAGAAGGGAGGGAAGAAGGAATAGGGCTCATCTGGGGACAAAGAAACCTTTTCTTGTGCGGGTTGAATATAAGACTGAAACACCCATATTCCACGGGTAGTAAGGGTCTGTTCCTGATCTTAAAAAATACTTGGTGATCTATGGGCTCTGAAGTTTCAACATCTAGAAAGTAAATGAGGCTTTTTTAAAACTGTTCTGACTTTTGGGCACTTAGCAAGCAAACTGGGAAAGCTTTTTGAGCTGGCTGCTGTACGGACTTGTTTTAAGTAGAATGGATTTGTTAGTGGGTTGGTTTTTTTTTTTTTTTATTGTATTGCTATTATTGGCTGCCCTCCTATCTAAGATTTGAAGAAGTGAGTGCATGCAATGGAAGTACAAGAGGCCCCAGTAATAGTTCTCCATGTTTGTTATGAAATAGACACAGGTTTCCTTTTTATGACTTTTTTTAAAACTGTCGTAGGAACAGTTGTATTGGTACTTTTTTAAGTTTAGGTCAATGTTGTCTTCCAGAATAAGTTTTAAGGCATCACTCACTCCTGCATTGAACTATTGCATCAACACAAAGAGTGGAGATTCCATTCTGAGCCAGTTCAATTGTGAAAATTCATACTTTTTTATTTTTTATGCAATTCAATGAGTAGATGAGCTCAGATTTAAATTCTTAAAAGCACGTTTATTGTAACAAGAATTGTTATGTATTAATACTTCGGTTTTCAATAAAGATTGACTTGTGTTGCTTATTGTGGCTTTTTTCCTCCTGCCTTTGGTGACATCCTTTTAGATAAGATTCTGTTGATGGATAGCAGTCTGGTATGTTTAAACTCCTTAAGGTAATGAAATCTGGTGAGTGATTGAAGCATAGCAAAACATTTAAATTGCTTAAGTGACTTTTCTCAGTAAGGTTTCTTAATGGCTAACAAAACACAATAATAAAAGGCTTCCCAGTGAAGGATAAGTTGCCCTGCTTGAGGGTATGGTAAAGGTGGTGCAACCCTGCCTCATTCCCTTTTGAGAGGTTTCCTGGAGTTCAAGGTTTTTATTACTTTATAGCTTAAAACAATATAACATGTAAAGCTTCACAGTGCTTTAGCATGTATTTGATAGCAGATCAGTGCTGTTTCAGAGGTGACAGTCCCTGAGCAGAAAGCTGTTGTAGATCAGTGTCTTGAGCGTTCTCCAGAAGGAAAACAATTGAGTAGGTGTGAACTGTATGAAATCATCCTATTTCTTTTGAGTGTGGGTGGCTGTAAGTGACACTAATGTTAGAATGGAAGTAGGTATATTTGAGGGGGACACGGCAGTACTGCTTGAACTAACTGGCTATTTCATCTGTTGTAGGTCTCCAAAATAACAGTAACTTACCTGCTAACATGCCTGTGAAAAGCAACACGTGGAAGAGGAAGGTCCAGCATCAGTAACTGCATGGATCTGCAGAAATAGTGTTTGGTTTTTGAGTTTATTGCTGCAGGTCTCTTTCATTGTTCAGCCAAGTAGCTGAGCGTCTAAAACAGCCAAGCACCAGGAATCCCATGGACAGATTTTGGTTTACTACACTTCAAGTGAATTGCTGGTCAGGTATCCTGGGCTCACTTTTATTTTCCAGGGAGATAGGTTTGGGTTTTGGCTTAGTTTGGTTGGGTTTTTGTGTGTGTTGGTTGGGGATTTTTTTGCACATCACAGGAGCTGATGGAAATTCAGAATCCTGAATCAGTGGGTTGCTGGAATCTGGGAGGATGCAAAGGACTAAAGCCATTCTCTACAATGGTGTTGATCATTCTTTGTTTAAGAGGTGTTCTGGTGCAGCTGTTCTTGTGGTTGTCTCTTGTTGTGAAGAGTTTGCACTGTATCTGCTACTTGTAAGAACATGGTACTGAACAACTTTTAGGTTCTGTATATGGGGTTTCTTTCTAGTTTGTTTTAAATGTATCCATGGAACTATCAAAATGGTGGGTCATTTATGTTTGTTGGGTTTTCTTCCCCCTCTCTTCCCAGATTAATTCTGCAATGACGTTGTGATGTGTATTATTCTCCCACTTACTTGGTCATGAGTGGGAGGTGCTGTGAATTGTGCAGATAAGAATTCCCCTCATTTTAGAGGCAGCTTTGAACACTTCACAACAACCAAAGCCCCTTCCCAAAACATAACCATTCAGTTGGCTGTTGCCAGAAGTAAGGCAAGAGACTTTGAGTCTCAAGTTTTTCTGTAACTTGATCACAGGCAAGAAGAGAGTTTGCTTTTCTTATGTCTTGCTTTGATTCTGAACTCCATGGCTCACTGTAGATGAAGTCAAGCAATAGAAATAGTTTTGTTGGTGAGCTCCCCTGAAGTCGGGAGCAGTGTACTGATTGTTACTTAGCTGGGAATTCTCCTTTGCAGGAAATACCAGTGATAATGCTGGGGTTCAAGGTGGTGCTGCATTGCATGAATAAAACATCTGACTTTGGTGTGGGAGGCTAAATGCTCTTGTGTTTTGTATTTCAAACTCCATCAGGCTATTGGCTACCCAGAATAGAATGGACTACTCTAACAAAATGTAAATTAAAACCCATTGTAGAGCAGTAAGAGCACTTTAGCTATGGGAAGTTGTATTGTCTGCATTGGAGAGAATGGCAGACCTACGGGGGGAAAGGCTGTTGGGCCTCATGGGTATAAGTAACTCTGGCTGTAGCTGGGGGCAAAGTGTTTCTTGAGGATGGTGTGATTTAGATAGCAGGTATATTGTTTCAGGTTGCTGGAGGTTAAAGAAAAAAGAAGACAATTATCAAGCCCAGGTAAGGTGTACAGACAGGCTGCTATATCTGAGAAAAGGGAGAAAAGCAGGTATGGAAAGATAAAGCTCTGTGAAGCAGAGTGCTGGTACGTAGCTCCAGTTGATTGTAGCAGGTACACTCAGTAGTTAATGTTTTATGAGAGGATTACAGAATTAGACAAGAGTAAAGTTGATGCTTGTTTATTTCCTATGTCACAAATGCCTGTGGAAACAGTCACACACAAAGGTACACAAGTCTAGGTTAAGTATCATGGGTGTCTCATTTTCATGGCCTGTAAAACAGGGAGCTGTTTTGGTAGCAAAGTTGTGCAGAAGAAAAGCTCACTGCATGCAAGACGAGTGGCATGGTTGCAGGGGGAAAAATTACAGGAGTGTTATGCAGGAAGAACAAAGCAGCCTATACTTTACCTAAAACCACCAGCACTGCTGAAGCTGTGGGATTTTAGTAATGGAGGTTGTTGTTAAGGAAACATTTGGGTGATGTGGTGAGAAATGAAGGTGTTAATCCCAAGGCAGGCAAGCTGTGACTGCTGCGTGGCTGGGCAGGAGCAAGTGCCCTCGGCTTCTCAGGAGCCTGGATCTGTGCACGCGGCTCTGAATATAAAGGCAGATGAAATCCAGGTTGCTGGTGTTCTTGAGCATGCAATAGGCTGTCCTCCCATACCCACCCTGATTTGCATAGCACTCAACAGAAAAATGCCAGGGGTGCATTCTGGCTTCTGTACCTTCAGTGGGTTAAAATCATCTGAATACATTTTATTTCAGTTAATTTCTGTCCGTTGCCAGAGCTCTTATTCTTTAATTCATTACTTACCCAAAGACCTGATCCTACAGCTTTGCTTAGGCTGCGAGCTCTGGGGCCGGGACTTTCTACTGGTGGGCTGGTACAGGATACCATAGACCTCATGATTGTACCAATGTGGTACTGCTGCTTGTCGGTAGCAGTGCCAAGTACTGCTAACTTGGGTAGAAAACTTGAGTAGCAGCAGGTACAGTAGCGGATGAATGAAGTGTGAACTGCTCCATTCTTAAAGCTTTAGAAATCCCTGTGCTACCATATTCATTGTCCAAACAGGTAATGCAGTGTTGTAACCTCATTAGCAGTTACACAGTGAAACCTGACATGAGAATTGAACACAATTGAATTATTAACAACAGTAAAACAAGAAATAAGCACCTGTTGGGACCTGTACCACCTCAAC
Organism: Lathamus discolor; assembly: GCF_037157495.1. Lineage (NCBI taxonomy): Eukaryota > Metazoa > Chordata > Aves > Psittaciformes > Psittacidae > Lathamus > Lathamus discolor. Next base: position 59,928,424 of record NC_088886.1, on the reverse strand, counting down.
GATGCTGACAGAGTTCTTCAGCAGTCTATATAGCAAGTGGTACAATACTTCAGAAGACTGATACATAAAAATCAGTAGCAAGATTGGTATATTTAATTCTGGTGTTACATGAAGATATGTTCGCACTACAGTAAATCTGGAGGAGCACAGCTGAAATTTTGACCTATATTGTAAAAAAATTAAAGGCCTTTTTATGAAGAAAAGCTAGTTACTGTCATTGTGGCATCCCAAGAAATGCAGCTTTTTCAGTCTGAAGCTGAGATTAGATTCTCTTGAATGTCTGTTACTAGTAGATGCCTCAGTTCTCAGTTGTCCCGAGGGATGGCAGGGGGCCTGGCTTTCTCATGTTTTCAGGAAGGTGTTTGGACACTCAGGTGTGCAGGTGGGCTGTGCATCCTGGGCTTCTGGAGGGCAGATGGACATGCTGGAGCAGTGTCCTGGACAGCTGGAATTGCCTGCAGTGTACAGCAGCAGCAAGGTGGATGGATGACGCTGGACAGAACCAGGGCTCCTCCCCACCCTGCAGCCTATAGTTCAGGTAATAAATAAACAGAAGAGATAGGGCTGCTTTGTGGGAACTTTGAACTCCATGGAAACTGATTTGGTATTTTGATTTAGTACAAAGACAGTTTGTACTGCTTTGATGCTACCAGAACTCTAAAAGCACAGACATTTTTCTAGTGTATACACCCACCTTTTCTGACTCAGTTATTCTCAACTTGTAGTTTGAAATAAAGGTATTTCTTCTTGTTAGAGCAGAAACAAGATAACTTAGCAGTCACTGGTTCTCTTCATTCTACTGGTAGCTTCAGCAAACCATTCTGCTTGGTTCACATGCTTTACGTATGCATGTTTGTCTTGTCCAAGTGGAATGTAGGCAGATTTTACTTACTTATGGCTGTTTTTCAGAAGCAGCTTCCTAAATGGAGAGCTACAGAAGGAGGGGAACAGAAAGAACCAAAACACCTAATAAAGAAAAGCACCAATCCACCCCTGGAACAGGTGTTCTGGTCCTGTTTTTTAACTTGGTGCAGAAGTGTGTTTCTGATTAGCTAGGTAGCTTCTAGCCTGAGATCTGGAATGATTGGTGCAGCTGAGCCTCGTGTCAGGAGTTGCAGTTTGTCTGCCCTGAAAACCTGCATTTGTGGCCATGTGGAAGGCTCATCTGGGTAGCAGTCTCACATCTCGACTTACACGTTTGAAGCAGACTCTTCATGTGAATCTGGTAAGCTTGTGTTCCTGTTAAGCTCAGAGAACTTGACAGCAGCTGTACTTGACCTGTTGTTTGTATGCCACAACCCCCTTTATGACCTTGGGAATCTACACAATGTGTACATGGATGCTTGCTTTCCTACACACAAGTTCTCCCTGATAATTCTCATTGACAGTACAGTCTGAATAACTCCATGCGAAATCCAGATGCCAGGGTGAAGGAAGTTCAGTGTTGGTTTGTCTGTTACGGTTGTCTAAAACAAGTACATTGTACCATTTAATCAGTAATTTAGGACATGACTAGTCATTTAAAACCAGTGGAGGTTACACATCATCTGATACACAGTTTCTTCGGGAAATAAAAGGTTCTGTAGTTACAGAATGGGGAAGTAATGGTGGGTATTAAATACGGGGTGAAACTCTTCAGCTTCACAAAGTGGTCTGTTAACATGCTGGTGCATGGTAGGTATGTGGAGTGAGCAAAGTGGGTTTGATCCTTACCTGTTTTATCAGTGTCATTGCTGTCACTCCACCTGCTGTGTTATATGCTTTCCGCCTCTTTCAGTGTGATCAGCTTTTACACCTGATTTCAGTCTTGCATAGGGGATCAGATCCTAGCTTCAACTGTTCTTGCAAGACTAGAATCTTAACTGAAGACACTTCTGGGGAAGAGGAGTACTACTGATTGATAGTCAAGTAAGAGAATGTATTTCCCTCTGACATAAGTAACTTTTCATCAACTGCTGTAGTGTTTGGCCAGAAAAGTCTGGTTTGGCACTTAGATTTTTATAAGAAGCTTCTCTAAATCATTTGTATGTGATGATCGGCTATGGAGTAAATTCTGGAAGAGGTGATAAGTAATCTGATAACGTAAACAATGTGATGGATGTGTATTTACTGTTCAGAGGATTGATACACAGATAACTGATAGTAGCCAGTTCTTACGTTTTAGTGGAGGGCAGGGGCATTTTTTTGTGGCCTTTCAAAGCTGCTGCACTATAGGAAATGGTGCTATTGTCACCTCACTTCATTCATTAGAATAGGTGAGGATTTGTATGGGAGTGACTTCAATGTACATGTAAAGCTGAGTGTCTAAAGCAGCATACGAATTAAAAACAAAAGGTGCACTGTAGGAAAAATCCAAGTAGCTGTAAGAAGCTTATTTTTCCACAATGTGAGCAGTGAGGTATTGAGCAGGAACACACAGATGTTTCGGGAGATTCCATACTTGGGCACGTGGATAACAGCTGGACAAGACACTGAGAAAACTGGTGACACTTGGTTGGTTTTGCTCTGAGGGTGTGTCTGTGTGTTGTGTGGGACACTGTCCCCAGCTCCCTTCCAGCCAGGGATCACTGGTCCAATTCCCCATCCCTCCCAACTGACTACAAGGGTGATAAGCCCAGAAAATGGATCACTTCTGTGCCAACAGATTTTCTTCCTGGCCAATCAAAACAAACATGCCAAGGGTAAGAAAGGAGGGTGCAGACACTTACTGGGGTAAACACAACAGTGACCATTGCCTGGTGGTGCTGAGGTTGCAGCAATGGTTGCTCAGCCCTACGGATGCTGTGCTGCCCCACTGGAGTGTTGCTCTGTCTGGGGAGGAATAACCACATAATGGCATGCAGAGCACTCCTAACCTAGCATGGGGCTGGAAGGTGTCACTGTCAATTTGGGTACTTGCTAAGAGGCAAGTAGTAGAGCCTGATCTCAGTAGCTTCTTTTAAAGTCTGACATTCATTTATTTAGCCTGTCCCGTTTCCCCCACCCCAGCCCTCCCATGTATTGCCACACTGTCTGTCCTGTTAAGTGTGCAGAAATGTTCTGTTAGAGTCTGGTAAGCCCCATTTTCCTCTGTTACTTGGGGTGATGGGGGCAGGGGAGGAAAAGAGGGAAGGAGGAAATAATAAGGGTTCCATGGGCAGACATCCCTTGTCTGTGTTGACAGGGAAGTTTTGGGGGTTAGATTTGAGTATTCGTGATCAATCTCTATTGAGGATGGCATTGAATGGTTATGTCACATCTGGTTGTGCCTAGGACCACGGAGCTGCCCACAGAAGGGCAGGGAGAAGGCTGTGGAGGGGAGCAGGTTCCAAGTAGATGTCTTAGTTATGGGTGCTGCTTGGTCCTCTTTGTTTCCATATTGCTCCAAGTGGGCTTGAGCATCCCCTGCAGCTTTTCTGATGTTTCTGAGGCATGGTTTCCATTTAAGAGAAGGGAGTTTCCATTTAAGGGAAGAGCAGGAATTTTGGGAGCTGGTAATCACAGTTACTAACCTTGAGAAGTGGTCTGGCTTCTACGTCCCCAGCCTTCCATCCAAAGGATGGCTGTTTTGAGGATAACCTTCTAGCATTAACTTTTTAAGCTGCAGGAGCAGAAACTCTGCTGTGACTTAAAAGAGACACAGGTTCACACAGACAGGCTGGACACAAACACAGGCTGAGAGTCACTTTTACAAGTTTCTTTATGAAATTAGATGTTGCCCCTGGTCTGGGAGGGGGAGATAGTGCAAGAACGACTTTGTACATGCTACTGAATTCAGGGATCCCTGGATGACCAGATGTTGGTCAGCTACAGCATCAACAAGCACTGGATTTCTGAGCTCTGCAGGCAGTTAGTGCTTACTCATACTAGCTTCATACTGGAAAGAAGACACTGCTCATTGCAGTGTCACAGGCTGTCTCTAAGCTGGGGAATTCAGTCAGTATGGCTTCTAACTCTCGCTGTGGTAAGGCAAATCTTTTATTAACCAAGGTTTAAATTAATTCTTTTTGGCCAGTTTGAAACTTGGGTTCTTAGAGGCTCTTAATGCCAAATGTAGGCCTGGCCTTTTTAAAGTGGCTTTTCATTGTTTAAAGGTGTCAAAAACCTGTAGTAATACTCCTTGAACTGAGGGTCTATGGGAGTTTGCATACTAATCATCATTCAGAGTTGCACTGTAGACTCTGACTTCAGGGAGCTGGGTTTGCAAATATTGACCTTCCTTAAAAACAGTAAAACAGACAAAACAGGCATCAAGTTAACAACATGACAGAACAATTACAGACTTACAAAATACACAGTTCTGATTTTTTACCATAAATAAAGACATTACAAACAATGGGCATTTTCATTGGCCAGGAAATATGGCAGAACGATGGAGATGAGAATCTAAGGAATTGAGTATGGTATTAATTAGGCACATTTGTCCCTAACTTATGGAATTCAAACCCACTAAAGAGATTGTTGGACTTTACTCATGCTGCAGGTTGATTGGCACAGTTTAACGTAGGATACAGTTCATCACTGGTGATCTAAAGGAAAGGAAAAGGTCACAGTGCAATACTCACTGTTGTCTGAGTGCCCCAAAGGCTAACTGAATGAGTTAGATGTGCACGGGAGGAAGATTGTGTCTCAGAGAAACATCAGGAGTGGGGTGGGCAGAGAGAAGGGTTTATCCCTCCATGGGCAATGTATCATGTCAGTGACTGAGCATGTCAGCAGACATGGAGACGGCCAGTGTATGGGTAGCCATCCCCTCTTGACAGCTGCCAGGCAGCAGTAGTGTTCACCACAGGAGGGAGTGACTCCAGCTACAGCTGACACGAGGATGTGAGCTCTTCCTGGAAGTCTGCCCCTTGGGCGCTGTGCAGGGCTGGCTTGATGGGACTGGCACTAACGCACAAGTGTGCAAGTGTCTCACCTCAGAGCCAGCGCGGCAGTCGGTCTGCAGCGTAAATAGGGAAGGCAGGAGCGCGTGTGCCATCCTCTGTAAACAAAGGATTGAAAGGAGCTGGGCTCTGCCTCCCAGGACTGATGGATAAAGTGCTTTCTCAGAAGGGGTTCAGGCACAAAGGGGCTGCCCTCATTTCCGGAAGGGTGTCAGCCTGCTGATGTTCTGCCAGAAGTTCGAGGGCTTGCGCTTGGGCTCTGCCAGCATGAAGACTTGCTGCTGAGGGACCATAGTGGGCAGGGTGGGATGCTTCTGACGCATCAGGAAGTCATAGTATGGCCTGGTCACAGCTGTGAGAGAAGGAGATAGGAAGCATGTTAGTTGAGCACAGCTCCCTTCCTAATCTCTGTTAGAGCTACTGTTAGGGAGTAAGTTGGTTTGTCTCAGCATTATCTTTGGTTTTAGCACTGCTTTTTTGATGCTATGTAAGCCCCAGAAATGTGAAGCATAACTGAGAGGTGTTTCTGAGTTGTAATGATCAGTCTACCTTGCCTCTGCACAGGGCAGGCCTGTGGAGTCTCCTACTGCTTTGCCCTTGGGGCTTTGCTCTGTTAGAGAGGTCTGGCCTCCCTCCAGAGTGATTGGGTTTGCAGCCAAATCCTACTTTAGACTTTACTTATTGTGGAATTCAGTCAAATAAATAAGGAGGCTGTAAATCCAGGTTCTAGAACCAGGTTCTGCCCCTGGTTCTAGCGCCATGTCTGTGTTCAGGTGTGACTCACCCTTAGGCTTCCCGGTATGGTGCTGCTTGCTGGCATTCAGCATGGCTTGCTTTTTTTGCACCTCTGTGATTGAAAAACCTTGAAGATAAAAGAGAGTTTGTCAGTAGCCGAGGCTCCTCATTTTGTATCTCATGGGAAGACACTGGCATGTAAGTCAGGGGAGTATGGGGGCAGGAAAATGCCTGGGATGGGAGGTCACAAACTAAAATTCCTCCTAAAGCTGGAAGCGGCACACACTGCTTCCCCCTGCACACCTTTCTCTGCCTTTCATGCAAGGGTTAACGCCTGCACTTGCCCCCATGCTTTGCTGGGAGAAGAAGCCAGTCCAGAGCAATTGTGGTTTAGATCTCATTAGATCACACAAGTCTGAATTAAGCAGGATTTGTACACAACAGTGAGAACCTTTGAACAAGTTTTGTATAGATACGGTAAAGCTGGGCACGTCAACTGTACTGTAAAATAATGGAAGCTGTGTGATACACGGACCATTTTGCCAGCCCTGAACTCATTAAAGACACACCCCCCTCCCTGAGGCTTTACTGCACTGTCTGCTCATGGGGGTTTGCATTTTTCTTTTGTTTCAATTGCAGAGATTGATTCTAAATGTGCAGTTCAGCAGCCTGGAGCTGGATGGGAGCAGGGACTGGCTTCCCCCATTTCACTCCTATGCATTGGCTGGGGGTTAAGAAAAGAAGGAAAAATCAAAGGAACAAAAACCACATCCCCAGTGTGTCACGGCAGTGTTTTGCCATACCAGTCTCCTGGTCCAGCTGAACCTGTCTCCTCTCATTCTCAAATGCCTTCAGCCAGCGCTGTTTCTGCTCTGGCTTCTTTGCACAGAACAAGTGGACTTCCGCAGTGTCACGGCAGTGCAGCTTAAATGCGTTTTTCACGCTGATATTGAAGTCCTTGTCCTTCCCATCTTCTACATCCAGTATTTCCATGTCATCCATGTTGATCCGACTCTTGTAATACAAGATGTCCCGGCGCAGGAGGTCCTGTAAGAGAGATCACAGACACTAATACAGACGTTATTGTTTATTGTCCTGTCCCTTCATTAAACGTTAAACGTTTTCTTTGCTATAATGCAGTATTTAATCATGGTGGTCCTGTAAGAATAAAATGATTGTTAAATAAAATTGTAAAGAAATTACAAATTATTTAAAACAACAAAGTTGTAAGAATAAAATGGAATTGAGTGTGGAATTGCAGCGTGCTGAGCTCCTGCTGGCATGAGGGGAATCTCACCATTTCTTCTAAGGGTCAGGATAGGCTGGCATCTTCTGTTGCAGGCTACCAGCTGCCATGCAGAGCTCCGAATGAGAGGTAAGTAAGTTTTGATTATTACACATGAATCCCAATCCTCATTAAGCCCATGTCAGGAAATAGTATTTGAATCCTACAGTTAAAAGAGGAGAGAAAAGAGCAGAGAAGGCATTTTAAGAGAAAAGAATTCAAGAGAATAGAAGATTTGAAAAGAGATTTTTAAGAGAAGGGTAGAGGAGAGAAAAAAGAGACAGAAGAGGTTTTTAAGATAAGAGGTATTTTAAAATCTCTTCTCTTAAAAATATCCTGAGAGTGATTCTCTTAAGAGATTTTAAGAGAGATTCTCTTTAAAGATTTGAAGAGATTTTTAAAGAGATTTTAAGAGATACAAAGCGATAGTAGAGTTGAAGAGATTTTAAGAGAGATTTGAAAAGATTTTAAGCTATTTGAAGTGATTTTTAAGAGATTTGAAGAGATTTTAAGAGATTTGAAAGGAGTTTAAACTGCTTGAAGAGACTTGAATAGATACTAAGAGATTTGAAAATATTTTAATTTATTTGAAGAGATCTGAAGAGATTTTTAAGAGAAAAGAGTTGAAAAGAGATTTTAAGAGGTTTGAAGAGATTAAAAGAGCAGAAAAGATTTTAAGGGATTTCAAGAGAACATATTAAGAGAATAGACTTTTTGAGAAAGATTTGAAGAGATTTAAAGAGAATAGAAAAGATTTTAAGAGATTTCAAGAAAGATAAGAGATTTTAAGGGAAGGGAAGAGAAAGACGGAATTAAAAAAGTCCTGCTTAGCTTTTGGGTTATGTGTTGGCAATGGAAAGTAAATTTGCCAGCAGTGCTGAAGCAGTGAGGGTCTCATGCCTAAATTACCTGGAGGAAACTGAATGTGCTGGAGCATGCAGAACAACCACCAGACATGTTCAGTTCTGATATTCCAGTGGGAAATGCCTTTCACTTTTTATTATTTCATTATTTTTCCAATAAATAGGGTGACAGAAAGAAATAAAATTGGTGGCATTGCCCATACAAAACAAACCCAGCCAGTAACCTCACAAGCAGTACAATGCTCCCTCTCTTCCTCTTAAGAATTAGGCCAGGAGTTCCTGCAGCTTATTGCCGTGGTTCAGGTGCACAGAACACACCAAGGCTGTGCAGAGACTGCAGCGAATGTACTTTGTGCCAGAAGCACATGTGATGCCAGTGAATAGTAAGGAAACAAAGGGTTAGAGAGGGAGGCTTAGTCGAGTTCTTTAGCATGTATAGACAGATAGCATTCGGGCCTGGCTGGTGGGGTTACCTTCTTGCAGCAGACGAGCTGGTGATCGAACAGGAAGAACATTCTCTGTTGGCTCTTGGCTTGCGGGTGGGAGAGTTTGGTTAATTCTCCAGAATAGATGAGTTCTGAGCTCCTGACTAGGACATCTTCACCCTAGAACAGTACAAAGAACAGGTTGGTCTCAGCCACCTGAGCACAGGGGAGAAGCAAGTCCTTGGTGTCACAGGAGAACCTGTGTGGCTGTAGGGCCCCAATTCCTGCTGACACAACTCTTCTGGGGATGAGAAGGAGCCTCTGTGATGGGGGACAGTCCCTGTCACATCAGGAGACACTGTGGACCCAGGGAACAGGAACTGAACTGGCTGAGAACAGTAGTGTGTTAAATGAAAAAATATCCTTTTCCAGGGAGTCTGCTCAGGGCAGCTGATGCATCCCCGCTGTTAAAGGAGGCACATAAGCAGAGAGCTCAGGATTTAACCTGCCATCCCTGGGGAGGAAGTCTGGTTTTACTGAGCCTGGGGTTTAGGAAATCAGTGGGTTTGTTTCTTTTAATTTAGCACTTTTTTTTCAATGAGTCTCCAGGGACCCATGGCTTCCTTTGTCACTCTGTCAGAGCTTGGCTCTCTGCAAAAATAGGGTGACTTACTAAGCACTAAGGGGCAGTTCTGCTTGTCTTGAGGGTGTGAAATCGTTCAAGATAAAATAGGGGGCAAGAGGAGAATAATAGGATTTCATTAACCTACACAGTCATTTTATTCTGCAAGGGAAATGGGGAAGCAAAATTCCCAGGGAGCAGCTGGTCTGGCTGGGTTGTGTGCTGGGCCTGTTCAGTTGGCTGCAGTTGTACTAGAACATCACATCTGTTTAAATGAATACAAACCCAAACCCCACGAACAGTGAACACTGAATTCATGGGGGAAGGAAATCTCGTACCTCCCAGTCCTCTATGGAACTCTGCCACTGAGCAATCTTGTCAATGTTCTCCAGCCGCCGCTTTCTCTCGTTGATGAGCCGAGCAACGTTCTTCATGGCATTTAAGGCAGCTTCAACATCTTTAAAATCCCTAGGGTAAGGCAGACATGTTTCTTAGATGAGATAAAATGACACACGCTTATTGTGCCTGTACACCAAAGGAGGGCACGCTAGCACGGCCTAAGGCTGAAGAGCAGAAAACATGAGTCCCACTTGCAGTCCTATCCCAGCTGTTCTACACTGGAAGTTGGAGGTGCGTGTTGCTGTGCGCAGATGCAGACTGGTTCTGAGGCACAGATGATAGATAGCCTTGTAACAAATCCAGGCCCAATTTGTGGAAGGGAAGGGGGTAAGCAATCAAATTCAGCCACAGAGGTGTACATAGGAGTTCCTGGAACAAAGTTCCAAGCCTCATGACTTTCCACAGCGTAATATATTCATCATGCCCCTGTCCCATACAGGGACAGATTCTGTCACACACAGGTAAGGCAGGGTCAGCAATAACTGGCTTTATTTTAAGTAGGAGCAAGTGGTTTATCTGGAAGGGTGGGACAGAAGCTGATCTACTGTCACCCATATACCACCCGCTCCCACCAGCTATTTCAGCTCCGTTCAGAGCCACAGGAAGGAGCTTTCTGCACAGTAGCACAGTTCACAACATCTGTGAAAATACATTACACACACACACACACATCATGCAAACACATCTGTGTACTGCATTAAGGAGCTTTCTGCTAAGAGGTGCTGGAGCACCTCTGCTCTGGAGAGAGGCTGAGCGAGCTGGGGTTGTTAAGACCGGAGAAGAGAAGGTCCAGAGAGACTTTCTAACAGTCTTACAATAACCTAAAAGAAGCCAACAAGAGATCTGCTGCCAACCCACCTGTGCTGGGGGTTGGTGTACTTGAGCAGCTCCGCCAGTTGCAGTGGGTATTTGCAGATTTTCTGCACGGGAGTCAGCAGGAACCCATCCAGAGAGATGTCGATCATCTTCTGCAGCAGGCGGCAGGCTTCGAAGAAGTAGACGTACTTGTTGACTTTGGTGAGGCGGGACAGCTCCATGCAGGCATTGGGGTGGTTGTTGCAGTATTCAGAGTATATCTGAAACTCTGTTTGCTGCAGGGGAAACAAAAGGAGTTACTGTCCCTGTTCTTTAGGGTGGTGGCAGATCCTGTATCACATGGGGCTGTTTGGTAATTTGTATCCTCCCCAAGCTTTGAAGCCCAGAGACCTAAAGTTGGGGATGGGCAGGGAACGTTCCAAGTTACAGCACGTGCAGCTTATCGGAGCAACCGAGACCATTCCATGTCTTCTGGCCTGTGCTTAGCTCGTTATTTTTAATGACCTGAAAAAGCCACAGCTGTCAACTGAGGTCCAGCTCCATACTGTGCAATCTTCCCACATTTTTGCCTGACGTCTGGTGGGGAGCACAGTGCTCAGAAGCTGAGCTGCTCAGAAAATGTTCTTTCCACAGCCACAAGAGCTAGAGGATGTTTCACTGCAGGGGTTGTATGGGGCAGGATGGTGGCATTTAATTTGGGTGGGGCTTTTTAAACAGAGCATCAGTTCTCTCAGGTCAGTTTCTAAATCCTTTGGCTTAACCCATGCTCAGCTTCCCCTTTTCCCACGAAGTCAGGTTTACTTACATATTCCAAGAAGCATGAGCCAACCTCACTCAAGTGCGGGTGGTCCTTGTTGAATTTCTTCTCTAGTGCTTTAACAAACTTCTTCTGGCACCTGTAGATGTCCTCAATATTCCCAAAGATTGTCTTCAGCTGTTCTTCTGTAAACATGTCGGCTCTTTTGCGGCACTGCTTAATGTAACCCTAGGAGGAAACCACATTGGAAAGCTTCCTGAGCATTTGCTCTGTGCCTATCAACAGAAAGCCCCAAGGAGTACACCAGATTCCTGCACCCACTTCCTGCATAGGTGTATCCATGTTTCAGCTATGATTTCCTCCAGTATCATCACCCAAATCATGGTAGAAATAGAAACCAAGCCACAGTTACATCACTGCCTTTAACACTACTGTAACCTCAAAGCTGAGTCCCATAGCTGCTGTCTCTCCTGTTAAATCCACCTTCATCTGCCTGCAGGCTATGGGGGGGTTCTGACCCCAGCACTGCTCCACCAATTTAGATCAATTAAATCCAGTTGCGGATCTGGTTGGGATGCCTGTATTAGAAAATGCCTGGCTGCTGACTCAAGGGAGGAGGAGTGTACAAAGGACACCGGGGGACACTGCAGGAGGAAGGGCTTGCTCGGTAAGTGTGTGCTGCTTCACCCCAGCTGACTCTCCTGAAAGGCTCTACAGGTCTGTGTCACTTGAGTGAAGAGCTGTGTTCCTGCAAAACTCGTATCAGTTACCTTCATGCACCCCAAGCACATGACAACATATCTCTTCTAGAAGAGGTGTTGCAATATTCAGTGTATTCGCAAGTGAAAGACCTAATGGGCTGAACATCCCCGCTTGATCTGAGCATGACTTGCCTGAAGGCTAGAACTGCTGCTTATATTACCTCAGAACATACATTAAAGGAGGACAGCAATGCTAGACATTTACTCTGGCTTAGGAAATTCAATTAATTCCACTTAATCAGAGCTCAAGTGGGTGCTCCAAATACAGAGGCATTTGTGCAACTGCAGTAATGAATTGGCTTCTGTTTTCTGAGCATGAAGCACCATTTACCAGAACAGGCTCTGATGGAAATACCATCTCAGAAGAGTTACCTGCTTAGGATCACTCTCTGGGCAATAATGGGACATAACTGCCATCCTTCAAATGAATTCTTACATTCACTTCCCCCTTTATTCCGTTACCTCACAAATGTCCTTCAGATGCTTGATGTAGTCTCTCTCTGTGCTTATAATCTCATTGATGACGTTGGTCCTCATCTGGTCTTTGGTGGTCTGCCCCATCCCAAAGCGGCGGGCGCCACTGCTGGAGTCGTCCTCTTTGCCACCCTCTACCTTCAGGGGATAATCTTCCATGGGTTCATCCTGGTTAACTCGCAGCTGTGCGGACACACAACACATTCACTGTTTACATTGCTAAATACAACTCCTCCAAGAAGAAGTTCAGGACGGTTGACTGAATGGCAGACACAGACTGAGCTGAGTGAAGAGGGATGCTACGGGCCTGTTACCTGTAAACATTTTACCCTTGGGGAAGCTACGGCCAGACAGTTTTGGGAGGGTACTTTCAAGCTACATGACAGCCTCTCACGCTGGTGTGATACGAGTGGTTTTAAGCAGGCATGTCTTGTGGACAGGAATCACAGAGTCCTCCAGGAAGAATGCATCCAAGAATCAGGACAAAAATGGTTTGTCAAGTGAAATCTGCTTAGGTGCTTGGGAGAGGGTGCTTAGGGAAAGGAGGGGGGAAACCAGTAAATAGCTGCTTTTAATGCAGGTTTACTGTTCTCACACACTAGAAAGACCAGATGGCTTCTCAGTATCTACTGCCCTGAGATTGTTTTAAGGGAATTTACTGTTAATAAAAAGCAGATACAGATGCCAGCGGGCATGAACGTGGTAAGGAATGGCATTACATTCCAGGGCCGTGTGTGAAACTCGTGGTTCAGTGCCCATCAGATGGCAGCATAGCATGAGCAGAGGAAAACACCAGCATTTGAGAGACGCTGTCCTACAGTCTGTGTTGTCAACGGCAGCAAAGTACCTTAGTTAATAGCAGGCAATTACTGGTGCATTTCACTTAGGAGCTTTCTTTTATGTCGCAGTGCTGTAGCTCTCAGAGTGCCCATGGGGATATTTTGTACACAACTCAGATGATCAATCCCAGCAGAGAGAAATGAAAACACTGAAGTAGGAACATGCACGACTATAGGCATTTGTAGTATAGTGACATAGAACTGCACATTTCTAATGCCATTTCTCCTAGGCAGGATTACTTACCACTTACAGATGTAGCTATGTATAAAAAGTAGTGCGCACCCATCCCTTGTCAGCATAGGCAGAGATGACATTTACTCACTGTTTACAGCAGGTGAAGCCCTCAAGGTGTGCAATCCTGGTTTTCCTTCACTGTGAGCTGAACATTGGCCAATCTTAAACTCAGACCCTGGCCTGAAACTTGCGTGGAGCAAGAGACCCACAAATGTAGCCGAGTCCTCTGAACACAGTGAGCTTCCCAGCAGGAAGCTGGAGACCCAGGGATGATTAGCAGGAAGTTTTCACTCAGATGCTTGTGTTCCTGTGTATCCCTAATGGCTTGTGCTAGTCTGCTTTTCCCTGAGGTATCATCAGGGGGTTTTGCCAGCACGACAGTTTGACTTATCAGTAATGGGAAAGGAAAAGAGGCCTGTGTTTTCACTGTGAAAAAAGCAGCTCTGTCCCCACCAGTGCTGAGCATTTAGTGCTGGTAACCTTACTTGTAAAAACATCCACCGTCTGCAACAGTCACCCAGCTGAGCCTGTCTCCTGCAGTCTGTAAGAAAGCATTTCCAAACTTTTATAGCACTGTCTGCCCCACTTCTCCAAGGACTTTTGCTACAGACACCAGCTCACCTCAGGTCACCTCCTTTCATCCTTCACCTGCTTTGGGGTCACTTGTGATCTGAAGTGACCCAGATAAAGAGCTAAAGGGCTGACAATCTCTACCCTTAGGCACCTAGTTGCCTTTGCAGTACTGAGCAGCCTGTCCTGAAGTGGTGAAAGCACTGAAAACAGTCCCAGCCCAAAGAAAGGAAAAAAGCCTGTTTCCTTGTGGCAGGAGAAGAGTGCACAGCACTTTTACCCCCTGCTTGCAAAGTGAATTCCCACTGTCTTTCAGAATGCTCTGTGGGAATTAATCCAGCCTCTGCAGTATAGAGGTGGGACTGCCTGGCCTTTTCTATGTAGCTATTTCTATATGGTCTTTGTAACTGGCTCAGAGGGAAAGCTTTGGCCCACAAGCCATATCCTATCTCCCCTCATCAGTTGTCCCACTTGACCTCCAAGGTGTTTTCTGTGGGTTTCTCCTCCATTTTTAAATGCCTGGAATACAGCCCAGCAGCCTGATGTTTGTAAAACCCCACGGCTAAGAGAAGGTTCATGTGTGAGTCGGATGGTTACATACTTTGGGGTATGGCATTGCACTGGATCCAGCACCAGATGGAGGAAGCTAAATTTGGTGCCATGGTCATCCATACTCTCTGAAGGGGACACTAAAATGAAGACCTCTGCCAACTGCATCTGGAATTCCTCTAGGAGAGTATCTGTTGCCTGCTCCTGCAGGGAATGCTATGTGCTTGGGCACAAACTAGCCAATACGCATATGGGTAAGCAGGAACTCAGGCTGCAAATCACCATGCAAGCAGCTCCAGAGGCTGGAAATGAACTACCTGATTTACTCATGTAAAGAGGGACGTGTCCACACTGGTGGCAGCTCAGGTGGGAGGGCGCAGCGTACCACAGCCATGTGTAGAGGAATAGTAACAAGACAAGTTGAACCAACTATCTGTAGCAGTGAAAGTGCTGAGGAGTCACTACAGAAACACTAAACCTGGAGAAAAAGAGCAAACCCTTGGTGCTAATGGAAAGGCATGAAGAAACATGAAGCTCTTACCCGTACAAAGCTGGCTGGAAACCAGCCTTCACTGTCCAGAATCCTCCCCCACCACCACTCCTTGTTGGTAGCATCCATTACTTCAATGACATCGCCAGCCTTGAATCCCAGCTCTTGGTCATCCATCGTGACATGGTCCCAGAGGGCTTCTGCATACACCACGCTGCCATCGCTGATGAGCTGTGGGCAGAACAAGTCAAACTATCAGCTCCCTCCAAGAAAGCAGCACAGTCCAACAGCGTGGCTGCAGCTCTGCTGCTGAGCCAAACAAGTGTTGATAACTGGTTACCTGCCATGAGCAATGTGAACCGGAGCTGGTGTTAGCCTGGCAGTTTCTTCAACTGATCTTGCTCTCAGTAGCATTTACTCAGAATCACCTGGCCACAGTACATTTACTGCCATAAAGAACATGAGCTTGATGCTCTGGAATTTCTTACTGGTGACTTTGCCTCAGCCAGCAAACAAGGCTCAGTGGTACACTGTGGGTGAGGGATGCTCTTGTGCTGCCAGTCTGGAAAGCCTTGGCATGAAACCTTGAGCATCAATGCTCAGAAACATACTTTCAAGCAGAAAGTGTTCTGAGACTACAGAACAAGTCTAGGATGGACACAGCCTTAAGTCTTTAAGGTGGTTAAACTTAGCACTTAAGCTTCTTAAAATGAGTCTCCTGGAGAGTTTAATTATACTGAGGGACAATGGTTATTTACTGCATGTCACATAAGGGCCCACTCTAGGAAAGAAAGAACCCCCAACAATTACAAAACCAAAACAAAACCCCACATGGCCTGAGGCTGTGAGGGGGCTCTCGAACACAGGGATGGTTGTGCCTGTGCGCCTGATGCCATTCTCAACCATTCACACCTTAGCCATGTGAGGAACACTTGGGACACGCTGTACTGCTGCATTTGTAAGCAGGTCCTGTGGGCCCCTACAACAGGAGTGACTGCCTGATGGCCACAGGTTTATCATATCGGAGTCTGCTTTGAACGTCATCAACTACAGAATACACACACAGACATCTTGGGGTCTGAGCACGACTGAGAGCACCACCGTTTCCCCAAGAAAGCAGACTGCACACTGGCATCCTGCTAAAAAGGACTCAGCCATTCTGGAGTCACACAGCAAAGCCCTGTTTTTCTCCAGGAAAATGGTGCAGTGATAAATTCTGGGAGCAGTACAGACAGAGCAGTCTACGAGGCACAAGGCAGAAGATGAAAACCTGTACAAAGCCCACTGTCTATGGTTTATCGAGCCACATTGCAGCAGCATCGCCACAGCCATATGATGCACGCGTCATCTGTGCTGGCACCTTAGTCTGCTCGGTCACACAGTTATTTATCTGCTGCTCTGGGTCACGGTTTTTGCCTCTCCCCTAAGAAGAAAGATGCATGTTGTAAAGGAACGTCAGGATAATCGTGCACACAGTAAATCAGGAGAGAGTTAACGAGGCATTTGAAAGAAAATTCAAATACAGTCTGCCTTTGGATAGCAAATGGCCCTCCACTGAACCAGAAAGAGCTTAATGCACTGCTTCCATTCTGACAATAACAACAGGGTGATGGGGAGGGAGAGGACAAGAGGCTTATCTACACAGCCAGTGTGTTGGTGCTCCCCACACTGCCTTTTCTCCCTGCCCTCGCTGCCCCACCGCAGGGCTGGGTCCACCCTTCCCGTAGGTTTCTGCTCTTCACAGAGGTAAGCAGTCATTGTGGAGAGGCCCAGCAAGCAAGGAATGCAAGGGGCATGCTGCTGTCACACAGCCAGACAGTGGCATGACAGGAAAATACTCCAAGGGTCTTACATGCTGCCTCACTGGTCTAGGTGCAGGAGCAGGCTGACCCCATGTGCCAAAAGATGGGTAAGCCCTACCACTAGGTCATGCCAGAGGTGCTGCCATACTGATGTTAAATGATGCTGAGTTACGCATCCTATTGGTAGGGGATCACTGTTGCTCAGAATATGAGCATAGACTAATAAATCTTTGGGAAGAGTGGCATTCAGCAGGCTTGTTCAACCTACAAATTGTGACTAGCACATAAAGAACATTCTCTGAGATAAAAATACCTTTTTTGTGTGCTTAAATATGCCACTCTGAAACAGTGCTCTGAGTATGATGTGGTAGCTGGCACACACACCACAACTGTGACCAGAGAGGGACTAAAGGGACTCCCTCTGTAGCACTCTGATGATCGCACACACAGAGCACTGATGATGTGAAGGCATTAATACCTTACAGTACCAAGCTGTCAGATCTCAGTATCTCGATGAGAAAACAAGAGATAGGTCTGACCTAGCATTAACAGCACGTTAGGGTTGACAGACCCAGCTCACAAGGGGACAGAGCCACATGGTTTATCTCAGAGTCACCGAAAGCCGTGAGGCTGATTAGTGAATCCTCAGCTGGTATTTTAAGCTACCCACTAATATTAATACCTTACATTTTCTCTATTCAGCAACAGCCACACTGTAAACAATATTTGCCCAATATAGAAAGTCACAACTGGCTGATCACCAGCCTGTCCACATGGACACAGGCAAGCAGACAGGCCATTACCACAGACAGCTGTTGGGCAAAGGAGCAAACAAAAATACACCCGAAACACAGGCCAGGATTTGATTAACCCAACACCATGTCTGTAGGGAGGAATTATCAATACGGAATAAAGCAAGAAATAAAGGTTACAAAAATACTTTAGATATGGTTTGGATTCTCTCAGTTCAATTCAAACAGCAGCACTTGAAACACCTCCTGCAGGCCACAGGCGCTGCCTGACCTCTCCTGCACCGCTTCAGTCTGTGCTCCTATGCTGGGAGTGGGCAAGGGAGACGATACCAGCCCTGAGAGCTGTTTAACACTCACCATGCTCAGTGCTCGTTCTACCTGCCCTCAGCCTGCGCCTTACACTATTCTTTGTCAGTTGTATCTGGTCCAGTTCCTGGGAGGATACAGAAACATCAAGTACACCCAGTGGAACAGTCCCCTTCCCAAAGCAAGCCTACAGGGCAGCTCTGAGCCAGGACTGGCATACCCATGGCACAGAAGTACCTATGGTACTGCATGTGCCCACAGCAAGCATTGCTGCTCCAGCGGAGGCACAGTGTGCTGCAGCATCCTCTCTGAGGAGCACATAAGCTGGGACTCTCACTCCCTACCGCAGGAAGGATAAAACAGACCAGCAGACAAAAAGAGTTTCTGCAGATGTGTTAAAGCATGGCACAAGCAACCAGCTCTATATGTGAGAGCTGCTTGTCTGCCACAGAAGTGTGTATTAAAGGGAATGCTCACCATTTCCAAGCACAGTAGCTCCTCAGCTCAAAAGACTCGTCTTACCACAGGTTTTGATCTTTGCAATTAAAACAAGGTTTGAAAAACAACTATTAATTTCCATATGAAACATTTATGTGTTGGCTTTGTAATATCTAGGACAACAACTCAGTACATGCTCTTGAAGAGCCCCAAAACAGTATCTAGAAGACAAACATTAGAAGACAGAGAATGCAGACTCAGATACCCTACAGCTGCCCAGCAACTGCAGCAGTGAAAACGAACAAAAGCTGGCTATTTCTCTTTGTTTAGTACAACAGTTAAGTTTGTAGACAGCAGTGTCTGCAACCCAAAGGCAGTGCTAATACTGATATTTTGAAACTGGAAATTGACTTCTCTGGGGCCCCCAACACAAAGAGGGATGCTCAAGTGAGTCTAGGAGATGCCATAGAGATGCTCTGAGCCAGGCTGAGAGAGCTGGGCTGGTTCAGCCTGGAGAAGAGAAAGTTCCTTAAAGGGAGACTTTAGAGCAGCTCCAGTGCCTAAAGGGGCAACAAGAAACTTCGAGAGGGGCTTTGGACAAGGGCCTGTAGGGACAGGCCAAGAGAAATGGCTTTAACCTGACAGAGGGGAGATTGAGATGAGACATTAGGAAGAAGCTCTTTGCTGTGAGGGTGCCAAGGCGCTGGCACAGGGTGCCCAGAGAAGCTGTGGCTGTCTCTGCCCATGGCAGGGGGTTGGAAGTGGATGAGCTTTAAGGTTCCTCCCAAACCAAACCATTCTGTGAGTCTATG
This sequence comes from Lathamus discolor, assembly GCF_037157495.1. Taxonomy (NCBI): domain Eukaryota; kingdom Metazoa; phylum Chordata; class Aves; order Psittaciformes; family Psittacidae; genus Lathamus; species Lathamus discolor. Next base: position 59,909,629 of record NC_088886.1, on the reverse strand, counting down.
ACTGCAGCTCTAATACTGCATTATGCATTGGCATTCCTGTGCACCTGCGCCTGCCCATGCAGCCACAGCCTCACTGCTCATCTCCAAACACAGCAGGTGCCAAGGGAAAGTGCCGGTGCAGCAGAGCTTGTGCAGGTTACTAAGCATGCCACAGGAAGGAGGAGGAGGGAGGATTGCAGCATCGTTCCTCCAAGCAATGTCTATGCACAGGCAAAGAGCAGGCGCAGCCACAGCAATTGCACACAGTTGCCCCAAATTAAGTCCATTCCACACGGGTAAGGAGACATGCCATGCCAAGGCCCTTGTCTACGAGCTTGTTTATATATTCCAGCTACTCAGTCCCTGTTTCTCTCAGGCTGGACACCTTAACATAATTACCTTGTATGTCCTGATCTTGTTCTGACAGGAGCTCCGGGCAATATTAACAGAGATAAAAGATCTCGACAACTTGCATAAGGAGAGATGAAGATGCCTTTTGGAAGTATTTATCTTTGAGCTGTTGGGTTCTATTTGAATAATATTTGAATAGCATTCTCTTGATAATGCCAAGTACACTGGATTGTACAGAGCTAAAATACGAGCCCAGGAGCATCAGAAGACACTGGGAACAGGGCAGTCCAGAGAGAAGGTGCCAATACAATGGAATTTACTTTTCAGCTCTGTGACCCTAAAGCAGAAACCTGAACCCCAGCCCTTCCTGGTAAACTACAATGGTTGCTGAGAAGCCTGCATTCATTGCTCAGCCCCTCCCAACTTGTGCCTTAGAGACTGAAGCTGAACTGGGTCAGCACATCAAACATTTACACCCTGCAGCAGTCCTGACCCCAGAGGCAAAGCCTCCCGCTCCCAGCTCCAGCTCCTTCGCTACTCACTTTGCCTCCAGAACTCCTCTTCTGCCTTTGTGCATGCAAAGTGCAGCAGAGGAGGTAAAGAAAAGTTTTACTTGACTCTTGCTCCGAAGTAGTGCTTCATTTACACACTTATTTTTCCTGAACACGGGTAGAAGCCAGCTACCCTCTCCCTTGAACTGAACCCACTGGATAGGTTTCAAATTGTCCTGACATCTTGCTCTAGCTTCCTCTCAAAACATTTTGCTTCACTGTTTAATGATGGACAAGAGAGATTAAATTTATCTCAGAGCTTCTGTCGTCTGAACAGCAGGCATTTAGTCTGAATGAGTTATCTTGACTGTCTTTCTGGAGCATCTCCCCTTTGTGGAGAGACAGACACCCCAGGGAAGGGTTCATCTTAGCATGATGAAATAACCAAGCCCCTGGGGGCCCTGGCTCCCCCCACTGCCAGGTTGGAATTTGGGCTACCCTTGCTAGACAGTGCTAGCCTAGACCTGCTGCCTGGCTGCAGGGTGCCAGAACCACTGACACAACTCCTCAGCCACAGCAAATACTTCATGGCTTGTTGCTGCTCCTCTGTCTAAATGCTTCATGATAATGCAAGCTCTCCTTGCCACAGCCTTACACCAGCCACATGTCCCCACATGGGCAGCGGGTTGTGTTCATTGTTTCCGAAGCACAGACCTGCACACCATGCAGTCGAGCCATGCCCTCAGCATTCTCTGTCCTCTTGCCTCCCATGTCAGCTGTATGTGTTTTCAGCACAGATTTTAGAACAGCAACTAAGGACAGTGAAGGACTCTCAGGCATTTACCGAACACTGCAGATCCCCATTCAAATATTGTAATTTGACCATGATTCTCCCTAACAAATCTGAGATGTCAGTCAGCCGAGATCTTAATCCAGTTAAGTACGCTACGCTGATAATTCTATAGTGCTGCTTCTTTAATCAGTGCCTGTAGTCAGACTCTTCATGTGACATCTAGTACAGCTGTCTCCATTTACCAAACATTCAAAATTTGTCATCACATTTATTTGGTAAGAACTATTTTCCACAGAACCATTCTGACTGGCATTAATTACATTATTCCCTTTTACTGATCTCCTCTCAGTCCTGATTCGCCCTCAGAAGTGGTTTAAACAGATGGGAAGAGGAGGAGGGTCCCCCCCACAGCAGGCAAGAAGCAGCTCTGAAAGCTCCCTTTTATCAAGTGCTACAGGGGGAGAGAAGCAAGCCTTGCAGCAAGCAGAGGAGGCAGAGCAGTGCTCCATGTCATTTCAACCTGCACATGAAGAGCAGAGTGGGAATGCATGCCAGGTGCACATCCATCTGAGACCAGTTTTCAAACTCTGGAGTGACACAAGAGGTTCTCGGTGCCTTACCTAAGAGCCAATTATTATAATGGAAAAGAAATCAAGTGAAATTGTTTTAGACCATTTCACTTTGGGCTGAGATAGGCTAGGAAAGTTCTTAACGAAAGAATGGGGATGGTTATCTGGAGCTGAGGACAACTACTCATTTAGATCCTGTCAGTGCCCTCAGCACCCCAAACAGCACTCTTCCATGACCTGTATACCAAGGGAGTCCACTAATATTGGGAACTACCATTCTAAGCTTTGGCATAAAGACAAAACAGGAGCAAAGGCCTTCCCAAACCTATTAGTACTCTTGTAAACGACTGTCTTCACGTTGTACAGTGAAATGTTGCAGTTGCAGGCAGTGCTTACAGTAAGTAAAGCTGTAAACTAGCTTCCATTTTAACCTCTCACACAGGTTTCCAGAGAATACTTACTTAGATCTATGTCTGTCAGACATTTATTTTCTGGTACAAGTGAAATATAATTCCACTCCTAAACAAGCAGATACAATGCTGAGTGACAGGGTGACAAAATGGCAAATTAAATGGCAAGCTGACAAATGTAACATCAGCAATATCTGAGACAAATGACTAAATGTGCCGCTCCTCAGCAGTGTCTCTGCAGTCAGATATAAGAAAACACGGGCCTGCTCCATCAGGGTCAGAAAGTCTGAATGTCAGGAATGACTCAGTAAGAGAACCAGGTAAGGCACAAAGAGCAGCATGAATCAGAAGTGGAAAGTTTCTAAGCCATTGTAAGCTAAACAGACTTTGAAACTGCAATAGAGAAAGGTGGATGAAGGGTCGCCATGAGATGAAGGCTTACAAAATGGTTATTGTAACGCAAGGCTGATGGGTGCCCCATGAAATCACCATAGAATAAGTTAAGTACAAGCCCAGCCCCTTTTCCCTGAGCTGCATAATTAAGCTGTGCCGCAGGATACCACAGAGCCAAACATACAGATGGTTTATAAAGAGATTAAGCAATGTCCTTCAAGGCCATTTAAACTCATCACATCTGGGTACAGCCCACCGAAGATCTTAAACCTGGGAAAGCACACAAAGCAAAGAGCCAGGCCACACTTGCATCTATGCCTGAGCAGCTACCCCAAGTCACAGATAAAAGTGTTACTGGCTGGCCCTACAGAGCTGGTGTTAGGACATCAGCATAGTGAAAAACACAGAAGAAATGTTGACTATCCATATTGCCCACAAATACTTCTTGAAAGTGATGAGCCTGAAAATGTTACCTGACAGGGACAGGTATGTTTCCTGAGGCACAGCAACACTCCTTCAGGTGGAAAATTAGCAATTGCCAACACAGTAATTACAATGCCATTAGGATGTCCTCTGGGATAGAGCTGTCATCCTCCTGGCTAGGGCTCCTCAAGCAGAGGTAAGAGCAGCACTTCCACACGACTTCAACATTACAGATCTCATGCAATTCATCCTATCCATGCAACACTCCACACACCTGGAAGAGCCATTCATCCCTACCACGGGGTCCCTACCACGTGGATGCCCAACTCCCCGCTTTTCCCTTCTTTCGCCCAAAAGGGAGGATGAAAGTGTGAAAGTTACACAGGGAACCCTGGGTGTTCAGACATTGCCTGGGAGGCTTTCAAGGAGAAAGAGTCCCTGAGCACAGGCTACAGGAATAGGTATGTGCCCCATCCTCCCTCCAAATGTTCAGAAAGCTCTATACAATTAAGAGCTCAACTGAGAGAGCTGGGATTGTTCAGCCTGGTGAAGAAAAGACCCTGAGGACACCTTATTATGACCTTTTCACTCTTAAAATGGGCCTACAAGAAAGATGGAGAGAAACTTTTTAGCAGGTCCTGTTGTGACAAGAGAAGCGGTGATGGTTTTGAACTAAAAGAGGGAAGACTCAGGCTGGACGAGAGGAAGAGATTCTTTACAATGAAGGTTGTAAAGCACTGGCATAGGCTGCCCAGAGAGGTGGTGGATGCACCATCCCTGGAGACATCCAAGTCCCAGCTGGGTGTGGTTCTGGGCAACCTGGTCTAGTTGAAGATGTCCCTGCTCTTTGCAAGGGGCTGGACTAGAGGAGCTTTGAAGGTCCCTTCCGAAACAAACTCTTCTATGATTCTATGACCTCAAAACCTCCTTAAGCACTCAAAGCCAGAGAACTTAAGTCATTTGAAAGCTCTAAATCAGCTTAAACAGCTTAAACTCATCTAAGGCCTTTAAGTGTTTTAAGCATTTTAAACCCATCTAAAGCCTTAAAGTGGCTTGAGGAGTTTGAAATACTCTAAGTCTTAAAAGTGGTTTAATTATCTTTAACTTTTGGCTAACCTGCTCCTCATACCTCTCCCAGTTGTGTGGCACCTGTCACTCCATGTTCAGGTAGGATTCAAGCGCTGCACTCCTATTTCCCCCCAAGCATCCCAGATCCCTGAGAACCACTCTTTTATCCCCTCTTTCCAGCCGTTTTGTGTTGCTTTGGGGAGCCCTGAGTCCCCTCTCCCAGCACAGCACATCCCTACATCCCATGGCTGTGGCTCTGACTGCAGCAGCTGGAGTTGTGTGTACACAGCCACTTGGGGGTTGGAGCAGGGTTCATGGGCTGCTGAGAACTGGGCGAACACCTGGAAACTGGCCACACACTCGTCTCCTATTTTATTTGGTTTCAAAGACTGGGAAGGAGTGAGGCCTGGGGTTGAACTCTCAGGTTTGAACAAGACTTTGACCTGGGGCTCACATCTACACAAGTTCCTAGTTCTGGTGCCAGTTTGGATGTAGATGAAAACCATGTCAGACTGAGTGAATCCCCTCTGCACCTCACAAGTTTACAGTTTCTGATGCCCTGATTTTAACCATACAGCCTGGGAATGGAAATGTTTCTGGGTGGTTGTTCTCACATTTAGGAGAGACTGCAGCTGTGTCTTTTTTTACACTACCTTTTCTCAGGTAACTGAATCAAAACTGTTTTCATTAGAAAGTTTTACTGAATGTTTTTTCAGCACATTTTTATGTCACTAATACTACGGAGTTGCCCCACTGTTGCTGCTACCTGCAGCATCACCCTCCCTCTGTGCACATTCCCTTGTATATTTCCCATCCTTTTCACTCTGCAGGATAGCTTCTGATTCCACTCCCTCTCCCATGACTTAATTTTGAGATCTTTCCTCTCCACATCCTTTTTTGATTCCTCTTTCACCATCATTTCTTTGGACAAGTGAGGAATATACTGGACAGAACCCCGAGTTCAGCTGCAGCTTATCCAACACAGATTTGAGGACAAATGCTGCATTCTGGCTCTTTTTGCAGAAGAGAAGGTAAGGGAGCCATGCAGTAGCTCTGCCTGCTGATGACTGTTGAGATTCCCTTCCCCCAAAAGATAGAGAAGTTACAGAATCACTTACAGAGCTTGAAGGCAAATTCATCTACATTTGTTTTACAAATAAGGTTAAAGAAAACATTTTAAAGCAGATGCAAACTGCATTGCTAGCAAACTGCTCTGAATCATTAAAGGTCAGCCATGCTGTGGGCTTGCAGCAGGCAGTAAGCCAGAATCCCAGCACATGGCTTTCCTTTTCGTGTGTGCGTGATTTAATTGTAATAGAACATGCTGCAAAGGACATACTGAAATGATTTTTATTGCCTCTATCTCCCGTGAAAACATCTCCCTTAGATTAATAGCACTGCACCAAGGTCTGTACAACACTGGTAGGTGCTGGCAGACATGCAGGGCCTGCAGAGATCGGTGAGCAATTTCCATGACCTGGCTCTCATGGATGCTCTCCCTGCCTCAAAAGGATCATGCACAGTTTAGTATTCGTTTCCTTTCTTCACTTGCTCCTATGAGAGAAACCCTGCAGGTTTGTGGTGACCCAAAACGTATGACTGCTGCCTCCCCCCAGTGATCTCACTCCCAGTGCACACACACTGGTTTAGATCCTTTCTTTAATGAACTAAGAATTGCTATCTGTCCTTTTCTTAGGAAATGGGGCAGAGGAAAATCTGAATATCAGAGAGAGAAAAGGAAAAGAACACAACACCCTGATAATGTCTCACTGTCAGACAAAGGAGGCTGCCAGCCTTTGGTTTTGGTTAGTATCGGTAAATATAACAATGAGTCATTTCTTTTGTAGTCCCTACAGAAGGTTCTTCAAGCTAAGTACACTCAAAAAACACCCCAAACAAACCAAGCCAAACCCAAGAAACACCTCCAAACCAGACAAAACCACTAACCTTTGCATACTTCAAATGTACTGTGCTAGGTAAAGCAGATTGATTCAAGAAGCAGCAGGTTCCTGTGAGACCCTGTACTATTATGATCTCGAACATACTAATTTTATTCATCTTCTCAAGCTCACACCATCTGCATGAAGAGACTTTAATGGCCTAAACAAAACTAAAACCTCCAACCAGAACCACATTTCCAAGACCATGCTGCAAAAAAGCCCTCTAACTATGGGAGACTGAGGCACCTGCTGTTCCTCCTGCAACACATGGCTTATTTAGTCCAAACAGGAAAAGAACAACCTATCTCCTTTCCACACAGGTTCTCATTTTGGTGGCCATGACTCCCTGCACAACCCTCACATAGTGGCCATGGGACTTTCAGTATGACAAAGTAGTTTTGCAGAAGCATCTCAATGCAGAGCACATTGTAGTAAATCAGGCAGCGATGGGATACTGTAGATCTCTCTTGGTGCGCCTAGTGCAAATCTTCTCAGATTAGGTAGTGCTTAGTATAACAAGTCCTGACTGGGTACCGCAGGTGTGAATTGGGATACTAAAAATACTAAATCATGCCTCCTTAGCAGCCTGTCTTCTCTTAATCTCCTGCTGGAACTATTTTATTTGGTGATGTGAGGAAAGCTGTCTCAGGCTGCTGCTGAGAGATTCCGGTATAGCTCTTTGATTCACAAGCGATGTCTATATACAGTGCTTGTATTTCCATACAGCTTGCCACAACTCTGCAGGCACTCAACATGCCAAGACTGGACAAGGTCATGATTTAAAACAATCACAGACCATCAAACCCAGCTCTACTACACTGTTCTGAGCCACATTACCACAAAGGCTATAGACACCAGGCCTGTAAATAACACTCATGTATTACCCCTGCACAACTGTTACTACAAACCAGCACAGCTTAGTAGAAGACAACATACTAACTCCATTCTTGGATGCAAGACCAAACAAGCACAAGATTTTTAAGTGTGGATGCTCCATGCTCTGTGAGAAGTGGAAGACGTGGGACATCAGGGGCGCAGTGGGATGTGTGGGACCAGAGCCCCACACCAGGCCCTTGTTCCAGAGGGGCCAGGTCAGCCGCAAAGGAGACCAGACTCCCTCATTTCCCTTTCCATAGTCCTTCACACCCAACTCCCCTGCTGAAAGGTTCAACAATGTCCTCTTGGTACCTGGGGAAACATTTTTCTTTTAGTATTACCAGCATAGCTGACTATCACCAATTACAAATGCAGAAGGCTTGCACTGATGCAACAAGATAAAGAAAGCCATTGTGCTCTATGCTACTGCTTCAAGTCCCACTTCCACCACTGCTGAACACAGGCATAGTGGGTGGACTATATGTCATAACCACAGTCAGGCCCGGAGCAACCCCAGCCAAAGAACAGATGCAAAGATTCAAAGATGACATAATTTTATTGCAGTTTCCACCACATTCTGTAGTTAACAAGCTCAGTGACATGGCATAAATAACAAGTACTGCCCCTCTTTAAATCTGTCTTTAACCTGCGGAATGGGACTTCTTTTGTTGGTTTTTCTTTCTTTAAATCAAAACACTGGAAGCATTAATTAAAAGTAATTGTTGATGGTATCACCCTAAATGCTTACTGTGTTTCTTATCAGGCCAGCTCATGCCTTAGATTCCACAAATAAATCACAAAGACAGCAGATCCCACATATCACCACAGAAATGAATTTAGCCTGAGAGAACAAATTAAGAAAAGATACAATCTAAAGCCCAACTCTCCCTTTGGAAATCATGCCTTGGCCTCACTCCTGCTCTTTGTACTTGTGAGGCCCGAAGTAAGGCAGTGGCAGAGCAAAGCTTGTGCCGGTTAAATGTTCTGGTGAACTTGCCCCATGCAGGGGCAATACAAACTACCCCTGCAGGGCTCAGGGAAGCAGTACCTTGCCTATCCCTGCATGCTGCTTTGCTACACAGCTGGAGTACCCCCTCCCTGGCCATGCTGCTCCCTCCCTGGGGCAACAGCCTAAGTGCACAGCCTGATGTTCAGAGGACTGCTGGGAAGGCAATCACAGACTTCAAGCAGAGCACCCCTCTCATGTCAAATAAGAGCATTAAGAGCAAAGAAAAAGAGCCAACCTTGTTGACAGAAGCGTCAAAGGCTTCTTCCCCACCATCTTTCTTTCACCATATCCAGCTCCTGCACATGATTCAGGGATCCTTCATCAGTTTCATTTTTTCCTGGGCCATCTTAGCTTCTTCAGCCAAGATCTGAGGCAGGCTTGAATGAGTTACAACTAACATACTGATTAACACTTACATGTCAACTGCATGTGAAGTTGAGGAAGGTGAAAAACACTGGGTTCCCTATAACAAAACTCGACACAGATACCTGACTGATCCTGAAGTATCAAACACCTAGACAGGCAGTGCAAAGAGAAATTCAAAATTCACCCAACATTAAATATTAAAAGTGTTTTCAGGCTCTTAGCGACCCACATTGACACCTGCAGCAAACAGTTTTATAACACATACCTCCAATGACTGCTTTGCGATCTTGAAATTTCTTATTAGAACTGTTAAATACAAGAACAACTCTACTTTTCTGGTTCCCATCTGGTACCAATAATCTGGTGAAACTGCCCTGTGCAGGGGTAATACAAATTACCCCATAGAGGGAAGGGGAAGACAATTTCACCAAGGGTTGCATTACCTCTTTCTATAAGATACTTCTCTCCCAGGTTATCCCTCGCTATCCTGGACTCCCCATAGGCCTTGGAGGAAGCAGTTCTTTGCTTTATTTCTCTAGCAGAAGGCAGGTTTTCTGCTGGGGAAGTCTCAGGTCCTTTGTGTCAACAACTGCAATGTTCCCCAGAGAGGAGAGCTGCCCTGCAGGAAGCAATGTGGCAACTCTATCTCAGAGGCATTAACTGTCCAAACTCATGTTATTCCAGAGACATGCATTTTCTCTCTAGTATCAGTGGTGAGCATTTTGGAGCACTGGATCAGCTGTTCGCAGTACACTCCTCTACCTCCCAATTACATGCAACAGCTGCTTCTGCACAAGCTTTGATGCATCCAAGCAGCAAAGGCAAATGACTCTGCCTCCCAGACACAGATGCTGTAGGCTGGGCAGAACAATGGGAGCTTTCTGGAAATAAGGACCCCATACCAGGTATGGCATAGATGTGGTAAAAGTGGGAGAAGGGAAAGAAAGAGTTGCAGCATTGTGGGAACACTTGGCTGCTCACAGCAAGGCTGTGCCTGCCCCAGGAGGCATCCCTCAGTTTGGTATTTGCTCCATTACAAACCCAGAAGAGTCCTGGCAATAGGATATCCCCAAACTGAGCAAGCAGCAGCTAGCAGAGGGTGCTTCATCACCACAAGACCAGCTCCAGCAGCCTAATCAATTTTGCAGGATACTAAATAAGCTCCTGGAACACTTCCTTGAAGCACCTTCCTCAGCACTGTTAAGAAGAAGCTACAGGCTCCAGTTCAGCGACAAGAGCCGCCCAGGGAGCATTTCAGTGACATGACACCGAGCTAAAGAAGAGAATGAGTCACTGTGTGAATCTAGGATCAGTCTTGGCTGGTAGACATTTGTGCTCAGCTTACCAGCTGCCCCACGTGGCTTCTATGTGTTGAGCCAAGTGTTTGGATTATGAATGGAGCTGACCTACCAGACACTCCTCCAGAGCTAGGTGTCTATGAGCAGGCCCTGTGTATAACTGCAATTCTCATCTAACATCAGACTGACAGGAGATTTCAGTGACAAGATGTGTTTTACGCTATCCAAGATACGGAGCAGGCAAGACAGCAGTAACAGACAGTTCACACACATTGCAGGGGCTGTCGTGGTTGATGCTTAGGCCTATTACTGCTCCCACTGCTGGCCAGAGCAAAATACTCACCCACCAGATGAGGGGTGAGAACTTCTGAATGCTCAAGCACTTTCAGAGCCTGCTCAGACCTGGTGCATGATTTACCCTCACCAGCAGCTGCCAAAAGCTTTCTGACACTGACACCTATGATCCCAAAGGCATACTTGGGTCCCTCATCTCTCATTTGAAGGCTGGGGTATGCTTTCACATCTTTCACTTGTCCTTTCTAACAATCCTTTTTCCACCTTACACCATGAAGTTCTAATTCCAGCTGTAGCTAAGACCACAGGTACAGTTTAGAAGGGAGAGAAAGCAGATTTGTCTGAAAACCAGTGTTGTGTGCTGAAGTTTGGGTTTGCTTTTTTTTTTGAAATGGCAACTTCAGGAAACTACATATACTGGATGGGCCCAGTGTCCATTTATCACAGTGTCTGGTTAATAGGGTTAAATTGGCCTAATTTGAGATTTTTAATAGTTCAGAACTGTTCATCTATGTAAGAGATGTCTAGAGAAGTGCAGAGAGCTGGGGCCTGCTACACACCCCAGCACTGCAAGAAACTCTCCTCTCTCAGGACAAACGATCTTTCATACCTCAGACATAGCAGATAGGAGCTCATGAAGTACCAGTTTCACTGCTCTGCGTGCTAAAGTGACGTGGTTTTCTGGAACACAATGTCTTAAACACACTCACATAAACCACTAGTACAGAGTACATCGCTCATAATGACAGAGACAACATCATCATCCGGCCTTCTTCAACATCTCATCTGACTTCAGAAGCCATAAATATTCAGGTCTGAAAGGACTGCAGTAACTTCAGCCATTAGTGCCAGTAAATGCACTGCCTTCATGAAAGCTGTACTTAAACTGCGCATTACCTAACACATTAAATGAAGGATCCTGCTGATTTTTACGGGTTTGGATCTTTTGCACAGTCTCCAGCACAAATGCAAGCAGTGTCATTAAGAACAGCGCACTGTAGCTTTCTTTCCAGTCTGTCTTCCTCCAGGAATCGGTCTTCTTCAATGCCATAGAGTGTTACTCCATCAAGGTGCCAATGTCCAAGTCTGGAAGTGCTGTGACACGTTGATGATCAAACACCACTGGGGTGAGTAGGCCTGGAGTGAGCATGCTGCTTTGCTGCCCTTCCCTCCTAACAGGTCTACATGAGTGCTGCTTGAGTCACTTCCTCGCTGTGCAAGGCTACTATTAGCCAGTGAGAAACATGTGGCCTGCATTAGTGTACTACGTTGTGGTTCTGCCAGCCATTTTAATACACATAGCAGATAAGCACTGAGATATAATAAGGAAAATAGGATAAAAGCCAACAAAACACTCCTTCCACACCACTGCAGCGCTTATTCAGCCTGAATTCCTGATGCACTATTGATCAATCATTTTGGCTAATTGGGCATTACTCACACCACTGCACAGTGCAGTGCTGACAAAGGCAGAGCAACAGAGGCTTTACAGGGTTCTGCTTTTGACAGAAGGTGTTTACACGTAGCAGGTCCTTGTGTAAAGGCTCATTACAGGATGACTGTCCCTCTGCAAATGAAGCTGCAGCACTTTGAGCTTCTCCAGGGTTGCAAGTGCTCCGTATAGGCACAGTATTGTCATGGTTAGGATCCAGTGCCATGCAGAGCAGTTCCGATTAAGCAGGTTGGCTCCATTACCTCTTTGCCTTTCTCTGGTTTAACAGTGTTCCAAACTGCAAGGCACAGGTGATGACAGGAGGAGAGTGAGGGGAGCAGGGTGGGGAAGAAGGTGATGATCAAAAAACAAAGGAGGGATACTCTGAGACACACAGTTACCGTAACAGCAGACAAGCAGACCAGAGGCAGACAACGACAAGCTGACCTGCTGATTTGTCGCCCAGTCCTGGAAAACCCCATGCACCACACCACTACCGGCGGTCTTCCTTCAGTGAAATGCCAAAAGAAACATCAGCACCACGTTGACGATGATGAGGAAGAGGAGGATGACAAAGACCACTACCCGCTGGGTCTCCGGGTTCATGTTGCAGCGGAGGAAAGTGTGAAGTGCGCTCCATTTGTGCCTGCTTCGGTCGGGGACCTTTGCCATGGCTTCAGCCCCCGGAAAATGAAGGAAAAAAAAAAAAAAGCAGCAAGCTTGAGTGACTGCTGTACAGCTCACAGCAGGGGCACAGATGGGGCAGAGGGCTGTGAACAAAAGCTGGTTTACAGCTCTCAAAAGCAGAAGTCTAAATGGCTCGACTCAGCCATTGCTGGTCCCGCACAGCACGTGTGCCAAAACGCCCCTTCCCCACCCCCTTATCTCAGGGGGATGCTTGTCAGCACATCCGTGGGCTTCCACGTCTTCTCACGGCCGAAGGAACCGTCGTCATCACTTTAGCAGAACGAAGACGTTGAATTCCTCCTTGCAGGAAGCCCCAGCGTGCCGGAGCACTGCAATCCGGGCTGCGATATTGGCTTTCCAGAGAGCGGCTCAGCTATTTGCTGGGCGCCGTCTCCAGGATCTATGCAGGCCCTAGCAACGCGCGGTGTGCAGGGGAGGCTTTTAAGGAGGGTCAGGAGCGGATTAGGCGGCTGCTTTTTTAAACCCTTCCACCCGCACTGACAGCGTGCCTGCGGTAGAGACAGGTCCTGCTGCGCCGGGGAGGGCAAGGAAATCTGTCCCTGCAGCGGTGCAAGGGCACGGCGAGGGCACACCTGAGTGTGCAACAAGCTGACGGGTGTCTGCAAGTCGGATAGCGGAGATGCAGTACTCTCACTGGTGGTCCAGAGAAGCGGCTCCTGTTGGATAATGTTGTCCACTTCCCAGCAGGATCCTAGAGCCGTAAAGTCCACAGGACCGAGGCACTTAAATCTACAGGCTGTCAAGGGAGTTGTGGAGTCTTCCTGTCTGGAGACATTCAAGGCCCACCTGGATATGTTCCTGTGCAAAAAGCCCTAGGTGGCCCTGCCTTGGCAAGGGGGCTGGACTGAATGATCTCCGGAGGTCCCTTCCAACCCTAACCATTCTGTGACTGAAATCTCTGCAACCAGAAAACCTCTAGTCAGCTCTGCAGAGCCTTAAACATGCTTTTATGAACTTAATAACTTGCTGCTGGATGGTGAAGCTCACCAAGCATCAGGCTGCCTAGGGTACACTCGCAGATGCCCCAGCCTAAGCATAGCTCCCACCAATGTCTGGACAGAATCAGAAGGCACTCCTTGGAAAGGTCAGGGATGGTTCCTGGAGAGTACCTATCACAGAGAGGCTCTTTAAATACAATTGCAGCCCTTCCCTCTAGTCAGTAAAGGAGCCCATCTTTTACTCAGCAGCTAGCAGTTATAGCACTTCCCAGGAAAGGGACCCAGTATTCAAGTCCTTCACTGATGGGAGGTAATTCCACATATTCCAGTTCTCATGTGCTCACCGCATACACACACCCTCATGAAACTGAGAATATAAATTCAGCAATCCAGCCCCTGGAGCCAGGGCTGGATGATAGAGCAGTTACTGTGTGGAGCTGGATGCAAAGTGGATGACTCTGCACTTTATCCAATAGTTCCAAACATGGAAAAAAAGAAGATAAATCAAAAAACCCAATGTGTATATATATATATGCGCACATACTCACACATTCCTAGGAGCAGGCACCACAAGTCATGGCTCCACCCTTAAACATACTAACTGCTAAATACCTATGGTAGCATCCATCTCTGGGAAGGGCAATGAGGGAGCAGGCACATGATGTGGGTATGAGCAGAATGCATTCAGCTGCTCTCACAGTTGAAAGAGTAAATATAAAAAAACAGCTATCTTTTCAGGTGTTAGCACATCAATGCCCAAAATGCTTCCTGAAGAGCTGCATCGCTCCTCTATGTATACGGGAACATGGAAAGTGAGACATTTGAAAGGGAAAAAGTTTAAGAGTTATGGTCTGGCTGGGTATTTTGTTTTTTTCCCCTAAATTGTGCTACCCTTAGCAGGGGTTATACAGAAAGTGCTAAGCAATCAAACAGCTCCCACTGTCTCCTTATGTTTCTGTAACGTTTAAGATGTCTCTTTTAAGCATTATAAAAATCAAGTCTAGCATTATTTCAGTTTGCTGGTTTCTGAAATTAAAGATCCTGAAAATCTCCTTGTCTCTTGCCTAAATATAGAAAAAGGGGAAAACTGCATAAGGCAAGGGCTTGTGCTCTCAGTGCAGCTTCAAGTCCTAATGAGCAGAACTTCGCAATACAGAGCAAACTATTGGGATACACAGGCTGCCCACATTCCCTGGTGTTCTTGAGCTTCTGGCCTGCATTTTCTTAATGGCTTTGAAAAGCCCTGACATATGCACCACGGCACAATACTTAGATCACTAAGCTTGAAGACTTCTATTTAATGGAGGTTCTTCAAGTCCACAGTTGACTTGCATCATTGCACTGTTCAACTCTTGAGCACTTTGCAACTCACATCTGATTTTGAAGGCTTTTCATGAACAGTTTGGTCTAAGCCACCAAACAGTATCTGGGACTTATGCGGATCCTCAAAAGGAATTAATCATGGTGAATGGGAAGCACGATCACAGCAACTACCACCTCTTCTCCTTTAGTCAGTTACACTAAAAGGAAATAAACTCTGGTGACCCACCAAGACACACACTGTGTAAGTCAGACCTCAGTGCCTTCCTGTCTGTACTACACTGCCAGGGTACACAGAACATGCTCACCTTGTGTACATTTTGGAGCATTACACGATGTAAAGTTGCAGTCACCCTTCTGATCCCACATGGAATAAAGAAGCAAGAGCAGAAACTGGTCTTGACAGGGACAAAAACTGCAGTGTGACTCTAGCTGTGACCTGGCTTCTGTTTTCACCCCCATGCAGTGAATTCACACAGTCCTTCACAGAGCCTGTGCATATCATAGACTCACAGAATGGTTTGGGTTGGAAGGGACCTTAAAGCTCATCCAGTTCCAACCCCCTGCCACAGGCAGGGACACCTTCCACCAGAGCAGGTTGCTCCAAGCCCCTGTGTCCAACCTGGCCTTGAGCACTGCCAGGGATGGGGCAGCCACAGCTTCTCTGGGCACCCTGTGCCAGTGCCTCAGCACCCTCACAGGGAAGAATTTCTTCCTAATGTCTAATCTCAATCTCACCTCTGCGCACGGGGGAGTTACTTCCATGGTAACTCAAAGCATTTGTGGGATGGGTGGGTGTGTGTGCGCTGCTAAACACCATGTGGCATTTTTCCGTGACAGAAATCAAGCCTCATTCTTATTCCTCACCGATCAGACATGCTTCTGTGGTATGTGGCATCAGCAAGAGATGAAACAGCTACAAGTTTTACCTTGTTTTACCTTGTGGCTTGTAGTAAAGGGAGACTTAGTTTGTATAACTATCAGTGAGCGAGCACATTTCAACTAAGTGTTATACAACATTCACTGGAATCTAATTTGCAATTGTAATAATTTACTTCCAATCCTTCCTCCTCAGCCAGGACTGCACCCAGGGAATAACGCTGCCACTCAAACAGTCCAAGTAGTGAGCACAGAGCAGCTTCCAAGGCCTGACTGCACACGAAGCCATGCTGACAGTCACAGAAGTCAGTCTGTGACCAAGCCTTCAGAGAGTAAATTATTCAAGAACTCCCAGCCTAATAGTAGATAAAGCAGAAACAGAAAGACACCCCTTTGCTTTTCATTTAAATCATACTAATTACTGTCCACCCTTATTAGTCACTTTGCTTGTATGTGCACCAAATGGGGTCTGTTTTAGGAGGCCAGGAGCATACAAGCAAACCTACTTGTTTGCCAGATGAAAAGAGCATTTCAGTATTGTCACAGCTGAACTGGGAACTGAAAGGCACATGTATATAAACATGAAAAATTAGTAACTGTAATAAGCAACACAGGTGCTTCAGTAGAACAAGCAAATAAATAACTGTGGAGACAAGCACTGAAGTTATACCCAGTGCACTGGGAAAGCAAAGAGGATACGCCCAGAGTGAGGCCCCTAAGGGCAACTGTTCAGAGGGGCCAGCCCCACCACCTCTCACAGGAGAGCAGATTTGGAAAGCAAGGCTCTGAGCAGCAAGCTAGATGCCATGCTAAAGCACGTTTCCAAGACTTAGCACAAACAGGGATGTGCTCGCTACAAGACACACAATTTAGCTCCTCCTAAAGCCAAGAATGCATCAGTATTGTAGGCACAAAATAAACTGCTCTGAACATCACCATAGGGAAAAAAGGACACTCTTACTGGGTCATTTATCAACACCCTCTCTTCAACAAGGTGAAAAACAAGTCAAAATATTAACAACTACAAAGACAGAAGTGCTAGAACTGAGCCTGGATTCAGCCCATCTGATACAGACACATACTTTTTGCCCAGCCACACTGACCTGCAGGGCACAGAGTGTGGACAAACCAGGCAGCTGGCTCATGGCTTGTTTGCCTGCTTTGATCAACACAGCTTTGCTTACCATGCTGCACTGATTTCAGCTGGGTTTTTATGGGGCAGCGTTTTGGAACTGTGCTGAAAATAGCATGGATCACACAGGGATGTTTTACTTATTGCTGAGCAGTCTTTACACAGAGCCAAGGCCTCTTCTGCTTCATACACCACCCCACCAGCAAGTCATAACAAGGAGCTGGGGGAGGGTCACCACCAGGACAGCTGACCCCAACTAACCCAAGGAACATTTCATACCATATGATGTCACACTCAGCATATAAAGCTGGGGGAAGAAGAAAGAAAGGGGACATTTGGAGTGATGGTGTTTGTCTTCCCAAGTCACACATGATGGAGCCCTGCTGTCCTGGGGATGGCTGAACACCTGCCTGACCATGGGCAGTGGTGAATAAATTCCTTGGTTTCCTTTGCTTGCGTGCGTGGCTTTTACTTTACCTATTAAACTCTCTTTATACCAACCCACCAGTTCTCACTTGCACCTTTCCAATTCTTTCCCCCATCCCACTGCAGAGGAATTAGCAAGTGCCTGTATGGTGGCTGCATGGTGCTTAGCTGCTTGCTGGGGTTAACCCATGACACATGCAAACCCAGTATGTAAGTACCAACTTCTTACAAGTTGTTCCTAAATAGAGTATCTTCTGAAGTAGCATTACTCTCTTTTTACACCAATGAAGCCACAGACACAAATACGAACTCCCCTGTCCCTCTAGTTGGCATCACATGTTGTTTGGATGCTGTGTATACAAAACTAGAGAGGAAGAGAAGATGTTCAGGACACACAGAAACCTTCAACAGCCCAAGTAACAAACTTCACCTGCATCCACAAGACTGGGTTTCTTTCCCTTCAACCTTTCTTTGACATAAAAAAAATCACTGAATTATTACTGCCCTTTTCATAACAGCTGATGAAGAGCTTCTGGAGGAAGAAGCTTCTATTGATTTTTATTTCATTAACTGGGTGATGAAAATACTTCCACCTGTGGAACCATTTCAAAGGCATCTTTCAAAAAAGAATCCAGGCTCTGAGCGAACATTCAGTGAACAACTTTCTACTAGGTTTTCAGTTCAGCAATCAAAAAGAGAGACTGAGAATGAAACTGTGAGAGGGGCGAGCACTCCTACCTGCAAATCAATCCAAGAAACCCGAGTTTCCTTAACTCCCAAATACCACTTTGCCCAGCATCCAAACTAAGCAACTACCAACCCTGTTATACACTGAATTAACCCTCAGTAACAACTGCAGCTTAACGCCTCCCTAACTGATGTCATTCACTACTGAGCCACAGCCAGGAAGCATCAGAAGAAGTACAGCTTCTTAAACTGCATATGATCATGTATTTCTAAAATGGAAAGCAGTCTGTCAGAGGCCCACAATTTGCTCTGAATTTTACAGTGTGTAACACTCTTACTAGAGCACAGTTACTCTCACTGCATGTTTCTCTACCTAGTACTGCATGGTTTAAGCCCACACAGCTTTTACAGACAGTACTTCCTTGGAGAGTTTACTCATGTAATACTGCCAAAATGTTACAAGCTGTCCTCTCTCTTGAGTCCCAAGATTCAGGAGATAATTATCAATGGATAGAAAATTAGCCTGACAGTTTCTTTGTGCAGTGCACAGATTAAGGCACAGCCACACTGGTACACTGCAAGGAAAGCAGCCATTTAGATGAGCCACCCCTTATTATAAAACAAAAAAGATAGACTTAAACCCTAAAAAAATTACAGAATGTGCTTAGCAACCAGTCTTTTGCTTTCAGACTCCACTAAAGCTGGAAAATCAAGCTCTCCTAAACCAACTTTTAGTTTCAAGAATAGCAACAGTAACCATTAACATGTTTGAGGTATCTGGGAGTTATTGACATGGGAGCACCCAGCATCACACACAGAAGATAACGCATGTCCAGGGTGGATGTGACTAGTGCTGGACATGCACCTGGGTTTGACTGAGGGTGAAAAATGCTCTCTCAATACTGAATAACAGATGACAGGCAAGGGACATACATACAAGAATGGTTGGTGAAGTAAGACAATGCATATTACAATAGATGTGGTAGAGCAAGGAACAAGCAGAGAGAAGCAAAGACAGGCTGGCACAGTCCATGCCAGGAAAATAGATCTTTCCGATACAAGATTAGACATGGGCAGAACAAAGGATGCTCTATTAGTGATGCTCTGAAATAAAGACAAACTAAATAGGAGATACGGTAAGACAAATGAAATTATGCATCCTAGAGACCTGGCAAGATTAACAGCTTGAATGCAGTCACTGGAAAGGGGTCAGAATAAAAGATGACACTCTTACAGAGTTGAGGAACAGACAGAGTGTTAACAACACCCTTATTGACCAAGGGAGGTGGTGTTCAGGAGGTCCTAGAAATTATTTTAATGCTTTAATTTTGATACCCCAAAAATTTGACAGCCACGGATAACAAAGACAAGGAATGCTCTTCATTTGGGCACTATGTGGACATGAATGGAGAAATAAGGGAGAAACAGGCAAAGAAATACTCCGAGAAAGTCAGAGAAAGGAGAGAGGGAACTGGTACGAATAAAGTTGTGCGGCCTGAAGCAGCTAAGGACAGAGGAAGCTGCAATGAAGCAGTGAAAAGTCTGGATGAGAAGGGTATGAGTAACAGTGCAAGGTGAGTGATAAGATTAATGTGGTGACTAACAGGGAGCAGAGGAAGATGCATAGTGTACAGAGCCAAAGAACCACTAAAAGGTAAGCCCTGTAAGAGTATCTAGGAGGTGGTGGTGGGGCGACACACAACAGGGACAGGACTTACTTTTTTTGCTTGTTTCTAGACCATAAGACTCCTTTCTTTCTGGGTATATGGGAGTTTTCAAGAAAGCCGTTCAAATTTGGGCTGTCTGGCACATTCTGTTGAGCCCACACATTATAAAGTATGAGCACAGGGTTCCTTTAGCTGCAGAGCAGTGTTGACACTTCTGACTGCTCAGCCTCCTCACCTCTTACAGAATATACCAGTCTTGTGGATGCAGAAAACAGGAAAAATGCTTACAAGTCACAGCTCTGTAAAGTTCTACCAAGCTGCCATGTAATAATGTTGAGGATCCTCCTTCATTGTCTTCTGATGCAATTAAAGGAGCCAAAGGAGAGCTGAGGAAAACAACAATCTCCATGGAGTATGAGCATAAGAAAAGCTATGAGAGGGTAAAAGACATATACAAACCGTGAGTAGGAAACAGGCTAGACATTCTTACGCCATGCCCAACAGAAAAGCAGGACAGAAACTTTATGTAGTCAAGCAGCCTTCCGAGGCCACATTTTCCTTATACCTCTGGTTTAGAGCCAGCAGGCTGGAAAAAATGCAGCAGAACAACATACCCTGAAGAACAAGTCTAGGTGGGCTGTTCTCCAAGAGCCTGTGCCACTGACCAAGAAATTAGTCAGAATCTAAAATACAGCTCAGAAGCAAACATAGTAAGCGGCTGTCAAAATGATCAGCAAGGCAAGGATGGGAAATTGATAGCCCCAAGAGTAAATGAGCAAGGTGCTCCTCTGCTTTACTAGCAATGCATACATTAGGCACAGAGGAACATGAAAAAAACCCAGGACATTCAGTCCATACTGGATAACTCAAGCAGCCTGCTTTCTTTTCACAAAACCCATTGACATGAAGACCTGCCAGGGGCAAGTCAGTGGAACAGCCAGAAGCAGGATCCTCTCTAAAGATTACAGATACAAGCAGATAGAAGTATGACTGAAAAGAATAACCTATACCAACACCTTTGTAGTTCACCATTCCCTACAACTTACATTTACCCTCAACCCAGAACTGCAAGAAATAGGCTGAACTTAACATTCAACTGCTGCACAGCAGCACGGCTCTGCTCCTGTCCTCTGAGGCTCTCATCACACTTCCAACTCAATGCAAGTCTGACAAATTATGTGCCACAGGGAGGTGTGTTAGTCAGTCCCACAGTCCCTACTCCTGGGGACAAAGGCTGCTGTGTGTGCTTGCCCGCAGAGCACATGTGTGTCCCAGTGTGGGAGTAGTGGGGTTAATGCAAGCAGCATCTCCTTTTGTGGCAAGGAGCAGGCATGTGACTGACCTGCACTTCAACAGTGGCTCTCCCAGGGCACGCTGAGGGCACTGAGCAAGGGCTGGCCTCAAGCACCCCCAGAGTGAGGGGGAGTCTTTCCATGAGCCTCAGGAAAAGGGGGGCTGGCACTTCTGCAGCTTGGTTGCTCTCACTGATCTTTCTTCCCTCTACAGCTCCCACAGTTTTGCTGCTTTTATCGGAGTGGTAACATAAAACTACAAGGAATCTGCCAATGCTTTCACTGTGCTAAAAAACATGGTTGAACCTGCTGCTAACTCTGCCCTCAGTTTACTGAGTGCAGGACATGGAGCCTTGGCCACACAACTGAAGCTACCAGGGAAGATCCTTTGAGGGATTAACAGTGCTCTCTGACGGGCCAGAAGAGCCAGGAAGGATTTTGTTTTTCCACCACTGGGTTCAAGTGTCTTCTGGGGATTAGTTAAAAAACAAAACTGCAGAGAGGAGCTGCTCCACATCAGGATTTGGAGAGAGAAGAACAAATCCAAGAAATGTTCTGATATCAAAAACATGTTGAGAGGTGCCTGAGGTACAAGTATGGTATAAACGCAGATATACACACTCCTCTGTCTCTATGCAAACACCTAACCTCTACACTAACCTTTATCCAGCATTCCTACTCTGACACATTCTTTCTTTATCCCCTCCTCTCTGCAAATCTTTGTACCATTTATTGTGCTGTTCTCCATCACAGGTGTTTCTTGAACTAGAGAACTGGGGCACGGACATCCCCAAAACTATTTTTAGAATGAAGACTTTGGCAGAGTGAATTGTAACACCAAGACCCTGCAAAACAGACCAGTGTCTGCACAACATCAGGCTACCATTTCAATCAGGAATAACTGCAGCTTAATTTATGCTACACTTTTGAAACCATGTCTTAGAAGGGGGGCAAACATTGCAGTGCTTCTAATTTCTTCCTCCCATAGAACAGCTATGGAGAGACCAAGGATCCCAAAAGCTAAACAAGGAGCTCCCAAGAACAGCTAGTGAGATACAACAAGGCCAAGGTCCTTCTCTGTATCAGACAGAGGGCAGGTTTGAAAGGAAGGCTCCCACTTTACACACAAATGGTGAAATCATTCACTTTCACCTAGACACATCCTTGATTGTTACTGCACAGGGCCTTATCAAGCATGTGT
Organism: Lathamus discolor; assembly: GCF_037157495.1. Taxonomy (NCBI): domain Eukaryota; kingdom Metazoa; phylum Chordata; class Aves; order Psittaciformes; family Psittacidae; genus Lathamus; species Lathamus discolor. Next base: position 59,887,687 of record NC_088886.1, on the reverse strand, counting down.
GTGCCACAATCAGGTCCTGCAGGCAGCACTGGTTGAAGGATGGCAGGTTAGAAAGCCTGTGATTGGGTGCATGTGAGAGGTCTCAGCAGGTACTGACCATCAGGACCTCAGAGGGTTGGTGCCAGCCTGCCACACTAGTGTAGCAGGGCAACGGTTTGATAGTCTCACTGGCGCCTTGGTAAATGGTCCTCACGCTACAAGTGGCAGGCAGGAGGCCAAGACCTTCTGCAGTGTAACCCTTAGTTCAACAGGATACAATGCCACTGGTGTGGATTAAAAGATCTCTTAACTGGATGCCAAAGCATTGGAGGGTGGTTGCAGCCTTCAACACAAAGAAACAGCCACCTCTTGTGATCAGTATCATCAGTAGATGCCATGTTTTCTTCAGGTGGTGGGGAGCATTGGGCAGTTCTAGAAACCCACAGATACTCTGGATAAAATACAGGTGGGCTTTGAAGTGATTTGGCACAAGTAGCTTCAGGAGTTATAGTGCTGTTGGATCTTTTTTTCTCCAAGGGGAAAACTACTTGTGGAGCCAAGCCTCCCTCTGCACCTTAGTAACAGGAAAACATTTAATGCAGACAAACAACAGATATTATTAAAGAGTGCCCTAATAGTCACAAGCTGTCATTAACAAGCGTTAACAGGAGCTGTTAGAGTCTTTACAATTTAACAGCTGGCAGGGCTGATGTAAGAACTCCAAAGCCATCATGCTGCCTCCAGTTATTTCCTTTGAGTGTTGTATTTAGGTCTGGTTTACAGCCACAGATGAGAGTTTGGGCAGTACTCTCCCCTCCTTGAACATGTCAGTACGTGTATGGGGATACACCCATGCCTGCAGAGAGGTGAAACATAGAGGCTACCTCTCCTATTCTGCTGTTTCAGTCTGGCTCCCGGAAGGTGTAATAAGGTCCATTCAGAGACTGACCCCATAACCCAGACACTCCTTTATGTGTGTGCAGGGCCCCTTCCACTTTGTCACCTCACAGTTTTTGTTCAGGAGTTAAAACTGTGATAGACCCCATGTGCTATTCCTCCCCCAAGAACTAAGCTAAGCCTGGGGTTTTTTATTTGTTCCTGATGAGTGTCACATTAATAGGGCTATTTAGAGAAAGCATGGGTTGGAAGGGACCTTAAAGCTCATCCAGCCCCAACCCCCTGCCACGGGCAGGGACACCCCCTAGAACAGGTTGCTCCAAGCCCCGTCCAACCTGGCCTTGAGCACTGCCAGGGATGGGGCAGCCACAGCTTCTTTGGGCACCCTGTGCCAGCGCCTCACCATTCTCATACTGAAAGTCACCTTTCTTCCTTATGTCTAATTTCAATCTCCTCTCTGTCAGTTTAAAACCACCCTCCCTTTGTCCTGTCACTACAGGCCCTTGTCTTTCCTCAGATGAGTATAATCCACAGTGCAGAGTGAGCTACCCTGGCTTCCATCACCCACTCTTCATTTCCAGCCTGCTGGCAGAGGATCCCTTGAGCAGGGGATGACCAAGCCCTAATGCTGATGAGGCAGAGGAAGTGGCTCATAGCAGCTATGGCTGCCCATGGCAGAAAGCAGAAATATGGCTCTGGTGACCCCTGGGACCACTTATCTCCTGATCCTCGTATTTGATGGTCATAATTGCTACGTAGTATTTGAATATATGGATTTGCTTTAAATCCATTGCCCTCTGAAACAACCTCAGAAGTTTGCAGACCTGAGAACTGTAAAAATAAAATCCATCAGGCAGTAAAAGAAGTTACAATTCTGACTCCGTACTCTTAACATTCGTATCTGAGCCCTGTACAGAGTTATGCAAGCACTTGGGAACAAAAACTAGGATCCAGTAAAGATTTATATCCTTTGGGGAACACTATTTCTTGTCCTTGGCAGCACTGAGCTTTATACTGTAACTCTGCAAATAAATCATAATTGCTGCTCTGGACCACAGCTGTCAACCTTGTTTGCAGAAATACTGAAGACAGAAAATAAGGAATTAAACCTTCTGGAAACAACAAAAAAGAAAAAAGAAAAAAAAAAAAAGGGGGGGGGTGGCATTTGTTAACTGGTTTCTATTCAATTTAGTTATCAGTTGGGAGAGCCATATACTCAATATATTAAAATATAAAAGTGGTAATGAATCTCTTATCCCAGATTAGTTATATATTGCTTCCACATGATGAATAATTCTCATTCTGTCTTCAGCCTGAAACACTGTTGTGAACATAGCTTTTGCAACCTATTCTGTACATAAGGGGATGGTAATGTTTTGTGGCACCAGCTTACATTTCTTCTGTCTTTCGAAATTTGTCCTCATGTAGGACACAGGAGATTTCTATTAATTAGAATGTAGATAGATAATGTGAGAAATGCTATGAAGAATATTATTGCTGCTTAAGACAGCCTGGAGGAGCACTGGGTGAGCCTAGAACAACTTCTCAGTGAGTGATCAAAGAGTTTAGCATAAGAATAATGCTTTAGAGACTCAACAGCCCCAGTTATACACTGCTCAGTAAGACAAAGAGAGGACTGCTGAAAGATCTGCTGCCTTTGGCATGTGGCAGATGCTTGTGCCACTTCCTGAGCATGGAATCACAGAATGGTTTGTGTTGGAAGGGACCTTACAACTCATCCAGTTCCAACCTCCTGCCACAGGCAGGGACACCTTCCACTAGAGCAGGTTGCTCCAAACCCTGTCCAGCCTGGCCTTGGACACTGCCAGGGATGGGGCAGCCACAGCTTCTCTGGGCACCCTGTGCCAGCGCCTCAGGACCCTCACAGGGAAGCATGTCTTCCTAATGTCTTATCTAAATCTCCTCTCTGTCAGTTCAAAAGATTTTTCTATTTGAATTACTTTGTTCAATCAGAAACATATATGCTGGAACCAACTAGCTTAATTGCATCTTTTTAACAATGCTGGTTAGCACAAACATCAGTAACATACATATTGGCACTTTAAAACGTAAGACAGTGGTGTTACATGCCCTATACAAAATCCTGTCCTGCTGAAGCCAATGAAGTCCTGCTCTTCCTCAAGGAACAAGAGTTCACATACCAAATACCAAACTTATCAAACACAGAACCATAAGAGATAAGGAAAAAATAGTGGGTCTGGCAGTTATTTCTGAAACATTTAGTGCTTTGCTTTCACAAGACAGTACTGTACATGTTGGGCTACAAGAGGCTAAACGCTCCACATGTTGAACTGCAGTAGCATTTCTTTCAAAGCACAGAACTATATGGACCCCTCACTCAGCAAGACAGAACAAACCCTTTGTACACATCAGATGTTTCCAAGCAAACAGGCCTGAGCCTACTTGTCCAGACCAATTACTTTAAAAGCACTATAGTTTTTCCTCATTATCACTCAAGCATTGGGCAGGGAGGATTTTTGTATGCTTAATATCTCATGTTCTCAACTTCAGTCTACATAGAACACATTTCATAAAGCTTGAAGCTCTGTTTGTCCTGTATGTAATGTTTCTGCACTGACAGGAAAGACCCACAATGCTTCTGCAATACAGATTTTTCTCTTACCACATTTTACCCAGTTAGACTGTGGAAGCAAAAGGACACAAGGATAGGGTCTTCATCCGGAACAAACACAAAGTAAACTCCAAGTCCAATCTAAACACCAAATCTCTTTCCACGAGCAGAAAGAATGCATTTGAAAGAATGTCAGATACCCCAAGAAAATTACTTCCCTGCCTCTTTTCCCATCCCAAACCTTTATTATTGCTTTTTGATTGACTTTCCTTGGCTCTTTCATGCTCTCATGCTGATCTTCTTAGGTGGGCTTTATACAACCTTCTCAGCTTTCTTTTACCCCTCTAGTTTTCTTGCCAGTAATTTTTTCTTTTTTAAGTTTTATGAAAGGTTTCTTTTTTATTTCAAAAGCATTTTCTCTTGATCCAAAATGAGCTAGAACTCAGTGGCTGGCTGTTTTGCTTTTTAATGCAACACTTGGTCTGCCAAATGCCTTAAAAATGTATTTCATCCTTCTCTGTTTATTTGAAAGCTGCTTCTTCCAAGAAGACCAAGAATAATGCAGTTACCATAGTTTCCTTATCCACGACTAATAAAATGCAATTTTGAATACAACAAAACAAAGACAAGACTACTCACAAAATGACACCAAATGATTGGACATTGATATCTTCACCCTACATTACTCCTAGCACTACTATGGAAAATAGCAAAGGCTAATCGATGCCCAGGCTTTGGGTCCAGCAGGCAAGATGAAGATAAGCCTGTCTGATTGCCAGCTATTTGAGATATTTCAATTCCAACACTTAACATGTCTGTTCATGTAAAATTCTTGCCTCACAGATTCAGAAGTTCACATAAGAGATATTGTAACAAACTTACCAAGGCAAGCACCAAAAAGGGAAGGAAGAAAAACCCCACTCTTACAGTCTCAGTGCACACTGTGGGCTGACTCCCATAGTGGTAACCAAGACTCCCTCATAAGCATAACAGGTAAATGTGGGAGAAAGCAACTCAAGGCTTTCTGGTGTTCTACTAAAGTTTGCTTGCCAGTGACAACAGCCCAAAACAGCCGAGGTTAAATAAAAAAGCTCTGGCCACTGTTTGATAGCCCTTGGATGTAAAAATACAGAACAAAATACAGCACGTCTCTTCCTTACCCCAGGCACCCAAGGACATAGTCAGGGATACCGAGCAGTAGGAGCAGGAAAACTGCTAGAAGAGCATTTGCTATTGCTGTTTGTCAAAAGCTGTTATTCTCACTGTGCAGCTGTTCAGAGCCTTTGCAGACCCCAAATGTATCATCCTTATATATATCAAACACACAGGCGCAGAGCCTCAGTCAACAGTTTCAGTTATAGTTTAGCCACAAGAAAACATAATACATCTTTTACCCTTGCCTTCTCATCCTGTGAAGGTCATGCATGTCATGCATTAGACAAAACAATATTTTTGCAGAAAACCAAAACATTTTAAATCCTGTTTGTATGTTGACCATTGCATCAGTTAAAATAAGTAGTATGTTTTTAAATCACTGCTCTCAAGCTAATTGGTGTCAACATTACCAAAGAAAATAGCTAAGAACATTGACTAAAAAGGAATGTCTTTCACACGCCTAGAGTGAATTTATTGGGGTACAGGAAGAAGCAGTGAAGACCAAGCCTACGTGAAGCTTTGCACCCTTCACATCTACCAATAAAGAAGTATATAGACCAATATTATTTTATTTCCTTTTTCAACATTTCCTTTATGCCTTCAGCATGCCACATTTCAAGTCTCACAACAGACCTGGCCAGGCTGCTTGCTGATGGTTTTAAATTTCCCTTCCAAAAACACCTAGAAGGAGAGCTACCTGCCCAAGACTGGTGGCTCTCCATTTCCTTGCATCATTTTTCTCTACTGTCAAGGACAGAATGCTGACGGAAGGCCCAAACCCTGTCATTACCCAGTTGGAAGTGGTACCTCCAGTAAATGACAGTTGAAGCCCCATCCAAATTGCCATTATCAGTTTGGTTGTTGACCTCTCTTATATTTCACAACAAGAACCAGCATCTTTCCTTCCACCTGTCAGAAACCAACCAGCTCAGTACCTCATTGATGGCAAGCTGCTCCCCGCCTCCCCCAGGGTGACCATAGCGGTGGTTGGAGCTCCGGAAGTCCTCATACAGGTCCTCCTCACTTCCCACATCATCTGTTAGAGCTGTCTTATCCAGTGCCCCATCAGTGATCACTGCAACAACAAAAAGAACAAATTAGTATAGACCATGAGATCAACAGCAGCACTGTTATAATCAATGTATATATACATATCAATTATATGCACTTGGCAGACATCGTAACAGCATAAAGGTTAAAAAAAGACAAGGAAACTATATAAGCAATTTCAGGGCACAATTCTAGCCTGGTGCATGCCCATTTTTCAGAGAATTTTGCTCCGTTCATGTTCTGTTACCATAAATGATTGTATCTTTTTCTAGACTGGAAAGTACGATTCTTTAAAAAAAATGCATGTTGCAAAGAAAAGATCAAGAATAAGAAAACAGGCTTTGAAAAACAGCTGCAGGGCAAAGATGACACCAATGTGATTTCATGACGACATCGGCATTTTCACAGGAAACCTGACCAGGTGACAAGCTCATGTCTGCCAATTCACACCTTGATGTTTGTGATTTACAAATCCTATGAGACCAAGGAAACTCTCAGCCTTAGGAAAAATCATTCACCTTCCTCTTTGTCCACACATTTATAGAACTTAAACCCTTTTTGTCCCTAAAAGGGTGTTTGGTACAGAAGTATCCATTATCACTACAGGAGGGCTATACTGCTTAGCACAGCCCGGAATAAGCTACAGATAATGAAGGGTTAGCTGCTGGTACTTAGATCAAGGACTGAGGTTTCAACAAGCATAAGCCTTAGAGAAATAAAAATGCAGCATTTCTACTCCTTACGCAAAAGAAAATGTCACTTTATCTGTTTTCACAGGCAGGAACCTTTTCCTAAGCTCTCCTCAAGTTGCAGCAAATACCACTTCTCTGGGCAACCTGTGCCAGGGCCTCATCACCTTCACAGTAAAGAATTCCTTCCTTATACCTAATCTAAATCCCCCCTGTCAACCATTCCCCCTTGTCCTGTCCCTACAGGCCCTTTTAAAAAGCCCCTCTCCAGGTTTCTTGTAGCCCCTTTAGGCACTGGAGCTGCTCTAAGGTCTCCCCTTCAGGAGCCTTCTCTTCTCCAGGCTGAACCAGCCCAGCTCTCTCAGCCTGGCTCCAGAGCAAAGCTGCTGCAGCCCTCACAGCATCTCCATGGCCTCCTCTGGCTTTTTTCCAACAGCTCCACTTCCCTCTTGTGCTGCTGCCCCGGAGCAGGACTGTGGGGAGGTCTCACCAGAGTGCAGAAGAGGGGGACAATCTGTGTTTTATCAGATGCAGAGAAGAACATGTGACACAGCCAGTGGTTTTAGTTTAAGACTCAACACAGTTATAGAATCATAGAATCATAGAATAGTTAGGGTTGGAAAAGACCTCAAGATCATCCAGTTCCAACCCCCCTGCCATGGGCAGGGACACCTCACACTAAACCATCCCACACAAGGCTTCATCCAACCTGGCCTTGAACACCGCCAGGGATGGAGCACTCACAGTCTCCCTGGGCAACCCATTCCAGTGCCTCACCACCCTAACAGGAAAGAATTTCCTCCTTACATCCAATCTAAACTTCCCCTGTTTAAGTTTTAACCCATTACCCCTTGTCCTGTCACTACAGTCCCTGACGAAGAGTCCCTCCCCAGCATCCCTATAGGCCCCCTTCAGGTACTGGAAGGCTGCTATTAGGTCCCCACGCAGTCTTCTCTTCTCCAGGCTGAACAGCCCCAACTTCCTCAGCCTGTCTTCATACGGGAGGTGCTCCAGTCCCCTGTTCATCCTCGTGGCCCTCCTCTGGACTTGTTCCAGCAGTTCCATGTCCTTTTTATGTTGAGGACACCAGAACTGCACACAATCCTCCAGGTGAGGTCTCACAAGAGCAGAGTAGAGGGGCAGGACAGTTACAGTAGAACTGAATGAAAACAGATACTGCTATCAGCTCTCCTGGGGTCCAAGTTACACATGATCACACAATCAAACTGTCTGCAGAGCAGGGACACTTTGAACCTGCACTTGTAACAGCTTGGAAAGAAAAAGCATCAGTCAGAGGCTGGGGATACACAGGCCTGTTTTTAAGCCCTCACGTCACTCTATAATGCAAGCGCATCTTAGGAACCTAACTGCATCAACATGCCCAGAAAAAGTGCCTATGGGTTCATTAGTTTATTAGCTTATTATTAATGAGAGCAAAGCTCCCCAGTAACACAAAATAAAGAGCTGTCAGAGGTTACAGCAAGACCTGCAAAGATTGTCCCCATCAATGCTTTTATTACATGTGATGTTTTATCAAGGCCGCATCACTTGATTACTTTTATTAGTTACAGTGGGATGTAAAGTCAGTGTTGCAGCTATGAGTTCAGTGCAATAACTTGACATCAAAATAATTGGAGAATAAGCTATTTTTGAACTAAATATTTGACTGTATATGCTTTGAATTCAATAGATACACATAACAGAGCAAAAAGACATAGTCATTGTCTAAATTTGGAGCTCAACTCTATACTGAAGGCAGTTCATGACATGGAGGTGTGTATGAGCTTCTGATTAAAGCAGAATTTTCTCTGGAAGTGTGTAACTACCCAACTACTCAACTTTAAGTGACATTTCATAATATATCAGGCAGTCTCCTAGTTTTGCTCTAGCATATTATACAGAAGTTCTCTACCAAATACATGCCAGTACCATAGGTTGCATATAAAGCTGTTCTAGGGCTAAGACCTAGCCCATTCATAAAAAACTCAAAACCATTTAAAATGCCCTGATATTATAATTTTATGCAGAATTACCATGGTTTGCTTATAGAAAAGCTAATAAATAACTTTAAAAGCATCAAAGTATCACTTTTTGTTCATACACTGAAAAACATTTTCCGATAATAACGAACAACTTCCAGTGTATTAGTACAGCAACATAAACAAATTTAAAATGCCCTTTAAAAACAAATCAAATTAAATCATTTATAAAAAGGGAGTTAATCACTTAAGTCACAACTTTCTTTGCATACCACTGATCTCAGTCTTTCCCCTTATTTTATGCACAGCTTCATTGCTTTTACCTAATGTGGCTTCTATTTTCACTGCTAAAAGTAATTTTCAGCTTGAAAAGTTATTCATTGACATTTTTAAAGCTTTTGTTTCCCTCCTATTTTCCTATTTGTTCTCTCATGTGTGCTTAGATGAAAAAGCTAAAGCTCCAGGGAGATATTTACCTGTATTACTTAAAATGCTCTATATGTCTGCTAAGTGCCTTGAAAGCTGTGTTTGCTTTTACTAGAGATCTGTTTTTCTTCTCTGATCTTACCAAGCTCATCAATTTTCTGCAGTCCCCAAACCTGCTACTGCATTTTGGATTAGTTTTCCTGGCACAAGCATCCTCATGGACATATTTCACCAAAAAACACAGCTTATAGTCACACAAAAGCTCTCAATCCTTGAGGAAGAATGGCCCAAGATAACCATTATATGTTTTATCAAACTAACTAATGTTCCAGGGAAGAATAAGACTAATGAAAAATAAGAATTTGCTCTGAAGCAATGTCTCTGAGACATTATTACAAATAAATAAATAAATAGCCTGGAGTGGTGACCCACTGCACTAGAAATCCATCAAGAAAGTAGGAGAATGAAGGCTTTTAATGTAGATAGTGAATCAACCTGCACAACATAAACTAGGTCAACTAGAGAAGAAGCAAGCACTACACAAGAACCTTTAAATGCAAGTTAACAGAGATTACTGAAAGAGTCTATCATCTTCCTCAAGAGCACAGTACTAGTGAGACAGGCTACTACTATGCTGCACAGCAACCGACTCTGACGCCTCATTCCTGCCCCCTCTGCAATACTCATCTGCATTTAACACTGAAATCCACCGGTATGGTCACAGCTGCCCTCTCCATGCCTCTCTGAAACCCCTGATCTGACCTGTCCCTGGCAATCAGGCAGCCCCAAAGAACAGTATTCTGTAAGGAAGTAGTACCAAGCATTCAATTTACTCCAGCAGATTTCTCTATATTTGATACAGGTGTCCTGATGTTGCCACTAAATGCGGCAACAAACCCTATACATAGGAACACAGTGAGGGGTTTGTCACCACAATTTAGTACTACGACCTTCCATGCAAGTATTACAACTCTGCTTTACACTGTTTTTCCTCCAAGCCCGAGCTCATGATTTATGTCATAAAGTACAAAAGCAGATGGATAATTCTAGCAATAGTAGCTCATAAAAGAATGTCACACAACCCCTTTTTTAATGCATCTGAATAAAGAATAAGGTGTCGAGAGCCTGACTCCATGAAGAGATACTTGGAGGATATGAAGCAGCAAAAGTCGTACTAAAAAATGACACTGAAATCAGTGACTGGCATAGGAGTTCTGTATTCAAGTGCCTGAGCAGACAGCACTTAGGCTACATTCAAGGACAATCACAAAAACAAGAGGAAAAAAAAATCTATATGAATCAAATAAAGCTTGATCAAAATGTTCCAGAAGAAGATATATGGGTTCACCCTTACACCTTCCTACAGGCTCTGGGATGCAGGCATAAACAGTCAGCATTGGGAAGGGTCCTGGCTTGGCTCTCATTGTACCCCCACCTTGCTGAAGAGGCAATGCAAAAGGCTGACACCAAGCAACCCTGAGAGGTACTTGTTACCGAGCTCTCCATCTCATCAGAAAGCCACCGGAGCTGCTGTCAGCTTTGCGCTCTCACACGGAAGAGCCCTCTGTGCCTGCAGTGAGACACAAGCCACACACACAACTCACAGCCCTGTGAGCTCACCAGCTGCATCCTGCTTATAAGTAACTGTGGATAATTTGAGATGCATAGGGGCAGCTGCCTGTACTCTTGGGAGCCACAAGCAAGCCTATGCGACACTGGAAAAACAAAGCGTAACCGGGCTACCCTGGCACAGCCTTGATCTTCATAACCAAGAGAAGATGGTAGGGAGGGAAAAATGAGGGAAGTCTTGTGTTGTTCATCTAGCCAGCAGGAAACCAAAAGAACTTGGGACTGTCTGTGATTAAAGGTCACAGACTGAACACAAATAGTCCATAGTTCAGTTCTGAACCATAGTCCAGAGTTCAGTTAAGTGTGGTGTCACCTTGTACAGGTGACATGGCTCACCATGTCTGAGCTCCTCTCCTCTTTCGAAGGATGGACCTGCTTCATACATTCCAAGTGCCAGCAATTAACAAACACAAGTTCTTGTGGCTGAAAATAAAATACTACCACCACCATGAATAAATAAATCCCACCCTCTCACTGGAGAATCACAGAAGAAATTGCTAGAACAGGCACTGCAGCCCCAGATCTAACAACCTCTTAACAGAGATCTCTCAAAGTCACACAGACTTAGGTCTCAAGCTGGAATAAACCCCAGCAGGTCCCTGTTGGTGAGGAGCTCCAGCTGCATAACTGGGTCAGAAGCCTAAACTATGACCCAGGACTGACAGAAAGCGAGCTTGAGACAGTTACCCCAAAATCTTGATAACTTGTTTTCACCTGACTCACAGCTTACAGGTTTTAGGGTTAAGATGGGACAGAAACCCATGCTGATCACAGACAGCTTCCAAAGCCAAGAGCATCCACAGTTTATTTAAAAGCACATTATATTAATGACAAAACAAACAGCTTTTGTGTATTTGAAGTATCTTTCTTTCCAGTGTGCTTTTTCAGTACCACATCCACACATGCAGTTTGCCTCTGCAAGCACTGACATTTTAAATAGTTCACCGAAATAACAGTAGAAGCCTGATTTACACTCACAGAGCAAATGAATTCAGAGCTAACAACATCATTCCCTCTGCCTCACAGAGCAGAGATTGCTGTGGTTGTGTGCAGTGCCCACAGGAAAGTGCTGCAGCTGCTGAAGAGAGCAGTTCAAGAGATTTAAGATGATAAACCAACAAAAGGGGTGCATAGGGTGGGGAAATCAAAGCCAGACTTCATTGCTCAGGTGCAAAGAGACCCTCCACCCTCCTCTTTGCCCATTCTGAACTGCTAAACCCTCACCTCCCTTAGAAACAGCTGCCATACTAGTGCTGCAGCCTTCATCAGCCCTGTCCTGAGTTACGTGCTTCATTTGTCAGCTGCTTGATATACAGAGGTCCCTATGCAGCTGCCACAGTAAAATCCATCAGAGTGATGTCATCCCATTTCTGCCCCAGCAGTGCAATTCTCCAGCTCTTTACTGTGCTGATGGACCCTCTCACATCAAGCTTATAGTTGCGTATGGTTGTGGGCCAGTTTAACAGGAAGAAGGAAGTCTGGCAAGGAATTAGCAACAAGGGAACAATGACCAGTTAGTATGAGCTTCATCATGGGGGGGGGGGGGGGGGACGACAAACAAAAAAACGTTAAAAAATCCCAACCAACCAAAACCGCAAAACACAACCACCATCAAAAAAACCCCCCACAACCAAGGCCATGTGCCTGTAAAACCACACCTCATAAAGCTATGGTCTTCACGATGACATTTCTGAGCACGTATTGAAACTGCGTTCAGTGAATCTTTGAGGGAAAAATGTAGACCAGGAAGGAGAGGCAGGAAATGTTTAGGTGCAGAAAGCAAGCTTTGTCACTTCCATTTTAAAGAAACATTAAAAAGGGAAAGGACTCAACATTACAAGATCCAATTAACATTTTGGTATAATGCCACAAATGGAATTGCTGTTGTGAATGAAACCAGTTCCTAATTAGCTAAGGCAAAGAGCAAATCCATGCTCGAAAACAAAAAGGACACAGTTCTTGGATGGAAGGCTGAGTGCTGGTCCTCTGTGGGTCTGCTGGGCACATCACCCAGGGTAACATTCATCAGTAATAATGCACTGAGCCACCCACTCAGGTTTCAGGAGTTCTGAATCCCTATTAGAATCTAAATTACTTGCAAGGGAGGCTTAAGGGAGTTCTCAGCTCTCTCGGGTAGTGGAGATAATTACGGGGAAGAAAGATGCAGATTACAAACGGCTCTGCAGCTCCAACTCCTACGTTACCACTTGCTACGCACTTGCAGCTTGGTCTGCTTTGCCTTGGCAGACGTGTTAGAGAGCTGCCCCCAGTCCCTTCCTTGCTTGTTGAGTTGATGCTATGAGTGGGAGAGGACAAGCAGCTTAGCTAGATTTGGAGGAGTGGAAAACGATGGGTAAACCAGATAGGAAATCACATCAATGTACTTTCTTGATTCAAAGCCTGATCATTTGTTGTAAAGCCCCTCTGTTGTACTGCGCACTAACTATTAATTCACTGGCTACGTTCCCATCACAGCTACTGACTTGGAAAAAAGCAGGAATGTCCTCCTACACTGTGTATTTCTTGTTTATTTGCTCAGGTCTGATTACTCATCCATACTGACGTGTTTGCTCTCATTTTTCAGATGAACATTGTTGAAAATACTATTTACTTTATGTCTGGATGATGTTGAACATGATGAGGCCAATTCCAGCTCAGTCCTTTAAGCCTTATCACAATGTAAACATTAAATCAATCATAGCAATCAAAGCTAGCAGCCAAATCCCTTCTAGAATCCAGGCATATTCTTTACCATACCTTCGGTATAATGTACTGGTTGGAAGAGCTGGTGTGTCATTTACTGCCCCAACAGGTCTTATTCAGCTGCTGTTTCAAGGAGTTGGGGGTGAGGAGTGGTGGCAGATCATAGACTCCTAGAACAGTTTGGGTTGGAAGGGACCTTAAAACTCATCCAGTTCCGGCCCCCCACCATGGGCAAGGACATCCTCTACTAGACCAGGTTGCTCCAAGCCCTGTCCAACCTGGATGAAACCATCCATCAATTTTTCAAGTCTCCTCTGTGGAAGACTAAAACGGTCGCATTTCTTGTTTCTAAGAGGCAACAAGCACTGACATTCCAAATTCACGCTGAATTTTTACCTGTCCGCTTAACTCTGCTGTTTAGCTCTGTACCTGCTATGCCTTGAAGTAAAAATCAAACAGACCAAACCCCCCTTCCCCTGAAGTGAAAACCAACAACAACAACAAAGCTGCCCTTTCATCAAAATAATCTGCTTCCCAAAATGTTGACACACTGCTGGTTGGGAAACAGCATCTCTGACACTGTCTAGTGGAGCATGATCGGAGTCAATTCAGATCAGCAGTATCCTCAGATGAGCTTTCAGCTCACCTGAAAGATGAAAATACCATGTCTGTCGCCAAATCCACCCAATTCTTACCTCAAAAGTGTAACAATGGAGGAAATTCAAGCAAATGAGCCAGGAAATCAGAACAATAGTTACTTACAGTGGACAACACCTACCTTCAGCAAATGTAGGAGGTAAAAGCAACATCCAAGAGTGTTAGTGCAGCTGACAAGGCTGACAAATACGCATTTGAAAGGACTTTGTCAGTAAGATTATAGGCTATTAATTTATTTATTTTTAGGCTATGTATTTACTTTTAGGAGAGACTCTGCTTCTGCTTTTCAGAACCTTTTAGGCACATCCCACAGGTTGGAAAGTCTGGCAAAAAAGACATGTCATTCTCTTTATGCCCACAAATTCCCCTATATCATCCCAACACCTGCCACTATGTCAGTGCACAGTTACATATGGCGCCCTAAAGGTTACTTTCGGGCTTCTCTCATCTTTTGCTTGCACTAGTATATGAAACTTGCCTGTGGGAAAATGCAAACAAAGGAGCCACCCTATCTTACTCTGCCATTACTTAATCTGAGTTCACGTGAACCAAAGCCATAGTTCATACTCAAACACACTCAGACTCTGTGTTTTAATCTTTTTTTTCCTCCTCCAGAAAGCAAGCAAAAAAGGCTCAAACAATTTGGACATGACCAAGACCTTGAGCAGAAAACGCTCCCCCATATTGTCGCAGGAATTGTTATTCCTCCTACCTCTGCAGCTACTTTCCAGGGACTTAATTGGAGTTCTCTTAATGCAAGGGCTGTTATACCCCAAATGCTGCCCTTGTCTGTATTAATTATATTGATTTAGCTGTGATGCTTGCTTCACCTCTAAAACCACTTCCTAAGACCACTCACAGGAGAGTGCTGGAAACCTAAGTTAACATAGATTCTTAAATTCCTTTCTTGTAAGTGTCACTTTATTAAACATGGAAAGAATGTAAACATGCTGAAGGAAATTCTGGTTGATTTACATTTCCAAAGATTCAGTGCTTTTATTATGCATTTACATGCAAGTACACCCTCAAAAGGCCAAGAGACTGGAAGCTAAGTCTTTGCTAAAGATTTTGGTGCCAAAAAGCATATCGTTTTCTGCAGTCTTAAGTCACAGTCTAGGAACAAGAAAATACCACTACACGTTAAGTTTAACTACTGGCCTGGAAAAGACCATGCTGTAAAGAATGGTTAAGGTAGTTTTTATGAAGAATTGTCACTAGGAAGTAAAGCAATTCACATCACGAAAGTCTAAAATGTTGCACTCAGTCACATCAACTTTGCATGGAAATATCAACTTCCTTTGCTATTTTTATGACTGTCAAACCTAGAGCAGGAAAAACCCAAGTGAAACAAAACCATGGGTCTTTCTTATAATAGAGTTATATTATAACTTGAATGATTAAGAATGAAGAATTGCCTTGATAATAATTAAAAAACCTTTGGCAATGCAGCCACTTTTGGTTAAGACAAAACCGTTTGAGACATCCGAACTTGGAACAAGACCTACAAGTCTATCACTACCCAATACGGTGAACACCACACATGCACTGGGTGCGTACTGTTTCCAGCAGTTAGCACAAAGAGCCACTGCTTGGCCCTTCTGAAAAGCAGGCTGCTTATATATGTGTCTGAAGATGGATTTAAGGGGCTAACTTTGAACACTTGTATTTGAAAAATGTGACCTTTGTTTTTTTCCCAGAATTCTGTCTAATGCTCTCAATCTAGTCTTTATCTTTGTGAAGCTATCCAGGCTGACAAGTGGCTTAGATCTATGACCTTGTACCACAGAAGTAATTAAAAATGAATGCCAGGAGAAGACTTTCAATTGCTCTTGTGCATTATCAAGTATAAGTCTCAAGGGGCAGCCAGACTGTTTTGTTGACATTATTTTGAACGACCAGCCTTTGTGTAACACACGATGGCTTTTCTGGTTTTCTAATGTGGCTATAGTCTTTTCATTAAAACTACTGGTAAAACTGCTTTACCTTTAGAAAATCCCTCTGTCCCTATTTATATTTTAATCTGAGTTCTAAGAAAATCCCCGAGATCAAGCTACCAAATATTTCTGAAGGAAAAACAGGAAATCAAGGATTAATATTATTTAACTACAACTGCCACGACAGCTAAGGGATCTGGCTCTTCACAGCAGACACATTTGAGTAACACCACAATACACAAACAAAGGATGCAAAATCAGGCTCTGAGTTAGTCAGGATGATTCTTATTTCAGGTTATTCATAACAGAAGTGGGAAATCAGGTCTGAACAAGCTACAGGAGATATGACCAAGCATAATCCACCCTCATAATCCAAGTAGACAAAGACACAAGAGCATCTCTACTGGAAGATGGGTGCAGAATAGAAGGGTGCCACATTAGCTCAGTTTAGAGGGACCTTGTGGAGAGGAAACAGCATTGACATTTCATACTCACCAAGATATTGTACAGTCCCAGTCCTGTGAGCAAAGACTTTGCTGCCAGAGTGCAGAACTGACTGGTTTTAATATCCAGTACTGCTCTATGACCTGTGTTGAAGACCAGCTCTACAAACCGATGGAAAAATGCTGGAGTACAGAGGTGGCCTGGATGAGAGGATGGTGCAGTCCCTTCCCCTTATTCATGTCTGGGAGTGTGCTTTTCACCAGCTTCAGCAGCAGTCCCCACACCAGTCAGTTCTCACTACCTCTATTCTACAGGACCTCCAGACTTCCTTGCCAATGGTACATGCGAAAGACACCGCACCAACGTAATTTCAAACTGTACATGGACAGCAATGTTCTTACAGCCTTATTCAATAGTGTTCTTACTATCATAGGAACAGAGCTGCCCACTGTGTAGTATTTGCTTCCTGGGAATCTAAGGGTGCAAATATGATATATAACTGCAAATCAAATTTGAAGAATTAAGCTCAAGACACTGAACCTGTTGATAGATGTATCTCAACAAATATCCAAGTATCATAGGGAAAAGAGACTTCACATTCAACAATTTTGCGTTTCCTAGGAAACCGGTATGAGAAAGTACCTTATTTCAGAGTGTTTTCACAACATTCTGCTTCAGGTCCAAATTATAGCTGAAAGTGTCAGATGCAATCTCACCCTAAAGCAAGAAGACTCTTCCAAGGAAAACATTATTCTTTTTGGAATATATCAAGTATTCGATTAAAAGCCAGAATTAATCATCCCTTTAAAACAAGAAAGCATTCTGGCAAGGTCGCATTGGTCAGGGTGCCTTGAATAGTTAAATTCATTACTTAGGATGTTTACTGCAGGCCTCAACAGGGAAATAAGAATATCAGAATTGGCAAGATCAGAATTTCAGCAAATCATGAGCCCAAGATGCTAACTGTGCATTTTGGACTATGAATTCAAAATGACATACTACCACTTATAGATCATTGGACTCAACGCAGAATATTTTGGAAGCTTTGGAGACTGATTTAAACATTGAACCCATCCTCAGCTGGAGATGGTAAGCAGTAAAAGTATACTAACACAGGCAGCAATAATAAAAGAACACTGCTGCTTAGCAGCGACCGAACTGAACAGGGTCTCTTAGACAGGTAGAAGATGATGAAGCCTTTTCAGAAGTCACATTACCTAAAGCAAGCCTACCCCTCTTTGGAGCAATACATACAGTGTACAGTCAAATGCAGCTCTGCCTAAGGCACATTCAGAAAAGGGACATCTCTAGAGAGACAGCTGAAGCAGTCAATCTTTGGAAATCTGACAGGAGTGGTGTATCTTGCAAAATCAAAGCAGCTAAAACAAGGGCAGAGTCTTCAGAGCAACTCTGTTGGCGTGTTCTAATGCATAGCACCAGCCAAACCACCTGCAATTCTTTATCAAGCATTTGATAAAGACTTAACTCCACAAAGCTTTATAGGTGCAGCAATGACAGATACTCTACACACATACATTTTCTATTTGGCATATTACACTCAGAATGTACGACTAAACTGCAGCATACAGCATCAGCCTGACTAAGGGGGTGATGCCGCAGTGCGGTGCCTTTGCGATAGCTTAGAAAAGCAAAATGATTAACAGACCTCATCTCTTACTCTTGCTGGAGATAGCCAACACTGACAGCAACTGCAGTCCTATACGGGACAATGCAGGTGAGTGCAAAGAGGATCCTCTTGAGCCATTCAGATATGCCCTTTCTACTCACGAACCAGCTCAAAATAAACTCATAAATCCTTACAAACTAACTTTCTGATCATATCAACAGCCTGTGTCAACCCTCTGCTCTCCACTTCCTTCTCCCAGAACAAAACCAAAGGATGAGGGAAATAAGGACCCATATCACCCTATAGCAATCCCTCCCCCTTCATCTGCCTCAGCCTAGCAGAGCTCTAAATTCTACCTCATGAGACAGCAGCCCCTTCTCAGAGGCTCTCATGTAGCTGACAGAACCATTATACATGGAGAAGACGCATATAAATATCTCTCAAATCCTGTTTCCTGGCACCTTGGTTCATTACATTCCTGTCTGCCTTCTTTCCTTCCAAACACAAATGCAAAGGTTAGACTCCAAATGGGACTTCTTTTCCCTTCAAGTCCCTTTCTGAACTCAGCAGGTGCAATTCTGAGGAAACTACCATTTCTAGACAGTTCCTGGCACCTGCTTATCTTTCCTGCTGGAAACATGGCAAATGTAATCAAAGTGTATCAGAACTTAAACAATCCCCTTGACTCCAGTATCCTTTCACTGTAAATACAACCTAAGCTTGTTTGAACTGGAAACTGTTGCTCCCAGGTATAATTGCTCTGTACACAGCACTGTCTCCAGTCGATGCCAGGACACATTTTCTGAGCTGTATGTTTTCATTACTAACCTTAGAGTAACCCTAAAGGTTTGAGCTCATTCTCTTCACAACACTGTGTAGTTCCTTCATTGCATGATCTCAGAAATGTCAACAGCAAAACAATCAAAACAGGCACAACTATGCATGCCTTGTTTCAACATAGCATGGCATTTCCAGCCTGATACAGCTTAGCAAAGCCCTGTCAGAGGTGAAAGAAAATGTGGGACAGATGGGAGGGACAAAAAAGAAAAGATGAATTCACAACTAAACAAGGTATTAGCTGAGGAATTAAGAAAAGCATTATAATTACTACTTCCATTCTAAACAGTACTGCCAGTCCAAAGCAACAGTGCCCTTTGATGTCAGCCTTTCCAGATAGTGACTGAGTGAAAGCAGCATTGCAGGTAAAACGTGTGAAGGTTTTACTTGTATTCATCATTTCTCATCCCATTCTACAGTGCCTGAAATCACCAAAGGTATGAGTTGTCATTTAGGAGTGAGCTTGAGTACTGACAACCAAAATCCAGGAACATCTGGGCACTCAAGATACTGTAGTCATGGATCATCACAGTTCCAATGAGTCCACTACTAAATCTACATCTTCAATTTTTAGTCAACTGCAGCTTAACCCAGCCTTTTAGGAGGTAAAGAAGCACGTTATCAGGATGTTACTTGTCTGAGCAATGGGTTATGGGACTGATAACAGAGACAGGAGTTGATGAAAAAAAAAAAAATTAAAAAAAAAAAAAAAAAAAGATAGGTTTTCTTAGTTCCAAAATGATGACAGATGAAGAACTGATCTGGAAATTGTGAGAAGGCTTCTATGCTCCCGATGACAATATTGTGGACATGGCTGAGTATGAAACACACTTTATTTTCCTTGCCCTAGCTATTGCTAGAACATGTGAAATCCGTCAATCCCAAGCAAAATCTGAGTTTGGTTTGTGTGAGGCTGGATTCCTCACTGGACTATTATGTTCTTCTCACTTTTGGGAAATGGAAATAGTGTGAACCCCACCACAACTGATGCTACTTCCTCAACTAAGCATCCACCTTGTTCTTTAAAAAAGTAACAATTATATCTCCCTTTGAAGACTGAAATACAACTGCAGGAAAAGGAGAATATTTACCCAGGCACAAAAAAACATCTCCAACATGGCCACAGAATTAATTACCTGGAAATAGGAGGCTTAGATAGAAAAAATTCTCACATCAAAATTCCAGATATTTCCACAGTAAAGAAGACAACAATACCCAAAATTCAGTATTATACAATATGCAAAGATAGTCCAGAGCAGACACTACCCCTAATCCACCATAAGGGCAAGATCACACAAGGAGTAAGCAGCAAGAGACCCAAGCATGCAGGGCTGCTCAGTAGACTCACAGGGGACCACCTTGCCTTCCATTAGAAAGCAGCAGCAGCTTTACCTAATATTAGCAAGCAAAGAGGAGGAAAGGTGCAGTCTATATCATACCATGAACAGATCAATTTTGCCCAAAAAGGACCATTAATGCAAAACATTTTCTCCCCCCACCCCGTTATTAATTCATATATCCAAGACCAGTGAGGCTGTTATTACCCATACTCAAGTAAATGCTCACTTTCCTCTGTGTGATGCATCAGAAACAACACAGTACTTGTTTGCTCCAAATCACTATAATTACATCATTTTCCTTTCCCACACCAAGGCACATCTACAAACAGAAAGTTCTCTTCTGCTTTTAAGAAGGAACTTTAAAATTTGCACTTGGCCTATACCCTTCTCCACCTGTGATCCATCTCCCAACACACTGTCAGGGCAGAATATTTCCTGGATAGATTATTGTGCAGTGCAGCTACAGTGTAAACCTAGGAGTATGCCACTCCTCATTTTTCTATCACATTTATTCAATCTATCACTTCTGGATTCTCTCCAACTCATCCCACAGCGTTCTTATTGTGGTGCCCAAAAATATACATTATATATCCTTTAAACAACTACACATACGCTTAACAAGTCAGCCTACACACCATTTCATACTTAAAGCTAGGCATATCTGAATGATAATGTCATGAGTTCAGGTCAGCTTTATCTTAAATTACAGAGAAGAGTGATGTAGTGCATTTTAGACTAGATTGAGCAACATGAATAAATTTGCTATGAACTCCCTCAAATTTAGTTAAATTAAGGGCACTACCTTTCTGCACAACCACAGGTGTTGATCTCACAAATTCAATGCTTTTCCTTCAGAAAGGTACCAGACACCTGGTCTGTAAATCCAGCACATGTTAGAGCACAAGAATCTGGGAGTCCTCTTATTCACTGTGCATTCATCTGATCTGCATTAGGCACACAAAGCACAGTCACTGACATCCACTTTGGCCTGAACTTTCCACACACCCCTGAGAGCTCTGCTGAACCTGAATGTCTCTCACTGTCTCTTATACACTGCATCTCAGTCAGACCTGGAAAGAGACCTGTCAGTTCATGTTGTGTGCAGCTCAGGGACCTTCGGAGACACTCTTGCCACTAAGCATTTTGTTTAGCAAAAAACTGAGGAAAAAAAGAATAGAGCCAGGTCCCTGTCTGCAAAGAGTCACACCACTTGATCTGTTCTCCCTAATGCAAAGGGGCAGAGTATTTCCTTCCCTTTCTTCCTACATAGTTAGCTTGGCTATAAAAGCAATTGCACTGATAAAACATCCACAGCAAGGGATCATTTTGCCCAAACTAATTAACTGCTGCCACAAAATCACTGTGTAATATTTTCAATAGGAAAGTGCAGCCTACACTGCTGTGTGACATATAGCTTTTAATTGCACTCAGTCACCAGCAAAACCAAAATCAGATATTGTTGTTTGTGTTGGTTAAAGCTCCCCCTCTAGATAAAGTGTGGGTTCTGTCAAATACCATCATAGGAGTGCTAGCACACTGCATTAAACTGCTACTTGACTCTGTTGCAGCTGGGCTACACTCACACCAAAGGCAGCTGGCTCCCCCAGCCCCCAGAGGGAAGAGAACATGGGAAGCAGGGGATTAGGACAATCTGATGCAGCACAGCAGATCAAGCTGTCACTGGGGCACAGCAGGGAGGGAGGAATGCTTCGGGCAGGAATTCATGCTGAGCAGAATACTCCCACTCAGCCTCATCTCCAGCCAAGGGGAACAGGGAGCAGCTCGGACGGAGCAGATCAACACTCACAGCCTACTGCTCTCACTAGAGTCTGCAAGAGTTTGACCAGCAAGGTTTGCTCTGAGTGATACCTGCGCAAACAAGGACAGAACAGCAGCACTGGATAATGCTGTCTTACCCCAATTAGCTCATGGCTGCTCACCAGCCGTCTGTCCTGGTAGCAGTTTGTGCATACAGTTCACAGCTGGAGCATGTCTTCTAGCATGATTAAGAAATTGCTCTGGCCAAGTTGCAGTTTGCATTTGATTCTCTCAAAAAATGTGCCCGTTGGGTTTGCTTTGCTGCAGCACCATGCAAGTGCAGCGGTGTGAAGATGAGAGACTCCAAGGGCCTGAAGCCACTCGGCAAGATAAGACACTTGGCTAACACCGATAATTAAAACCAGCTAGGACTTCAGTTACACGTGCACCAGCATTGTCATGCTCTCCTCAGTCCCAGGGTGCCAGTGCATCTGGGCAGCAAACACCCAAACAGCTTTTTGGGTCATATCACATGTATCTTGTGCCCACCAGAACAGCAAGGCTGTGCCAGGGTCAGCAATGAAGCTATGAATAAAAAAAGAGTTTCAGCTTACAGGCACAGCACATGCATCCGGAAGCACAAGGTGATTTTGAAGTTTAACTCAAGACTAGAAGGATTGATATCCGAGCAAGCTCACAATGGCCTAGTTCCACAGGAGCATGGATACATCAGTTCACTGTTTCAGTCAGGTTGATTAGCCAGGCTATTTATTGCCGCCCCTGTCACAACCTGGCTACAAGGATCTAACCCTTGCAGACATATCTGCTCATGTGTAACTAACTACCTTGGCATTTTTTAACAGTGCTCTGTTCTGACAGGTAGAAGCTAAATTTCAAGCTTTCTATCCACAGATCTTTCCAGAAAAGAAACACCAAATTCCATTTAAAGTTCTGGTAAAAACAGGGCCCACAACAAACCAAAAGTGAATGCCAAAGGCTATTTTTGAATAAGGTGTCTATCTTATTCAATCCTTTGCTCACCTGAGCATATTCATCCTCTCTGCAGCTGAGCCTTGTAAACCAGAGACATGTCACAAGTAAGAATTCAGCAGTCCAAGTAAGTGGATCCCAAATCCTGCTGTGCTGCAGTGCAGTACAGAGCAGAATCCAGCCTGCCTCCCAGCCCCAGGGCCTGGAAACACGACCTCAGCTGCCCCCTCCTGCCCTGTCTGTTGAACTTGACTCCCATTTCCAGTACAGCCTCTCAATCAAGTGCAGTAAGTGGGGACTGCGCTTGGAAGATGTAGTAATCTAGCTGTCTGACCTTAAGCAAGCACTGTTTTGAAAGAGCTGGGTGTTACATGCTGAAAAAGAAGTGTGCTCAAGCTGCAGACTAATTCTGAAAGTAATTAAGGAAGACAATCCTCTACTTGTTAATATGATTTAAGCAGTAACTGCAGCCTCACTCTCATCCATGTAGTATTTAGTGAGGAGAAAAACCAATGATCAGCAATGCAAGAACTCGGACACTTCCTGGAATTGCTGGGGCTTAATGCAAACGCATAAAATCCAGGCATGGCCGAGCTTTTTGCAATATAATCCCAAAGCTGCTTACAGGCCAGCTCAAAATAAAACTGTTGTTGTACCTTCCTGGTTACAGTGAACATGCAATAAACTCTCAGATGCCAGTGCCAGAGAACATGAGTTTACCTTAATGTACGTGTTTTATATACAGGAGTATGCTGTCATTAAAACAAAGCTTCACAGAAGACACATCTCAGTCCTGGTCTATAATCTTCCCTTGGAAACCATTTTGGTGCCCATTTACTTCAAGAATGCAATTAGTTTTTGCTGTACAAGGCACTCGGTATGAACATGTTCCAAAACAGCAACAGGAGTTATTTCCAAAAGGAAAACAAGCCACCTTTGTATAGCTCCTTGTGTTAACTAGCATACAAAAAGACTTCAGAGTGGGATCATAGCACCCCTCTGCTAGGCAATTTGAGGACACTGATGCTCTGCTAGGTGGGAGTACAAAAGGCTGTGATACAAGACTGACAGCTTAAAGCAATTTGCTTTAGACAGACAGACAAAGCAATCTGCTGGTATCAGTACTGAAACTGAAGCAAGATCTCCTCATTTGTACTCTTGTAGGTTTAGCTGCACCACTAACTCATCTGTGTCATTCACACTCAGCCAGACTAAATACTAATTTCTGCTGATTTCCCTGCAGCATGCTCCAATAAAATACCTCCTGGAGCTCTCTCCATTAGGTGGAAAGCTCACAATACTGTGGCTTTTGGAAACAGGCCTGAAAGCTCACTTGTTTTCATAATCATCTTATACAACTGCTATCAGCCATGACAGCATCCTCTCAGATCATAATGTCCCAAGACATGCAGATAGGAACAGACTGCCTAAGGCTACTCTTCTACTGCTCGTAACGGTATTAATAACAATACCTAAGCAAAGGCTTGACTTTATTACTGCAGATTAAATGAAAAGGCAACTCTGCAAGAAGTCTGGCCAGAAGGATTACATTGTTATTGATCTGGTTACTGTCAGATAGGTCAGCAGCAGGACTCACATTCGTGCTATACAGTCCAACCATTTAGGGAAGATTTACCCTTGTAAGGCAAGCTCGCCCCCACTGTCTGTTTGTGCCGCATAGACTGGAATGAAGCTGTGGATTGGCAGGACTCCACTTGCTACTGAATACAACATTTGCAGTGGACTAAAATTTGCTCTTCTGGCTGCTGCACTTTTACAAGCTGCAGAAGGAAGCCCCAGTGAGGGAGCAGCCACAAGTGTGGTTTGCCTGAAGGCAAGAGTGCAGCAAATCCCTGGACTTATGCTTTGAAAAAAGGAAGCAAAGCTGGGCTCTGCAGCATTTGGCATATCCTCCCATTGCTGTGCATACCTCAACTTTGCTGCTTCTTCAGGCAGCAGCCACCCAGAATGCCTGCCTACACCACCCTCTGCACAAAAAATGGTCATGACACCAAAGCCAGCAAGCAGGATCACATACCCCTCAGTAATTACAATGGGGAAAGAAAATAGCAGGGAAAAAGACAATACCCAAATCAAGCGGTGGGATGTCAGAAGCACACACTTTTGTGCTTCATTATACCCATGGAATCAGCTCTCCGATTCAGTTTGCACCTTATTCCTTCAGTACATACTTACAGCAGGACACTCCTCTGATTTTGCTTGGGAATGCAAGCACCTTGCCAACAGTCACGTTCGGGATGTGCATCGTAAGCTTCCTAATGCATACAAACATGCTGTTTCACTAGCAGTGGGCCAGGATGTTGTTGTTCTCAGGGACTCATGCTGGCAAGAAGTCCCCCCTCCACCCGAACCCACAAAAAACCTCTTCAAGTTAGAATCACATACTTCCTACTTTTCAAATCCCTTCATCCTAGACACATCACAGATGCTGAACAAGTGTCAGACACGCACTCTGTGGCCTGGTGATCCTGTGCTTACCTACATCCTGATTGCGTTGCAACTCAGACACTTTCACGCCCCTGAGTTGATGCTGCCCCCGTTTGCCACTACTTGGGTAACTTTGGATGAACCAGGAAAACAAAACATAAAAGACAAAATAATTCTGAAAAAGCTTTTCAAAGCTTACGATAAATGCATCAAGAAACTGCGGAAACTTTCAAGATTAACAGAAAAATGTGGAGGTTTTACTTTAAAAGACTTTATCATTGTAATCCAGAAGAACTAAGAGTTTGTAAGTCTTGCGTATGGCTTTTTGGGGAAGTTTGGGCAATAAAAGAAACCCAGAGTTTATCACAGAAAGCCTGGTCTTAAAGCATGTACTCTAGATATGTAAAGATTTGGGCTTCCTATTGAAGTCTCCAAGATAATTTAACAAAATGCTTTTTCTTGGCAATCCTTGGTGTATATAAACATAAACCTTATACCAGCTGTATATCTGTACTGCACACATGACAAGGTATCACCCTGTCATTGCTACTCAAAGGATTAGTGCATCTCCTATGAAGAGTCCAGGGAAGAGTCTTAGAGTATTTGAGAGTGAGCAGTGGCAGATAGCTCCAGGCGGAGTCATTACTGAGGTGAAGATGATTCTTAGCCTGTGCTTTCTATTTTTCCAACACTGCTGCAGATTTTCAGTATCCTGGCTATAAAAACATTCCTGTTAGGAGTAGCATGGGAATGAGAACAAAGAAAGAGGTCTCTTTCAATAGCATAGACATAGTAAGAAAATCCAAAGCAAAGGAGCTCAAACCCTGTTACATTATCGAGCCTGTAACACTTATGTCACAGTTAATGTCATGTTATTGTGGCAGACACAAAGCATGCTTCAAGTTTCAACTGAACATTAAATAAGGCTAAAGACTCAAGCTGATTTGTAAACTGGGTGTCAGTTTGTGTCTCAACCAGAGAGGAATCTTGTCCACAGAATCTAGGACCCTGTAACCTGACTTGTATAGGATAAGAAGTCAACAATTAGTCCAACTTCCCATAGGAGTTTCTTGCTTAAACCACGATACACAAATGCATTATGTTCTTTTTTTGGGGGAGGGAAAATCAAAGCAAAAGTTATATCCAAGTGTTCAAAGAAATGACCTGAACACGACTGCTGACAGAAGAGTCACTAAAATCTTGAACACTAATTGACTGCTCTTTCTAAATTGACTTCCTAGACAAGGTTAGCCCAATGCTGATCTCAGCACAAGTAACTAAAGACATGCTTAGGAAGTCTGGAATTCTATTCTCTCCCTGCATAGCTTAAATACAGTCTTTTCCATCATCAAATCTGTTTAGCTTCCGTAAACAAATCTCAAGGAATGTAAAGAATTAGACAGGGCCATTAATACAGGGCCTAGACACTCCAAATCTTCAATCTGACATTAGCTACAATTGGTGGAAAAGCATGCAAACTAGAGGCTGCCAGATGCTGTAACCCAAACATCTTACTTGTTCACTGGAAAAAATTTGCCCTTATAATGCAAATGCAATAGTAAGAGTCTCTTCAGTGCAAAAGGACCACTAAATGATGGTAGTTTTAATTATTGCTTGATTGTGACATCTCCAAATCCATGGCACTCAAGCCTTTTTAGCTCAGAAACATCTGGTTTGTGGGCTACCTGAGAATTCTCTTTGCTACACAAAAGCTAACAGGAGCCTGAAAATTTCCACAGGGAGGATTTAAGAAAGACATTCTGCAAGGAGAACTCCCACAGGTCAGAGGAAGCTGAGGTTCTTTTCAACTGTTGGCATAAAATTCACAAGGCACAAAGTATCCTTGTTTGAGGAAATAGTCTTTAATGCCAAAGACCAGTTCTCCTGGCACGAAGAAGGCCCCCTGTGACAAGCAGAGCAATAGGGGCTTCTCAGAAGAGAGATGTCTACCTAACTTGGGTCTGGGGAGGGAGAAGCTATTCAACTAGGACAACCCTGGCACAAGAACAAACATGGACAGACCTGCTGTAAGGAAATTTAAGACTAGGAAGACATTTTGGTTGTAGAAGGCTTGTAACTTTCAGAGCAGTAAGGTGATGGAACAGCCTCCTAAACTGAGATGGCAAAAGCAGGACAAATCACTGCTTTAGAAACACTGCTGGAAAATAAGGTATAGAAGGTTCCCAGAACAGTGCTGGCTGAGAGAAAAAAGACTGTTCTTGAGACTATAAGACACTGACTCAGCGAGTTTGTAATGGCCCTGTATTTTCTTTTAAAATAAAGATGACAAATTAAGGATTAGTCACCACTGAAAACAACCAAACAAACCTCATAAACAGCATCCAAGTCAGAGACTTGTACCAGACACTACAGCCTGTAAGGAGATCCATTCTGCTCTGCTGCATGTTACAAACCATATACCTGTCAGGATGCCAACTCCATGTGTACAGGAAGAAGTGTAGTAGAGACAAGTGTATAGGTAGGGGTGTCCAAGAGTACTCATCAAGCACTCCATGGTCAGGTGTACCCTGGGTTACCTTTCTGACTGCATACAAGACATTCAAATCCCTCTCTTGGCACCTTCAAATAACAGGCATACAAAATCCCTTACGAATCAAGTGTTATTGGAAATTGTACAGGAAAGGTTCATTAACTGTAAGGGAATCTGGATACTTCAATATGCCAAGGTATGGTTCCAGCTTCTCTAAAATTATTAACTACTCTGCATACAACGCAAAATCAATAAATTGACACCATCACATACATATCAAGTCTTGTAAGGAAACATACCCTAGAATTTAACATAGATGAAAGCAAGAAGACTCCTTTGTCTGAATAAAACTGAACAAATCTCCTTTCTGCAGACTTCTTCACACAGCCAAGCTACAGAAAGGCCTGTAACTCTTGCCTGTACAGCTCCATTCTTTAACATGACTCAGGGCACGGTATTTCTGGATGACTAGGGCATAGGAGACTGGAATCTTTTCCAGCTTTTCACCCAAGCTGTAAGGCACTGCCTGCACTACAAAATTTTGTTCAAGATGGTTTTGCCACAGACATTTCCTGGTTTTATTCAAACCCGTAAGTACTTCCTTGCTTCCTTCAAAGAAACTGATGAGTTCCATCTCATAAAGGATGAGGGCAGGAGGGGAAGAAGTTCAATCTTCTATTAATCTCTGTCCTACTCCCATGGCCTTGTCCCTCACACGAGACTTTCTCACCTCTCCCTGAAGACTACTGGTTGAGGACTCCTCTTTCTGGTAGGTGGCCTTTTCTGGCAAGACTCCGGGCTGAAGATCAGAGCTTACCCTACCGAGCAGAGCAGAAAAAGAGACTTTTCCCAAACTACAGAAGAGGCACAACTTGCTTGCTTGCTTGCCACCTCCTCAAAGTGTGGGAGGGAGGCACTGGCAGACAGAAGCGTGCTTGGGCTGCTGTAGGACTCCCACTTGTGGGCTGAAGCAATGCTATGCAAGCACAGAAACAATGGAGTTTCAATTACTGCAGCTGTGCAACCAAAACAAGGACTGCAGTTTGAAAGCCTGACTGGTAAGCAGCTAGACTGCTGAACAGACTAGCTGTAGTATGTCAAAGAGCTAACCAAAGCCTGTAGCAAAGATGCCCAACATACTACAAAACAGGCTGAAAAGTGTCAAATACAGTATTCAAAACATGGCTAAATAAAACCATGATCCTCAGAAGGCAGCCTACTATAGCCAGTAGGAAACAGACACCACTCTGCAATTTCAAAAACAAATGGGGGCAGATGAAAGCAGGAGAGCCAGGCACACGAAGAAGTAGCTACTAGATTTAATGTCTGTAGTCTAAACATAAAATCATAGAAGGTGTTGGGTTGGAATAGACCTTAAAGCTCATCCAGTTCCAACCCCCTGCCATGGGCAGGGACAACTTCGGCTAGAGCAGGTTGCTCCAAGCCCCGTCTAACCTGGCCTTGAACACTCCCAGGAATGGAGCATTTTCCACTTCTCCAGGCAACCTGTGCCAGTGCCTCATCACCTTCATAGGGAATGCCACCTTCCTCCCCTACAAGTGGGAAAGCACTAGGCAGATAGATTACTGAAATGTGAAAAAAACTTGATTTCTATTCAGAATTTTCCCTGTTGCAACTGAACCTAAAAACTTGCATAGATACTGCTGCGAAACACAGCTGAAGAGATCTTTCTGCCCCATCAATATGAACAATAAATAGCCTTGCTACGGTACCAGAGGAAAACTCGTTCCAAGCATCTCTAGTTTAGCCCTGTGAAACAGCTTCGTGCTTCCTTTTCTGTCTCACGAGAATCATTACTTGCCAGGATTATCCTGTTATGCTCACGACTGGAGTCACAAATGGAACAAGGCTGGTAAGAAGATGCTTTGCAAATACTTCTCATGCATAGGAAACATAAAAAAGTCTTTGAGGCTAGAACCCTTTTTGTAGAATGAAGCATCTGTGATGGCTTCACAATAAAGACTGGATTGGAAACACTACCCTATATTTCAATGGAACTGAGATTTCCCTCATTGAATAGGGTGAGCACCTACTGAATTTTCCACAGGCATTAATGGGAGACAAACGAAAATTTTGCCTGGAAAAAACCTGAAACTTGCTTGGAATAAAATATTACTGCAAATTACTTCTTTAGGTTTGATATATATCCACGATTTATTAGCTCTTTGTTTGCAGGGAATTTGTTGTCCCAGATTTGCAGTCAAGTTCACAGGTTTTTACACGAGCAATTGTGACTTGATTGAATCACTAACCCTATGTTGAATGTTCTTCAATAAAGCTTGTTCTTTATTCATATGTGCATGTGTGCACAACAGTGGCTAACCTTGTGATCTCAGTATAATAAACTCACTGAACATATGCATTTCTCTAAACACAACTATGCAACCTTCTTGCATTAACTAGTTTAAGACTTTTTTTAACACAGTTAAAACACTATTTTTAATCCACATTACATCTACCTTCAGTAGCCCATTGTAGGCATTTTCATATACAGTAAATCTTGTAAGAGGAACGCATAAACCAGAGTTGTGACCATGGTTTTTTATACCATGAAGAATTCCAGTGTTTGATTAGCTCTTTATAACAATCTCAGTTGTGTATTTCAGTCCAGAAAGGAAAGATACCAACACATCTCGGAAACTGAAGAGTAAACAAGAAAACCCAACAGAATACCCCAATGTTTTCTGAAGTTAAAAGAAAAATATAACAATAAAACTCAAATAATTGATTTAGGACAGAGAAGATGGATTAAATGCAAACTTATTTTTTAACAAAACCCACTATCAATAGATATGCTTCTCATATACTGATGCTAAGTATGATGCAAATGTAAGGGTTGTAACAGAGTAGACCACGAATCTATGACAATCCTTTTACACTAACCAAATTCTAAATCCATCTGATTCACTTTAAACTGTCATTTGGACCAGGAGGTTACATGCACACAGTGCCCCATTCTTCAACTGTAAAATCCCACCAACAAAACACGCTAGATGAGCTTTACGTTTCCAAAAAGAATACATGTAGCTTAAAATAAGAAAACATAAGAAATTGAGGGGTTTTCTGGGGTTTGGGTTTGGGTGTTTTTTTGGTGGGAGAGATTACTATTCCACAGATCACACATCAGCTCTTTTGGGAAAATGGTGAATGCAAAGGCAGATTTTAATTATCTGAATAGAATAGCTAGCAAAACTAATGCTGTTGCAGTTTCTCTTTAACAGGGCTTAGCAGTTCAACCCTTGGAAGGTACAAAATGAAGTTAATCCATTGCTTACTATGGCATTGCACTTGTGTTCTCACTTCTCCAAAACATTTTTCCACTGGTGCTCAGAAGGGCACAGAAGCCAGATATCACCCATAACCAAAGCCTTACATCCTTTGAGAAAAACTGATCTCTCTCTGGTTCAAACAATCTCATACAGAGAACAGACTGAAAAAGCAGTGGTATACAAACATCATGCTATAGCTTTCTAGCAAGGAATATGGAAGGGACTTTCCAGTTGAAAAGATATCCAGCTACAAGAAGCGGTACATCAGGATGCAAGCCATAGCCTACTATACACCAACCAGCAGTCAGCAGCTGACTTCACCGTGGTGAGACAAAACTGCACTTCTGGCACTATCTTCTACTTCATCATCCTTTTATCATCAAAAAGTACAGAGTGAAATTATAGAGCAAAACTCAGTCTTCACCATGTTACTTTAGCTAACAGCAGACAACACATCAGGTGACAGAATGAAGTAAACCATCACCTCTCCCAGCGAGGTCAGAAAAATTGGGCTGTGTCTGAACAGAGTGAAACACTGTAAGGCATCTGTTGCTTAACTAAGTTTCACAAGAGAAAAAACATCAGAGTTCAGCAGATTTAAAGAAGTAGGACAGTATTTATGATTACAGAGATATTATTACACCAAACTTCTTGTCCTTGCCTTCAGTTTCCACACTCTGGTGAACGCTGCCTTCAGGACAGAATTGAATCACACAGCTGACTGATTAGGAGCCCTCAAACCAAGTCAAAAAGGCACTGTCAGGCTGAACTCCTGCCTTGAAAATGGATGAGAAAAACAATTCTAAAATTAAAAGGCAAGAAGAGAGATTCACTGTAACAGACAGGTAGTTAAATGAAACGTGACATGTCATCCCTAGAGGAAGGGAAACAAACAGCCTGGCTGGCTTTTCCTCTTGACAGCCCCAGGATATATGACTGTCTCGGCAGAGAATGGAAAGAGGTACTATACTTGTCTGTATCACTGCAGCCCAGTTTAATCAGCAGCCTGCTAAAGAGCTAAGTTTCATAATTAATAGTGATCCAAGGAGGCCAACAGCACAACAGGAAAGAATTTACAGTGTTCTTCCAGAACTGGCTGACTAATCCACTTTGGGGATAGTTTTAATGAACATTTCTGGCTTCTAAACAGTTTCCAAAAATAGGGGAGACAGCAAGGAGAATATTTGGTATTGATTTCTGCCTGCTGACCAACCTGCTCTTTCAGTTTGTTTGCCAACCTGCTATCAGATTAGGCATCTTGTTTGCACAAAATGTTCATGTCAATTACAGATGAACTAAGAAATTTTTCCCTCTGGACATCATGGATACCACCATGTAGGGGAAGAGGAAGCAAGTTTGCTTCACAAATGTATCACAGCAATAAGCATTTATTTCCAATTAGCTATTGCACTGATATGCTATGTCAGGTACTATTCTACTCTTGCTGAAACCAATAGATTTCTAATTGGATCCATAATTCAGGAAGCAAAGGTATGCCACTATCAAAACAGTAAACCAAGATCCAAGTTGCTCATAGAGCCAATTAGGTTGGAAAAGATCTTCACAATCATCGAGTCAAACCATTCCCCAGCACTGCCAAGGCCACCACTAAATCATGTCATTGAGGGACTTATGTACACAGGTTTTGAACACTTCCAGGGGTGGTGACTCCACCACTGCTCTGGTCAGCCTCTTCCAATGCCTGACTACCCTTTTGGGGAAGAAATTGTTACCAATATCCAACCTAAACCTCCCCTGCTACAGCTTGAGGCCGTTTCCTCTTGTCCTATCCCTTATTCCTTGGGAGAAGAGCCCAGTCCCCTCCTGGCTCCATCCTCCTGTCAGGCAGTTGTAGGGAGCGATAAGGTCTCCCCTGAGCCTTCTCTTGTCCAGACTGAACCCCCCAAGGTCCCTCACCCGTTCCCCATCACACTTGTGCTCCAGGCCCTGCGTCAGCTCCATTGCCCTTCTCTGGCCCTGCTCAGCACCTCAATGTCTCTTATGTAATGAGGGGCCCAGAGCTGAACACAGGATTCAGGGTGAACATAAAGCTCCTCGAACAGTTGAGGAAGAAACATAACCCAGTCGTCTCATGGCCAGACCATGTCCAGCTTCCCTTTTCAGATGATGAATTTCAGGGTGAGGTATCTATGATTTGTAAAAAGAAAAAAGCCTGAATCCAGGCGCCCAGCACAGGACTTGTCTTCATAATGTGATTTGCCTCTCAACAACTAACTACTAATACCTCAAATAATACTTCTTCCCCCTGTCCATCAGCTGTTGTACAGTCTTTGAAAGGTATTGTGGATTGTATACTGCTGGAGTGACACAAAGCAATGATGCAGAACTTCTTCTAATTGCCAGTTATTCATACACACGCATCACCTGGCAGAACAGATCAACCTGGAATAGCATTTCACTTCCATAACTCTAAGAATTTCACCAGTTACTGAAGAAGTCTGTTGGTGTGATGCAGGCAAAAGTATGGGAAAGCAGCCACAAGAATACTTACTTGAAAATGTTTAAATTAACGTTTAACTCAAAGGCAGCCCAAAATGGACTTTTTTCACTAATGTCAGCACAGCAACTACAGAATCACGGCCAATGCATAGGAATGAGCTAGTGAAGTTGGTCTATTCTCTAGTGGAAAGAAAGTTCATTTTGACTTCAGATCCTTCCCATCTTTTAGCTTGTACAGACTACAGAACATTTCCCATTCCCACCCTATTAACATGCTGCAGCGAGTCAGACCCCAATTTCAAAAAGCTGTATTTGTCTGAAGTAAAGCAGAGGCACCTCTGCTAGCAGTGTCATGTTGCAAAAGTATGACTTCCCTTTACTAACACTACTACAAAATGGAAAAGCACTTCTTTTCCAGAGAAACAAAACAAAAGCTAGCCTATAGTTCAAGAGGCTCCTTCTGAGCAACTTCCCTCAGACTTCCCTTTTCTTCAGTAGTAATCAGCATGCTCGGCCTGAAGGTCTGTCCCAAAGGAAGCTCATACTCTACAAATTCCCTGTAGTGTCTGACAGGCAAACAAGGGATGTGCAGTTAGCTTCTGGAACCACGTTATTAGTGATGTGCGCAGGGAAAACACTTGACATACTGGCTTAGGCTGATTCTGCTGGAGACAGAGAGGTGGATATACACACACACACACAGATACATGACCAAAAGCAGTACTAAATCTGCCTGCTCAGAATCCAGTCTCCAACTGGAATTGCTCATGGTGTTTGTGACAACTGTGAGCGGAAGTGCTTACACCACTAAAAGCATGACCTTGCTGAAAGATGGATACCAGATCCAAGCCTGGTTTTGCAGAATAGGCCCTCTGGCAAACTGTATGTGCTGCTTTCAGTACTTAGAAATCCAGTACTCAGAGTTCACAAATAACTGGACAGACCTGAAAGTTATACCCTAGCAACCTCCCTGGAAGGCAAACCAGAGTGATTTTAGCCCCAGTGTTTCCAAGATCTCTGTTTCAGCTGAAGGTCAGCACTGGTTTGCACAGCCTACAACAGCCACCTGAAATCTCACTCTGTTTTGTCAGACCCCTCTCACTATTTTATTTACCACTGACCACTCACTGTATGCATCAAACTCACCCGCTTTCTACAAAGAGAGAGTTTGTAAGGAACAACGTAGTTCTTGCTTTACCAGAGGCTATAATATTAACAGATACTTGGCTAAGACTTGGTGATGAAGTGGTGTATCTGTGAAACTGGTTTAGACTATTCTAACTCAAAAAGACTTCATTGATTAACAGTGTAATCAGTTTGACTAGATCTGTGGCCAGAAGCACACATTACTTCTGACTAAAACCAGTATCAGTATTCATAGGCAAGGGATGTGAGCTATAAAACTCATGCTTCACGTTAACAGACTTTTGATAAATTGAACAGTGCCATTTAGCAAAAAGTCTCAGTCACCAAGACAGAAAGAAGCCACCAGAAAACTACACAAACACTCCAAAATTGCCCCCTTTTTTAAGGCAAGATACAAGTTTATATTTAAGACAATAAAACCCTTCAGCCACCTTTATCACTGGATTTTCTAGTCTGTGTTGTCTTCTGCTCAAAAAAAGGACCTCAGCATCATGTAAAAGATGTCTGTGCATCTTTCTAGACTGTGCTCTGTGGAACAGAGCTGTCATCTCCACATTTTGTAACACTTGGCAGCAAACCCACATTCCTTGTGCATCACAGACTTCCCCTAAGGACATCAAGTGTGTTGGATATGGGCAGCACAGGGCTAGGGCTTCCAATCATAAACTCAGATCTACTCACACTTTCTGCAGATGAGAGACGCAGATCTCATGATAGGGATGTATACTAAACGTGTATAGGATTTATCAGTTCTGCATATCTACAATACCAGGGGACCCTCACCATTTCAGCGTAAGATTTTTGACCCATTTTTTTTTCCCTGCGACCTACATTCAGTGTGTGATTTCCAGAGTAACAAAAATACCTTAAAACCTCAATACAAATCATTATGAAATCTGATTATGTACCTTATAGAGTCACCTCATGTGGTAAATCCAAAGGAAAACATGCTAGGAACCAGCAGTACAAATTTGAACTGTACTTGCTGACCAGCTTGGAGCAGAAGGCACAGAAGGTGCCTGGGTTTAGAAGTGCAGCGTTGAACTGGGGTTCAAACACACTTCTCTCAAGAAACTCTCTAGAAGAACCACCAGTCACCCAGAAGTGGATGGAAACATTTGGGCCACAGATCAACACTGTAGATTGGAACTGTCAAAGAGCAGAGCATGAAGCATACATTCTAAAGAAAATAAAGTGATAAGTGACTCAAGGAGGCAAATAATGATCCCATGGAAAATACTGTGGTAAAAAGCTGCTCCCCAGATATAATGGCAGCACCACTAAATAACATGCCTACTAAACAAAGACTCAGACAATGTATTTTTCTTCAGTGCATCTGAAATGTGCCAAGGAATTGGTCTTGGCAAATAGGTTCTAACATGATAGACTAACCAGCTTTCTGTAGGAAAAAGGCACTTGTTCTGATGGCACAAAGCAACATAATTAAGCGTTTACAGAATGCTCAGAAAATAAGAGATAGCTGTAAATACCATTCTGCCTCTTCCCTGCTTCTTTGCTTCACCAAAAATCAAGGAGGGTGTAACAGGGACATGGCACATGCAGCAGAGAATAGCTCTACATCATTTTCTCCCTCACTATTTAAAGAGATTGGGTACGATTCTTAAAGGCTTCAGGAATTAGTGCAGGAATCAAAATTCAGCTTACAATGGCTGACTGTTTTCCGAAACATGCATCTACAGATATTAAAGTAATAATTAAAAAAGTCTGATTTGATCCCAGAATTGAAGCAGAACTGCCGCAAATCTGAGGATATTTTGAGTACACTGCATTGCCAACACTGCTTCCACTTTCTGCATGTTACCTGGGATATGAGAATGGATTTTGGTAGTTTCAGACAACACAGAGGTATAGCTCATGATCCAGCTCTAGTGACTTCAAGATGAGTTTGAAATGCACAATCTTATTCTCAAATTCCCCAGATGACATTTTCCCAGCACTAAGCCAGAAATAGCAAGTGGTTTCTAGGTGGCTGAAGAATGAAAGGGGCAAAGAACTGTGGGAATTTCAGATAGAGCTTGTCTCTGGCTATTAGACTGTGCAAGAAGCTGAGAAGCCAAAAAGAAGTCAGCTAAAAAAAGAGATATTCTTCACTCCATGATGCAAACTGAATTTATTCATGTAGAAAAATCTCTGAAAAAGGAACCCCAACAAATACCTAAAAAACTTTCCTTGCCTGTTGATACAGCCAATTCCTCTGGGTCTAAACTCTGACTATTGAGAATTTCATTCTGCTTCACAATAAAACCATTAATAGTTTGTGCAACCAACCAGTCTATTCTTCAGCAAACACTCCTGCTACACAGTACTTTTCTTTCTGTCCTTTCTTAAAAAGAATGGTCATGCCAACCTCTTTCATCAGAGATTCCTTCTTTTCTCTTTCGTAAATCAATACCTAAATACCTAAAAATGAAAGAGGGTAGATGGATGAAAGGAAAAAAGACAAGAACAGAGACAATAAGCTGCTGCCTAACTGTGGACATAGGGAAGTCATACAGCAGAGAAGTAAAAGGAATTAGTTCATATTCCTGCTGTGATCACTTCATTTCAAGGTTAGTGAAGACACATCCCCAAATAGCGCCTTCAGCTCTGATGGGAAGTAAGCACTTGAGAAACATTAGTAGGCTGCCTATCCTTCAAAGTGCTCATCATCTCTAGAGGGAGCAGATAGAGCAAATGCAGAGGCTGTCTGAGCTGTCCACAGGAGCTCACAGTTCCTTAGTTCTATTTAGGAAGGAACCTCTTGGGAATGAATTGATGAACCTACTCCAGAGCCTGACAAGAAGAAACCCCCGTTTGTGGTTATCATGATGTGGACACTTGTTCCTGAGGACAGGACTGACAAAGTGAGCATGCTCTGCATAACATGCCGATGAATAAAGCTTTCTTACCTGTCTGAAAAGCTGCCCCAACTGAGCACTTCCATAAATGGTACCAGACCTAACTCTGACCTCACAGTAGCTCCAGAGAACTAAAAAAAAACATGCTCTTGCTCTTCCTCTAAGAGCTGTATCCTTGTAGCTCCTTTATTTAAAGCATTGAGTGGCATTAAATTAAGAGTAGAAGTATGATCTTAAAAGTAGGAATCATTCTTACTGAAAGCTCTGGTAAGCACATCTGATCAGACCTATTCTTTTAAATTAAAGACATAATATTCTCCCTTCCTGCTAATTTTACAGACCTACTATAACTATTGGAAGGTAAAATATTCCCAATTAATATATATTACACACCAAGAAATCCACCAATATCTTCAACTTATGATCACATTCCAAATCTTCATTGCCACCTCAGACATTAGAGGTATCTTTTTTTTAATCATGTTTTGCAATGTTGCTATAAAACCATAATTACAAGCACTAAATTCAGGTCAGGATCCTGTTAATTTTGGTCAGTTGTAATGCTATAATGCCCTGATATATATCAGAAGTTTTACATTACACATTATGATTGTAAAATGCAATCAACTAAGATAGTATATTAACCTAAAATCAAGTGTAGTGCTTTCTTCTTCCAATTAGCTGTCATTGTCTATTGGTCACTAACTCAAGACAGCAAGACATTGTCCTCTGTCCTGAAATATGGCACTAAGAGATGTCCGAGGTATAAAGATAGAGGCTATTAGATAAAATCCAATCAGGAGAATCTTTTTTTTTTTTTAATGAAAGACATTTGAGTTTAGAAACAACCTTCAGCTTACTGTGGTGATACTTTCTGTACAAGTGGAAACTAACTGCACATTTCACTGCTCCCCATGAAGCTGACCAGAGCCAAGAACAGATGGTAGCAGGACAAAACTTGGAACAATTTTTGTGCAATCCAAGCAAACCTACCAAATAACCAAAAATGCAGGAAAAGTTTACACAGCTTGTCCAATTTCTAAATATAAAGCAGCTCCCTCTGAGATGTACAGACTGGGTCCTGAACTTCTCATGTTCTTGCGCCCTTAACTCTTCACAGGTCACAGTACAACAACATGTAACAAAAAATGCAGTGCTTTCATAGTGAACAGTTGGTCAAAGGAGTGGGGAAAGCAGAAGTTGCATTTGTCACCTTGGGTTGCATGGGGTTTGTATGCAGGTATAAGATTTCCTCAGAGTAAGAGCCCTGGATTTATAATACTCCTCCTGAACCCTTTGAACAATGTATTTGGTCTGTAGCATTTTCTCAATAGTACTCATTTAGTTCAGGCTTTGAGCTAGCTGATTAATTTTTTCTTCATTATAGTTATTTCTTCCCAAATATACTTTGCAGAAGATTCCCAGGCTTCTCATTTTATCAGAGCCAAGTAGTAAATTAGCTTCCCAGGTGCCAAAGTGATTAACTGATTCTGCAATTGTTGCAGCCAAAGTTCTGGAGTTCTGTCTGTCATAACATCTGGACAAAAGAGCTGAATAGTTTCCCTCTATTACTGAAAACTGAAGTAATAAGATATCCCACTGGATTTCTTCCATCCATAAATTATGCCTGTCTCTAGATCAACCCTCTGGATTTTTTTTTCATTGTTACTATAACCAAATTCCATAGCACTAAGGAAAACAGTATGGCTGAACTCAGAACATAAATTAGTCTCAGAAAACAAACAAACTTCATCAGGGACTGTAGTGACAGGACAAGGGGTAATGGGTTTAAACTCAAACAGAGGAAGTCCAGGTTGGATATCAGGAAGAAGCTCTTTACTACTAACTTCCTACAAGTGAGGGTGGTGAGACACTAGAACAGGTTGCCCAAAGAGGTGGTAAATGCTCCACCCCTGGGAGTGTTCAAGGCCAGGTTGGACAGAGCCTTGGGTGACATGGGTTAGTGTGAGGTATCCCTGCCCATGGCAGGGGGTTGGACCCACATGATCTTCAGGTCCTTGCCAACCCCAACCATTCTATGGTTCTATGATAAGCACATCTTTGTTTCTAAAGTAAACTTTAATAAAATGGAAAAAGCTCTCCAGTGACTTAGGAGGCGAATGCTTTCATCTTCTTTAATCTCTGCTATGGGTTTAAGAATGATAACCCTTCTCTGTATTTCATTTTAGCTGTCAAGCTAAGATTTTAGAGATACCTAAGGAACTGAATTTAGAGTAAGAGTCATTATCATTAAACATTCCCATTCCCCTGAAAGCAAAACTGCATGGAATTATTCAAGAGGTCAGCCGGCATCTGCAAAAAGAGGCACCAAAGACTCCTTTTGGTTAGGCAAAAATCCTACTTGCAACACGAGTTGTGGTTACCCATTTATGAATGACAGGGTGCCCTTTACAGGGACTTTCTATATGTCCCTCTCATCCCACGGGTAAGCCCAGGCAGCCTGTTGGATCAAAGAAAGTAAGAGCATGAACACAAATAGGTGTTTCTTTGTCTCTCAGAAAAGATATCCATGTGACAAGCATACTCAGAAAGCAAAGCATTCCACGTTCTCAACTGAACATTCTATATGTACTTAATCAAAGACGAAACAGATTTCACTCCAAACATGAGCTTCACTAAGAAATTACAGTTCTACTTCAGGTCATGATAAGCACCACAGGAAAGGATACAAAAACTTAGGGGGCTTTACATGTCCCACCAACCAAGGTCACACAACACAACCAAACAGTGGCAGAACCTCCTTCCAGTGCAGACTGAGCCTAACACAGAGATCCACCACCCTACCGAGAGTACCTAAAGTCTTTTGGTTTAAGGTCTTGAGATAGCACAGAACTTCTGGAAGCCCATGCATGGAAAATAACAGTGTCTTCAATCTCTTTCAACATTAATGACTTAGCATGTACAGTAACTAATAGTGCTAAACCACAGATTGAGAACACAGAGCTAAACAGGGACAAGGGCTCAGATTAATCCAATTTCATTCCACTCAAGTTCCTGTGATCCGAGTTTCTAAGCTATCTAGCTAAGGCCAGCTGCCAGGAAACACCAAAGGACTTTCCATGGTAAGTGGTGGTCTTTGTGATCTAGCCGAAGTGCAGGTGGGTCATGC
Source organism: Lathamus discolor (assembly GCF_037157495.1). NCBI lineage: Eukaryota > Metazoa > Chordata > Aves > Psittaciformes > Psittacidae > Lathamus > Lathamus discolor. The sequence goes on along the minus strand of NC_088886.1, from coordinate 59,847,177 downwards.
ATCCCTCAGCTACTGACTCCAGGAGCTGAACTATGTCCTTCCTCTGGCAAGTGTTCCAACACGAAAAGCTAACGCGTAGATGATTCCTTGATTTGCAAGGGCTGATTGGAAATCTTGAGGAAATTACACTAAGCACAACATTAAAAGCCTTCACTTGTCAGAAACCAAATACAAAACCCCATCATTTTTCACTACCTCACAGTCTCCGCTGTTGTTGAAGAGAGAATGCACAAAATTGAAAGTCCAGCAGAGGAATATGAGATATAGGGGCAGAACTGAATTCCTGGGGCATCACTCTGTTTCCTGCTATAACTAATAAACCTCCAATAATCCTACCAGTAAATGGATTATTTTAGAAATGAATTAGTCTTCTTCTGACATCAAGAAATAGCACCAATGTAAACAGAGCCCTCCTGAGGAACTTACTGCTTTGAATGCTAGCTTCTGTATTTATTGCCTCATCAAATGTGATACGGATACCTACCACTCCTTGAATTCCTTTCTGCATAAGCAATGCCAGAGGTTAAATGCTTCTGCCTGTGAGTCTGTAAAAGAGCTATGCCTGCCTGAGAGCAAGCATGTCCACTCTTAACCTGAGGTTCAATATGTTCACCAGAAAGGTCTGCTGATGGAGAGATATTCTAATCTTGGTCAGAAAATCCACGCTCTATTACACTAATCTCATGCTTGTCTTGCTTTGTCCTTACTTTATCCGGTCTTGCAAGCAACTGTCACAAAGCAGAGGCAAGATTATTTTAAGTCATAAATCAGCATTACCTGCAAACAAGCTGAGCTGATTGACCATCAAGTCTGTGTATTACGAAATTCTTCACTGCATGCAGACCCAAACGATGGTACAGGCACAGTGTGATTAACACTGCAGAGTACTTTTCTCTCTGCTGCAAAGTGCTCTACTTGCAAATTTTCTTGCATGTTTGCCTCTTTTTTTTTTTTGCATCCCAACTAAGATCTTCCTCTACCCCCAACCAATTAACTCAGGCCTATTTGCATCATAATTACAGTGAGAAGTGCCCACTGTAAACCACTGGTATTTCCTGTTGATGCCACAGAAAGTCTTCATTTCTGTGAGCTCAAATGTGGCTAATTAATTTTTCTGATACCTCATCCTAATTACCTGTCCACAGAGCAAGTCACCAAACTCAAATTTATGTCCTTGAAGGCCAGCAAGAGGAGATCCATACATCAAGCAACTAAATGGATTTTACTTCATGTGGATATAGGTCTATGAAAGTCTACGTTAAGGCAAAGCCATTAAAGTTAGATTTAAACTGGAATGTCAAAGACTAGCACAGTTTCAGGCAAAGTATTACTGCACAGAGAAGAAAGTGAGAACAGGTGAAAGAGATACTCCCAGCTTATGTTGTATCACAACTGCAACTTATCTGTATTCAGCTGCTGAAGGAGGAAAACTAATTTAATCAGTCATAAGAAGAGCTAATCACGGAATCACCTTCCAGAGCACGAGGATCTCAGAATGCAGTGGAGACATCTAATGTGAAAATCACTATTTTAGACAGTGTTAAGAGTTGAGCAGAGGAAGATTTAGTGAGTCAGAGCTAACTTGTCAGGCAAATTAGCTTTTAATTTTCCATGTCACTTCATATTATGCAACTCTTCTGGAAACTTTCCTTAAGATAGCATCTTCTCACCTGCACAATATTCCTTCTTACAGGAAGGACTGCCATTGCTCATGGCAATACAAGCTGAATAAGACGCACTGAAAAACCTACATTTTAATTCCAGGCACACTTTTAGAAAAGTAAAAGCTAATTGAAATCAGCTAGCAATAGTTGAAGGTTACTCTGAAAACTGGAAAACACAAGGGCTGGATCCACTCTGAATCTCATTGCAAAGCTTTTTATTCCTCCTCCTGAATAGGCCTCCTGCCCATAAACTGGCTGGTTAAAGTGTTTCTGAACATCTCAAGGTGCCTATCATAACTGCAGCCATGGAGCACATGCAAACTGGATACACCAGACAACACGGTGAAAACACTGGGTGAAACTGGTAAGAGTTGGAAGGTGTAACTAGGCAGGTTTTGGACAGGCAAAATACCTCGTGTGTCATGCAGATAAATAACAGAGTTAGACTTCTCTATTAACCAAGCTGGCATCCTACAATAAGGACGATGACATTTTTGCACTTGGAGTTTTCTGCTTCTGCACTGTATCAAATTCTCCACTGCAGCACAAGGAGAGATTTCTATCTACTTCCACCAAAAGATGCCAGATAAAGAGAGCAGTTCCATATCTCTGTTATCTTTACAAAAAGTACCAGCTCAGCAGAACACATAAACAAATTCCCAGTCATTTCTGCACTTTTTCTGCCATGCTACCAAAACTGTAAGCATACAAATAGTCATTCGTCACTTGCCTCAGAGGTGGTCCCAATCAAAAAAGAAAACATGAGTGCTCTATATTGCCAATGTGAAATACCTGAAGTTCACCGGAGATGAACTGACAGCAGCCAGAACTCCCTCCCTGGGTGAGGTTCCTTGATCTGGAAAGATTACTTCATAAAGATAGGAATATCAGTAAAAATCCCTTTGCTGTATATAAAAATGGCTTCTTAAAGGAACACATTTCTTCTTAAGGTTTTCCCTAGTTCTAACATGAAAAACCACCTAGAAACTTGTTCTGACTATACTTTGTGTTTCATTTATTCCAGTATTCAACCCTAACCACATCCTGCAGATAAAAGCCATCCAAGGCTCATCAGCTGTGCCCAGGGCAGCAATATAGATGTGTGATCACTAATCAAGAGAAACATCTTCCTAAAAAGGAGGAGAAATTAAGATGCACTTTATTTAATAAATGGCATCTAATAATAAATAGATAATGGCATTGAATAATAAATATCGACCATCTTTCATTTCACTTCTCATGACAGTTAAAGGCCAAGTTTTCAGTATTTGGCTTTATCAAAGATAAACAGTACATTCCAGGTTGCTGCTGTTGATGCTGCTCTTTTGAACACCAGCAATAGTACGGGTTCAGTAATCCCCATCTGCCAGTATTTACAGGGTGGCCAGTTCGTGCTAGGGCCACAGAACCCCAAAGGAAGTAAAAGCTTTCTTAGGCAGAAGAGATATAAGCAGCTAAAAAATTTAGATCATGTTCTTAATCTTGCAAATGCCTACGCACTGTGGTTCCCTTCATGCATTCACAAAGACATATACAATAAAAGCACCAGGAAACAGACTACTGCATCAAAAACGCAAGCAAAACAATTGAGCTTCTTTGCTTTTTGTTGTTATTGTTGTTGGGTTTGGGTTTTTTTAATCAAATATAGAAAATCAGAAAACTTAGGGTTTGGGAAGCTCTAATAACAAATGCCTTTTGGGGCATTTTTAAATCCTATATCCTTTAAATCCTTTTAAACCATGCTAACATGGATTGCTCATATATGACAGAATCTGGAGAGCTGATTAATGAATAACCACTCCCGAAATCTGAAAAGACAAAGTCCATTAAAGCACCTAGAAGCGGCGGGGAGCCTAGCAGAGGCGTATTCTGCCTAAGCCCTGCCCCACCTTCCTGCAGTGGGATCTGGAGTGGATAGGACAACTGTCATGCAGGGAGAGGAGCTACCGTTACTTGCATTCTGTCCCACCTGCAGCGGTCATTGTGATAAGCAATGTTTCTGACATGGAAACAAGAAAAGGCCATCCCTACCTGCAGCCTGAGTGTGATGATTTTTGGATCATTATAACCAGACTGCATTAGAAACAGCATGGCTTTTACTAAAAAAACAATTTCTTTTTACTAGAAACACTGTGGCTTTTACTAGGCATGCACCAGCCTCTATGTGCATGTTTAACAGAGGGGAAAAAAATCCAACCAAAACCAACAACAACAAGAAGCCCAAAACCAAATACCTGATTAAAAGCACTGAAATACGCTCCCACCAGATTCAAGATGCACAGGAAGGGGGAGGAACTCCTCCCACAGATCTAGGCACAAAAGGAAAGAACCCTGCAGAGCTCAGTTCTGAGAGGCAGGATGCAGTTTCCCTCACTGCTTATAAAGTGACTTATCTTCTGACTCTTCTTGGCATGAAGCTGAGAAGCTCCCTGTAGCAACAGGCTGTGAAAATACTGACATGAAGCAAATAGATCCAACATTCATCCTTCTATTCCTTCCCTTTCTCACAGCTGATGGCTTGTCCTCGGGGGAGTGCAGGGTGGCCCGGCAGCAGCAGAGAGCACACCAGGCATGAAACATGCCAACATTACTAACTTCTAGCCCCTGAGTTCACCTTCATTAACTCTTCAAATACTGCTCTTTTCCATGTGTTCAGCAGGAGTTATCTGGCCACAATCCCTGAGGTTTCCAGCTAGTGTTCAAATGGAGAGCTTAAAGGGTAAGTAGTGTAAGTGCTTTTCCCTGACATTTTCAGAATAGTAAATACACCTTCTCTTCATAAGAACATGCAAGATCTCACACAAACCAGAAATAAAGGGCAAAAAGGACTGAGCAGTGAGGTTACTGCTCTGCAGTGGTGCTAATCAGCAGCATACTAGCTACGTTGGAGGCAGCTATTGTAACTGTGGATCCTATCCTGTGTGATGTTTGGTAATGCTCTGTGTAGTCCAAATGTTGGGTATTGTTCTACATAATTCTTTCAATACTGGCTCAAAACAACTGATCCAACATCTGTATGCCTCCCAACTGGAGCTAACAAGCTGAAGAGCAAATATTATGAACCCCTGAAAGCTGAGAACAGGCCTCTTCCTTCCTCACCCATCATCCTTCCAGCCCTTCTGTACAGAACAAAGATGCTCTGCTATGGATGTGTCAATACAACTATTTCCATGACAACAGCCTAGGATGTGCCAAATATAGACATCTTACCTCAACAAACAGAGGAGGAAGGGACACATGACTAGAGGTCATTCTGCTGCACTGCATTTCAACCCAATTGTGTCCTTATGGCCATGGGCAAACAGAGAAGAATCAATGGTGGCCCTTTGAGATTCTAGCACTCTCGCTTGTCAAACACCCGTGTTCTCTCCTGCTGCAGAAGGGAGGGAACCAGCTGCCTTAGCTTCACATTAAGTTCTCCAGTACAGACTCAAACAGCTGCGCATTAACTGCTGATGAAAGAAGGCTTAAATTCAGTTTCCCACCCTCATTTTGAAAGAGATGAGGCTTATATACTCTGCTTTAAAGGTAGATGACTGGCAGAAGCAAAGAACAGACAACTTCTTAACCACATGAGGAAGACTTGACGGCATCTTCCTTCTTCTCACAGCCAAGCAAGGTTCACGCAGCAGTAAAGCCTCCAGTAAGGTTATAAACAGTATCACCCATTGAAGAAACCCCATTACAGTGCAGGACCTGACCAGAGGCCTTTGTTGCTGCATGTTATAAGACAAAGTACGACCACCTTGCTCTTCTTGTTATACTGCAGGCCCCTAAATAGTAAATATAATTCCAGAACAGCTAGAGCTACAACATATGTGAACTGCTTACGCTTTCAACATCAAACCATTCAAAAGAGTGAATAGGTACTTACAGCTACTGTTTAACTCTGAAAATCCTCTAAGACATCCCCAATCATGTGGCACTGAGATCCTGGATTAGTGGTATGTAGGGAGCAGGAAATTCCAACCTTCAGCAGAGTCAGAGCTCTTTCTACAGCCCTTGTAGGGCACTTGAAGCAATGTGTTTTGGTCTATGGCCCAGCTCTGTTTTCCTTTTATCTTACAGACAGTGCTTAGCAACCCACACAAGCTTGCTCCTTATATTCAGGTTTCATAGGAGAGGAAAAAGGAGCACGAATGAAGCTAATGTACCTGCTGCCACAGAGAGCACACAGAGTTAGTAATTGCCAAAAGCCCCTTTTCCCCCTAGCATTCACATCTACTACCAAGTATCTCTTGAAAGCCTCTCCAAGTCTTACTACTTCAGGTGCTTTGAAAAGAAGAAAGTAGTTAGATCTGTTTTCAGGAGAAAGCCCCGTTTGAACTGTAATGCTTTAGTCAGAACAATTGTTAGATGGGCACCCTTTGCACACCACAGGCTGGGCAATAAGGGAGGACATTTGCAACCGAAGGGTACTGTGTTTAAACTAGGTTACCCATGGAATCTGCTCGCAAATGCTCATTTTAACAAGCACACTGTCCTCTCACATAGGTTTCTGGGATTAATAATTACAGTACTGCAGCAGTGAAACTGTAGGCTGTTGTGCCCAATATGGTAGGTCCCTTCTGTGCCACGATTTGTTACTTAGAGTGCTATAGATAGAGAGGCTGAGTGAGTCTTAGTGTAAATAGTACAGAAACTACATTCAAGGCTTGATCAAAGAGCACACAGCCTCTGTGCTTTCTAGAGATACTTCAGACAAAACTTCACCTTTGCATTAACTATTTCTGCAACCAGATCCCTTTCACATGCACACCAAAGCCTGAGGCCATGGTACACTCAGAAAAGCAAAAGCAGCACTGACTAGATGTTAACTCTCCCACTTCCCACTGTCATGCTTAGCAAGTACAGCAATGTGTAGCAAGAGGCCACAAAAAAAACCCCATACCAAGCCAAAAACAAAATACCACATACAATGCAATTTGTAGCCAGAATAATCTTCCTCTTCATTGCATTTGCACTACGTTCCCATAAAAAACAAGTAATCTCATCTTTCATTTTTTTCGCAACTAGAAAATACTTCCCATCAAAACTGAAAGTTGAAAACTGAGAGATGGAAAAGTGGTGCCTGAGAGGAAGGCAGAACACCAGCCTGCAGTCCCAGTCTTTATTCAGAAAAATACCCTTGTATTTAGCCAGTTTTTCAGGAATTGACTCAGCAGTGCTCACACTCATCTATCTTTATGGTTTCAGAGACATCGAGAATGATTTAGATGAGCCAAAACTAATGACCTGGCCATTATTAATTAACTGGATTTTTAAATCATAGATTGATTTACATTGGAAGGGACATTAAAGCTCATCCAGTTACAACCCCCTGCCACAGGCAGGGACACCTTCCACTAGAGCAGGTTGCTCCAAGCCCCTGTGTCCAGCCTGGCCTTGAACACTGCCAGGGATGGGGCAGCCACAGCTTCTCTGGGCACCCTGTGCCAGCGCCTCAGCACCCTCACAAGGAAGAGCTTCTGCCTAAGTTTTAAGCCATTCCCCCCTGTCCTCTCACCACACGCCTTTGTAAAAATTCCCTCTCAAAACTTCTTGTAGGTCCCTTTTAGGTGTTGCTCTATGGTCTCCCCAGAGCCTTCTTTTCTCCAGACTGAACAACCCCACCTCTCTCAGCCTGTCTTCATAGGAAAGGTGCTCCAGCCCTTGTAGCATCTTTTTGGCTCTCATTCTGTTCAAGCATCAAGTCACAGGCATGAAAAGCTGTGACATTTCTCTATCTTACCCTGGCAAGTATATTCTTTCTTCTTCAGAAAGCTAAGCTCTCCACATCAGAGGAGTTATCTACAGCAGGCCATCAGAAGAGGATGCCTAGAAGATGCATATGCTGTCCTACATACAATCACTTTGGAAACTTCCTGTGGCTTAGATGGGCAAGTGGTATGTGGGGCTAAGTGGAAGTCCCGTGTGTCTAGTGCATGCTCTCACATGAGCCAGAAAAAGCAGCATGAACACAGGTGAGCATTATACCACCGTGACCATAGGTGCATAGGAGAAATGTTGACCAAACCCCCAAAACTCAGCCTATGGAGAGTACTAGTATTAAGGCAGCTTGAAATAGGACTGACAAGCTCTAGATTTACAGCAGCACAAAGGTAACAGTAAAGCTCAGAACTGGGTCCAAACCAGCCCAAAATAAATTATTTTCTTCTCTTTAAAGAAAGCTGACAGATCCAATCAACAAGTTTCAGTACAGATGGTTTCTGCATATTTGTAATTTATTCAGGTTTTTAAGGCTGATAAGAATGCCACATTTCAAATAGATTCAGATCCACTGTTTTCAGGGTATTAGTAATGCTGTGTTTTCATAATAAATTCTTTTAAAAGTTTCATTGTCAAAGCTCCTTCCAGGCACACAGGGTAGGTTTTTGCCTTGAGAAGGATGTTCCAAGGATGTTCCATCAGTGACCTCAAGCTGATACGCAGCTCTGCTCAGGGAGAGTGCCCTCCTGCCAGAGCACCAGTCGAGTCAGCAGGAGCTGAGCCAGTTGAAGAGCTGCTCATGCTTCAAATAAACTTCATGCTATTATTTGCTTTTCCAGGTCACTCTGTATCATCAGGAACAGAGGCACTTTGAAAGTATACAGAAAACAAAATCTTCATATGGACCACATGGGCAGCTTTGCCCGCTGCAGGAAGGACTACAAACAACCCAGGCCTGGAGATCAGAGTCCCTTACTTTGAATCATAGAATCAACAATGTTTGAAAAGACCTTTAAGATCATCGAGTCCAACCTTTACCCCAGCACTGCCAGGTCCACCACTAAAACACACTAAGGGTGCTCATTTACATGGTTTTTAACACCTCCAGGGATGGTGATTCCACCACTGCAATGGGCAGCCTGTTCCAATGTCTGACTGCCCTTTCAGGGAAGAAATTGTTCCTAATACCCAGTCTAAACCTCCCCTGGTGCAGTGCAGCTTGAGGCCATTTCCTCTTTTCCTATCCCTTGTTACTTGCTAGAAGAGCCCAGCCACTTCCTTGCTCCATCCTCCTTTCAGGTAGTTGTAGAGAGCAGTAAGGTCCCCTTCTTGAATCATACTCCTGCCTTCAGCATCCTGCTCTAATCTTCTAATTGCAGATACTTCACAACTGTAATTGAGGTCAGGTCTGAACCCTGCAGCCATGTATTTTTCAGCTGAACCCTGCAGTGAGCACTTCAGCACACAGCACTGAGCAGGACTGCTGACTTGTGTGATGTGCTTAAGCTCTACAGCTGCACTGTGTCCCAGACTACGCAGTATAACAGAATATAATGATGTTACCTGAGAGAAAGCAGTAGAAGTTACACAACAAGAGAAGCTCTAGAAGGAGATGAAACCGATTTTCAGTGCAATGCTGCGCCTTATTGCTACAGCTGAACCTTTAGTTCCCAAACAGCACCTTTTTGTTTTCTTTTTCAACTTCGATAATTACCTAGACAGCTTTTCCTCCTCCAAACTTGTATATGCCTTTATTTCTCTAAAGATCACTGGCAAGCAATACCCTCAATGACAGCTCCAAGAACAGGCAGCCATGTCCAATTAGTGCCTACGCACTGTTTGCAGTCTTCCTTTTCTTCTTAAATGAATCTATGAACTCCAGTTTCTAAACGCCAATTATGTCTTTCTGCATGCACATTTGAGTAGTGATCTTGGTTCATGCTTAACTGAGGGCTTTTAACACCTGGCATGGAAAGATTTCATTAGCAGAGGGACAGCACAGACAGATTAATCCTACCCATCAAAACAATCATTCGGCCTTAATATTGGGCCTTGTAGCACATCATCTTTTTGCCTACTTTAAGAACAGACTTCAATAGAAAACAAAACAAAACCAGAGGCTAATTCAAAACTACCTCATGGAAACTATTTCCATTAGCCAAAAGGGATGTTCCTGCTATTTCACTCCCACATAGAAATAAATCTCTGCCAGCTGTTATGAAAACATAGCCGCCTTATCTTTATTTATTCTCAACATGAAACATTATAGTGCTGTTATGTGTTTTTCTTTTAAAGAAAGTTGAAATTATATCAAAGTTCTGCATTTTCCTGATGTTTGTGAAACAAAAACTTATTTTTCAAGTTATTTTATAAATACTCACATGCAGTTTATCTTCCAACACAACAGGATGGTACCAAGTAACAGTCCATTTGAAATGGATTTCAAATGATTATTTAGGCATTTATTAGATCCCTTAAGAATGGTTTTGAAGGAAACCTTATCTTTAACCAAGGGTACATAAAGAAATTTAGGGCCCAAATCTAGAAATGCTTGGTTTTGAGAAACCTCACACACAGTTTTGATAATAAGCATGTGGAGAATGCTAAGCTTAACCAGTGAGTAACTGTATATATACACCCACACTCAAACGTGAGATAAAAAGAGAATTCAGAGTGAGAACAAGAAGGACATTCAAAACAACCGATATGGATTTTATTTCTTTGCGTACTCAGCTGCCTCTGACACATAAGTTGCCTCCTGTTCTACTGCCACTTACATTATGCTGGGAGGTCATAGAATACAGAAATGGGCCTGCATGTGGGGCTGATGAAACAGAGCTTCGGTAAACGCTCTTTAGGATACAGCAAAACTTGGAAATGGCTGAATTACCCTAGAAAAAGAATTATTTTGTCCGTACTCCATGGCAAAAATGGTACTTGAGCTCCTGTGAGACAAAATCATGGTCCAGAGAATCTCTTGTTCCTTGATTAGAAGGGATTGAGAATAACAGCAGCAAAGCTCTATACCTGTTCAGGCAAATATACCCTGAGGTGTATTTGTAGTGACAGCTGCCAATGCTTACATGCTCACACAATGTAATCCAAGACAGTTAACCAGGTGCAAACTATAATCCTCTCAGTTTACACCCAAGCTAACATCTTGCTTTCATGTGCAGATACACCACCACAACCAACAGCTCTAACTGAATGGCACAGCTTATCCCCAGTACTTTAAAGCAAACTGTTGAACTAGTTAGCTGGTTTAACAGACCTCAGACTAAGAAGGATTTTTGAGATGAGGCAGGATTCTAATTAATAGAAACTTCCACTGACCCTCAGAGGAGGGCTGTATTTCCCTAATCCTTCCAGAATACTTCTCATGATTCAGATGAATTGAAGAACAAGACCTTAATAGGGAATAAGCTTAGTTACAGACAAGCTGAGTAAGTTAAAGCATACATCCCAATAGCAATGAAAAGCCATGACTGGTACCTACGATGTTTAACCTAATTGCTACGTAGCAATAGTGAAGTTTCATCAGGTGTAGGCAACACTCTTACACATTATTCGTGACTGTTGGGCACAGCTATTTGCTAGCACATGCTATAACATCTTTTTTCACTGCTTTTTTTACGTACATGAAGTAGCTCCAAAAAAACCAAAACAATTAGGCACATTAAACAGATGTCCCAAGCCTTAGTATGTTTACTCAAAGGTAGACAAAGGGAAAGGTCAGGTAGGCTTCATAGTACCACCTCATTCCCTCTTCTGTTTGTTCTAGGATCATGCAAGTTTCCTGCTGTGAGAGCTGTGATGCTGGTAGTAGAATCAGGTGGCTTAAAGCTGTTTCACTTCCGTCTAGAAAAATAACAGCAACTGAAGCATGGATATACCTGAAAGAAGGGTTGGTCTGAAAGGCTGTTCTAAAAGCTAACAATCTTTGAGGAAATCCTGCCTTAGAGGACATCCTATTCCTCAGCAAAGGAAATTAATAATCACAACCTAAGTGCTCTTCATGGGGGTTGGTTCAGAAGGAAAATAATAAAGATGGTGTACCTGAACAGGGTGTACACCTAGGGAAGTGTCACAGGCAGAGCTCCCAAAGGTTCACATTTTCCCTCTCCAAACACCGCATCAGCAAAGATGGGGATGTTTATCTGTTGGTAGCCACAGGTGGTAATGTGTGCCTCACAGGGACATGATGAGTTACACGCATATATAAAAGGAGTAAGCATTTATTCCTTTTAAAACAGAACACAAAAATCTCAAGGGAAAGTCAACTAACCCCAGAACCCCAGCCACCCAATACATTAAAACGTAATAAAAGCTACAAAACAGTTGAACTTACAAAACCTGGTTCTGTCCTAAACAGGTATAGAAACATGATTACACTTTTCTGCCTATATTAACACTATGTTCTATTCCTTTTTATGGAAAAGCATGATGCTAGAGGGCATTCTGCACTGAAAAAACACTTCTTTAAGCGTGCCGAATGTGTAGGTGGCCAAGTTTACAGACACTTAGCATTTACTGAGGTTGCATTCACTAGAAACAACCACTATTAATGTAGATGCCATCACTACTTTAGTATGATGCCAAGTTACAGTTCAGCAACACTCGTCACATCATTTGGAATCCATATTTTCAAAGAAGAAATCTTCACTTAAGCTTTAGGGCAGCTCATTAGTTCAGCCAAAAGATGTTCATCTTGTAAGTCTGCCTCAAAAGTTCAGCTTTTGAGCTGAACTCTTAGGCTGACCTATCAGTCACAAATGAAGCCACACAGAGCAAAAAATCAAAGTTAATTTATAATGTATTGCTGTATTTTAACTCATTGATTGATTATTCAGAAGATGAGAGGAAGTTACTCTGGCAGGTGACACAGGAAATACTGGGTGGGGGGGACAGGACACATAGCACTTGCTACAAAGCATTCATTGAATCCAGCTGAAACATCCTTGCTCACAATTTGCCAAGTCAAGGGTGAAACAAACATAACGTCACCATGCTATAGTGTAGGTTTTGAGGCACTATCCCCCTCCTGCTCTCCTTCAGAAGCATTCTGCAACACTTTGAACCTTGAATCAATCTCCCATTGTGTGACCCCTAACTCCTGCTGACTATGTGACCCTAGAGAAAGAAGGGTCAGTGAAATTATGCACTGCAGTCCATGAACACAGCTGCAGACATCAGTACCAAAAAAGCAGGGCTAGGGGAAGAAAAAGGGGAAAAAAGAGCTCAAAAGAAAATCTCTCATCAAACAAGAAGGATGCAAAGCATTTGCCACAGCTCTCTTACTGTCTCCATCATCAGCCACAACAGTGAAATGAATTACTTTAAAAATCCTTTCTAAAAAAAACCCCATTTTTTAAGGTCCAAGTGAAAAAAACAAATCAAACCCACATCAAACCCAAAAACTCCCCACCCACATACTCTATGTTTTCTTGTTTGTTTAAAAGCCATATTCCCCAGGCTAGTAGATGAGCATATCTGCATATCGGGAGCTACAAAACTGTGCAAAGGTGCACTGAAACTGTACAACTGAATTGCTACATAGGCACAAATACACAGAGGATCTTTTTGGGAAACTATGGCAACCGCTAGTCCACCAAGTTGCAATTCTCCCTTTGTCCCAACCTTTCTTTGCTCTCCTAGTCCTTCCCAACTTAGACAAGCAAAAGAATAACCAGAAGTATTAATGAGGTCGGGACTGGACCTGCCACAAAGGAGCTGGAAAAGCAAAGAGACCTACTCACAAGCTTGAATCTGGAAATATTCTAAAGGAAACAAACTTTTCAGTAGAGCTGTATAACAGCGATGAATGGGTTATAGGCGGCAGAAGTCTGAGATACAAAGCCTTGCCTAGGAAACAGGGGTTAGAGTGCCCATAATGCCATTGAATCACTGGAGTATTGTCACAACTGACCTTTAATTTGGATGCCTCATGGCTTTTTGTCTAGCTGAGATACTTAAGGCCTGATTTTCAGAACTGCTGAGCAACCTCAGCTCCAGTCATTTTCTCACTGGAGTACTGTACTGGTCAAGCATTTGGAAATTGCCTCTAAGTGTTTAAAGATAGCAAGGCTACTACTATCCAAGTACATACATAAACGTACCTCTTTTTCTAACCTAAATCAAACTTTGAAAGCCTCTCAGGCCCTTTGTGGGAGTTATTGATGCTTATGAAATCCTCTGGCATCCTCAAATGAAGAGGCCAATAGAACTGCAAAGCATTCCCTCTTTTCATGTTTATATTTAGCCTCAGGGAGAAGCGCCTCCTCATGTCATGTAATGTAATGTATATTGACATTTAGATGGCATGGACTGATTATTAAAAAACAGTAGAATTTTTCACTTCATACAAGTCTGAACTATATTTTTTGCAAAGATTTTCCAAACAGGATTTGCACAGAAGTTTGTGCTGTAACAATAGGTCTTTTTCAGTTTTGTATCACATTTAACTTCCCATCCTGATCAATATATTACAAGAAAGCCAACTGCAAAACAACAGCAATCATACTTCATTATGAACCCAAGACAGCTTTTCCCTCTTGAACCTGGGAAAACAGGTTTCTCTTCAGAGGATGTCAATTCGTACTTCTGAAATCCCACGTTGTCAAATACATACATGTGTAAACAGACACACATCTGTCTTTTCACTCTCCTGAAAGCCAAGTTATGTAAAAGAGAAACACAAACAGCTGCATTCCAATTGCACTGAAGACCTCCCCCTCCACTTTTCAGTCACTTAAATCTGGTTTCTTCCTAATCTTGGGAGTCTTAGACAGCAACAGACTCAGGATGAAGATCCCTACAGACAACTTCATGTACACTCTGGGAGAAGAAAAGCAAAACTCTGTCCACACATCCAGCCTTAATGCCACTCCTGGCAATGAAGAATCCCTTTAAAACAGAGAAAGAGAAAGAGACTGACTCATCTTCCAGCCCTTTTTTAATGCATCATCAGGTGGTTCAAAGCATTTCCACACAGTTCTTTCCGCCTTCTCCCCCAGCTTCTTGATGTGACACATGCCAAGATGCTGCTGACTCCTGCTCCTTCAAGGTGAGGACATTGTCATGCATTCTAGTAACTAGTATTCTCCTGCACTGCCAGCTGCTATTGCTCCTGATGGGTCTTTTTAAGCAGTGTATTAAATGTTGCCATTCAAAACAATAGTTTTTAGCACAAGCTTTAAAGAAATCCTGCTTCACTCCTCTGACAGCCAACTGGCCTTGATGGCAAAGAGTGGGTCTCTTACCACAGCTTAATCCAGAATTTAATCCAAAGATTACTGATAGAAAAGAATCAAAGCAAAATAAATTCTCTTGGGAGATGCACTGCTCTTCAGATTTAATCCTAATTCTGACCTGAATTTTGTGAGCAGTTAGAGGCAAACTGCTCGGACATCTTCTGCACATGAGAAGACAACTACAACACTACAGTATTTTGAGGCAGCAAGGAGACTGAAGTGCAGTGATCTGCTTTTATTATTGTACTGATAGATCAGTACTGTAGTTATGAAACTTAATTTGGTTTCTCACTCTCCTCAGTCTCTCTCCATACGATTTCTATTCTATTTCCACATCTCTGTATTTCCTGCTAAATGCATGCAGCATCCACAAAATGATACCACGCCTCACTGCCTTTGGAACAAGAATACTGTGGAAGTGAGCATTCACAAAAAGAGAGCAAGCTTCAGAGCTTGCTTTTGCTATCATCCTTAATTCTTTTATATCACTGTATGTCATTTGTGTCAACTGACCTGATTAAGCCCAAGAATGCCTCCATGGAGGAAAGCTGATAGCAAATACTCTAAGCCAGAATGGACCGAACCACCACCCCTGTCCTGTGTGCAACTTTGAGTAGTAGTCTGAAAAAGGATCCTGTGCCAGGGCTACATTATGCCAATGTCAGAGCCATGCTGGGAATTATTTGCATTTCCAGTTACAGGAGAAAATGAGCCAGCAGATGCTACTGAAACACAGAATTGCATCCACTTGCATTTGCAGCCCAGATCCTTCACCAAAACAGAGCACCAATGGCCTGATCTCACCCTTAGCCTTTTTCCTTACCCAGACTCACAGGACATACTGTAGGTGTTTTAGTGTTTCTCGGACCTGTAAGTTCAGGTGCATGTGTTGGCAAGTCAGACAGGCTGGCCACCCTGCTCTAGTTCTTCCCCGTTTGATAGTGCAGTTACTCTTACTTCAGCAGACGACTGCAGAGCAGCAACAGAGATTAATTCTATTAAACAGCCCTTAATCTACAGTAGTAGATGCAATTACAAGACCTTTCAATAATTGAAAGTATAATATGCAACTAAAGCAGATTATGCAGAACTATACCTAAAATTCTTCCCAAACCTTGCCTCTAGCTGGTAGCACAGAGTATTTTTACAAAGGAAATGGCAGTCACTGGTGGCCTTGAAGGTACTTGCCTGAATTTATGTGAGAGGAACTGATTTGCTGCAGCTCTACTAAAAATCTCTCTGAAGAGCAACAGTCAGGAAACAAACTGAATAGCGCAGCAACTGCTCATCATTAAAATCATTGTGATCTTTGCTAAGATCAGTTGGGAATGAGAAACCTTCTTTGCCATGCTTGCAGTTCAAACAGACAAACCTTAAATAGTCACATCACTGACTGAAAAACTAAAATGCCAGATCCAGGCAGCCAGAGCCAGAAGAGACCTACGCTATATGAACATGCCTCCCCCCAAACCTCTGGTTCAGAAAGGAATTAAATGAAAGATGGGAAAACAGGAGCCAAACTTGAGCAGCCTGCTTAGGGAACTGCCTTTCCCTCTTTCAGTGCAAACCTGCCTAGCCCTCATCTGCTGCACAGCACCTCACTTGGACATTTTCTAAAGGCAGCAATACTCTACGCTGGAATTTACAGAGAGAAATGTCAGCTCTAACACTGGCTCATATATAATTAAGGTCAAATAAGAAATGCTGTTCCAAAAGGAAAGAACAGCTCTAATCAGGTAGAAGCCTAAGCACTGTTTCCAAAGCCATTAAGAACCTCTTTCTTTGCCTTCTCGCTTAAGAAGTATATGAAGGGTCTGTGTAATTTCGTTTAAGCTGTAGGTCTGCAGGGGGTACAACTAGCAAACACTGAATGTTTTGGTTATTTCTCATGACTAAGAGGTTGCATTTCCAAATTATGTACTTTTTCCAGAAGGTTTGATGTGTTTTGTCAAGGTCAATGCAGTATCACACAGCAGGGTGGTTTAAATTAAAAAAGAAATAAGGGAAATAAAAGTCCCTTACCTGTGGCAGAGTGAAGACTCTCCAAGCTCCAGTATCTGGACAGGACGCCTCTCATCCCACCACCACCACACACTACCCCACTGCTGTCTGAATCTGAACCTGGTGAGAGCCCGGAGCTTCCACTGCTGCTGCAGTTTTCTCCACTGTGTGCCCCACTGGACTCACTGGGGCACTGCTGGGTCCTCATGCAGGCAGGTAAGAGGGAGAGCCAGGGGCTCTGCTCTGCTGGGGGAGGAAACGGGCAAAGCGCTCTGTAGCTGCTCCCAGGGCAGTGGTACCTGGCAGCGCTGTCTGAGGACTGAGCTAGATTCCTACCCTCCTCTCTGCTAGTCTCGATGCATCCTGACATCATAGGGGTCCACTAAGGAGGCTCCCTCTGTGGCAGCTCGACTGCTCTCTGCTGCAGCTTGTAGGAGCTCGATTTTATTAAAGCCGATTTCAAGGCATTAAAAAAGCAAGGGTGGGAGAGAGATCTTGCCTCCTAATTTAGCAGAGCTGTCAGATTAAAAATAAATAAGTGGGAATAGTAGAATTTCATGCATTTTAAAAATGCACAAGTGAGAGAGACCTTGTGTTATCTGCTTCCCCTGAGAACTCAGAAAGGACTTAACATACAAACTAATCATGTTTAGAACTGGCTGCGGCTGCTGCTATTAAAAAAACTATTTTTGTAAGTCCTCAGAAAAAGAATGCAAAATGAAATCAAAGCCAGAAAAACACAGATTGAGATCTGGGAAGGCTGCAGCTGGGAGCTTTGAAAAAAATTATTTAGCATCCATCCATTCCCAGACCGTAGATCTGGGATGGTCCCTATTTGAATGTGTGATCTTCGTAAGAGACCTCAGTACCAAGTGAAACAGCATCACTATGTTTTAATTAGACATGTTGATACGCTCATTACCCAACATATGATTCAATCTGACCCTGTAAACAGAATTCCAAAGGAATACTAGTTTCCTGAGAACACAGAAATACCTGTGCTGTTTAACAACACCTTCCAGACACCAAAGGGGTTTTATGATAAAGGCCATTTTGGGACTGCCACTCAGCTAAAACACCTGCCTTACAATGGCAGATTTGTCCAACTACCAAAATAATTTAAGAGTAGCCACATGGTTTGTACCATGTGCAGCAGAAAACACGACAGCATTTCCGATGCTAGGTACCAGAGTAAGTTTAAGACCAGAACTTGACTTCTTCAGTGTGAGGTGATGCAGGTCAGTTCAGAGTTAGCCATGGCACACCCTGTAACTAGGGTTTGGACTGAAGTAAATGAGGAGCTCAGCTCTGCTAGCACAGGTGGGAAGTGGCAACCACCCATCAGTGGGACACAAAGGAGCAGGCTGGGAAGCAGCAAACTGCTCCTACCATCTCAAAAGTGTGTCTAGGCATCCAAACCCCAATCTAGGAGCTTGATTGCACAAAAGAATTAAAAATGGTTATTTTCCTATTTCTGTGTAAGGTAATTCTGTTCCAATGTAAATAAAGCCACATCATCGTACATGGCCATCACAGCCTGCTCTGACACAGAGCCCCTCTGACTTTGCCTCACTATCTGTGCAACAGCAGGGTTATTTTATTTCAGTAAGATTTCTATTGTACTATTCCCTAAGAGAAAAATCTTTGCCCTCCAACACTGTAGGTTACTACAAAGCATCCAACAATGCTAAACCAACTCTTGAGTCCTTAAGTATTTCATCTATTCTTTACAAGAATAAAGAATATTTTGCTACTACTGCAGCAATAGCAAAAATAACATTTCTACAATGGCCCATAACAAAAAGAAACATTCCTTCAATTATTTTGTGAATGTTGCTACTTAGACCAAAATATCTTCCTCTGATGCCTCACAGTACAGAAATGGAAACATGTTCTCAATTTGACTGCAGCAGAACCACTCTTGTGCATTGACCTGGTCCTTCCATGGCCTCCCAGAGCTGTCTGCACTGAAGTACCAACTGAAAGAAACACCTCTTGCTCATCATAATGGCGGAGTGGTGGATTTGCAGCACAGGGCATTGAGAAGGGGAAGGGGCAGTGCAGCTCTTCAGACCCAAAGGTTAAGGAAAAGGTACAATTCAGTCCATATATCCTACCTCTGCTCCCTGAAGTCCTTGCCTGGTACATGAAAAGTAAGGAAACTCCACATACCTGCACCTCTCCTTGGCTGAACTACTAAACCTGATGTTATTTACAGCTCTGTAGCAGCTGCCCTTGCTTGGGAGATCTCAGCCCTCACCCTGCTGAAACTGTTCCATCTGTTCCTCTGTTCACCCTCCCACTCTCTGCACTGAATGCTCCTGGCAAATACCAGAAGCTGTTTATTCAGTGCCACAGTGCTGTAATCCTAGGAAGGTGCTACAGACGTACTCGTAGTATGTGTATGCACTGGGCAGGCATTTTCTAATAGAATGGAAAGTGAGGACAAATACCATAGGGGCAGGTTGTGGAAAGCACAACATTAGAGTTAAAAAACTGCAACCCATCAGAGGGATTTTTTGTTAAATCTACATAGAGATTTTCTCCTCTGACACTAGAAAGATAAGTTAGCTAAAGCTGCTGCAGCAGCTGCTGACTCCAACCACAAGTTAAGGACCTCATTGGGCAGTCTGATCAATGTAGTCAAGCAGGCCTGAGATTTGGACAGCCTGATCCTAAATACCTGCTGGGTCTTTCAGTCTCTGTTGGGTTCTCCTGTAGTCTTGGATCTTTGAACCCCAATTGCCAGAATCATTCAGGATTTGCTAAAATCTTCTTATTCACTCTTTACCCTATGGAAAGCTGTTACTGGTATGCTAAATCAGTAGCTAATACACACAATCCCACTCAACCTGCTGTTTTCAGGAACTCAGCCATCACCTGGCCCAGCTTTTAAGGCTGGATGAAAAAAGTCTTGAAGCATGTTATCAGGGACCTCACAGACCACTAATATTTGTGGCTCTGGTTAAACAGAATCAAGCTTTGACATTGAGGGTCTAATCTCTCTGTGATTCAGAGACAAAATGAAGAAAAACCCAGTAGGCAATATGATTACTTTCTAGCCACTTACATTCAATGGCGCTTCCCTGGGTAAATAAGGACGGAACGAACATTTTATGCTACAGCTACAATGACACACTCCTGAGGAGTTGCATACCACATTTTTCTGTGTCCCTTCAAGAACTAAAATGACAAAAATGGAATAAATTGCTCAGCTTGTTATTTTGCTGTACTACAGGACTCCTAAATATTTATAAGACATAATAAAGTCCTGTTATTAAGCTAATATTTTCTCTCTTGAATAGATTTCTCCAGTGGCTGTCAAACATCTTCACGTTAACTGTTGCCAAGTGTGAGCTTAACAACCCATCTATAGCTGGGAAAAGAAGATGAAAGCTGGCCCCATAAATGTTGAGTAAACAAACTGTCCCTTTGCCTCTGAGAAATACTTTCCACTATAACAGCAAGGCCAGAGGATAACTCAGTATCACTCAGTGGTCACTGTTTTCCAGACTATCCACAAAAGATTCAGGCTTTAAGAATCTGGCCTGCCTATTTATACTGTTTATATAAGATTTCCAAAGCTACCAGTATGCTCATCATCAGTACACATTAGTCAGAAGGAATTCATGCCTTTCTGGTTTGCATAACCAATACCAGCACCATGGTGGAGCTCCAAGGCATCTCTTGTATATACCTGATAGAAAGAAATGTAAATGTAAAGATCTTAGGCTATTTAAATCTGACAAGACACAAGGGAAGATGCCAAAAAAAAAATCAATCTTCATTTAAATAATGATTTTAAGTAATACAGGTTTATGATCAGTTATAGCACAGCTACAAACCTGACCTTGTAATACATTAGTTACACGTTTCTTCCTCTGTGAGCATGTAACAAACCCTGAAGGTTTATGGTCATATGTGTGGCCCTATCCAAAAGTTTCACAGATTCTCTGAGCAGTAGCATGGGGAAAACCTCTGGGAGAAGATGACAAAAGCAGGAACAAGAATCTATTGCCAGACCCATGGGCTAGTAGCTCTGTCACCTGGCTGCAGCCCAGTTGTAGCCCCATTCTCACAACTGCATCCACTGCACATCAAACAGCTTCCCAGTGACACTCCCAATTTTAGGCACTATCTTCAGGTTACAGATATCAGGCTCAGGAGAGAGATGGGGGAGAGACAAACATGCTGGTCCACTACTTTAAGCAAAGTGCTGTTATCCGACCAGTGTTCATTCCAGCACATTTTGGGCCCTTCCCCTCTTACCCCTTTCCTGGGTCAAAAGGTCTAAGATCTTCACAAGCTGCCAAAAAGCAGAAAAGCATTCCCATATGTACATTAGGAAGTGGCTTGTTTCCTTTCTCTCTATTTCTTTCTTATTTCTTTCTCTCTAGCTCAGCCTATTCAAACACTGCAGTAAACCAGGCAGTAAGGAACAGACACATACCGTAAAGTACAAATGAAGACATGGGCATAACGATACAACTAAAGGGAAAAGACAATACTGCATACCAATGAATACTACCTGCCAAAGCACATGGTGCAGCTAAGAAGGTCCTTCTGAAGTGTTCAAACATTCCTGATGTTTGAACAGGTCAGTTAACTCTGCTAATCTTGGACAATTGGGGTGTCATGGACAGGTGCACACGCATGTTGGTGGGGGTGTTCAACCTCTATCCTTCTCTGAAGGAGGCTCAAGACTCATTCAATCTTCCCTGAATACAGAGATCAGCACCACCTCAGCTACTCTTCATTTCACAGATGCCAGAGCCATCTACTGGCTCCTCACAGTTTCATGAAGTGGCTGCTCTAGACAGAAGAGGTGGCAGGAAGGCAGTCTGCAAAACGTGATGGGTGGACAAAAGCACGACTGCGTGCCTGACCCCAGCTGCTGGGATATCCACATGACAGGTTTGAGCCTGCCTCATTTCTCCCAGCATGACATAAAGACAGAGAGAACAACGTCTTGGTGCTCTAGTGCCAGCCAGAGGAAGGTAATGAGCACAGCACATAAAACTCTCCCAATACTCCTCCTACGTTCTAGTTGGCAACTCAGCTAAAATAGTAAGTTTATACCCAGCTATGCTCTTGTCCTCAGGTAATGGGTAAGTGTTTGACAGGAGTCTCACAGCTGTGCATAGTACCAAATGGCCTAGCATCATAACAGCCATCTTTTCATACCTGAAGATCTGGAGAGGGCTCCAAATACTCCATTGCCTGGTACCTGCAACATTCCCTGCACAAGGTGACCAGGTGCAGACTTTGGAAGTGAGAATTGTATTTGTACTTTCAATATGGAAGTATGTATTGCACAGTGCTTTCATAACCATATAATGTCTTTTATACCTAAAGCATACGCTAGGATCACTAATAAAAGTAGTTACAGTTTTAGAGTTAGGAACCTTAAAAACAAAATCTAGATTAAATATATTCATTACTATTTTAAATTACCTACAGCTCTGTCAAAAGGAACAGGTATCAAAGCTGAGCCAGAATCAAAGACAGCATTCTGCCACACTACTGCTGCCTCAAAGACATTCCCAATCCTAAAACTGATCCAACAACTTAAGAGTACTTCTTCTGCAATTTGCTATTTTCTCCCCAGCCACATCCCACTACAGGAAGGACACAGTTACCACCCCAAAAATGCTTCACATGAAGCCAACAAACAGCAGCTAATAAAGGCTGTAGCAGAAGCACTACAGCACTTTCTGTGTTCATTAGTTTTCATCCCCACTAGCATGTTTTTGGTGGTGGAAAAAAGATTCTGATGCATTTCATTTGCTTTGTTACATTTACACAGAAATTCTTGAGGTCTGGGCTTAGTTCACAGTACTAAATTCTCTTGCACTACTTCAGGAATAGTGTGGGAATAACAGACAATTTGGGGTTTGTGCCCTGTTTCTAGGTACTACATAAACATCTACAGCACTACCAACTGGTCAATCTACATTTACTCCTGCTGTTCAGCCTCTGAAATTAACATATATTTTCTAATTCCTTCAGGTCCCAGTTGGGAACTATCACAAAATTTGCATCAGCTGTGACTCAAAATTTACTTCTATGACAGTGGTGCTTAGGGATTTCAGCTTACGTCAGAGATGCACACATAACTCGACAATGATGGGTTTCCATATGGGATTTCTAAGGAGTAAAGCTGCAGCTTTATTATATTAGCCAGGAGCTGGTCCTAAGCCTTGGGGCAACACCAGATGCTTGTGACAAGTGAGCAAAGCCCCCCACTGTTGAGAGAGCAGAGGCAGGGTTTTTGACACCATCACAACAGCTTGTTTTCTCACTTCTAGATCAAACCTCATGACTCTGTGCATGAGTTGTACAAAGTGTCAGAAAGCAAACCAGTTTTGCTTGACAAAATATTATGACCATTGAATTCTGACATAATTAGCACAATATTATGGTCCCTTAATGAGGTAATTCCAGCAGTGTTTGATCAATGATACAAAGAGACTTTCTAAGGCAGAAATGGCAGCTTGGCACCCAAGTGTGGTTGGCTTTTCCTAGCTAGATTCGTAACCACCAAACAACTCCACTGCAGTCTGCTTTTCTTGTCCCACCCCAAAGTGCTATGACAGAGATATCTGCAGTGCTTAGGCAGGCAGTGTCAGATGGAGAATTAAAAAACCTGGCAAAGATACGACTCACTGTTTAATAATCTGTGCGACTTATATTTTAATTCTGAGAAAGTGTCAGTCACTGGAAATTAAGCAGACACCATACTTCGTGCACATTCCTCATGAAAAACAGCATACTTGTTCTTTAGGATGATTTAAAGTACAGGAAACTTCTACCTCTAGAGGCTCATTTAGTTGCTTTAGTGCCTAATTAGCAACTTAAGAGGAATCTCACCATACCAACCACAGTGCTCTACAGCAAACACAAGGCAAAGAGTCTGTTTTGTCTGCAGAAACCTAATTCAAGAGTGATATATGATATCATCCTAGGTGAGAAGGAGTTCTCATGAGACAACACAATATGCCTACATCAAGCATGCTATCATTTGCATTAGTGATCTTTTCTTCACTAAAAAGCTAACCACTGCCTTTTAACAGCACCCTACTTATTCACTCAAGAAGAAAACCAGAACATGAAGAGCACATAGAAGAATCTAAAGCATATTTCTGCTCGGCCACGGCTGCAGCATTCAACATAAATTAGAATTCTTATCACAGAGTTTCCATACTCAGTAAACCACAGCTTAATTCTCTCACAATTCATGGCCAAGTAAGACTAGTGTACACACCAGGAGAGGAGACGCGCTGTTTCCAGCCCACACAGTCTAAGCCGGTCGGAGTGCTCTGGGAAAACGGATGCAGTTTCAGTGGTAGAATGTCAAAGGCAACAGCAGATGTGATGGATGGACTTATTCCAGTCTACAACAAGAAAGGGAAAACAAAGACAACAACCATTAATTAAGATGCCCTGTAGGACAAAATGTAGCATTTATTATGGACCACCTCTTTCCACCATTGATGCCTGCTCAGGTAAGTAACAGTAAATTAATAGACACATGTGGGTGATTATGGCTAGACAGGCTAGAAAACAGTGAGGAAGCAGGGAAAACTGCAAGGTAATAAGAACAGAATTAGATAACCAGGTACTGGACTCATACTTCACAGACTAAACACACATACCTACAGTCACAGAAAGTTTCACTCCTTCCTATGAAGCGTGTCTAGCAGGACAGGGAAGTGTATCACCTCAACAAGTCATCCCCTCAGCTACAGAACTGTTTCCTACAACTTCATGACTAATACTTCCAGTTCTTGTATTTAACATGTAAAGAAAACTTTTTCCCTCAGAGATTTATTGGTACCAGTCCCCAGACATATAGGACCTGGATAACACAGTGTTCTTCTCTCTGGTTAAAGCTGTAAATAAGATCTCTTGCTCTTTCTACCATTTCATTGTTTGCTGTCTCCTCTTATCCACCCTGAAATAGAAATAATGTCTGCTTGATAGAGGAAAAGGAGACCAACATTCTCCTGCTCATTCACCAGCGAATCACAAGATATTGAGATACTACAAGACTATAGATAATCTGACAATGAGCAATACAGATTGTAGTCAAAGTCACTGAAACTTGTAGCACTTAATGCATAACATAGACTTTTCTTCCTTTTCCCTTCTCTCTCTTTTCTCCCCCATACCTCCCATAGCTGGCACACACAGAAAGTACCACTGACTGCAGGTGACTGAGAGATCAGCTGGTCAGTAAGCACTGGTCCCACAGGTGTAGCCATTCACTTGCAATGACCAGTTAGATGTTAACCCTCAAAGTTATAAGATCAGAAGCTGCTCAGCTTGTTTCTGGTAGCATTTCATTACAAGGGGCAGCTGGGTCAAGCTTTGAGTTTGGGAATTGCACAGACAAAGCAGAAGAGCAGTTCACTGGAACTACGCAGAAAAAAGACTGGTACATAGAACTGGTCAGAGCTGGTATTTCAAGTGGTTATTTTATTAAAGATTGTTTCTTGACTGTTTGCCCACCTCCCTCTGAATCCCAACTGTCAGCTTTCAGAGTAGATTCTTATTACCTCTATGCTCATGTGTGTACACTGATCTGAATGACAGAGCAGTACCAGGAATCAGTACTTGAAAAATCAAGAATTCCTCCCTGATTTGACCTATTGTTTTCACAATATTACAGCATTACATTACTTTATATGCTGACCTGATCTTGACTTAACACAATATGACTTGCCATAACTGAAGCCACACATCCCAAGGCAGCCATGTGTCAGAAAACATCAGACTTGCAATTTCAGATCTCCAAAGCTCCATACAGTTGCCTTGCCCCAGTCACAAAGCCACAACAGATAATGAACATCTCACAAAGCTTCTTTTGTGATGATGTTTCTCCTTATAAAAAGGGATCTCAGATCCTTCTAAAACTGCCTTCAAACATTGAAGGCTGTGAAAGCATTCCCACCACACTTGGTAGTATGAATAAGTCAGCCTTATTACAGGAATAGAGCATTGGAAAGACAGAATAAGGCACAATAGGAAAAAGAAACCATGTGATGACCACTATAAATAAAAAATACAGGCTGAGAAATGCAGTTATATGGGCATACAGGAAATAGTCCTTGAATCCCAATAGTTCTTCCAATTAAAGCTAGCATTGTGCTCTCTTTGCCTGCCCACAAAGATAGTGTCAATAGAAAATAAAACATGCTTAAATCAGTAGAAACAATAAAACACACCCCTATCTACATATCCTACATATCTTCTACTCACTTCCATGCACTGCCCAAAGAAGAATGATCCAGAAAACTGAGACCTACCAACTCCTACAGTTAGCGAGGGCAGGCTAATGAGCAGAGGTGCAGCTGCACATCATTACACAGCTAATCACAGTTTAGAGGTAAATTTGCACCAGAAGGTAAGGGTGGGAATGCTTAAAGGAGAAGCTGTTTTCTGGCAGCATCAAAATGTGTAGTCACTCAGCAAAAGAGACAGCATTCTAGCTGTGCACTCTAATGGCTCCAGGGAAAGTTGTTGAAGTAACTGGTCATTTTTCTTAGAAGCACTAATGGTCTCAGTGCTGGCTAACATATCCCGCAGCATTGGCTAGATTTCCATCACTATCCATGGTTATCAAGGGATTGTAAGAGGAATTACAGCCTGTTTCACTGGCTTCTGTTTATCACTGAGCCTATGTAAGGCAGGGATTCATTTTCCCTAGCTTGTTACATTTCTGCACAGAGCTAAGCATTCAGAACTCTGAACAAGGTAAAAAAATAACACTATTTAAGATACTTTTAATCTTAACATACATATGCCTCGAGACCATTATGTGTGGTCTTCAGCACATACATAGTCATGAGCCATGGAAGCATCCTTACTGAACTGAGAATAGGTGACATGTCACAGACTCATACCAACCACTCATCCAACCATTAACTGGCAACACTGTTTTAAAGAGACTTACAAATACAACACAGCACAGGTTTTTAGCCCTTTTCTTGAGGAGGGGACAGCAGAGGGCAGTTTTTCAGAAACCCTGCTTCTGGAACTGGCCTGGCTTTATGTCCCCAAAGAACTGTTTGTTCAAGCACACGCTGATGTGTTGACATGACTGGAGCCCCAGCTTCCCTCAAACATTGTCACTATGATGCAAGAGCAACCAGAAACATGCAACCAGGACAAGAGAGAGAAAGGGAAACAAATGTTGGTAACAGACCAAACCAGAAAACCCTGAAGAAAGCTTTTATTTAAATATCTGCTACTTGTTTTCAAGCTTGTTCAGAAGCTTCTTCCATATTATCATCTGACACTGCATGGAGTATCCCTCTATCTCATGGCCCTTTTCCCCAGAAGTTCTTTTTTATGTATGAAGACTAAATTTGGCTCTTGGATACAGATTCAAGGCTCTCCCTGAAGTGAACAGACCTTAGCTCTGGATCCAAGAGTAACAGATGCCACCAGTGTGAGTCACAACAGCCACAGAATTTGTCACAAGTGATCACAATGCTGATCTAAAAGTCTCCTGTGGTGGAGAGGAGAATACAAATAGCTAGAACTCCAATGGCAATGTCCTCTTGAGCACTTCACAACAGGAATTTGCCTCAGTAGGAAGTGTGGGGTTGGCCTCAGATACAAGGGAAGTGTAATTTACAAGTCCCTTGTTTGAGTTATACAGTAGTGCCACAGGGCATGGAATGAGATTTCATCAGTTTAATTGATATTGATTTAAGGCAACTTTGATTTGCTCCCTGCTCTCCTTTCAGCTCACAGAACAATCTGATGCTCTTGCATCTTATTGTCCAACATGGCGTGGGGCAGGAACTGCCCACATACAGTGATTAAAATACCCACCACCTTTAGAGATCATCACTTATGGGCCAGGTTAGTGTTCAATCAGTCTCCACAGACTATCGGGCCCAAAGAAAAGCAGAGAGAACTGATACCAGAGAAAGTACAAGGACAGGAATATGATGACAGTAGATAGAAGCAGCCAGAGCAGAGAGGAAGTCAGTGCCAGACAATGAGGACGATGGTGTACTGTTTCTTACTTTTAACTGGTCCCCTGGGAGGTGTCGCAACTGAATCCCTCTCTCTGGCTGTGTCTCCTTCTCTAGCTTCCATTTCTGGTTCCTCTCCATCCAAACATCATCGAAGCTGAAGCACTTATAGAGGGGTTTAGGTCTCTTCCTCCTCTCTGGAATCTCCTTGGCTTTTTCATCTGGAGCAAGGAAGGAAAGCCTCCAGGCTTTGCTCTCAAGGGTGGAGATAGGGTGTGGGGATGGTGGAACCTGGGGGGGCCTCCTTTTGCGGTGGGGAACCCATTTCTCATTTGGCCTCTTTTCAGGCGGTGTTTGACATTGCTGTTTAGACTCCTGTTTTACAAACAGCAGGTGAAAACACAGGGTTTGTTGGCAGGAATTTTGTTTGCTTCAAATCAGTTTGAACAGAAGATGGCAAAGCTCAGTTATGTAGCCCCAGAACTATTCAGAAGAGTTTGCCCAAGACAACTGGCTGACTAAAACCAGCCTGTCTACTCACTCAGCCTTCTCTATAGGCTTAGGGCTACTCCATCCCAAAGCAGCAGCTCTGCTATCCTTTGAGAGCGTAATATACGCTCCCCCTGCACAGGAAAATGCCCTTTTCACCCTTATTCTAGACAGCATATTACAATAACACTACTACTGGAATTTAGGTCACTCTGTATAATATTATTTACAAAGACAGACAGTGTCTCTGAAAATAGAATAATGACCAGTCTTGTCTGTCAGTGCTTTTCCAACTGTACTTCAGTTATACAATGTGAAAAGGCTTCCTAGATGCCTGCAGGTCTGATATATTAAGTCCTGTGTTTTCTGATATGTTCTTTATGCTATCCATTTTATTTGCTTGATGTTGGGCTGAGAGCAAGGAATTGCCCAGCTTTGTCCTTCACTCTCATCTGCTTTTAATGAGCGGCTGCACAATATTACAGTTTTTATAGTGGAAGAATTTGAAACCAAGCATGCCCTGAGGCATCTAACTACCATTTCAGGTAGCATCAGTATTAGAATCAGTATTTAACAACACTGAGGAATGGATGATCTCAGAAGTCTCCTTCCATGACAGGAAAATGTTGTGTCCTGACAACGCTATCTTCTCAGTTTTTCACTGTTTGTCTGAAAAAAACTCAAATACAACAACCCTTAAACCACTGCAGGCACTTCCTATCTACTCTCAGTTAATCAGCAATCCCAGATCAATTCTGTTTGTCAGAGATGTCAGAATCTAGAAATACTTCTTATCTACTAGATAATATGAAAAAGGAAAGTGTATACTGCTGGTGTTCTGTGCTGAACAGCATTACACAGGAGAGGAGTGAGGAGGAGAGCTTGCACAGATTCTAAACATGCAACATATTAGGATAGTTTGGTCTAGATTAGCCATTAGGCAGAAGTTCTTCCCTGTGAGGGTGCTGAGGCGCTGGCACAGGGTGCCAAGAGAAGCTGTGGCTGCCCCATCCCTGGCAGTGTTCAAGGCCAGGTTGGACAGAGGGGCTTGGAGCAACCTGGTCTGGCGGAAGGTGTCCCTGCCCATGGCAGGGGGCTGGAACTGGGTGAGCTTTAATGTCCCTTCCAACTCAAACCATTCTGTGATTCTATAATATCCCCATAGTGGAGGGCACACTGCAAACTGAGCTGAAGGAACTTCACCATTATGCAATAATGTCTTTACTGATGTGAAACAGAAAAGCACTTTTCAAATCTACCATTAAACATAATTTTATGACCTTTTTACTTAGCAACATACACAAATAACACCATCGTTAGTATTTAGATGATACTTATGTTGGAAAGCCTTAACACTACAACTATACCTTGCCCAGCATCTCTGATGCATTTTCAGAGATTCCTGAAGAAACAACTTCACCTCCAAACCCAGGCTGCAGTTCTGCTTCATGACTATAATGTCATGACAATGGAAATAAATCAAAGCCCTATCTGCTTTAATAGATTAGATGTTATGTCCTGAAAGCTGGGACATATACATTAATTTCTAGGCTCCAGCTGGATTTATCCATCTCAGATATAATAATATGCAGCCTCCAGAAGAATCAGGAAAATTAAACTGTTTTCATATGGTTTAGATACCATTTAAATTTTTCATTGTTTTCTTTGAATTATTAAATCTAGCAATCAATTTAAGCAATTACTTATTTGCTCCTAATGGTTATATTACAGGATGTGGTCATGCCTGTTCAAGGCTTTACACATGCCTCATCTCTCCACTCTCTTCTAGATGCTCTTTTGGGTTATCATTTACAGGTGAACAATTTTATTCATACTTTGACCCCTCAGCTGCAGAATAGCTCCAGACACATCATCAGCAACACTGAAAAAGTAGCACAACCAAGCCAGGTCCTGGGATCCCAGCTAACAGATCAGTCTCAGTCACTCTGCTGGTCTGTGCTTAGCCACTGAAAGAGATTCCTAAACTCCCAGACATTTACAACTTGAGAAATCCTCTCTGGGATTAAAAGCCTACTGACAGTGGAAGTCTCTGCTTTTAAAGGCCTCAGCCAAGGAAGAAATCCCTATTGAAGATACTAGTCTTTCTGTGAGATCCAGCCTATCACAAGAAAATTAATGTGTTACCAGGAGTAGAATACAGTACAATGTGAAAATGAGAGCCTGAGTCCCTGTTGGGTTTGGGTTGCTTTTTCCTGTTCGCTGTAGGAAAGGCAGAAAAGGACTCCTAGTGGCAATAAAAGGGCAGTTATGGTGACTGTGAAAGACTTAGGGTGCTTTGAAAGACAGATACTTATTGTCTAAAGATTTTACCTCTTAAAAAGGGACTACTAGCAATGGGTACTGATTTCTATGTTGCTTTTCACTTCAAGAAACTTAGTTGCTATACACCAGTTACATGGCTAGATTTTGCCTTAAGAGAGGTGAAACCCAGCTAAAAGCTGGGGTTGAACACAAGGTGGTATGTGTGTAATCTGTCTGAGGTATATCATGCATTAGTGCTGTTTTGATGACTCCATTCCTTTAGATTTTTGTGGTAAATCCTCCTCTAAAGACTGACTCAATTCATATAGTCTTGAACAGGAACAGAAAGATTAAGTAGCACTACCTATCTTAAGCCAAGACAGTATTTACACCCCCACCTAACCAAAGTGTTGATTAAGCTATTAAAAAGAGTTCCACCAGAATTCCTAAACCATACTAAAGCAAAAGACAACAAAGCAAACCACCACCTGATCATTCCCAGACAACAACTCACCTCATCTCGGAGCATGTCACTAATGGAAGAAGCCGTGTTTAAGCTGATCTGGGATTGACTGCTTATGCCACTGTCATCCCTCTGGTATTCATTGTCCAGCGAATGTACAGAAAGTAAGAGACTACCTCTGGGTTTCAGTGTCTTTGGTCTCTCAGGAGCCTCCAAATTGCTTTCAATTGCAGAGCTGTTCCCAAGAGAGATCATCGAAGTGGCACATATTCTTCCAGGATAGCGGAAGCTTTTGTGTTGAGGTGTGGATCGTGGGCTCTGTGGTTTAGGACTCATGGGCCTACAAGGCATGTCTTTACCATCAGCATTTGAGAGCTGGGGACACGATGGACTTGACTGATTAAATGGCAACTGCAAGTCAGTGGGGCTAAATGGAGATTTCATCCAATATTCTTCTAGAGAAGTATTTAAACTGTTGCTCAGAGCCTCCTGCTGTTCATCACAGTCTGAACTCTGTGAGGACCTCATGCCCATGTCATGGGACTGTATTCGTTTTCTCCATATACCTGCAGGCGAAGAGACATCAACAGGCTCAACAGATGTGTCAAAACAGTTGGTGTCTGCTGAGGAGCCATTAGCTGTTTCTGGTTTAAAATATGTGTGTCCACTGAAACTATCCTGTCGCTCTACAGACACTGATCTCA
Source organism: Lathamus discolor (assembly GCF_037157495.1). Classification (NCBI taxonomy): domain Eukaryota; kingdom Metazoa; phylum Chordata; class Aves; order Psittaciformes; family Psittacidae; genus Lathamus; species Lathamus discolor. Next base: position 59,815,647 of record NC_088886.1, on the reverse strand, counting down.
TTACGTGGCTGCTAGTTGCATTAAGACCCTCCTGTGCTGGTGATAAACTTGCTAAGACAGGCCTTTTTAGTCCATCTGCCTCCTTGTTTTTCAGAAAAGCTTTCCAGGCGCTCTGGCGAAGTTTGGCTTTCTCCTTTTCATTTTTCACTGATACTTTTGAGCTTGAGCTTTGCTCACTATTTTCTTTTTCTGGAGATTTGGACTCAAATAAGCTCGAGAGGGATTTGTGTGCCAAGGCCAACCTTGTCCTGAACTTCTTCCCCTCAGGGGTTTTATTTCTTTTGTATTCATTTTCAGGGAATGATTTTCTAGTCCCAGAGAATTCCACAGGTTCACTTTCATTGCTTTCAGATGAACCTGAAACTTGTCTATCTGCATATTTAACAGCAGCCAGCGTGGGAGAAGATGAATTTGTATCTGCATCTTCCATCAGTATCCGACCAGAACCAGAGGCCTTCCTCAGGCTCATTCTGTTGAATAATCCTGCAGGTCTCTCATAGAATAAATCATCATCGTCAGAGTACTCAGAGGTGTAGCTTTCCTTCCTGTGGAAGACTGAGCCAGATGAACAACTCTTGAAAGACTGTAAACTTTCGGTGTCTTCATCCTCTTTCCCAGCATCCAGGTCTTCCAACTTTGCCTTGCTGCCAAAAAAGCTACTACTTCCCTGATTTTCTGCTGTGGCAGGCTTACTTTTCCTGAAAGATGTCATTTTTGAGAATACTAAAAACCTGGAAGCTTTCCCACTATTCCCATTCTTCGTTGGCTTTTGCACTTTATAGAGACTGCTGTTACTTCCCAGGACATGCACTGGATTCTCATCCATCTCCTCGCTGTTAGTACTGCAGGTACTTATATTATCCAGGCCCAGCATGCAAGTGTTATGGGTCTCCCTTTTCACAGAACAGTTAAAGACATCAGACACATCTATATTCAGTGTACCGTCTTTGCTTGGGCTAGCTGTGTCTTCCGCAGCAGAGCCCTCCTTTTCTTCCATAGGAGAAGGTTCTTCACAAATAACTACTTGTTCCTTTGAACCATTACAGCCTTCACTTCCTTGCCTGGCTATTGCTTGTTCAGAGCTCACGCTGGGCCCTTGAAGATCAACATCAGCACCATCCCCCTGACACGAATTGCTTACACAGCACGCTTCCACTGTTACTGCACCAGCTATACATGAGCCTTCCTCTCTGCCTGGATGAGCTTTTAATTCCTCTTCCTTAGACACCTGGTTTTCTCCTCTTTCAGCCTGTGACTTTCTGAGCTGTTCTACCTCTGATTCAAAACCAGTCTTTATTATATAGGGCTCTTTCTCAGAGATCATAACACCACTTCCACTATGTGAGTTTAAAAGCGCTTCTTCACATCCATCTGCCTGACTTTCTGCACTAAGTGTATCACTGCCCAGTGTTATAGCAACACTCCCAAAGCCCACTTCTGCACTCGTTACCATGGAATTACTACAGGTAAACCCTAAGGATGAAACTGCATCTGTTTCCTCTCTTTTCTCTTGTGAAACTTCTGGGTTTTCTTCAGCTGTATCTGTACCAGGAAGTAGCTCTGCACTACAAGGAATGCTGTAGATGGCCAGAATTTGCTCTTCACAGCTACAGTTTTCACTCAGAACTCTATCTGGCTCATCGTGAGTTTTGCTGACAGTATGAGCAGACATCAAATCCTTGTTCACTACGTTACTCAGTGTTTCGGTTACCACTTCAGGAGGAAGGTTATCATGCAATGTCTTGGACTGTAATCCTTTCTGCTCTACAGATACTATGATTAGCGCAGGCTTTAACTCTGGAAGAGTCATTAAATGCCTTCTCTGGTTTATATAATCTGACCTAGAAGTCATTTCAACATCAAAGACACTGTCTTCATCCTTTTCTTTCTGTGCAGGATGCTCATTTGTTCCTAGCTCAGAGTCCCTCCTTAAGGCATCAGTTTTACAACTTGTATTTTGCTGCATGGACTCCTTGTGTTCTGCTCCAACGTTAATACCACCTGGCTGCAGTGGTGTTTTCCAACCCAAGTCAAGGTTAGAAGAATCCTCTACCAATCGTTCCTCTACCACGATCTCCATACTTGCCAGTTCAGATTCAAAGCCATTCTCCTTCAAACCTTTCCGCTGTATTCTACCAGTGGAGATGTAGTTTACAGAACAATCACAATCTCTGCTTTCCACAACAGCAGGAAAATCTACATGACAAGCTGCTAGGTTCTCAGTGTCATCAATGCCAGATTCAACATCAGTTGCATCAGGGAATCTGTTTGCTTCCAGATCTTTTTCAGGTTTATACTGCTCACTTCTCGTAACTTCTTCAGCATTTATGATCACTGGCTCACAGCCCAGGGCAGATGAAGTCTCTCTTTGTTTTAGATTACACTCACAAGCATCAATCTGTGTAGAAGACAAGCTATCAGTACAAGTACCTACTGCTTCTGGGCTAAGGCCACACGTTTCTGATTTAGAGTGCAAATAATAATCAGCACACCGGAGAGAGCCTTCTCGTTGAAAAAGCTGATGCTCATTTGAGTCTATGTCAGTACTAAGAAAAGCTCTTTTTATGCCATATTTGCCCTCTACTTTTATTGCCTTTTCAGGGCTTACAGTTACCCTTCGTAAGTTTTTCCAAGTGTATTCAAAATCCAGCCCTTGTATTCTGGAACATGACCATCTAAATTTGTCTGTCAGATGAATGCAGCTCTCCACATATTCTGTCTTGCTTGGAGCACTGATATTTTCAGGTACACTATGCCATGTTTTACTTTCTGTAATCTCTGATCTTGTGAGTGGTGGCTGAGATGTTGATTCAAAGCAGCTCTGGTGGAAGAATGAGTCTGATGTCAACATGATGTCTGTACTTCCACGTTTTACCCCTCTACCTGTAGTTCTCTCACTGTCAACTGAGTTCCTCTTCCTGCATCTTATACTGGACATAGAGCCTAGTTCACACTTACAGTCAGATGTCTCAATGTAACTTTTACAGTTAGGTCCATTTGTTTCAAAATGAAGGTTAGGCAAACTAGAGCTTGATGCTGCATCTGACTGGAAGGAAAACTGTTGTACCTCAGGAGAAATCAAACAGCTTTCTGAGTTTGCTTTGAAATAAGCAATGCTTAATACTGCAGGATATCTTGTAACATCTTCTGTAGGTACTGAGCTGGTACAGGAGTGCACTTTACTGCTTTCAAAATCTGCTTTACTTTGCAATACTGTTACAGACTTTCTATTTGACTGTGAAACAATACCGTTTTCACTGACTTGGTTCTCTGTGTTGGAAATATCACTGGCTAATGTTAGCTCTTTATCACCCGGTTCTTCACCTTCTGACTTTATGGACTGTATGCAAAATTCAGTCTTGCTCAGTGCTGCTTTTATTTTGGAGGACACTTCTAACTGCACCTGCTGGGTGAACTCTGGTTGCCTTGAGCTCTTCAGTTCATGAAGGATTGTTTCTGCCTTCTCTTTAGGAAGACTACAGCACAGATTTTTCCTTTCAGTTAAAGGGAAGCTTGAATCCAAGTGAGTTTCCCCAGTTACATCACTGGAAACAGATTCTGTGTCTGATGCACTTTCAAAAGGCTCAGTTTTCACATCTGACAAAGATCCACTCTGATGTGACAGGGTCTCAAAATAATCTTCATCTGTTTCTTGGCTGGATCCTCGTATCTCCAGCTCTATCGTGCTCGGGGTAGAAGAACTCAGATCATCTTCAAACTCTCCTTCACTGATGTAGTTTTCAACTGGGTCTGGGGCCTACAAATAAACAGAAAAGAATAACTTAGCAATGACTTCCCACAGCAGCAGGGTAGCATGAATTATTGTTAGAAAAGGGACTTTGTAACACAATTTATTTAATACTCACTGATGTCTTTGGAAGCTATACTTGAGATTTTACTTATTGATGGTCCTGAGGTCTTTCTGTTTCATACTTTCTGTTTCTTAATGTTTCTTCATTAATTTTTTTCCCCTCATTTTAATAGGTAATTACACAGAGGCCAAAATTTCTTCTGGCCATTATCTTTCATAGCCCAATACCAAGACACACTTCATATTCAAATAAGTCAAACGGAATTCACCCCTTGTCAGTAGATCTAAAAACTCTAATGAACCCACCTTCAAATGTGAAGTGAAGGCTTATGTGATAAAGCTGAGAAGTAACTGCTACTGTGCAAACTACAGATATGTGACATAAAAATATGCAGAACAGTTTTGCACTTGAATAACTGAATACTACCCATACTAAAGCCTGCACCAAAGGTGAAAGAAGTCTTTGATTTCATTTTCCAAAAGGCTTATACCAGGAGCACTACTGATATGAGTCATCAGTGCACATCCAAATCAGAGCAGAGACATCAAAACCACACTGTCAATACGAGGAAATGTCTTTGTTCTAGACAGCTACCCTGGGAGAGTCTCAGTTTTCTTTTCTTCAACCATCAGAAGTCTGGATATATCCCAAGTTTAAAGTATAAAATCACAGCAAGCTTTCCCAAGGTAAAAATAGTACTGCCATCTGTCAGCTTCAGGTACAGCTATTGTCAGAAGTTCTACATATGCACCCAATAAAGATATTTCGCTGATTCCAGCCTCAGTCCATTAATATCTAGAATGAGAAGCTATATAAACAGCAGCCTTTAACCCTAATGCTAGATGCCTTTTTAACCAGGTTTTGCTAACAGTCATCACAAGAATGATCAGCACATTTCAAAATCTGAAAACTGAGATAATAAAAAATGAAAAACATTCCTTAAAGTGTCCAACCCACAAGTGAATGGCAACAATCAAAGCAGAACACAAGCTCCCTCGGCCTGAGTCACGTGTCATCTTCGCCAAGGTGTTTTGTCACGGAGGAAGTGTGAATCCTCATATGGGAAGCCAAATTCCAAATCACACCAAAGGAAACACATCAAAGTTTCTGATTCTAGACTCCAAAAGAGGGTAACTTGGAAAAAGGAAGGTGCTGGGGTTATTTCCAAAAGGGACTCTCAGTAAGAAAACTGGCATTCTCTCTTGACAGAAGAAGGAAAATACAAAATTGACGGGAGGAAGGAGGGGAGGATGTAGTGTTTCAAAGTCAAAAAATCACTTTCACACCATTAAACCTGATCAAGTTGCACTATGATGGCAACACAAGTCACATAATCAGCAGAGCAAAGTATCCTTTACTGTGTGCGATCAGCAATACATGTAACTGAGGTCCTTTAATAATGTCCAATTCCTCTATCACCAGGACAGAAATGACCAGCACTAAAGCAGCACAGATCAGCATTTCACATAATGATGGAGCAGCATAAACTGTGAGCAGTTGGCTCACACAGCAGTGAGTACAGCAGCAGCTGTTCAGCAGTTACAGCCCTGCCTCTTCAACAGTGTTCTGAACACAGATTTACAGATGGCAATAAACTAAGATAAAAACTGTTCAGGCAAGTAGGAACAAAGTAATGAAGATGCCCAACTGTCCCCAAGGATAATTATGAATTAAATTACAGAAAAAAATAGGGCAAAGATCCCTGACAGTCCATCTATCATTCCAAATATAGCTATGTCAGGATATTCGGACTATGACCCCTTCCAAATGCATTATTTGTTTTTAATGGGTATTATACAAAAAATATTCAATTAAGGCAGAAGCAGAGGCCCCACAAATGCCTCCATACCTTGTGGGGAATGAGGAAATGAATTCTAGGTACGAAAGGCAGCAATTAATGTCAACCAGCTATCCTGGACTGGGCCCAAGACTGAACATGTGCTCCCAGTGCTGCTGAGGGTCACAATCAGCCTGGTAGGTCCTACTCTACCAGATGTACCCTGGGATGGAGTTCCCCTGTGGGGGAAGAGGACATAGAAGCTTCAGTTCCTGCTATGTCTATCAAAGCCCTCAGCCTTACAAGCAAGGGAAGCACAAGGATGACCTCTAGTAAGCCTGAAATCCATGAACTCACTCAACTTCCCACAATGACCAGGGAAGAAGTCCTAACAGAGCAAACAACAAGCAGACACTGCCATTTTTATCTTCTTCTGCGGGTCCCTGGCTTCTCAGTGCCTGCAGCTGAGGCCTTTGCTCTGACCACGTACCGTATGTAGTTTAATTTCCTCCCAACCAGTAGTGTGTATATTGTTAGGATTTGTGGGGTTATTTCCCTTTGTGTTTTACTGTTTGGTCTGTTTTGGGTGTTTTTTTTCCCCCGTAAAAATTGAATCTAGAGAACTCAGAGCAGAAGAGGGAAAGTTTACAATGGGCAAGTGCTTTGACACAGCCCTGTCTTCCCAGCACAAACACGTTTGAGAACTGAGTAGATATGTGGCAGTGACCCTCAGCTAGGCTACTGATTAGACAACAGTCTTCATGTCTTTACTTTCCATGAAATTACACTGAGAATTTCCAACGTCAAATTACGAAAGGCAGGGAAGGGTTCTTAAGAAAACCTCAGCACCCATGGACACAGAGTTGTGTGCTCACGCACCTCTTCAATCTCAAAGCAGAAAAGCAGTTGGAAGACAAGAGCCTGGAATAAATATGAAAGAAACTACTTCTGGAGTAAGTCTTTTGCACTTCACAGACAATAGACAAATCAAAGCAAAGCTCCCCCTGCCTGCTTTTCTCATGCATCTCTTTCAGTATCTCTGAAATGTGCCAAGAAAATAGGATGAAATAGAAATTACTGATCTGTCTTGCTATAATTGGATGCAGACATACATAATCATGTCAACTTAATGTCACAAGCGAAATAAAACTTGTGACTTTGATGTGTGAAGACCTCTATCTCCATAACATAAGGTACCTTCCATTCAAGTTGCCCTCTGCCTAAGGACTGACATCTTATATGGGACATCTGCTGCCAAAGGCCCCGGCACTCCTATCTTGTGAAGACGTTTTATTTGGCAAGGAAGTCATGCATAATTTTTTCTCTAGGTAAGATTCTGTATTTCTATAATTTGTGTAAAACCCAAAGGTATGTTCAGTTACAGGGCAGAAACAGCATTTGAAATACCCAGCTTCTCCTTCTGTGCCTTTGATATATCTCTGTTCCAAATGGGACAGCCTTGGAGCAAGGGAAAGAGAAGTCCAGCCTCGAGGTCCTAATAAGCCTTGTCCGACTGGCAAAGGTGGCCTAAGGTAATGGTACTTTCTAGAAACTTGGATGTTTGACAGGTTGGGAATGCCTGGTAAGATCTAAAACCACCAAGTCTTTCCAGAACAGTCAGAAATGGCTCTTCTTGAACTAAATGAAATTATGCTCTTGGATTTAAGGCAAACACAGCACAAAAAGTGTTCCTTTCATGAGAAGTTCTGTCACAGAGTTCAGAAGGGGTTCATGGTAATGATGGAGCACAGCTGCAATCCTGGGGAACCAGTCACACCTCAGCCACCAGAGCTGTAAAGAAAAAGCCCTTCAAACACATTTGTGGAAAAGATACAGACTCAGAATGAACGGTTTCAACCTGCCTACTCTCTCTCATACTTAAAAACATGCAAAGCATGTACAGAAATCCTTAAAGCAAACTGGATGGCAGTCAGAGGTTGCATTATACCTTGTATAAAGGAAAAACCACAGGCCTAGCTCAGGAGAACTGTGTGTGGCTAATGAATGCCCATGCAAAGCTTTCTTTTCTGAAGGAAAAACATAAAATTCTTTGGGAGAGCCCTCTTACATGGCCAGAGTTGTGTCTTTCAGGGTTTGAGTAACACAGAAGCACAGAGATTGCAAAAGACTTCTAAATTAATGGTGACACAACTACTCCTCAAAAAAAGCTCCCATTGGGAAAAGGCTTCAGACAGGAGGCCATAGCGTAGGGTATAGAGCAGTAGCTGTAACCTACCCAGAACCCCTCTTGCACTGATCTACTGGGGCTTGGAAAATGACCCAGCAGAGATTCAGATTAGAAACTACAAAGAAAACATCATTTAAGATAGCCACAGAGTGTCCCCAAGGCCTCACATTATCTTCCTGATCAAATCCAGCTATCGAAGCCCTTTTCTTAATTGCTTTCATCATGAATAATGGAAAGAAGGGAACGAAAAAGGAAAAGGGCACATGGGCAAAGCCTTTATTTTCTGCTACCTCCTTGTAAAAGCAAAACTTGTTACACCTGATGAGCAAGAAGCAGATTTGAAGACATTAACCTCGGACAGAATTTGGTTTCCAAGTCAGCAGAAAAACACTTTTTCTGAATTGTCTGTCATTTCAGTGGATATTACAGGTGCTACAGATGCCTATAGAAGCAAAACAGTACGAGTAACAGCACATGCAGCACTGCCCCTGCATAAGAATTGCTGAGCAAGCAATGCTGTTGTCAGCAGTGGTTCTGAACCTTCAGACTCATTCTGCTCTGTGCACAAGTGGCACTTTGTCAGGCAACAAAGACACTAGAAATGAAGCCCTCTGTGGCTAGTGAGAAAAGTGCTCTATAACCTCTGAATGATGACATTCTACCTGTAAAACACACTCAGGTTTTGACGCAGGACACAAACATTTAAGGAATTTTGTTTCCTTAATTGTACAAGAGGAAACAAAATTCACAGATGGATGAGAAAAGCAGAACTTTCCCAGGAAGTTCTTGCTTCAGTCAGTGCAGATATGTACAGGCATCCAAAAAAGTAACATTGGCAGTAAGTCCTTTAGGACTTTGATGGCAGTTTCATTAATCATCTACACACAGCAACACCACTATTTGCAGGGCACTCCATCCTTAAGCCCTAACACTTTTATATGTAGAATCATTTGTATATACAGTCACTAAAAGAACCTGTCTCCCTTTTACAAAAGGGATGGTTGAGCTTTCCATTGTTCCCAAACAGTGCAATTAGTTTTTGCTAGGAAAGATCACAAAGCCAGTTCTGTTGATTTATGAGAACTTGCACTACACTAACAACTACTGGGACGAGGAAACAGCATGCAGACATCCTATGCATAAGTGTCTTGCTCTGGTTGTATGTAGTGCCTTCACTGGAAAGCCTAGGAATGGTTAAGCAATTCCAAAATCAGCAAGACATAAGCAATTGCAGAAGGCTCTGGCAGCTACCATCACTTAAGATGGCAGTGTCAGATGAAGGCAAGAGGGACAAAGGGTTGGAACCAATGGAAAAAACAATGCACAGAATGAGTGAAATATCTAAAATCATAAGGGCATCATAACTGCCAAAACCTCAGTCTGTTTCCCCCTCCTGCCAGCTTGAGTGACCATGTTCTGTTTCTGTTCAGTGAGTGCTTTGACATTGTGCTCAATAACCTGGCCACAGGGGTAAATCTGGGCCTCCACCATGATGCTGTCTCATAACACTTGGTAAGTACAGGACTGCATTAGCAGAAAAATGCCACAAGCAGGGGGCCTTCTGCACTCCACAGTGCTTCTCTGATTCCTTTCAACAAGCCAATTCCAATAGGAAAACACTTTTATAGCCCAGAGCCAAAGCCATTATCTCCCTCCTTTGACATTATCTCCCTCCTTTGACCACATACAGCTTAGCAGATACGTTAGCCAAGATAAAACGTGTTGGCCAAGGTGTAGTAGTTTCTCATAACAATATGTCATCTGGGTGCCATCTAGAGGCTGCTATGGGGTGCCTGGTCAGACCTAGCTTGCACAGAGAAATACATACTCCCTTTAATAAATACAAACTGTATTCTGGTGTCTTGCTGTGCTGCAGTCAAGAGCCACACCAGCAAAATCCTCAGTACTGCTTTAGCTCCAGCCAGATAAGACTGGCCAGCATATGAGAGGTGAGGCAATGAAGCAGCTTGAAGATTTATTGTGTTAAGTAGAAGATATATATGCAAGCTGTCATTTCTACAATACAACTGCACAAACTTGGAAAGTTCATGGCTCCCTGTATCTTGCATTTGTGGTTTATTTCTTGCATTTTACAAACTGCAGTTTCCACCAGGAACACACTTGTTTTCAGTGCAGCAATATCAGACACAACCATTACAAAAATATTTGCATATTTAGTCTCACAAGTGCATTAAAGACTGACAGCTTATTTGTACCAAAAGCAATCCTACATTTTAGCCAAATTACTAACTAGGTAGGTTCATTCTTGAAATGTAAAGCTTAAACTATATAAATTATTAATATTGTTACTGTTGTGAAATATAAAAAGTTAATTTTTTTGTAAACACAACAATATAATACGTCAAATAAAATTCGGAATGTGAACAGCTCAAATTTGGCCTCCAGTAACCTCCCTGCATCTGCATTCCCTGCATTGAAATGCTCCCTCTGCTGGCAAGTTTAAAAGGGACTATATTGCTTCCTTGGACTTCTGCCTTCAACACATAGAAAGCATATATTGCTAGATTTCTGATTAACTTTTCGTGAAAACAGGGATACATTTTGCTTGCCCTATAATGCCAAGTCAATAGCCTTCCTCTCTCCCTCCCTCCCACTCTCCCTCTATCTTTTTTAACACAGAAAAGCTCAGGACTGCCCCAGAAGAAAAAAAAAAAAAACCCTAAAGTTCCCAAAGTTACTGTGTTCAGGTAGAAAACAGAGTGTAAACATATGAGCAGGAAACATCACTGCTCCTGTGAAACCAGGGACTAAGCTTTCGCTTCAGTCGTGGAGGCAACTGTACATCTGCCTCTGTCTAACTTTCGCCATTAATTTCTCTCCAAGGCAGATACACTTACATGAGGTTGAGAGCACTTTAGCACAGATGTATTTGCCTTTTCTGCAACTCAATTCTTTCCTTTAGAAGCCATTCTGTTTTCTTGAGTGCTACTCAGAAATTATAGAAAGAATGCTGAACCGGAGGAGTAGAAAGACAACAAAAACTTTACAGACAAGGGAAATGTCTCTGAAGAAGAAAGCTATTGGAAAAAAGACTCCATTAAAAACAAAGAGTGGTCCAAGAAATCCTATGTGTATGTGTGCGCACATAGCCACAAGATACCTACTGATGTTACCTCAGTGATCAGCACTTCAGTGTTAAAGTATGGGTCTGAAGAGAAGCTGGAAGTGCAAAGTCGTTAGATATATGGCTTGTTTGGTTTACAATCTAATCATTCAGCCCATTTTTAGAGCCATAAGCTTTCTTTGTTTAACCAAGAAAATCAGTATGCAGACAGTTATAAATCAGACTGTTAATTAAAAGAGCATTTTGAAGGAAAGGATGAAGCCTGGGAGACACAAGGCAGTAACTGATACAGAATCCTGCTTTTCTTGACCTCCTCCCACCATTGCTGGAAGCATCATCACATATTGCCCAATACACTCAGCCACTGCATCTTCCTCTTGATTATGCTGTCTGCTTTTGAACTAATATTTCTGCAGTCATGGTACTCCTTTTTATCAGCTCTTTTGCAATATTATTACACCAAACACCCTTCCTCTGGCACATCATATTGCTGAGTTCCTAGATGCTACAAAACCCATGACCTAATTGTGCTAAGTGCTGGATAAACATGGTGAGAGTGTCTGCCCCATAGTGTTTATAGTCTAATTATGTATGATAAAGGGAGGGAAACAGGGAGAGGGAGGACGAACTATCTTCATTTTACATATTTAAATAACTTGCTCAAGTCATACCAGAGCATCAGCAGCAAAGCCAGGAATTCACCCACCTCAGCCCTTGCTCGTTACCTTTATCTTTTCATCTCTCTGTTGAAGCTAATGCCTTTCTGAGGGTTCAGGTCTCATCACACAGACTACTATGCAAAGGAGAAAACTTCAAGGGCAATGAGGAAAGAGACGTGACTAAAAGGCCTGTATATGTATCAGCTGGGGCCTGGCAGGGGTAGCAGAACAGAAATGCACCTAACATTTGTAGATTCCTTCTTACTGCCTTTTAGGGAGGAATGCACTCTAGAAGAAGGCAGAAGTGAGATGGGCTCTGTGGGACACTCAGTTAACCATGAACCCCTATCATGTGATATGAATAACAATAAATAATATGAATAAATCATTATTCTTTAATATGTCCCAGTCTGACTTGTCATTACTAACTGAGGTTCTTGGTAGCTTTAACTAAGAGCTTTGCAAACAAAGTCAGTCTGGCCTTCAATAGTCAGAATAGGTTTTTTTCCTCCTTTTCTTGTCATTGCCCTTCATCTCCAGGTTAACTCCTGCTCTTTATCACTCCATATGCATAAAATACATTAGGACTTCCTCTCCCCAACTGCTCCTAGTGACCTCCAGTAGCTGCTTCTCACACAGTTGCCCTGAAGGTAATAAGCTGGCCTCTGGACTATTGCTAATGTTACACAGAAAGTTGGTTGACAGGCTTTGTAGCCAAAGGCAGTTCTTACAAGCAGACTGCATCAGACCTGGAGTCAGCAGTAAAATGAGGAACATGGGAAGGATGAGTCTCAGACATAGAACAAAGACAAAGTCTTGCTCATGGGTTCAGGAAGTGAACTGAATCCAGCAAGTTTGCATCCTTATAACATCCTTATAACATCCTTATAACTTAATGAGATTCCAGTGCCAGCAACCTGCTCAGTCTCTTCCTTCTTTTCACAGTGGTTGAAAAACCTCCTCAGCGAGCTTTTAAGAGTAGAAATAACATGCCAATTTGTATAAAATAACTTTCAAGAAAAACTTAACTAGCAACACTGTTATAGAGCATGGAGTCAGCTGCAGGAAGTAGTGCCATTTGCAAACACCTTTTTTGCAAACTCTTTCCACATGACCAAAAGTAGAAGGCCTATTTACAGGTATTTTAACACCACCAATATAGGCACAAGAACTGCATCAGTGCTAGGCCTGATCTGCAGCTGAAACACGTGATCAGAGTGCACTGCTCCTATTCAAGCTCAAACCCTTTCTGCATCCACATGGCTCACTGCAAGGAAGAACAAGCCTTTCTTGTTGAGTGGCTGTCAGGGGTTCAGATCTGGACCGAAGGTGAAGTGCACTGCACACTATTACATGTGGGCGCAAGGCTATTCGGCTTCTGGGGCTTAGGAAGTGACTCCAGTGCCTTTTTTGATGTAGCTACCTAGTATCCAGCTTAACTTCTCCTTTGACCCTAGATAGCTGATTTCATCTTTATTCCTCCTCTGTAAAACAATGGCAACACCTGCTGACCTCAGAGTTGCACTGTAAATACAAGATTAAATGACTAGGCACAGGGGAATGAAACCTCCTGACTCATGAGATGAATTGCAGTCACATAAGCCCTGCCTTGTATTTCAAGATCCACAAGGGTTGTATGAATCTGTGACCAAAATGCCCCCTTCTCTCTCTGAGATCCTGCTCATTTCCAGGAACTTTTTATCACAGTGATGACTTCATTTGAGGTCACTTGATTGGATTTAGATTAGATTTACTAACTCGCTACATGGGTGAGTTACTATAATTACCAACTGTGCTTTTGCCACAAGACTCCTGCCTCATTCATGTAGATGGTTTCCAGGGATTTTCTGACACTCCCAGAATACATGTCTAAAACAATAGATACAGCATTTACAGTGGCATGGGGAACCTAAGCTTGGCACAGGTAAGGCCTCAGCAGGAACCTTCAAGAAAGCTTGGTGTGTATCCTGCATCGGGATGCATGGAGCAAGCGGCAATAGTCAAAAGAATCATAGAATCAGAAACTGGCTTGGGTTGGAAGGGACCTTAAAGCTCATCCAGTTCCAGCCCCCTGCCACAGGCAGGGACACCTTCCACTAGAGCAGGTTGCCCCAAGCCCCTGTGTCCAACCTGGCCTTGAATACTGCCAGGGATGGGGCAGCCACAGCTTCTCTGGGGACCCTGCGCCAGTGCCTCAGCACCCTCACACGGAAGAACTTCTTCCTAATGTCTGACCTCAATTTCCGTTCTTGTCAGTGTAAAACCATTCCCTTTTGTCCTAACAAGAAGAAAAAGAATGATCTAGGATGAAAAAGCTATGGAAAAATATTGAAAGTACAGTGTGCAGTCCAGAAAGAGAACACAATGTAAAAAGAATCTTTAACTACTGACTTAACGAAGTAGTAATCTTCTCTCCAAATGTAGGACAGATAAAACAAGACTTAAAGGAAACAGGTAAGACTGAAACAGAGAAAATAAAAAAAACACCAACAGTATGGATAATGAAAAACTGGACAGATTGCCTAGGGGATAGCATGGAGTTACCACCGCTTTCTGACTTTAAGTATAGATTAGATACACATCTGAGAGGCATGACATAGGTAGAGCTGACCTCAGTAGAAGGGCAGATGAGAAGACCTTTTTGGGATCCTTGTAGCCCTCTAATTCGGTAATTATTAACTTACAGATGGTCATTCAGCTGTTTTACTGTGATAGGTAGGCCCAGGGGGATACACCACTATAAAAGAGGTGACACAGAGAGCAGTCATAAGCAAAGTACTCTTGTAGTAATCCAGTTCTACAAGCAACCTACATTGCTCTCTGCAACTACAGGCAACCACATATTAGGTGCAGAGCTCAGAAAGGGCTCAAGAATATTCCCTGAAGAGATGAGGAGTCTAGAAAGCATGACATTCAAGAAAAGCCTCAAAGAACCAGACCCACACCTTAGCCTAGAAAAGACCTCACACTGCAAAACAGCACATACCACTCAGTCCTTCTAACTGCAGCTTTATATTTCAAGGCTCAAAACTGCACTGTGACAGACAGCCATTCAAGACTCAAAACTGCACTATGACAGACAGTCAAAAGGACAGAAGTTGTCCATATCTTAGGCCCTTTGGCACCTAACTAGGATCACAAATTATATCCATTTAGTTTTTCAGGTGGAGGAACTGCTTCTTGGTCTGTCATACCTTTTTAATACCAAGGGAGATTCTAGGATTGCAGCTGAAGTGTTCATTTTGGACTCCCTAAACTTCAGCAACAAAGCATGTCACTGATTAGTTCAGTGAGAAGGACCTGGCTTTCTGTATTGTAAGGTTAGGGCTGTAGGATGTGAGAGAAGCTGTAATAAATTATCACACACAGTTTCTCCAACTTGGCAATGTGCAGAAAGGAGGAAAAGATCTTGCAGAAGAAAATCCAGGGCAGCAGGATTGTGAGCAGGAAGCAGGAGTAGAGGGGTTTATATCAAGTCATTCATTCCTCAACTGCTCCCAGCCTCCCAAACTGCCTTGCATATCTACCTAGGTAGTAGCAAATTACCCCGTGCGGTAGGAAGTCAGAGGTGAGAAAGATACAGTCGCTCCATACCACAATTCCTCACCTAGCCACTTGAATACACAGAAAAATTTGGAAGCTTATCAATACAAACAAAGATGTGCATTTTACGCCAAACTCCAGTTTTCAGCACTGCAGTCAGGACTACAGTACCTATAGCCTAGTGATTTTGTTTGGCACAGCACTGGCCTTAGAACCATTACCAGGTCAACAAAATCCTTGCAAAAGCTGTATCTCATTTGATGCCATCAGTTCAAGAAAAATGCATAGAGACCTGTGTGAACATCCAAAAAGCTGTAAAACTTTAGTTAACAAAACAGACCTCAACTTTGCTCATAACCACAAAGATCAAGTGACATTTAAAAGGAAGCAAAAAGATGCAAATCATGCATTTTTAGGTCTTTGAAGATCCTGCTATCACTGCTCCAGATCAGAGCACAGTTCATGTTCTCTTCAGTCAGCCTTTTCTCTTGTTCCAATGCTGAATACACAAAGAATGCCAGATATTTTTAACTTCAGTAATTTTTTTCATTACCTGACAGAAATAGCACTAATAAGAGGCATTAGAGGTACAATATTCAATTGCTCAGGACAGCCTAAACATTTAATTACATTATGGTAGTTAATCACACGTAATTGCCTTAGGGAAGACAGGGCAGCTGTGAGAGGATGCAGCTTGCTTGTTCAGCACATGGCACAGAATTCAGCGAGGACAAAGCAAGCGGCACAGGGAGAAACCTCTTAAAACCACTGAAAAACACCATTTCCTCTAGCCTTTTGGAGAGAGACTACTTCAGCTTGCCTCTGTGCAGCTCAATGATAATTACCTTGTTTGAAGAGTCCATTGCCATACACACTCTGCTTTGGGTTCTCTTATTTTACTACCACTTCTGCTACCAATTGTCCTTTTCTTGGATCTGGCTCCATCAAGTTTCCTTATCACTGTATCCATTCTTCCCAACCCTGTTATTACCTTACACAAATGGCTAGTTCCACTGATCTGACAGAGAGAATCAAGTAGAGTGATTATCAGAATCAAAAATGTTGTTAAAATCATATGTCCTTTTATGAAAAAGAAATAAAACCAACCAACCAAGACACACATACAAAGAAAAAGGAAAAGGAAAAGCAAAAGCGAAAAGGAAAAGCAAAACAAAAAGGAAAAGAAAGGAACTGATCCTCCTGTCCTGCCTCCTGCCACTAGAGAGAAGTAGGAAGCCTAGACTAAAATAGAGCAGAATACTGTGAACTGAGATATGTTACAGCACAACTTCTATGACTCAGTCTTATTCCACAGGTACATCAAATATGGACTTATATCTATGATGCCTATTGGCCTGTCCCCTCCTTATATATTATTTAGTATTATCTGTATTTATTTACAGATATCTATATCGATCTGATGCTTTATCACACGACCATTATATTCCAAAGCACAATAGATAAGGAGCAATGGAGGTTTCCACAAATCTTAGCTCTTACAGAAATGAATTCTGTTCCTATGTATTATAAAGGGATAAGATTTTCTTCAGGCATTAAACAGCCTCCTTTTGTACCAAGTTCAAAACTCCATTGCTAGCAGTATTTCTCTGCCAGCTCTTTTAAGCAGAAGCCTCCAGCCAGCACATCAATATACAAGAACCAGTGCAGGCACCACTTCTGCTATTGCTCCTCACCAAAAGCTCCACACAAGATTTAAGTCTTGCAAAAGACAAAAGCAAAAGTCATTACATGTAACACCAGGCAGCCAAAACCTTCATTCCAGAGAGGAAAGGGTTTTATTTAAGTGTTCGAGTAGTGATGGATAACTGCATGATAACCTGCAGGACTGCAACTTAGTCTAGAGTTAGGATTCTGTATAACAACAGACCCACAGTTTCAACAGTCTGGTCCCAGATGCCCTTGTTCAGTTTTCTGTCGCCCTTTTCTAGTCACTTTGCAATCAACAGCCTACCTGGACGTTCCTGACCCTCCTGTGTTTTGTATGTGAAGTGGCAGGATATTTCAGGTCCCACACCAAGTGCTGTCTCCCCATAACCGGTGCAGTTGACGCTGGGCTGTGACAAGATGGGATGAACTGATTTTGCTTCTCTTGGTCATATTTTGTTGTGAGAGCAGGGGCTATTTTCTTTCTCCAGCAGTAGCAATGATTACAGCAATTGTCATTTCTTATCTTCCAGGTATTACTAGTGCCACTCCAGTTCTCCCACTGCTTTGTCAAAGCTGAAATAAAGGTGGGACAAGGTTTATGCAGCACCCTCTCCATCTGCGATCCCAGCTCCACTGCCTGGGCCAGAGTTAAGGTACCAAGTTCCATCAAGAGCTTCTCCCGAATTCGCCGGTCTGCTGCTTTGCCAATTAGCTGGTCCAGGATCAGCTCCTCCTGCCAACAGCCAAAAGCACAGACTGATGCCAATTCTTGCAGTGCCAAAGCAAAGGTGGTAAAATTTTCCCCTGGCAGTTGTGCCCGCTGCCTGAACTGGAATCTCTGCAACACCAAGCTCTGCCTGGGCCCTGAAAACTTCTTCATTGTTTCTTCAAAGGAACCAGCTGAAACCAGGCTTGTAAAAATCCTCTGATCTTTCACATCCAAAGACTGGAGAAGAGTCCTCAGGGAGTCATATAGGTTTCACTCATGTATCAGCCAAATCTCACGATCAGCCACTGATTGCAGGGGCCTGAGAGATTTCACAGTTCCAGCAATACATAGGACATAAACCAGTATGAAAATGCAACCAGAACTCCCCAGTCTTCACTGCCACCACTGTGTAGGTCCACAGGTATTCCCAGTACCTCTGAACAAGAGCACAGAGGCACATCACAGACACTTTGCCTCTTGTCACAGGAAACAATTTCTTGACACCCAAAAGACTCCTGCCTTCCAGCCCAGGTTGTCTGGCTGGGCAGGAAATACAGTGCTCCTCCCATGCAGGCAGTGAGGTTGAGGGCTTTATGGGAGGAGAAAATGGAATGGGAAGGAAAGGAGAAGATGAAATGGGAAGACTCTCTCCCCTGCTAAGATGTTTTTGTTGCATGCCCTAACACCCTAAACTAAGGCTTGTTGAGTGTTTAATAGGAATCAAATGTAAAATCCAGGTTTAGTGGTTTTACAATAATTAACAGCACATTCTTCACCACCAGAACAATCCCCACATGCCACAGAGGCATATGAAGAAAAGTGCAATGAGAAGGCACTGGACATCAAGGCTGACCTACGTTTGCCTTCATGTGGGCTGACATACGTAGACTGTCAGCTTTTTCTTCAATGTCTAACAAACACACCTAAGAATGGCATCCTCCTGTGCCAGAGCCTAGTGGTCTATTCAAAAGTGGCACCATTTCAGTAGCAGTTTACAGAGACCAATCCCACAGGCATATAAGAACAGCTGAACTGTAGAAAGATCATTGTATGGGCAATTTTTCTTCTCAGGGCTGGAGTCTGTAGCTGTCTCCATTCTATAGCTTTTTTAGTGATCCCATAGGTACAACTGGAAACACAGCACCTCAAAAGAGTGTGCTGTAGAGAAGATAATGAGAAAGAATCATAGAGTCACAGAATGGTTTCGGTTGGAACCCAAACTATTGCATGCACATGCCATCTGGCGTGTGCCTGATATGACTACAAATAATGGGATATACTGGGGATGTCCCGAAAGACCATTCTCTACACACACAGTGTGCTGTACTCCTTAACCATGTGACCCTTCAAGAGACCATGCCAGGAATGAGTCATTTGACAGCAACATTAATTTGGCCATCTCCATGCACTCTCTTTCCTCACAGCTTGGACCTAGAGAAGCTGCTGTTCCAGTGGGAGTTTGCTCCCAGCCATTCACTTTCCCAGGAGTCACCAGCCCATCACCTGCCAAAGGAGTACCAGAAAACCTGCTCAGAAATAGAATGGCCATGTCCTGTTGGGACAACTGGGAGTGGACAGGTTAACTGACCTGTCATGCCAGACACACCCTCCAACTGTACTCAGACACCCCTCATTTAAACAGCCAATGCTTTGGTTTGTTTCTTGACTTATAATTATGAAACATTTCCAAGTTAGAGCATTTATGTGGATTAGCTATAAGGGGTTCATATTTTCTCATGAAGCCACCCAATATGCCTAGTAGAACATTTCATTACTACTTGGCTATTAGGAAGTTTGCTCCTTTTCAAGCTGTTATTTATAATCCTGAAAGTTCTGTATTCAAAGTCTGCAGGAATGTCAGAGTATTTGCCAAGGAAAAGCAGAGCACCCCACTGCTATCTAATTGAAAACATATGTACACATGTGCCCAAAGAGTGAATGCCCTCTTTATTTACAGAGGAGGAGACAGGGAAAGAAGATGCATTCAGCCAAACTATAGAGAGCTCCTTCAGAAAACCATCCTTCTAAAAGTTATGTCTATAAGGCAGACAAGATACTTCCATGAGGCATAGTCACCAATTGTGCATGTTGTGCCCCATGCCATACAGCAGATATGTGGTGGCAGAAAGGAAACCCCTGGGTGTACCTGACGTTCACTTGTGCGGGCATGATGCCACTATGCAGGAAACTCTTAATCCTATAGATACAAGTGATAGTACAGCCCACAAATAACACAGGCATATCACTGCCAAGAACACTTCAGTGTTAGGAGCAACACTGAGTCAAGAGAAGTGGCATGAGCATTCAGGACACTTATCTAGGCTCTACTCATTAGCAGTACAACACAAAGTATAAAGAGGTGGCTACGCCCTAAGCTTCCATTCACTCTGACTTCACTGTAAGGACATGACTAAACCACATCATGCCCCATCATGATAAGAACCCTGGTGGGATAGAAATATGCAAAAAACCTTTGGGCTAGATAAAAAATTATGCACGAATACCATTCTGCAACTTCTTGTCTATTAACCATGATACCACAAGATAAACCTGAGCAGGCAGATCAGATGTTCCTGCTTTCCATCAACTCCAAACTTGTTAATATAAACAACCTATTCTATTGCAAAGAAAAAAGCAAATAAAACAATCAACAAGCCAAACCCCACAGCTTGAAAGGCAAACATGATGTTTTCATCAAGTCCTTCTTTTCTGTAACTATTAGTTTGCTCTGCATTGGTGTGCCTGAACATGAGTTTTCAACATGAATTGCAGCTGCCTTGCATAAGAGGCATTTTCTCTGTCATCGCCCACCCACTCCTCAGAGATTGCTGGTGTTACTGTTCAGAGGTGACTGCACGCTTGCTCATGTACCGGGAGACATCACGCTTGAGCTAGAAATACCAGAAACACACAAAACCGCATTACTTCTAATACTTGCTGTCACTGATTAAAGCCAAGAACACTGATGTTTCTTTGCCCTCCCAGTAAGAAAGCCGCAGGGATTTTATATGTTTGTGATAGAAAATTGAAAAACAAAATCTTTTCTTTAAAAGATTTTAAATTCCATGGTGTCCGACCATATTAAACAAGACTAGTGAGTATAACATGATCAGGAAAGGTCACATTATATAGATTGTCTCTGGATGCCTTATTGGCTTTAAACCACATACTAGCCTGTACACCTACAGAACTTTGTGGACATGGAAATTTTCACATGATATATTTATTACTGCACATTTCACTAATAAATCTACTTTTCTTTATAAATTCATGTCATCTCTCCTCTTTCATCATCCTATTTATTCCACCTGCCTTCCCCATTTCATCACATTCATTTTGGGAAGTAGATCAGGATCATGTTCTCCTACTAGTTTTTGTTCCAAGGCACAGTGCATTTGCAAGATCACTGCCTTTGGGATCCATTCCCAACCAACACTGCTAATGTTATGTATTCCTGCTCAGGCATTGTAAAGATCATCACTGTAAACAGTGTCAGGATTCCATATGACTTGTAATACCAACAGAGGCTTCCCGGTCAAGAAGGCTCCAACAGTAATAATTAAGAGCCATGTCTGCCATGAGGCCAAATTCCCCTTCTGTTGGACATTAGCTGAAAGAATCACCACCCCGCAGTTCATTGTGGCTTCAGCAATGTTCGAGATGGCAGAGAGCTTGGCAGCCTGTTGTATCAGGTTATACCAGGATCCACAATCAGACAAACTTTTTCTATCAGAGCAACTTTTGGGTCAGTTGTACTTTGTGACTACCAAACAAAAAGCTCTGTACAACCAAAAGTTTGTTTCTGTATCTGATTACTTTCAAAGCTTGACAAACATCTCCACTCTATTCTGGGATTCAGAGAAATGCATGAGGCTTCTCTCAGATGCCATGCCCAAATTATTACAAACATTCCCTTAAACATCAAGAAAATATTCTTCCCTGTGAGGGTGCTGAGGTGCTGGTGCAGGTTGCCCAGAGGAGCTGCGGCTGCCCCATCCCTGGCAGTGTTCAAGACCAGGTTGGACAAGGCTCGGAGCAACCTGGTCTGGTGGAATGTGTCCCTGCCCACTGCAGGGGCTTGGAAATTGATGAGCTTTAAGGTCCCTTCCAACCAAAACCATTCCATGATTTCCTTGTTCCAGATTTAAACCTTCAGAAACAGAGCTGTGAGTTTTCAGAGATGCTCATTTCAAGGTACTCAGCAAGCAGATCTGTCCTTGCAAAGTAGTTAATTCTCTAAGAAGTTCTGCAATCTCAATGGTGAAAGAATTATACAGTATCTACAGACTAATACCAAGGTTTTCCTCACTGTAAATAGTAAACTGCCTCCCCAAAATATCTCAGAGGTAATTCCTCTGCTCATGGCATAGACTAAATTTTCAGCGTCTGCTTTTCCCATTCACTGTTTGGCTGAACTCAACAGCCAAGGAGTGAAGTACTTGCTGTATTTTGACAATGCAGCATTTACCCAGTCCCTCCAGGTTTAATCAGGCGCAGAGGCATCTGGGTTACCTGAGCCAGCCATGAAAGATCAACCTGCAAGTTTCCTTAGGAGAGACAGACACCCAAGTTGCTGCGAACTGTGAAACAGTTGATATTAGAACATACACCAGAAAATAACAATGACTTATAGCAGGGAAAATTCAGATCAGCCAGACAAAATAGACAGTTTCCTATGCCCAGTGTCACTGAAGGGGATTTAGGACTTCTCAGCAAACTCACACAAAGGTATTTTTCTTGGAAACACTGTGTATTTTCTGTCATCTCTCAGGTACAGTGGTTTCTCTACTAGTTTCTTTCCCAGTCCCTGCTATGCCACAGACTTTTACTCACTGTCTTCCCATTCTCCATCCTTCCCATCAGCTGCACACATGCAGTTAATTTCCTACACTCTTCACTCCAGCTGTCTACCTAACCCAAAATGTAGCTCCTCTCATGCCCTCAGCTAGAGCCTTTTCACAGAAGACAGGATGACATACAACACACTGCAAACAAACCAGCTGTTGGAGAGCCCTTTTCAGTAAGCTAAGCAGAAAGTTGTTTCAACCCTCAGTTAACATGCTAACACCACTTTGGCTGAATCTAGCCAGACACAGGCACCAGAAAACATGAAGTGAATATCTCATAACACAGCCTTATGACATCCAACCTTTCCATTACATGCAAGGAAGTAAGGCACATGGGCCAGCAATCAGTCTGAGATAGGAACATGACTGCCAGATACCCTGCTGAGCTTAACAATGCACTTCTTAATCCAGAACTTAAATATATTAGGAAACAACTGCTCCGCTTTCCTAGATTTTGCCTTTTAGCATGGAAGGATCTGCAAGCTTAGAAGAAATACTTACCTGAAAGATCTCCAAAACAGGACCCTCGATTTCACATGATAAAAATGTGTCCAGGCATAGATAGAACACACAGGAGCAGGGAGGCTGCCTCTGCCACTGCACTATCTCTACTGCAGCTGAAATGCCTATTTCCCTGAAGAAACAACACTGAGATTCTTGAAGAAAGGAGGGAATGTCTGGATTAAACCAAAAAGGAAGACATCTGGGGCCCTATGGAGCAGGAAATGAGTATCTGTAAGTATTCAGTAAATAAAAGGAACCAGGTGCTTCAAGAATTTTTTCACAGGTTTCCCCCAGTGAGAGTTGTCCAGCTTGGCCTAAACTTTTCCTTTCAGAGTGGTGTACAGAAAGTGAGATACCACAAAGAAGCTTGTTTTGCCCTCTCAGCACATTCACCATGCATTCAAGTGAAGGAAGATGTTGCTAATACCCTGCAGCACTGAAACAGGTCCTATAGGATCAACTGAAATTGACTTTTTCTAATCACATACCTTGCTGAGCATCAACATTAGGACGGGGCGGGGGAAACTGCATGTGGCATTTTCTACAGCACAGGCAAACATACTATTAAAGCTTCCACTGCAGAATCATGTGTCAATATCAATGCATAAAACAAAAATAATGAGATTAAAAATGAATTTAGGTTTGCATAAAATTAACAAGAGCAGACTTGCAGAAGGTTGGCACTGTACCTGACTCTCAGTAACTGGGATCTGCAAACAAACCTGTCGAGCTCATAGAGACTGACTCTCTAGTTTACATTTCACAAATCCTTTTTACTGGGGACTACAGCTCTCTAGGGGCAATGCTCAACTCCTACTGAGATACTGGCAGGAACTAAAGTGATATATGTATACACACAGTGTATTAAAACCACAAATTGTGCATCTTAGCAAAGCTATGAACCCCAGGGCTACAAGACAGACAGGATGTTTGTGATACTCACTAGAGATGCAGTAACACTAAGAAAAACATGCCACTACATGTGATGCATTTCTGCAGTACCACAAAGCTTTCCATACAGGATGTCAAAGCATTTAAAATGAATGACCTAAACCTCCTGGAAACAATGATGCCCACATGGACATGCAAAGAGAATGGACATGGACAGCCAAAAGGAGGTCGGTTCTGTTGGTTATCTTCCAGAAACTCCTGCATTACTATACATCTAGGAGCTGCTACATGATCATATCAGTTCAACTGCCTGAACTGAAAATCTGTATCAATTGTTTTACAATTGCATGGATTCCACTAGTTTCAAGACTGTAAATATATGGGGCTGGCTCCCAGGAGTTTCATATTGCTATGAAGACCAGTATATGTTAAATGTTTTTTATACTTAATGAAGTTACTCAAAATGTTACCACTGTATCAAAGGTGGCAGGAACAACCCTTCACATGGAATCTGCCTTTCTCTTGCCCCTTAATAAAAGTAAGCAACTAATGGATCAGGCCCAGGGAGTATAAGAGATCATGCCAGTAAATGCTGCTGAGGAAGAGTTGTATTAATCCAATTCCTACCTCCCTCTGTAGATAAAGAAGATTA
Source organism: Lathamus discolor (assembly GCF_037157495.1). Taxonomy (NCBI): domain Eukaryota; kingdom Metazoa; phylum Chordata; class Aves; order Psittaciformes; family Psittacidae; genus Lathamus; species Lathamus discolor. The sequence goes on along the minus strand of NC_088886.1, from coordinate 59,791,312 downwards.
TTGCTCCAGTTCTTCTTCAGTGGCTGCTGGACCCAGTGTGCCAAGTGATCATCAAACACCTCAGAGACAGAGACAGTATGGCAAGCTTGATGCAAATGACTGCCCTAGCAGAACAGTATTCTTGTCACCAGCTGTGTTTCACTGAGCTATCACAATAAACATGCTGCTCACTAAAAAGGCTCTCTGATGAGGCAGGCAGATTGTGGCTCCAACAGTCTTACCTAGAAGCTTTCAGAAAATCCTGTTCATTACTCATCAGGCACTGCAGTTTCTGAAGGGAGTACTTCTTACAAAAAGCGTGAATCAGAAGGACAGCTGAAAGACCTCCTGGGTTGGGAGAAGCCCCCTCATTTTGCTTTGTTAAAATGAAAAAGAATAAAGAGGTAATTGCTTTGGGATTCATTTTGCCAGTGAACCTTGCGCAATTTTATGGAGATGTCCAATTGGAAAATACATAGTACCAAGAATAGGATCACTTCAGGTAAGGCATACATTCAGATTTGTTACCACAGTACAATGTGCACCAAGTTTGCAGCACTGAACTAGCTACAAGTGAAGCCTTGCACTCCTAAATGAGATGCACATTTTCCCATGTCCTAATTGCTACTTTTACCCCTGCCCTCTTTTGTTGTCATTAGTCACCGGAATACATGGCTTCTTTCCAAAGCAGAATGCTCTGTCTGCTTCACTGCTCAACTCTCTGCACCAGGTTCAGATAAACACTGTTCTGATTTAGCCTCTCCTCTGGGACCTCAGACAATTTAAAGAACTTAAGTTCAGTTGGACTTGGCCAGATTTCCAGCGTTACCTTGGCTTGCTACATGTTATGCCATAATGTTCCTATCTGTAACACAAGCACAGGATGAGTGTGAATCCACTGGTATTCATTGTCATTTGACGTAACTGGATGAAAGAGATAGAATAGCTTTCTTTCAAAAGACCCAACTATTGCTGGATGTGCTCCCAGGATTTCCTGGATAACCTTGCCTCTTTTTTTCATTCTAAGTATGTACTTGGTTCTCCCATATCACTTCAAGTGTTGAAAAGCTGGGGAAAAGAAAACTACCATGAAGCAATGGTAGTGGCATCCTCGTAGCAGCTGCAGTAAAACTGCAATATTGAAATATTAAGGTATAACATTTTAACATTCAAATGGCAAAAGGTGCTGGTATTTTTAGGAATGAGAAGTGTTTGGGGAGTAAACCTGAAGACGAAAGAGAGAAATAGAGAGAAAGCGAGAAGAGAGAAAGAGAGAGAGAAACAGAAAGAAAGAGAGAAAGAGAGAGAAGGAAGGAGGGAAGAAAGGCAGGTAGGAAGGTGGGAAGAAAGGCAGGTAGGAAGGTAGGAAGGCAGGCAGACAGGCAGGCAGGCAGGAAGGCAGAAAGGAATGAAGGCTTATTAAAAATAAGGATATTTATATCAAGATTAAAATCAAGACTATCAAGATCGATACAAAGACTCATGCACCTGGCCACAGCTGACGACTAGTGCAGGACCAGTTTCTGATATCAGGGTGACCAAATGTACATTTAGCTCCCACCTGGAGTCTAAGACATACCTGCATATGCTGTCATCTTTATCTGCAATGTTGTAAAGCAAGTGTGGGGAACTAAGATAAAACTGAAACCTTGGAAGTGTTAATTTCCACATATGTTGGATTTGTGAACAAGGCCTTGGCTATAACTTTCTTGCTAGAGCTCCCAGAAGATGACAAGACATGGAACTTACCCTGCAACATTTCACTTCAAAGCTCTAGTATCAGAAGGTTCACATAACTGAAATGTATGGGTTTATTTCTTTCATTTGAGAAAAGATCTTAACCATACACCAAGCCAATATTGGACAGATGAAACACATTTCCTGTAGTGCACCAAATCCAAGCACATTCCTTTTATTCCCAACACAGGAGAAGTCAGAGGCCAAAGGCAATCATCAGGCTTGGAAAAGGCTGATGACTGACGTGAACGTGGGGATTTGTATTTCCAAAGGGATAGAGACCAGTCTCTTTCCTTTCCATCTTCATGACAAACAGTACCATTGTTCAATAGTGATGAGCCCAGGGAGCAAGACTCATTATTTCATCAACCACACATGAGGAACTAGTTAATGACTTTGCTGGGGCAAGCCTAGAAAGGCTTCCAGAACATCTCTATTCCAGCTTTGCAGAAAACTTTAGTGGATCCACTGGTTAAGCACCTTAATGCTTGCTGCTGTGGCATGGTCCAGTTAAAGGAGAGACCTGGACCCTCACACTGTGTAAGCTGAAGGAAGTTACCTTTCTCAAGCAGTCTTGAAAGCTCCACCAAGTTGAGGATTGTGAGACAACACTGAGCTTTAAGCTGTGACTGCTTGGGAAAAAAGCCCTTGAGAATGAGGAGTGTGAAAACCTTCCCACCCCTATGAGTAACTGTGTAACTATTATTTCTTTTGTCTCCTATAAAAGGTTGAAAAAGCCTGGCACCACATTACAAAGATAGACTGAAAACATGTGCTGACTTGGCATCTAGTTGTGTCATACACATTTTAAGCCACAACAATGCAAACACAGAAAAAATTTGGATGCTACTCATCAGTAAGAGGGAACATCGCCAAATCAATTAGTCCCTCATAATAATGAATCAGGACAGCTCACTGAGAGAAGCAGGTCTTACTTATGGAACCCTTGTATAATAATCCAACATGAGGTACCATACTGAATCCATAACGCTAAAAAATACAACATGTACTTTATAAATCATGCTATACTATTCATTTAGACATATACGCTTGTACAAATTTACTTAAATCAATGTATGTATTTACTTAGGAATTCGCTTATGGTAATGTTATCTTTTTGGGACTACACAATTAATCCTCAATCTCTCTCAAAAGCACTGCATCCCAAGGTAGAAGCTAACATTTCAATCCCTGTCAAAAATGAACAGGAAACACTTCTTCCTTTTCAAAGGACACTTCATGAGAGTCTGTGAGCAGTCCTTGGATGTTTTGTATAAAGCACTTGTATTTCAGTCCTTTCAGGAAGAACCCTGTGATACAGAATGCAGGTTCCTATTTTGATAGTATCACTGAACAATGAGCATTGAGTGCATGTATTTACTATTGCAGCCCAGAACCCCAGTACTGGGGTGCATCCCCAGAGCATGAGCAGCCCTGGTCGAGAGAGGGGATTCTCCCCCTCTCCTGTGCTCTGGTGAGACCCACCCTGCATTCCTGAGTCCAGCTCTGGGGTGACAACACAAGAGGGACATGGGGCTGTTGGAGCGAGTCTAGAGGAGGCCATGGAGATGCTGCGAGGGCTGAAGCAGCTCTGCTCTGGAGCCAGGCTGAGAGAGCTGGGCTGGGTCAGCCTGGAGAAGAGAAGGCTTCTTAATGGGAGATCTTAAAGCAGGTCCCAGTGCCTAAAGGGGCTACAAGAAACCTGGAGAGGGGCTTTGGACAAGGGAATGGCATTAAACTGATAGAGGGGGGACTGAGATTAGACATTAGGAAGAAATTCTTCCCAGTGAGGGTGGTGAGGCGCTGGCACAGGGTGCCCAGAGAAGCTGTGGCTGCCCCATCCCTGGCAGTGTTCAAGGCCAGGTTGGACACAGGGGCTTGGAGCAACCTGCTCTAGTGGAAGGTGTCCCTGCCCATGGCAGGGGTTGGAACTGGATGAGCTTTAAGGTCCCTTCCAACCCAAACCAGTCTGTGATTCTATGATTCTATCTTGGTTTCTCTTCTAATACAAGAGTGACATCCCCTTACTGCGTAAGAGACCATTTTTTTAAGGACCTTCAGACACAGTATCAGACAGAAATGTGTTTCAAAAAAAGTGAAATACAAAATCTGATGCTTACACACAGATGTGAAAGATTTGCAGTGCATCTGTCTGGCAAACAGCATGACTCTTAAAAGTACCTCTACATTCCTTCTTTTCTTCATTTCTTGCTGCTACTGCTTCAGATAAAGGCACACCAGGCCATATGTTTTGCTGTTACACATTACCACAGCTTCTTAGACTCCAAATATCTAACACTGAAGTGTGCCCTACCCATTGCCTTTAAGCAGTTTTATCCATATTGCATATGCAAACCCAGCCATTTCTTACAAATACATAGAAATGCTTGGTGCCTACAAACTCTTTTCCCAAAGTCTGCCTCTAAATCATTCATGCAAGTAGCTCTGAAACACAGGAAGTGCCCTTCAGGAGTTTCCGCATGCAAGTTTCAGTCAAAACCTACAGAGCTTCTGAACCAGAGATTCATCATAGCTTGTGATTAATGGAAGATTTATGCTAAAAGATAAAATCTACATATGTGCCTCATGTCTATATGCAGGTGGGGTGCCCTGTAGTAATCTTAAACCTTATACACGATTCACTGGATGTGTTTTTTCAGTGAGCAATACTATCTAATCAGCACTAGGAAATTAAAGGAGTCCCTCACAAGTGAACCCTTCAGAAAGGCAAAGAGGAAAGTGATAAGAGTGGGTGAAGAAGAGAAACTAGCAGCTACTGCAGATTGCTAGAGGCTGAATAGCAGTAGCACTAAAGCAACAAGAGAAAGGAAAACTTTTTACTCTTCAATTTGAGCTTTCTATATGTAGGTCTATCTTTAGCCCATAACAAAAAGCAGTGATGAATCAGAGGAAACTACTTAGACACAGACTCATCACTTACCACAACGTGATGGAGGTGACATGCTCTGAACCCATTCTTAGTGTGCACCATAGGGCCTGTCACCATGTTGACACCCTTAGTGACTGCACATGGGATCTTCCCACTCCCCATCAATATGGAATGGTGCCTGACAGTAACTATCTGCTGCCATGGAGAACCGTATGCACAGACCAGATCTACATTAATCCAACTCAACAAGTAAGGCTAACATTCATGCATAGTTTGATCTACCCATGCTTAGTACAAACACACATCCTCAAGAAACAGGAGGGTAAACTGCTGTATTTAAAATGCTGGTGTCTGTGAAAAGCTTGTCTCCAAATGGGGCTTTTTCAAGTTCTCAAGGCTAGTGAAAAGAACAGCACTATCCTATGCACATTTTAGAGCACTACTCCATTTGCTACTCTTTTCTCTTGGCCACCTTTGTGTTCAGAACTAGGAACTGAACAAAAGCAAAGTGCCTGGTGTCTGGAAGTCATCCTTCAGCTCTCATCCTCCAGCTCCTTAAAGATACTTGGCTCCCTCTGAGGCACTGCAATTGTGATTTTACTTTTGAGATGAGGTAAAGGTATGTACCCAAAGACATTTGTCTAGTTCTTTGGAAACCTCAGAAGTTTGAGATTATATGCCAATACAACAATAGCTTGTAATTCCTGCAGTTAATAAACTCCCAACACGGTTTCTTTGCAAAGCTGCTGCATAACTTCTTTGTGCAAAGCCAGGGTTCTGAAAGTTAGTTTCCTTAGGTGACAGAATTACACTGGCAAAGGCTCAAAATGAACAGAAATACATCTTTACTGGTCAAAAGGGCAAAACCCAATCCCAGCACCAACTGTGGTTTGTTTAAAAATAATCACAGTGAATTGCCCATCATCATTTATTCAGGGAACAAAACCAAATGGTTAAGCCACTTCAATTTGGAATAGTTTATCAGTACCATGCTATTGGTCAAAGTTGAGAAATGGAAATGCAAGATGTGTGCAGCAGGAAAGAAAACTAATTCGTCTTGTTGTGCAACTGATTGATCAGCTGCACTGCCATTCCCAGCAGAGTACCACGGTGTTTAGACTGGGCTGGAGCTGCCTTTTCACTTGAGAAGGGGGACAAAGAAAAAGATTATCTGTCTCCATGCAGAAAGAAGGAAGGAGATATTAAGAAGGTCTAAAGAAGATATGCTGAACCACCAGAAGAGAGAGAAAGGAAAATTCTCAACACAGAATAAAGACTAAAGCTTAGGGGTGGGAGTGATCAGCTTCACACTGAGAGCCACGCATACATCCTGACTGAGACTGTCCTCAGCTTCAGTGGAAGCTCCCACTGTGGCACCTGGCCACTGCAGGACAGGCTTGGAAAGCATTGTGACAGCATATGTGACAGAGGAAAAGTCCTTCAACTGTCCCACACCACATCCTTCTCTCTAAATTGGAGAGATATCAATTTGATGGATGGACCACTCAGTGGATAAAGAACTGGCTGGATGGCCTCACACAAAGAGTTGTGGTCAATGGCTCAATGTCTGGCTGGAGACCAGTAACGAGTGGTGTCCCTCAGGGATCGGTGTTGGGACCGGTCTTGTTTAACATCTTTGTCAGTGACATGGACAGTGGGATTGAGTGTGCCCTCAGCAAGTTTGCCGATGACACCAAGCTGTGTGGTCCGGTTGATATGCTGGAGGGAAGGGATGCCATCCAGAGGGACCTTGACACGCTTGTGAGGTGGGCTGATGCCAACCTTATGAAGTTCAACCATGCCAAGTGCAAGGTCCTACACCTGGGTCGGAGCAATCCCAGGCACAGCTACAGGTTGGGCAGAGAAGAGATTCAGAGCAGCCCTGCAGAGAAGGACTTGGGGGTGCTGGTCGATGAGAAAATGAACATGAGCCGGCTGCAGTGTGCACTTGCAGCCCAGAAAGCCAACCGTATCCTGAGCTGCATCAAAAGGAGCGTGACCAGCAGGTCGAAGGAGGTGATCCTGCCCCTCTACTCTGCTCTTGTGAGACCTCACCTGGAGTATTGTGTGCAGTTCTGGTGTCCTCAACATAAAAAGGACATGGAACTGTTGGAACAAGTCCGGAGGAGGGCCACGAGGATGATCAGGGGACTGGAGCACCTGCCGTATGAAGACAGGCTGAGGAAGTTGGGGCTGTTCAGCCTGGAGAAGAGAAGGCTGCGTGGAGACCTCACAGCAGCCTTCCAGTATCTCAAGGGGGCCTATAGGGATGCTGCGGAGGGACTCTTCATCAGGGACTGTAGTGACAGGACAAGGGGTAACGGGTTAAAACTTAAACAGGGGAAGTTTAGATTGGATATAAGGAGGAAATTCTTTCCTGTAAGGGTGGTGAGGCACTGGAATCGGTTGCCCAGGGAGGTTGTGAGTGCTCCATCCCTGGCAGTGTTCAAGGACAGGTTGGATGAAGCCTTGGGTGAGATGGTTTAGTGTGAGGTGTCCCTGCCCATGGCAGGGGGCTTGGAACTAGATGATCTTGAGGTCCTTTCCAACCCTAACTATTCTATGATTCTATGTTTTAGAAAGCAGAAAACATAAAAAGGGATTAGAAGCAGATTGTAGTAAGGGAACAAGAATGTTTATGGTTTCCCATTATACCTCTCAAATCTTAATATCCAACACTAGAATGTTTTATCTGACTGGTACAAAACAACACGGAAAAAGGACACTCATTCTTCTTAATTATCATAAGTAAACTCCATTGATAGACATGTCTGGCCTTTCCCTCTTTAGATTTCTTCTATTTACTCTATTTCTTGAGCGGTTCCTCTTTAAAAACGATATTCAAGGATGCTCTGTACTGCAGAGTTCAATGTGTTAACTCTTCCTTTGTTATGAACTTGTCAAAGCCCAAGTCTGCCTCAAAGAAAAGTTTAGTGTGGGCATTTTGTCCTGTTCACTAGTAGCCAGCAAAAAAGCAAACCAGACCTGCACTGAAGCACACATTTCTGCCCAGGCAAGTCCTAGAACTGGAAGAACAAGTATGGGTGCTTTGAAAACGTTTCGGTCCTGAGGAGTATGTGGGCAGTCCAGCCGGGGCCTGACTGTGATGTATAAAGCACAGTCTGCTACCATTAAGTGCTCTGCTTATGATTAAAAGCAAAATGTAGCATAATAAAGAAAACTGAATAAGGGAGGGGGAGAAATAAGCTCCTTATGCTGCTACTTTGTGGTCTGAAGCAGCATTTGTTGCTCAGTGCATCAATCTGGTTTACACAGCCTCCAGACTCATAATCCAGCCTGAGTCCTGCCATTCTATTCAGAGACAGCAGAAAAAGAAAGCATTGCTAAGAAACAAAAATGGAAATGCCATCACATATGAAGAGGCACAAAATCTGAACTGTAATGCAAGCAGCAAATGCCAGCTCGTCAAGTTCCCTAAGAATGCTTTCATCTGGGCTGTACCAGTGAACATTTAGGACAGTTTTTCTTCTGGCAAAATCAAGCCAGCACAAGAATTAAGAATTTTGCCTGGTTTTCCTCCTTTGCTGTGTTACACAGCACCAAGTATGCAATGAGCACTTCTGAAGAAAATATATATTTTACTACGGCAGTATTAAGACCAAAGTGATCAAACAGCACTTATGAAAGGCGCTGAATGATGTAGCAAAATACCCAGACCTCAGCTTTGTTAACCTTTCCATGTTCAGTGGGAGAAACCCCAACAATTTAATTCAGATAACTGACTGTTCACAACCAAGCTCAAGCGTTTTCCAAGAGAGGATGCTGTACTAAGTACCAATCTCACTAACACAAGTCACAACGGATCTGTAGAAACTGCTGTACATTTCTATTAACTACACACGAGAGAACCCTAAACCAAGTTACAGCTTGGGGACAGGAAGGACACGATTTCCCTTTCTTCCATGATAGTTAATTTTGTACAAGACAGCAGATACAAACAAGGGTGTGATCACAAGCTTGTGAGCACAAGCTTTACAGGTGCAGAGAGTCACAGTCAGCAGCAGGTGGAGCCCGACCATAATGCTCGCCCCTTCAGGAAATTACTCCCTTTCCCCTGCACTCCCCCACGGTCCTTGGAGCTGATTTTGACAAGCAGTAGTTGATAATCGGATTATTCTCACACAGTAAAATTACACTTACTTATTCTAGAACTGTGTAGTACAGAGGAAAATAAATCCCCCCCCCCAACCCCCATTTTTAAAGCATCTTCATTCATAACATTTTCAAAAAACTCCTTAATTCTTTTCCCAGATGATCTGACAGAAACCAAAGTATGTACTGAGCACAGCTTCAGAGATCCATGGCTCCCCTCTTTGGTATAGCTAGCCAAAAACATACCAGAAACCTCACTCCTATGGTTCAACAATTCTGTAAGGACTCCAGCCCAACAACATAGACATAAGAGGTTCAGACAGCTTGGATAAGCAATTCCCAGCATCTGGATATACATTTGGAATTTATAGGTTGGAATCTAAATGTCTGGAGAACCTTTCAGGCCTAACATTTCCCTCCTGAGAGACTTTCTCATCCCTACTTGGCCTCTACAACAGAATAGGAAATGGAAGCCAACATTTAATATGAAAAGAATTTGTATCTCTCATGCACATCTCAGCCCAAGCCTGACCTTTACACCTGACAGCCTCCTGTTATTTAAGAGCACCTCCAGTGAATCTGATAGTCCCTCCTTTATTAGCACTGTCTGTTCAGGAAGTTTGCCAAACTGATGAAGGCAGAGTAAGCATCGTCTGGAGCATGGAGAACAATACTAAGGAGTCCAGTTCTATTTCTGCTGCTAAATTACTGGGCTCATTAAGGGTTTGATGTTCCTGGCTTCTCATTTTCCACTAACTGTACAGCTGATTACACTGACTCTTTGCAGTCTGTCAGAGAGAGGATGACTCTTGTTCTGGAGCCTCATCCATCACACTGGAGATTGAAACTGTAATCCAACATGCAAAAAACTTGAGCAGCTGAACAAGAGTTCAGTTAGATCAGGCAGGTGTCTTGGGTGCAGCCAGTGAGTGTCCCTGCCTACACAAGAGCCCATATGTGCCCAGGCTGGAGTCTCTACAGAAGCTGCAGCACTGGATGGCTCTTCTGCCTGACAAAGCATGCCTACATGTGGAAAAGCTCAAGAGCCAGCCCTACCTTAGCCTACCTGCTCCAGGTGAAACCTCCAGAGTGGAAAGCCTGTTTATTTAGCCTATTAAGTGTAATTCAACCTGCTACTTTTCCCTTCCAGGGAAAAGAACAAGTTCTCTAAAACACATCCTCCACCCAGAGAGACAGAGCAGATCTTCAGGGTATGAGAAGATGCACAGATGAAAATGGGTGCCTCAAGCATCCAGCCCTTTCTTTATGCTACCCTCCCCACAGTCTCCTTTTAGCCTTATGGCTGCTCTAGACTCTCTGGACCCAGCCTTGTTTGTCCATCCCCAAATACCCCAGTTTTCTTTATCCCTAGCCTATCTCAGCCAGCTCAGGCTTCTTTTGCTCCCCTTTTGCAGATAACCAAATTACTTTTCAGTCCATGCTCAGCTGTCCTTCCTAGGAACAACAGCTTCCTTTCCAGACTAGTATTCTCCCAGCTTTCTTCACACTGAAGAGGAGTGTGAACTTTTCATCATAACTGGAAGCCTTGGAAGGCTCTTACAGAAACTTTAGAGTTCCTGGCCTGCAGAGAAGCTAGGTGCTTGAAATTACTCCATTATACCTTTGCTCCATCTAATTAAACTTAGGTTTTGTCAGCGTTAGAATAGTACCAATCAGTAGCACAAACACATATCCTTGCACAGTCATAGAACAAACTAATGCAAAAGTCCTGGCCATAGCAAGTTGTTTTTGAGATGCCCACACTAGATTCCAGAGGACAAAGATAGTTGTTCCTCTGGACAGTTCCTCCACTACCTGGGCAGGTCGGATCTTCCTATATGCATAGAAAGGCTCACACTATCTGTGCGGGATGGGATCAGTACAACGGGCAATGGGAATAACTGTCCCAGATGGCAAACTACTCTCATTTCAGGTGGCCGAGGAGACTAGATTGAGGAATCATAGAATCACAGGATGGTTTGGGGTGGAAGGGACCTTTCAAGATCATCTGATTCCAACCCCCTGCCATGGGCAGGGACACCTTCCACTAGAGCAGGTTGCTCCAAGCCCCATCCAACCTGGCATTGAACACTGCCAGGGATGGGGCAGACACAGCTTCTCTGGGCACCCTGTGCCAGCGCCTCAGCACCCTCACAGTGATTTGGAGAAAACTCCAGGAACTCCAGGAAGAAGGAAATCATTGACCTCCTATTTCACATATCTGCTGACAAACCTACAAACATTATGAAACCAGGCTGCAATACCCTCCAGTCCTGGAAGAATCAAAAAGGTCCCTAACTGGGCTCTTCACAGGGAATGTCTGACCCATAGGATGTAACATCAGATTAGAAAGCCATGAGCAGGCTACCGTACCTGCACTGTAACATGGAAATGTTACTAACTCAGTCCTCCAAGCTACACCACATTAGAGCTGCCTCCTAGCAGAGGTGATGAGCATGTACAGCTTCAGAAGCCAACTTGCCCAGAACGGTTGCTGCACAGCTTTTCTTTCAGGGCAGAGGCATATCCTCAGAGTCATACTCCTCTCAAATCCCAATGCATTTTATTGCATGCTGGGGAACAGATGCCAAAGGAAGGCAGGCAGCCAGACTTCCTCAGTCAGAGCTGACAGAGGGGTTGGGTATCTGGTTTTCTCCCCAGATACACCAGCTGTTTTAATGAAAGATAATAAGTCTCCCTGTGAACCTTGGCTTATGGCAAAAGTAAAAAGATCAGGTTTTCTGACATAATAGAAGGCACAGGATGGGGTTTGGCAGGAGTGAAACAGCTTTGGATTGGATCTGTGCAAGTCACAAGTGGTTTGGCAAGAATTTCACTTGCTCAGATATTCAACTCCAGGTGAAGTGCATTGGGCATGAAGCTGAAATACAACACAGGATAATAATCCTCTAAAAGCACAGCATAAATCAAAATACAGCATGTAAAAACATGCAAGATTACGCAACAGTACTCCAGAAAATACTTCCTCAACTTCTCTGATAGATTCAGTTCTTTTGGGGCATCCTTTCCTTCTTTCACAAGGGAGGCACTGTAACAGTACCTCTTCCTCTGGATTCAACCCAGAGTGCCTAAAGTCGATACTTCCTGTCTCTTGCTGCTCCCTAGATCACCTTCAAACTACTCTCTTTTCTCCTTTTTCACAGCTTCTCTAAGCTCCAAGACCAAACCCAAAGTTTTAGCCTATCGCTCTGTTTCAGATCAGCTGCTTGATCACAATCATGGTGATAATTAGCTATTTTACCTACCATGTTTGGACAGCTGCCATGTGGGATACTGTTTCATCAAGATTTCAGGCAGGATTTCAGCCTATTGTGTTGACTGACAGAAATGGGCATGTCCATGAAGTTTATCAGATGGTGGCTTTGCTATGCAGGAATGAGACCTCAAAACGCAGCTCTGCCAGCTTGTTCTGATTGCACCCATCCAGCTAGATCTGTTCTTACCATATTTTCCAAAATAGAAAGGGGATTCTTTATTGTGATTTTAGAAGAACAGGCTAAACAAAAACACCCCATAAGATTATGTTTGGACTCCCGCCTGTCCTTCCTCAAAAGGTCAGACACTTCCACAACCCTATAAACACTTCTGTTTCCTGAATACAACTGTGGTACTGTTCCAGCGGCATTCTGCTCCTTCTCCAAGCAGGGACCACTACTTTTCAATTGCTGCAGTCTGCAGATGACTCCAATATGCCTCAGAGGGTCATGGGAGCAGCTCTTCAGGGCAACATCAAGAATAACTCCCCATCCAATATTTACTACTATGCCAATACTGAAATTGCTAAATTCTACTGTGACAAATCCATTCACCACCAGCTAAAACCCCACATTCAGTCGCAGGCCTACTCTTCCACCCTCACCCCGTCCTACACCCTGCACATCACAAACCACCCAAACAGTGATAATGGAGCTGTCTGTAACTGCAGGGACCACCCTGAGAACACCTTGCTGTGAAGCTCCCATAACCTGTGCTAGAAGTCCTCCATAATATCCCTGACAACGTGAATAGTGCAAGAGAGATGACTGCAAAAGGATAACATGAACAATTCTACCCAAAAGACACCAAATGCTGATACATTCATATATGGTATGCCACCTCCCACTGAAGATTTCCCTTTGGCAGCCAGGCTGCTACTGTCTTGTTTTCCACTGTAAAATCCAAATGGTTCAAGGAGTAATCCAAAAATAGCAATCCAAACATTGCATTATTACACTATTGTCTACAACTTCAAAGTGCAGGGATTTTTAGACACAGTTTTCTCAGGGCTTCCTGTTAGTTAGCTTACCTTTCTGGTACCAAACTTTGTAGGAAAGTAATTTCATATCCATATGGGTGGATGCCAATAGTAATGTTATGTTATGCTACAAGTCAGGACATACAAGTTCAGACTCCACTTTATGGTAATATGGCTTTGCAGATTCTCTAATGGAAATAGGTCACATGCATCCAGCTGACAGATATGGAAAACTGAGCAGAAGGTTGTCTGTACAACTCTGAAAATCATAATCAAGACATACAAATTGGCATCTCAAACTCCAGCATATGTGTACTGTGTCCTGTAAGAACCTGCTCTAAGTTATTTGGATTAGAAGCTACCAATTTAATACACTGTTCTTGGAAAAAGTTAACTGAGGCTCAGAAAGTCAGAGGAGGAACCCAACATATTTTTTCAAGAGAGTAAAAGGCACTGACAGCATACTGGAGCTTCTCACTTTGGGCAATGATCTAAACATAAACCAAATACGACTACTGCATTTCAAGCAGAATCATTTTAGCAGCCCTGCTGTGTTCTAAGCCACAGGGACTTCACATAGATAAAACCTTCTACTGGCATCTCCTGCAGGGATATGCTTAATAACAAGCAGCATCAAAAAGATGTATTTGATATAAATCTGTGTTTGGCTATGCAGTGAGAACAGAAGGAAGATCGAAAAAATAGGCACCTGGAAAGCATGTTCTGCTATTGAAACATCCAGTTTATGAAGCATTTGTAGTCAGAGCCTTCTTCCTGTTCTCCAGGGACAACAAGCAGATTCAGTGTCCCCTGCTGCCCAAAACATGAGAAGTGATTTCACATTTATACTATTTAGAGTCATTTCAGTAATTACCAAGAGACAAAACTGGCATGGAGATTTCTACCTGTGCCTGAAAAAGCTGACTGCAGTATCAAGGCCTGTGCCATGGTTCAGTAAGAACTGACAGGGCAGACTCATTCTAAATTCTTCACTGGCAGGAGTAGGCGCAGAGGTAGAGTAGCTCTCTGCTTGTAAAGTCACTCCTAACATGTTTTCTCCTTTTGGAGTTGCCAAGGAGACAGAGCTGTTCAAAGACTGTGAACTCATTCAGTTCATGTTTGCAAGCATAAGCTGAAAATCCCAAAGGGACAAAGTACCGACATCACCATCTAGTTTCTGTAACAGAGCAACTTCTGCTTCAGGGAAAGACACCAATAAAGCTGATAACAAAGCAGTACAACACAGACACATAACCCAGCCCAGGGAAACACACAGTTCTGTCTATTTTTAAGCAGTTAAATGCAATTTCCAAATTCTTCACAATCTTACAGTTTTGAACTTTTCTTTCCCAGGGCCTGGAGACTTGTTCTCCAAGAGCATGGTAAAAAACCCTCCCCTGGCACCAGCTTAAATTTACAATGTACATGTTGTACAATGTGCAAGCTTTACAACAAGCCATAAACTTTGAGGAATAATTTAAAAATAATGTTGTATCTCTGTGTCAAAGCCTGAGAGTGACTAAGAGCAAGAGCTGAAAAGGTTCACTGATTTCCAAGGCTGAATTCTTGCTTCAGTGGGGTTCAATAGTATCCCACTTAGAAGAATACAGCCTTGTGTTCTGTTCCACTCACTTTTGGGGCAAAAAAGGTCCCTATTGATTCAGAAGTAAAAGTCTTATTTCTTCTTTCGTGAAAGCCTCATTTATGAGAATGACTGGAATAGGATGACTACTGTTCTCAGAGAGCAAAGGTTATTCTACTTCCACAAGTAAAGGTTTCTATCAGAAAAAAACAGTGAGACAGAGAATTTTTGTTGTCTATGTCAAACTCTCACAGATATTACCTGTGAAAACCTCCAAACTTATGGCCATTTTAAAGATGATAAATACAGTGATAAAAACATCGCTTAGATTTAGCAGTGCTGTGAAAGTGTGGATAATAAGAACGGGATTTACTCCAAAGAGCTTTCGCCCAGTAGCCCCTGCTCCAGAACCCCATACTCTTTGCTCCCAGGCCTTAGTTGCTCCCTGTGCCCAGGAATACCTCTGCCTACTGCCAGAGGCCTCTGCCTTGCAGTCCTCCCTGTCCTCGGGGGAGGAGGGTGTCACCTGAGGACTCAGGTTACCTGAGGACTTGTTTTCAAGCACAAGTTATTGTGCTGAAGTGTGAGACAGTACCTGAGGTGCCAGACGCACACTTAACAATAATGCATGCTGATACTGAACGTTCCGCATTTGTTATGTTCTTTATTGTGTCATGGTTAATGCCATAGTTCTTGATGTTTAAATAATTCTTAGACTGTTCAGAAATTCAAGCTGAGAATGAACTCAGCATAGAAATGAAGTGTATTAACCCCACACTGCTGAAAATAGTCTCTTTTGAAAATCATATGTATGTTGCCTAAATACGTCAGCAGGTGAAATTGTTTTTTAACACTCTTAAGGCCAAATTTCATTCCAGAATACTCATCTCTTCAGAAAGTAACTTGTGCCTACAAATGGTTTTACTTCAACCTAGTATTAGCCCTTCACGCTCAAATCTGTCTTTGAGTTTGAGAAATGGATCTGATTGATAAAAGACCCCTGTAAAAAGAAGCAGAACACATTCCAACAGGCTAAAAATTCTTAAAAGGTGGGGAGTTATCTATCTCCCATCATAAGAAAAAGCAGAATAAGTATTCTCACACAATAAGTAAAAGCCTCTTTTCCAAAATCATCTATCACAGAACTTCTAGCCCTGTAAAATTTTCAGTACAAAATACTGGGGATGATCTCTGCAGTCCAGTAGTGGAAATAATCTTGCCAACAAAAACATCTCCTGCATGTGTTTCTGACTTTGGAAGTCGGTTGCATTTACATTCATGTCTGCATCTGCACAGAGATCCCAGCTCATACGGCTCTTTGCATGAAGCAGTGGTGTCATTTCCTTTGAAACACAGATCTCTTGGGGTTAAGAACATGTGGAAAGTTTGCTCCTGAAATGGCAGAGATGTGTCAAAATAGAAACGGAAAATATGAAAGGGAGGAACAAGAGAATGACAGTCATACACAGTGTGAAGCAAAAGCTCAATTCTTATATTTTCAAGTGACACCTTACAAAGCATCAGTCCAGATCCAGTGCCAGAAAACTAGAACAAATCCAATTCATTCACATAGACACTGACATACACCCATATATACTACTGCTGGCAGTGGAGTTCCATGAGTGTGGTTCAAGATAAATGAGGGATTAAATTATCTCTAGGATGATTGTGTTGTACACTGTAATCTACTTCTGGAAAGACATGTAAATATTTAGCATGCTACTTAGGGATTTCCGAGCTACTGCTCAGGCAACAAGAGCACAAGAAGGAATGAGGCAGGCTGGACCACAGCTCATCCAAGTTGCAGTTGGGAAGTGCAAGCACCTTTGCTGTTTCCCTGCCCTGGGGTTGGTAGAGGGTTGGGTGTCATTTAGCCCTGCTCTCTCACTAGGATCTGCATGGCATTCTTCCTGCTGGCTCAGAGATACCAAGATGTCACCCAGCTAGAATCAGCCCCCTCTCTGTGGCTGGCATACTGAATAAAACCCAGGGCTAGAAAGAACAGTTCCTGGAGGGGAGCTTCTCCACTCCTGGCCCTGTAGGGCACACAATCCAACTGTGCACATCTGCAGAAAGGCAAGTCAGGCTCTCTGGTTGACTTGAAATACTGAAGCCAGCTTCCATATTATCACTACTCTGCCCAGTGCCCTGTGCCATGATGCTACATGCTGCATCAGTTAATTGTCCAGTTTGCAAATGCACATTTCCTCCTAAGCATGGGTGGCCTTGGCATGTGTCTCAGCTTTGAAGAGCATGGCTGTCACTCCCAGGGCACCAAAACACTTGGCGCAGTTCATGCAAATGGGATGCAGCACTGGATGGCTACAGAAAGACCTTGCAGAAAATCGGTTTGTGAGTCAAGCCTTGCTTGTTGCATGTAAGCCAAGAGAGAGCCGCTGGACTAAACAAAGAATGAAATAAAGCTATTCAGGACATACTTTTTTTCAGATCTTTTTAAAACTAGCTTTTTGTCAAAGGCTTTATGATAGACAGAATGGAGTCCAATCTAGTGACAGCATATCAGAAAGCATCTGCTTGGCCAGCTGAAAGACACACCCGAACCCACAAGTCTATAACTACATGCTTTGCACAATAGGAAGGTACAAAAGTCAAGGCAAAACAAAGCATTTTGCTGAAGTGTAATTCCTGGGTAGTCACTAGAGTGCTAACACTCTTATGAAGCTCTATTACTACTCCCAGTTATTATTACTCCCAGTGATTACTGGGAGAGTTTTCTCATAGCTTAATACAGGACTGATGTAACCTCGAGAACTGCAAGGTAGTGCTTCACTGACTGAAAAAGGTAAGGCATAGATGGAAAGGGGGATCAAAACCAATACTCAAGAGAGAATACCATTATTTGTTCTGGGTTTTAACACAGAAAGACAAGAAATGCATGAATGTAAAGATTACATGCTCAGGTTATACAAAACCATTTTTTATATTTGATTCAATCTAAACCCCTTCTCTTCTAAAACCTTTTGTTTCAGCAAAAAAAGTGAATTTCAGGTTGGTCAGATATCCAAGTAAAATCAAGTGTAAATAGCCAGATTGTACCTGGCTTGCCCTTGCACAAAATCAAATAGGCTCCCATTTAAGCAAGTATCACCCAAGTGTGCTTGATACATAACGAAGATACTGCCCAAGAACAGGTGATCATAAAAGTCCCTAAGAATAAGGGAGCTTTGATGCATGTCTTCCCTTTTCCTATGCATAGAGACATTGTTAGCAACTTCACAGCTGAGAAAAGGTTAAGTATGAAATCAAATACTTGTTTATTAGTATAGAAAGTAATTCTGCAGGAAAATCCAGCTTAATTTGGAGATGCTAGTGATACCTCTTAATAATTCAAGACATATGTTACATAATAAATATGTTAAGAAAAGATAGGAATTATGATATTTTGTGTTATCATACTCTCATATTTTTGTCAATATAACATCATGCATTTAGCTTAAATCACAGAATCCCAGACTGGTTTGGGATGGAAGGGACCTTAAAGCTCATTCAGTTCCAAGCCCCTGCCACAGGCAGGGACACCTTCCACTAGAGCAGGTTGCTCCAAGCCCTGTCCAACCTGGCCTTGAACACTGCCAGGGATGAGGCAGACACAGCCTCTCTGGACACCCTGTACCAGCGCCTCAGCACCCTCACAGGGAAGAACTTCTGCCTAATGTCTCATCTCAATCTCCCCTCTGTCAGGTTAAAGCCATTCCCCCTTGTCCTGTACCTACAGGCCCTTGTCAAAAGCCCCTCTCCAGGTTTCTTGTAGCCCCTTTAGGCACTGGAGCTGCTCTAAGGTCTCCCCTTCAGGACCCTTCTCTTCTCCAGGCTGAACCAGCCCAGCTCTCTCAGCCTGGCTCCAGAGCAGAGCTGCTCCAGCCCTTGCAGCATCTCTGTGGCCTCCTCTGGACTTGCTCCAACAGCCCCACGCCCCTTTGTGTTGTTGCCCCCAGAGCTGGATGCAGGACTGCAGGGGGGCACAGCACAACAGAGGGGGAGAATCTGTGTTTTATCACAATTTAGGTGTTTGTAAACCTCGGGTGGTTTTCAGCTGATTTTAAATTCGCAAAAGTGTGGTTTCCTCCTACGTCCTCAAACCAAAGTGGCTGAGAGACTATCATCCACTAAGGACATGTAAACAAATGAGCAAGTGGACAAATGTAAGAGCTGAGAAAATAAAAGCTATCATAAAGATTTCATCCCTAATGATCTTCCAGGTCTGGCTATAAATCAGAACGGATTGCCTGTGCCACCTCATTGACAGGACCCAGTCTCTAAAACCAGATCCAGAGATCACCTACATCACAAAACAAGCCTTACTTGAGTCTTAAGGCTCCATATGAAAAGTTAATCTTTATTAATTAGTTGTCATGGAAACTTGGCTTTGGGAGGTCTATGAATGGTTCACGAAGATCACGTAAGTACTGCATTTTGAAAATGCCTTCATCATGATTTGGATAAACAAAACAATAATCAAGGCAAAAGCTGCCCTATTTCAGAAGTGCTACAGAGAAATAATGCCACAGGGGTTCAAGAAGAAAGAAATTCATTAGATAAAGTTCAAGATATAGCAACTAAGAGTTATCCCAGCTCTTCAGGCTTTCTGGCAAAGACCTGTGATATTAGCTAACAGTGCCGGAATATATCAAACTCAAAATATGAAACCAAAATGGCAAGCATGAAACAGCACTCCAAAAACAGGGTGTGAAGGCCCCTGCTCTTACCCGCCTGCTGGAAGAAGCATGTAACAGAGAGGCCAGGTGTGATGGTAGAAAGCCAAGGATCTCAGCAAGAGTCTTAAATAATTTCTTCACACATGGTAAGACTTCTGTGAGTACATTATTCGAGCTGACTTTGGCTTCTTTTCCTCTGTCTGTCTGCGTAGAGCACACTTTCCCAGGAGTTTAAACCTCACACCCAAGAGAATAAAAGATACACAAGAGTGATCTCCCCCAGCACTGAGACACCCCACCTCATCAGCAGGATAAAGCTGAACAAAACAGAGTCAGAGCACAGAGACCAGCTGAACCTGCCGAGCAGGCAGAATGCAATGGGCAGAGCCGAGTTGTCGCCAGCAAGATAAAAACAAGCTGAGGAAGCAGATCATCTTATTTCTGTGTGGGGCTGGTTTGTCTATATACTGTTCCATTCAGGGGGGAAGCAAAAGAAGGAAAAGAAGAGGGAGAGGCACAAAACTGTTTAGGCTTCTGTTTGATTCTTCTAACATGGCAATATCAGCTATGTAATACTGGGAGTAAATGCAAACACAAATAACCCCAAACCTGTGGTGTAAGCTATGACCATAACTGTACACTTCCACTGTAACAGTCCACTGCTCTCGTACTGTAACACCACATCTTTGGCTTTCCCACTTACAGACACATGTCCTTTGATTGTTTTTTCTGTTGTTGTTGAAATGGTGGATTACAGCCATGCAGGATGTACGTGATGTGTATTACATATATACACATACTGTTACATATATAGTTTTATAGCAGTTCAGAACAGCTAGCTTTACTATGAATTTTTAATAGAAATTTTAAAATTATTTCCATTTCCATTCAGGAGTCACATGACATTACCTGGAAGATGAATAAATGTTTTATACTGGATTAGAAAATTATTTCTTTTTATAAATGAATGAAAAGTAATCCAATAGTTTGATTCATCTGAAGTTGGTTGAAACTGGAATAAGGTACTACTCACATGTCTCATCAAATAAATCAGCTAGCTGTTCCAAAAGAGAACAGACTGGACTAGAATAGAACAGAACAAATATAAAATAACCCCCTACAGCTGACTTGGGAAATGTTAATTTCAAAATGAACCACTCTCTTCCCCAACAGTTGCAGACCTAGGCCAAACCAGGGGTTGGCAGCAGGGTGAGAGCCCAGGCACAGCAGCAGTGGCTCCATGCAAGCACACAGTTCACTTGTTTACCCAGACACTGAAAGAGATTTTGCTGTGACATCAATCCCCATGTTGTCCCATGTTACATCACTGTCAGGAAGCAAGCTAACTGAGGTGTTACTGCATGATCTGCAACTTTCAAATACATGTTCCCTCTGAAGAAATAATTGTCTTCATTGGAATTGTTGACAAATATTTAACACCATCTGTTTCAAAACAGTCGCCTGAAGCTGGAATAAATCATTTTACCATAGGATGTTATATTAAGATTCAATTGCCAGGGTATTATGGTACTTGTTTAACCAAAATCCAGAATCAACAAGAATGTATTAATGTGGATCAGGAGGGTTTCCATGGCTGTGCAGGGACCTGAGTGAACTTCCACATTACCTGCAGGCACACTTACAGCAACTGCGGTTACACCTACCAACATGCACTGCAGACAAACTGGGTGTGACAAAAAAATGTTATCATTAATAGTGATATGGTAGTTTATACCAGCTGAAACCCTGTACTACCCATGAGTACACCAGAATAACTTTGTGTCTGATGAAAGAACAGTATGAAAGACACCTGTCTTATCCATTTGGTCATGATTATTTCAGCTTGCTGGTAAGTTCAAGCTTATTCCAGTGTTTTTCACTGAAAACTTTAGATTCTTCATACAACTAGTCATTTGCTTCATTATGCTAGACCTCTTTAATAAGCACGGGGAACACCCAGGGCTCGACGCTCACCTGCTATAAATAGATTTGCTGAAGTCGCACTTAAAACTGGAAAGCTCATAATGTAAGCTTGATGAGAAAGTTGTCTATTGAAAATGTTAAATCTCAGCCAGAAGAGCCAGGCTCTGCAAACAAGGTTTCTCCAAGGCCTCCACGACCATAGTACTGGTTTTAAAAGGAGAATTTTTTAGCACCAGTGAAACAAAGATGCTGTGAGATTGCATTGAAGAGGAAAAGCGCTTGTCTTGGTTTTCTCAGAAAGGTCACATATATGATCAGGCAGCATTTCACTCAAATTTAAATGTTGTCTTCAACTTGCCACATCAACGTACCAAGTGAACGTCTGCAGCAAGGCTACCATGGGAGATTTCCAAGAGTAGCAGATTGCTCTTTAGCCCCCACCTATTTAGTGTCATTGTAGAAAATTGGCTCAGCAGAGGGGGTTTGAGGCAGCAAGCTGTTATAACTGGAAGAAGTAGTAGGAGTCATTCATTTCTGGAGCAAGTGTAGCCTGAATTTCCACCTTCAATCTTGGCAAGACTTGTCCTCTAAAGAGCATGAGTATTTCACCTTTATTTTTATGTGTGTGATCTGGAAGATGCTGTTTCAGCGGTGAAGCATTTCAGTTAGCTTAAAATACTTCCATAAGCTCCAGCCCCTGTTGGCTGAGGTGACTGGAACAAGGCTGTCCTATTCAAGGAGAGCTAGGGTGTTGCAAGAAGCTGTTCATTATTTAAATCTTCTTGCATTTTGCATAAACCCACAAAAAACACTGTCATTGACAATTAATCTGATGCAAATTCTTGTCTTGTCTCCTGGGATTTTTATTCAGGCAATAATTTTTGTGGGGTCAAAAGTTGAACCTAAGGCTATGTATAGGTCCTAGTAATTTTTAACTTTGTGGTGTGATTTAATCATACAGATTTTCATTCTTCATTTGTATGTTGTGTACAGGGTGAAATCCTTTTCTTAAGGAACACTATTCAAGTGCTACCAGATTGCAATCATGTTAATTGAAACTCTGCTTATCAAAGTAATTATATACTCATATGTATGACCTCAATAATGTTACTGGAAGTTTCTCAGCAGCAAGCCCTATTCTAGCCATGCAGGATTCCATCTCTGAAGGCAAGACAAAATTGTGACTTCCCAGCAGCTTGAATTCTTTGGGGCACAGCCAACAATGTCACAATTCCAGTGATTTGGAAAACCGTTGACTCAGTACCAATAGCCACTTTGCAGGAAATCTTCATATCAACAGAACATGAGCTTTGATTACACAAAAGCCAACTTAAGACCTTCAGGACTTTTCCCACATCTTTACCTGCAAGCAAAGCACTCTTCGCTGTTGTATGTCACTTTTCACATGTATTCTCTGAAAGGGCCAAGTTTTCTCTTCTAAAACATATGTTGGAACATCTAGAGCCTACAAACCTTTTATCTTGTCACAGATTGAGATGCAATTTGTAAGCAATCCTAGTGGCGAAGATGTCAAAGTAACTCCATCAAATGTAATCTCACTCAGTGCCTCCCATCAAGTAAAAATCTGAGCAAATGGATGAATTTGTTAATGCCTGCCAATGGATGCATTATAACTGTACCCATTGTTACACTTGTATTTTATTGGACATCCTCTGTGATCTAAGTCCTAGATCAGTCTGTCCTGCCTTAGAAGTGACAGGCATTACTATATGCTCAGTATTAATCACAAATGTTAATGATTTGAATGTTGAATTTCCTTCCACCCTCCTACACTGATAATAGCACTCCTGTGTTGAAGACAAAGACAACTTCACTCCCGAGGCAGTATTTCAGATGGGGAAGAGTATGTGTATGTGTGCATCACCCCTTTTCATTTACATACATACATGCAGGTTAATCAGGAATTACCTGGCTGCCATTAATTCCAGTTTCCATTACTGTCAAAGACTCATTAACGCATCAGAGACCATCTTTTAATTATTCAGATACTCTGCATACTAAGCAGTTCTACCTTTCCTTTTATATCTCCTTAAGCCTCTTCTGCCAAAATGCATTCCCCCTTAAAAACAGTGAGAATTCATTTGACACTTTGTTTCCTTACTAGCATATCTTCACTGACACAACAGCTATGAATGATCCAAACCTCATTCCACTTTTCAGTTATTAGCGTTTTCAGGCTAATTCTTTAACCCTCTGATTTGTGAACTAGCTCTTAGTTTAATCTTACCAATTCATTTGCTTTTGTTACAGAAATCCTTAGCTCCTCTACTCTCATCCAGTATGTTCACTTCCGCACTGCAGCATTGCTTTCTCCGTGAAGACTGCACATTGCCATGCACTGTGCAGCATTTTTGGTTGAAGAAGGTACAAGATAACTATCTGGGATAAGACATTCCCACTCACAAAGATTTGCCATACACTCTGCAGCTTAATTCAGTATCAGGAAACAGCTTAATGGTTTTTATATGGAAGCCATTGCAGGAATAAAGTATACGAATTTCCATTCCTTCTTAGTATCAAATCTATCAAATTCTGGACTTTGTACTCCCTGTCTCTGTGCAAAATGCACTTCAGTCAAAGCATTTTACTTTCTGTGGACAAAAGTGGTTACCTCAGTTGAAAAGTGTTCGCCCACAGCTACTTCAGCTCCTGTGAAAGCAAGACCCTTACAGGGACTTATATATGAATTCTGTATGTGAATTTATGCTCCTGAGATACCTGTGTTTTTAAAGCTATTTAAAGGCTCATGTAAATTTTATTTTTTTAGCTATTTTTGCAAGAACAAACACACCATTGACTACAGTACCCATTCTGTATGTATTTAAAACCCAGGCGTTCTTACAAGCCTATGTGCAATCATACAAATTTGTTGTTTTGCATATTGAATGAGACATCAGCAGCCCTCTCTAAGTTTTTAATGAAGAGGTGTGTATTCTGGTATTACTTGCAGAGTTGTTACTCAGGTAGTATGAGTTGCTATAGATGTTACTGTAAGATCTAAGCTGACATTGTAGAATTGCATTTGAGCTCCAGCTCAACACTGGCTTTGTTTAATTTATGCTCCAAGAAGCTCATCAGCTAAACACCAACAGTCTTCTTCAGCCAGTTTTGGAAGAAAGCAGTTCTCACCCGACACTGAAACATTCTGTTTCACTACTCTTTATGCTTTTTGTTGCTATGTAGAAAGCTGCAGCATCAGGGCACAGAAATCCCACTGTACAGGATGACCTTGGTACCTGTTAGACTGAAACCTGAATTACACACACACACAGGGTGCCAAAGGTCAATACACTGTTAGGATACCTTCATCGTATCTCTTTGCGTGACAGCTCAAAGATGACATTAGTACACCACACCACCTAGATCAGGTGACAAACAGCTGCATGTTACAGTCGTTCCTTAGTTTTAGGCCAAACTGCAGTATCTACGCATTATTCAGCTAGATATGGTACATTCAAGACATGGCCCCATACAACAGTGATGTTACAGCCATATACAACAGGACCAATGCTTCTGAGGTAACAAGGTACATTTTCAATGAGAAAACATTCTGACTTACCAACGGAATGTACACTCAGCAGGGTCCCTGCCTCTATGGCCTCTATGTCTGGCACAAATCTACCTGAAATCAGAACTTTGTTTAAGAATCTCTGCTATAGAGATTTCACTATAAGGGAAAAAGGAACTGACCCTCATAGCAGAATAACCAGACATTATTCTAGTGTTCATTTCACGGGGATCTTACAGGTACCAAGACTGAGACTAATAAAGATTAGCCCAGCTATAACATTCATGGTCATAAAAACAGGAACTAAACAAAAAAGTTTAGGGGGGAACCTCACCTTTCAGGATCAGTGTATATCTTGTGAAACAAATGCAAGACCTAAAATTACTACAAATGTAGTGTTGCATTCCTTAAATCAGAACAAAACCCCTTCAGAGTAACAGACATTGTGAAAAACTTCAATTCATTAAATGCAAGCTGTCATATTATTCAAAGAGAGAGCCAACAAAGTTAGGTTCAGTTCCAAAGTCTAAGCTGGATGAACTGCAAAACTAACCAAGCACGTGACACAGATTTCTGAGCAGAGTAAAACCAAAGTTGTAGCTAATGAAAAGGAGAAATGCACAACACTCCGCACACTGAATCTGACTCAAATTCAGGATGTTCTACAGCTGTGCAATACTGTTTCCTATGACAGCAGCAGCAGGGCTCCCAAAAGCTCTGCCTGCAACTGGCAACTGATGCAATTGCTGCTCAGGCGTACTCAGGCTTTTTAAAGTGGCCAGGAATTGTTTAGCTGGTATTAGTGGCCCTGAGCTTTGGTTCAGAGAGAACAATGGGCATACTATTTTAGAGGCATTAAAGGTATTAGTGGTAAATCTGCATCGTGCCTTGTTTACTGCTGTACCAGTGGTATTAGACAGGAATTGAAAATGACTGCAACAGGCTGCCTGCTTTGAAATGCCCCATGCCACGAGTGAAAGCATGATTCTTATCGTGGCTGT